>NW_027556098.1:384494123-385094123 GCF_003287225.1 Phascolarctos cinereus
AGAAATAGGGACATTTGGAAGATGGACAGATTTTGGAGGAAAGATAATGAGTCACACTACACTCTCTTTCCCCCAGCTCATCCCTCCAGTCTTACCCACTACTGGTCACTGTATTTGTTGTCATGAGAGCTGCCTATCTCTTCCTATTGTGCCTGCCTGGTGAGTAGTGAGTGGGGTCCACTGAGGCCTCAGAATCATTTCCCTTAATCAGGTTCTCAACTGTAAGAAGTGCCACAGGGGAGGGGGGTAGGACAGGGTATTTGTCTTTCCCACATTGGTGCCACTGCCTAGCATGGATGGGATTCTCCTTGGCCCATCTTCCCAGGGCAGCCAGAGCCTCCAAAGCCCAGATGTCAGTGCTGTCCCACATCCAAGCTGCCCCTTTCCACAGTGTCCTACACTCCCCCAGATGCTGATGAGGATAGCACTCACCCTGATACCTAGGAACTTACCACTTGACCCCGAGACCCTCCAAAGAGGTGGTGTGGGGGCAGCTAAGTGGTGCAGTGGATAGAGCACTGGCCCTGGGGTCAGGAGGACCTGAGTTCAAATCCAGCCTCAGACATATAACACTCACTAGCTGTATGACTCTGGGCAAGTCACTTAACCCCAATTGCCCTCACCAAAAAAACCCCCTCAAAAACAAACAAACAAAAAATACATACAAAGAGGTGGTGTGGGAGAATGAAAGAACTCAGAGTTAGGAGTCTGGGGTTCTGGGTTCTAGTTCCACCTTCTCCACTGATTCACCGGGATCTTGGGCAAGTTCCTCTCCCACTCAGACTCCTAGTTTCCCCCTTTGTAAAAAAGATGGTGATGGAATGGAAGAGGAGCTGGGTGTCAGGAGAGGATCTAGACCCAAGGTTCTCCTGACTCCATTTTCTAGGTCCAATATTCATGAAATTATGTCTATTCCCTATTCTTATATTGGGCATTTACTTATCTGAGCCAGATACTTGACATCTGTGAACCTCTGTTTCCACGTCTGTAAAACAGAGGGGTAATAATACCTCAGAGAGCTGCTGTGAGGATCAAAGGGTCTATGAGAAAGGCTTTATAGACATTAAAACATTGTCCAGATGGCAGAGTTCTACTGTCATTATCTGAGATTCTTCCCAACAGAATAATAGCTAACACTTCTATAGCTCTTACTGAGCCAGGCACCGTGGTAAGCACTTCACAAGGATTAACTCATTCGATCCTCACAGCAGCCCTGGGAGGGAGGTGTTATTATGTGTCCATTTTATTGAGGAGGAAACTGAGGCAGACAGTGGTTGAGTGACTTGCCCAGGGTCATACAGCTAGGACGTATCTGAGGCCAGATTTGAACTCATCTTACTCCAAGCCCAGCACTTGTGGTACCACTTAGCTGCCCCATCCCTACAATTCTATCCAATGTGAATCTATCCAATGACGCCCCTGCTCGTCACTGAGAAATAATTACAGATCTTAAGTTGATGATCCTTTCAGTTGTCCTTTTTGCCCCTTTCCTAAAGGCAAGGAAGGGGCATGTCTTTAGGCTAGTTCTTAACATGGACCCAACCATCCTGAGCTTCTGACCAGAGGCCTCTTCCTTCCCTCCTCAACTTTGAATCCATCCAACTGACTTCTGGTCCATCCAAGGCCCTCGTCCTGTTATGATCACAGAATCACATTTCTAGAGCTGGCAGGGACTACAGAGGCCATATAATCCAACTCCCTCATTTGACAGGAAGAGAAACTGAGGCCAGGGAGGCTAAGGGACTTGGTCAACACCCCAAGGCAGACAGCATCAGAGAGGCAGGATTCCAATTCCAGCCTTCTGTCTCCAGATCCAGAGATTTCCCCCATTTTACCATAATGCCCCTTTCTGGGCTCCAAGGACCCCTAGATGTCCCTCTTGAGCCTGTCTAATAAAGCTCTGACCTTTGCCTTCTCCCTTTCAGCCGGGCTGTTGGCCCAGGGACAGTATGACGTCGACCCTGAACACATCCAATACACACATTATGGGGACCAGATTGGTGAGTGGAGGCCGTGGGATGAGGCTGGGGGCCTCCGAAACCTCCACCCGGCCCGGCTGTGGCTCCGAGGATCTTGAGGTTGGAAGGGACCCAGAAGGCGTCTCATCCATCTCCCACCTAAAGACTCTCCCTACAGCATCCCCAAAATGTAGCCATCCAGCCTCCCTTTGCAGGGACAGGCAGCCCTTTACCTCTCAGGGCAGCCCATCTCCCTTTGGGCCTGGTTGTTAGGAAGCTTTATGTTACACCAAGCCCAAATCTTCCTCTTGGCAACAAACCCCGCTGGTCCTCGCTCTTCCCTCTGGGTCCAAGCAGTGTAGGTCAAACAGAATCCTTCACTTGAAGGCTGCTGTCATACACCTCTTTCACTGGTTCGATATCCCTGGCTCTTTCTCCCAGTTTTTCTTCTGTGCAAAGTGCAGACCCTTCCCCCTTCTTCGGGAGTTCCAGCCCAACCTCCTCCACTTTCAGACACCTTCCCCTCTAGGTCTCTGCCATGAGCCTTTTGCATTAAAGGCCCTGGAGGGTGGACAAAGTCGTCCACTCTGGGTTGGGACTGGGGGGTCTGTTTCCAGGGTTCCCCAGTTTAGCACAGGGGCCCACACATTGCCTATCTAACCCCCTTCCCTTCTCGCCCATCCAGACAATCCCGAGTACTACGATTACCAAGGTATGGAGCTGACCAGAAAGGGGGCTGAGGTGGAAGGATGAGGGAGGGGGCTGAGCGGCAGGGGCAGGGGGAGGGGAAGCCAAAAGGCCACCTGCCCATTTCCTCCTTGGCAGAGTCCACCCACCGCCCCCCAGAGGAACAGCTACAGTACCAGTCTCAGCAGCAGGTTCAGCAGGAGGTGATCCCAGCCCCCACCCAAGGTAAGCCCCTGACCCGGCTGGCCTGTCTCCCCTGCTTCAAGCCTTCTTGCATGTTCCAGCCCTTACTTTCTTCCCCCTCCTCCCTCATCGAGAGAGGGGATTGTTTCATTCTTTGCTGTCACTGTCCAGCACATAGTAGGTGCCTACTAAGTGCTCATTGATTGACAGTACAGTACCATACATGTTAAAGCTCAATAAATGTTTGCTGAATAAATGAATGAATGCTCTGGCTGCCCTCCTTGTCCTTCTCCCATGTCGTCCTGCCTCCCCCTTCTCCAGGCCTCAGTTTCTGAATCTGTCAGAGGGGCGGTGAGTGATAACTTCTTGGGTCTCTAAGGAGACTCTCTCTTCATGCCTTCTGCTGTCTCTCCCCTCACAGAAATCCCAGAGACAGAGCCCACGGAGCCTGGACCACTAGGTAAGAACCCGGGCAGTCTCCCTCCACCCACTCTGCCCAAGCTCAGCCTGGAGAAGGCACAGAGGGGACCTGGCCCCACCCGGCATAACAGAAGGTGGCGGAACCCAAGGGGCCTAGGGGAGAGGGAGGCGGAGGCTCCGAGCCTCCGCCTCCCTCACACTCCCTTGCTTCTGTCCCCTAGACTGTAGGGAGGAGCAGTACCCCTGCACCCGCCTGTACTCGATCTACAAGCCCTGCAAACGATGCCTCAATGAGGTGTGCTTCTATAGGTGAGTGGCATGGGGAGGGCACAGGAGGGTGGCACCTCAGACCCCCCCCCCAGGCTTGGGGTCTTGGGCCCTTTAGCACTTGACTCAATGCCCCCAGCCATCTGCAAGGGTGCATGGGTAATGTATGCCGGCCTGGGGGGAGGGGCATCACTGGATGGAAATGAAGCCTCCCCATTTCTCCTCCCCCATTCCTCAATTCCCAGCTCTCGCCGAATGTACGTTATCAACAAAGAAATCTGTGCGCGAACTGTCTGCGCCCATGAGGAGCTGCTCCGAGGTAGGAGGGGGGCCCTGAGGCCCACAAAGACTCCCTTCCCCCGTCCCCTGCCCGCCCCCGGTCCAATGCAGGGTTTGGAGGTGAAGGGGTGGGGAGTGACTGGGGAGCCCTGCCCACACTGGCCACCAGATCAAAGTCAGCTCCAGGTTTGTATTGGTTCCTGGGGCCTCACCCCTTCCCTGGTAGCAGGGTCAGTGTCAGCCCAGCCGCTCAGTGCGGTCATCCCGGGGCCCAGCTTGACCCTCTCCCCTTCACCCTCTTTAGCCGACCTGTGCCGTGACAAGTTCTCCAGGTGTGGTGTGATGGCGACGAGTGGCCTGTGCCAGTCTGTGGCTGCCTTCTGTGCCAGGAGCTGTGGGGGCTGCTAGTGGGAAGGGGGCACAGGGAGGGAAGCCGGGCCTAGCCGAGGGCCAGGGGACCTCCAGGTGCTTGAATCTAGGCCGGCAGGCTTGGGTGGGGGTGCTGCGCTTGATTCTGTTGTGTGGTTAAAAAAATAACTGGTTTTTAATTCTCTTTCCTTTTTGTGTGTAAGCGGACTTAAGTGTAGGGATTGGGAGATGAGCCCACAGCTACCCCTGGGAGGGTGGGGGAGGGCACTTTCTCATGGAGTCCCAGGTGTCAGCGGCATCAAGGGTTGGAAGGGACAACAAGGCCATAAAGTGGAGGGAGCATTAGGCTTGGTGTTTGAAGACCTGGGTTCCAATCCTACCCCAGATTCTTATTAGCTTTATAACACTAGTCAAGTCACAACCTCTCGGTGCCTCAGTTTCCTTATCTGTGAAATGAGTTGGACGTGATGGCCTCTGAGACCCCTTCCAGCACTAAGCCTGTGAGCTCCCCCAGACTTGTAGACCTGCAGCAAAGAAGGCACCCCCCCCCAAGGCAGCCCATTCCACTAGAGGTGTCCCATTTTGGGAAATTTCTCTTTTCACCAAACTAAAATCTGCCTGTCTGTGACTTGCCCTCACGAGCCTAGTTTTGCCCTCTGAGGCCAAGCAGAGCACGGCTAATTGCTCATCCACTTTGTAGCCCTTCTGAAACTTGAAAATAACTACCCCCCCCAAAGCCTTCTTATCTCCTGGCTCAACACCCCCCGGCTCCTTCACCTGACCCTGCAACAGCTCGGTTCCCGTCCCCTCGATCTTCTAGATACCCTCCTTCGGCATTAGCCTGCAGGAGGCATTTCAGCTGGAGCAAAGGAGGGGCTTGGGGTACGATGCCTGCTGCTCCCTGGTCACTCCCTATACTTGGTGCTCACTGATACCCCACCCGTTTCCACCAAAGTAGGCCCTCGGGCAGGTCCCCTCTGCTCTAGGTTGGACGTACTGTAGTGGGGTGTCAGATCATATATATTTTTTTTTGTACAAAATAAAGAATTTTTCAAGAAAAAAAAAGTTACCCAAGTTTGGGATCAGTATGTTGGGGGAGAAGGGTAAGGCTGAATCTGCCTTTTTCTCCTTCTGGGGGCTGCAGAAGGGTGGGGGAGGGGAAGGCAGTGTGAAGAACTGTATAACAATAAAAATAACAATGATTCTACAGGCAGTGGAGTGGAGAGTGCTGGCCTGGGCATCAGCAGGGACCTGGGTTCAAATCCATCCTCTAATGGGGGTGAGTGGAGTAAGCTGGGGGAATCAATCAATTCATCTTGGAGTCTTTGAGTGTGTGTATATACACATATATACATGCACAAATATACCTCCTTACCCATACAGACATACACAACATACAAATGGATATGTATATAGACGTTATACACACACACACACAGATATAACATGCACACATACAATATACATACACATACCTGTACAAACACGTACACACATATACATGCACACACACTGTACAGACGTGGTCGGCTGTTGTCCTTCGGTCGCAACGAGGACTAAAACGACATCGCTGCTAGAGTCAAGCTTTCGGCGTCCGACTGTGGCCAATCAGACCCATGTGAGCCTAGAGGGCTCTGCCACAGGTCGGGCACAAATAGTCCATGTGAACACTTGGGATGGATTCTCTACCTCTGCGCATCCTGCATTTCCTTTGCTTTGCTCACGGAGCACGGCACCTTCTCCGATGTGGGCATGCCATGTTGGGCGGTCCCATGCCAGTGTCACACAACCAATTCCAAAGTTCTTCAGAGAGACCTTGAGAGTGTCCTTGTATTGCTTCTTTTGACCTCTGTGTGAGTGCTTGTCTTGGGAGAGTTCTCCATAAAATAGTTTTTTAGGCAAACGTTTGGTATGTTTGGTAATCAAACAACGTGGCTGGCCCACTGGAGTTGCGCTGTCTGCAGTAATTTGAATGCTTGGTAGTTCAGCTCAAGAAAGGACCCCAGCGTCTGGGACCTTACCCTGCCAGGTGATCTTCAGAATCTTCCTAAGACAATTCAAATGGAAGCGATTCAGTTCCTGGCATGGCGCTGGTAGACTGTCCAGGTTTCACAGGCATACAACAATGAGGTCAGCACAGTGGCTCTGTAGACCTTCAGTGTGGTAGTCAGCCTAAGACCTCTTCTCTCCCACACTTTTCCTTCGGAGCCTCCCAAACGCTGAGCTAGGTCTGGCAACGCGTGATTCAACCTCATTATCAATGTGTACATCCCTGGAAAGTACACTGCCAAGGTAGGTGAACTTATTGATAGCATTCCAAACTTCTCCATGTAAGGATGGTGTGGCGCTGGCTGATGGAGCACCTGTGTTTTCTTGGTGTTAATTGTTAGGCCAAAATTAGCACAAGCAGCAGAGGATCGATCCATACTTTGTTGCATCTCAGCTTCAGAGGCTGCATTGAGTGCACAGTCATCTGCAAACAGCAAATCATGCACCAGTGCTCCCTCTACTTAGGTCTTGGCTTGTAGCCTTTTCAACTTGAAGAATTTACCATCAGTGCGGTAGCTGACCTTCAATGCTGTGTTCCTCCTCGTTGAAAGCATTTGCCAATGTGGCTGAAAACATCACACCTATACACATATATCTACATATACAGATAAATATATACATAATATATAGACATATGCATACAGACATATACATGCCTACAGACACAAACATACACATAAATAGATACACATATACAGACAAATACACACATATACAAACATGCATACACATACATACAATATACATATAGACACATGTATACACAAAAATATAAACAAATATAAACACTATATGAATATGTATATATACACACACATGCTACATGCACGCACGCACACACACACACACACACACACACACACACACACAGGTCAGACAGTAAAAGAGACTGGCCCAGAGTTGGCAGGAGGCAGTGCTAAGTCTGGACCCTGAACCCCTGGGCCCTGGTTTGAGAGCTGAGCTCTTTCCTCTTTGTCCCCTGCACAATGCGTAAACTGGCAGCTCCCTCCTCCCGAGCACATTTCTAGCTGTTTCTCATTCTGTTCTCACAACATCTGGGGAAGAGAATGGGCAGGCCAGGAGTCCTTGATCCCATTTTACGGATGAAGAAACAGGCTCAGAGAGTGGAAGGCAGCCAAGGTTACACAGTGAAAAGTTCATGGCCAAGCCAGGGCTAGAACTCAGGCCTCTTGAATCCATGGAGGCTTTTCACCATAGGAAGTTCCTCTCCACTTTCTCGTGCCAAGAAGGCATGAACCTCCCCTCCTACTCAGAAATGTGCCCATTTCTAAGCCTCCCCTAAGGACCACTGAGAAGCTGTTTCCATCTTAGGAGCCCAGGGAACCAGGAAGGGTACCACACCCGCTCCTTTCCACCTCATTTTTCCCAATTTAAGTTAAGGGGGTCTGTGATAACAGACAGGTCCCCCGACCCTAGAAGAAAAAAAAACAATAGGAAACAGGTTTTTTTCTTCTCATGTGGTATTTTTTCCCCTCAAAGAAACACAGGTAGGTTTTTTCCTTAAAAGGCATAAGAGCCACAGGCCCGTGGGGCCACGCTTAGATGTTCTCTGAGAGGAAGCCAATGGAGATGACTGTCGGAAATTCTGGGAAGAGGCCAGAGTCACCTGGCAAGGGGGGGTAGGGAGCAGGGAGCGGAGCACTGAATTGAGGGTCCTCCCCCATCCCAAACAAAGTGACTCACAACCCCTGACTCTGGGCCTAATGGGCTCGACCCACAGGCAGGGGAAGCTGACCTTGGTACCTCGGTGGGGGGCTGGAATCCAGCCTCTGCCAGCAGCCCAGCTGTGGAGAGGGAACAGTCACAGAATCACATGATCTCAGAGCCTGAAGGACGTCAGGGCCCATCTGGACCAACCGGACCTGAGCAGGGGTCCCCAGTACAATCCCCCCACCCTGGTCATCCCACCGCCTTTGCTGGGATCCCTCCAGTACTGGGGAGC
This sequence comes from Phascolarctos cinereus, assembly GCF_003287225.1. Classification (NCBI taxonomy): domain Eukaryota; kingdom Metazoa; phylum Chordata; class Mammalia; order Diprotodontia; family Phascolarctidae; genus Phascolarctos; species Phascolarctos cinereus. The sequence continues at coordinate 384,502,299 of NW_027556098.1, forward strand.
ATCTCCCAAGGCAGCCCAGGCCACTCTGACTGGTGGTTAATGTTTCTTGAACCTAAATCTCTGATTCTGCTTCTTATTCTGCCCTCTGCAGCCAAGCAGGCCGCGGCTCCCCCTCCTTTCCCACCCGCCGTTCTTCAGTGCCCAGGCCCTGGCCCGTGGTCCCCCAGTGCCCCTGTAGAGCTCTGGGGCAGCTGGGCCGGGGCAGGCCTAGCGCCAAGGCAGCGTCCAGGTCCAGGGTGAGGATGGGGGCTCGGCGGCTGCCCAGGCAGGAGGGGGCTCAGTTTCCAGAGGGGGCAGAGGATGAAGAGGATGGAGAGAAGCCCTGGGGGACCCTGCGAAGTTCCTGCTGCAGTCGCTCCTTCAGGGTGGAGATCTGTGGGGAAAGAGGATGGAAAGCGTTAAGGACATCAGCAACACCAGCTCCCATTTCTAGGGTGCGTTTGGGGGCCTTCTCACCTGGTAATGTCCCCAGCGGTCCCCTTCTCCCGTTGGTGAATGCCGCTGTTCTGGGGCGCGGCCCATCCTTCATTCTACTCCCGGACTGGCCGCTGACTCCATCCCCCCAACCTTCCCTCTCCTCCCCTTTTCGGCCTCCTTTTCCAATAGAATATAAGGTAGGGAGGGCAGGGGCCGTCTTTCTTTGTATCTGTCCCCAAGTGCCTGGTACACAGTGCTTTTAGCTATCATTTAACACAGCCTAAGGTGCTGTACATATATTAACTTATGTGATCCTCACAAGAGCCCTGGGAGGTAGGTGCTACCATTATCCCCATTTTACAGATAAAGAAACTGAAGCTGAGAGAGATTGAGTGCCTTGTCCCAAAGTCGCACAGCTAGTGAAGTGTCTGAGGCAGGATTCAAACTCAAGTCTTCCCAACTCCAAGTTCCTCCCTCCATACTCTGGGGCACCCAGCTTGCCTGTGAGTGCTTAATAAATGCTTGTTATCTGCCTAATCCCCCCACAGAGCCCCTTCCTTACAACTACCCTATAAAGGAAGCAGTGTAGGGGATATTACCCCCACTTTGCAGATGGGGAAACTGAGGCACAGAGAAGGAGATGGCTTGATTTGAGACCCAAGCCCTTTCAGCTACACCAAACCTCATGGGGAGGGGAAGGGGCTCGGTTTTACCCAGGACCCTCAAGGAACATCCGAAAGAAGAAAGCAAATAGCTGTCAGCCCTGCTGGGAGTCCCTGGGATGGGCAAGCTCCAATACATGCCCAGACGCGGTACCTTCACCCAGCTGAAGGCAATGATGGCCTCCTGGTCAGAAGAATAACAGCTGGAGGGATAATAAAGCACCTTCTTCCCAGCATCCTGGAGAGGTAGGTAGTATAGGGCTCTATAGCCCCATCTTACAGATGAGAAAGCCGAGGCTCAGAGTGGTTACAACGTCATAGAACCAGGATTGGAAGCCAGGTCTCCTGACTCCAAGTTCAGTACATCCCAGGACAGTCCTAGCCTCTGCCCCTGCTGCACTCACGTGCTCCTCGAGGCCACGAATGCGCTGACGGTGAATGCGCTCCCGCGCCTCCATGGTCCTCTCGGCCTGGGCCTGGGCCCCTCGCAGCCGCTCTAACTCCTGCTGCAGCTCCAGCTGTGTCTGTCCCCCCGTCTCCAGCAGGCACTGACCCTGTTCCATCTCTAGCAGCTGGGCCTGGGGAAAAGGATGGGAAGGGAAATGAAGGCAGCCCCGCAGAAGGAGAGGAGACCAGGACAGGGCCAAGCTGAGGTTTCCAGGCCAGAGGAGAGAATGTCAACGGAAGAACTTCTAGAAAGAAACTGTCGTGCCAAGGGACCCTGAAACCATGAAGGAGTTTCTGCCCTTCCTATGGCCGGCCCCCTTATCTGATGTGCTCTGCCCACGACCTCCCAGGTTCGTCTTCTGTGCGGCTCAAATTCTATTCTCTTTAGGAGACCTTTAACAGCCTGCCAGCTGCTGGTGCCTTCTCTGAGATTACTGTCCTTCTACTCTGTCCTTATCCTATATGATACATGTAAATATATATACATATACATATATATATATGTATATATATATATATATATAATTATATATAATTTTATACATAGTTATAGATATGGTTTTATTTATAGTTATATATGCATATAGTTATACACATGTTGGCTCCCTTGTTAGAAGGTAAGCTCCTTGAAGTCAGGGTCTGTTTTTGCCTTTCTTCAAACCCCAGAGCTCAGCCGAGTGCCTGGAACATAGTAAACCCTGAACTAAAAGCTTGTTGATCGGCTGACTGACTGAGGCCATGGGCTAAATTGGGTGACAGGCCCAAAGGTTCTAGCTGTGCATACCCCCAAGGACTCCTACAAGGCCCACCTCTGCCCAGCCCTACCCCACCTTCTTCTCTGAATGCATCGGCCTCCCGGGCTCAGACCAGGAAGAAGAGAGCATGGCTCAGACCTGGGGTGCGGAGTATCACCTCCTGCCCTCCAGGAAAGGATAGATGTGGCAGGCAGGGAGGGATGCCTACCTCCAGCTGATGGATCTGCTTCTGGGCCTCAGTGAGTTCCTGCTCGGCCCCGGTGAGTGAGCGGTCCAGGAGGCCCTTCTCATGATTCAGCCGAATAGAGTCCTCGTGGCTACGTAGCTTCTCACGCTCCACCTGCCGGGAAACCCAGATCTCCGGGTTGGAATGGCCTTCGGAAGGCCTGTCCTCCAGCCCCTGGCTGATTCTGGGAGCCTCTGCTATAGGACTTGGTCAGCACCCCTAAGAAGAGCTCTCAAGCCCCAGCCTCCCCTGGGCTTCCTTCCTTCATCACCAACTGCTCACTAGATATTCCAAACTGGAAGTCCCAGAGACCTCTCTAACTCAATGTGTCCAAAACAAAGCTCTGCCCCCAAGTTCTCCCATTTCAGCTGAAGGCAGCCCCTCCATCCTTCCATCCAATGGCGGCTTTTCACCTTGTCATTATCCTAACCCCTCACCTTCCCTCATCCCCCACATCCAATCAGCAGCCAGACCTCGCTGTTTCTATCTCCACATCATATCTCATGACCACCCCATTCTCTTCCCTCACAAGCTGCTACCTTAAGGCCAGGCTCTCACCAGCTCTCATCTAAATTATGGCAACTGCCTCCTACCTGGTCTCCCTGCCTTCCCTTGTTCTGATCCATCCTACAGTACGTGGCAGCCAAAGTGATTTTCTTTAGCCACTAATCTGACCATATACCCTCCTATTCAACCAGAGTCTGTGGTTTCCTATTGCCTTTAGGAAAAAATATACACTCTTCTGTTTAGCTTTTAAGCCCTAAACATATTGGCCCCAACTTGGCTTTCCAGCCTTATTATTCTTCTCTCTGCACTCGGAGATCCGGCCACCTGGCCTCCTCTCTGCTCCTCATACATAACCCCCCATCTCTCATCGCCTTTGGTCAAGCTGCCTTCCCTGCCTAGGATCCACTCCCTTCTCATCTTGGCCTCATACAATCCCTTTCCTTCTTCATTACTCTTTTTGGTTTTTGTTTTTAATTTTCTTTCCTTCTTTAAACACCACCTTCCGCGCCAACCTTTTCTGATTCCCACAAATGCTAATGTCCTCCCTCAAAAATTACCTAACACTTAACTGCTGCCTATATGTTTGTATTTCTTTGCTGTCTTCTTTATTCGAATGTAATCTCACCGCAAGCAGGGATTGTTCTACTCTTTATGTGTGCATCCGCCCTTTGCCTAGAGCAGGGCCTGGTATGTAGGAGGCTGTTAATAAACACTTTTTGGTCGGTGGCTTGGTTGTGATTGCTTTAAGATGTCCAGGGACAGGGAACTCACTACCATTCGAGGCAGAAGGTCAGGGATGCTCTTGTTGGAGGGGAGGAGAAAGGGGATCACCTTGTCCAGAGTCCTCTTGAGGGCAGCGCGATCCTTCTCAAGCCGCAAGGCAGAGCGCTCAGCTTCTCGCTTCTCCCCCTCCAGCTGGCTCAGGGACTTCTGCAGGCTGCTCAGGCATTCCTGAAGCTGCTGCTTCTCCTCCTTCACCTTCTGCAGGCCCTGCAGAGCAGTGGTCTCACTCTCCTGCCGCTGGTCGAGCAGCTAGGACGCAGATTAGGGGAAAGAAAGCAGGGAAAGTCGGGGCCTCGGCCCCCTCTGGGGAGGACCAGGGTAGGGAGGGGCTGTGAGGAAGAGGTGGGGGCCGTGAGGTGGGGTGTGGGTGTGGAAAAGCTCCCCTCTCGAGCTGGGAGAGGGATGGACGCCCCAGGGAAGGGCAAGAGGGCAGACTCAGGGGCCAGGGGCTAATCTAGTGGCTGGGGACAGGCAAGGCCCCCTCACCTCCTGCAGCTGCTGCACCTGGCCCTCAAGGTCAGCCTTCTGGAGCTCCAGGTCCGCTCGCTCACTGCGCAGGGTCTGGATCTGCTCCCCCAGGGAGCTGCTCTGCTTCTTGGCCTCTGCTGCGGCCTGCCGGGTAACATCTAAACGCTCCTGGGAGAGAACGAGGGACGGATGGGGCCCAGGCCCCAGGAAGGCGGAGAAGCCGCGCCCAGAGCTCCCCAGCTCTGCCACACGGCTTCATTTAACATTCAGGATTGGGGGCACCTCCTCCCCATTCCCCTTCCACCCCCTACCCAGGCCCTGGGCCTCTCAATGCCTATCCCAAGTATTCCTCACTGGATCTTCACTTCCTTAAGCTATTACTCCTATTTCGAGCTGGAACCCTCTGCCTGTTCCCACCGGTCTAGAAACCCTTCCCATCCTATTCCCATTGGCTATCCCCTCCAATAGGCTGATTTTCTCACCTAGAACTTCATGGCCTATTTTCTTTTTTTTAATTTTTAAAATTTTTTTATTTTTTAGGCAATTGGGGTTAAGTGACCTGCCCAGGGTCACACAGCTAGTAAGGGTTAAGTGTTTGGTCTGAGGCTGGATTTGAACTCAGGTCCTCCTGACTTCGGGGCTGGGGTTCTATCCATTGCACCACCTAGCTGCCCCTCATGGCCTACTTTCATTGGCCTCCTCACTTATTTAGAACCCCCCAATTTGTTCCCATTGGCGTCTGTCTTAGAACCACACGCTCTCTTCCCATCGTCCGTCTTACTTAGACCTGCATGATCTGTTCCCATTGGTCGCCTCATTCATCTAGAACCTTAGGGTTTGTTGTAAGCCATTCACTGGTTGGCTTACTAACCTTGAACACTCTACCCTATTCGCACTGGCTATTTCTCTAACCTAGAACCCTGGGACATATTTCCACTGGCTGGTCCCTTTCCCTAGAACCTACCGTCTGCTGTAAGGCAGTCATTGGATTCCAGACCTGGTTTACCCTAGTCTGTTCCCGGTGGCTGGCTCTCTCACCTAGAGCCTGGTGGTCTTTTCCCATTGGCTGGCTCATTAACCTGGGACAAGCTGGCCTGCTTCAGCTCACCTGGAGGACCCTGCGGTCATGCTCACTGGCTGTCAGGGACTTCTGGAGATGCAGGTTTTTGTCCTGGGCCGAGGTCACAGCACGGCTGCTCTCTGCCAGGGATGCCGTCAGGCCCTGAACCTTCTCCTTCAGGGCCGCCTCACTCTCCTCTGCCTTGGCCAGTGCTATGTTCAGCCTATCCACGGTCAACTGTAGGGCCCCAGCCTTCAGTTCACTGTCTGCCAGCTGCAAGGAGAAAGACAGCAACACCAATCTATTTACACAAATGGCACTAGGCTTAGGACCATGAGTCCTGGATTCAAGTCCTTCCTTAGACACTCTGTGTGACCCTGGTTGAGTACTCGAGCCTCAGATGCTTCTCTGTAAAAAGCGGTTAAAAACCCTGGCACCACCTACCTCAGAGGCATCCTGGCCCAGTGGATCAAACTAGCCTTATGTTTGAAACCCAGCTCTGCCACTAACTACTTGTGTGAACCTGGGCAAATCACATAGCCTCTTTGGGCTTCAGTTTCCTCATCTGTAAAATGAGAGGACTGAGCTAGATCAGAGGTGTCACACTATGTCCCTACTTGAGAACCAGATTAAAAACAGTGCTTATTCTTCAAGGCCTGGCTCCCCCAGAAAGGTTTCCTGGATCTCTCCTTTCTGAGGACCCCTCAAGGCCAGTTCCACATAACATAGCCCTTAACTCTTCTCTGTTTCCTCTGTGTGTGTGTGTGTGTGTGTGTGTGTGTGTGTGTGTATGTGTGAGAGAGACAGAGAGAGAGAGATAGAGAGAAAGAGAGAGACACACAGAGAGACACAGAGAGAGAAAGCACATGCTTGCATCCCCATTTCCCCAGCCAGACTGTGCTATCCTTGAGGGCAGGGATGTACTCTCTTCATTTTCCTTATAAAGTACAGTATGCAAAGCACAGTGGGTGCTTGGCCAATCCTGGATGACAGAGGGTGTGGCGGGGCCTGGAGAAGGGATTGAGATGAGGATTAGGGGAGTGAATATGAAATGGAGGACTTCGTACTTCATGGAGCTTACAGCAATTCCCCTTGGAGGTTTTAGAACTAGAAGAGCCCTTCTAGATTATCAGCTCCAACTTCCTCATCTAACAGAGGAGAAAATTATGGTCCAGAGATGAGAACACACTTGTTTGTCCAAGGTCACACAGGAAAACTGGGATTCTAATCCAGTTAGCTCCTCTGATTCCAAATTCAATACTAAGGGAAAGGTAGGGAGAGAAATGGGGAACAGGACAGTGAGGGAGAGAGGGAGGGGCAGATCCGGACTCCTGGGAAGCTGGGTTCATTCTGGAGATCCCAGAGGAGCACATTCTTAGAAGAGCCAGGTTTCCCATAGTGTCCAAAGTCTCCAGTTCTAACCCCCTTTTAGAGATCTCCGTTCTGCCTCAGTTGTCCATCAGCCCTAAATGGGCCCAAATAGGAAAGGACAGGGAGGTTGAGAGGTATGAGATGAAGGGGAGAGAACAGCTCTAACTTTTTGTTCTAAAGTCCATTTAGCTTCGTTTTGCCTCAGTTTCCTCAACTGAAAAATGAGGAGAATAACAGCACCCACCTGTTAGTTGATGTGAAGATCAAATGAGATCATATCTGTAAGGTGCTTAGCACATAGCCCAGCACATAGTAGGTGCTACTTCTTCCCTTAGGGTTCTGACATTCTATGCTCTAAGGCTCTTCCCAGCTCTGACATTTCATGTTCCAAGGGCCCTTCTAGTTCTAACATTCCATGTTCTAAGGCCCTTCCCAGCTCCGACATCCTGTGTTCTTAGACCCCTCCCAGCTCCGACATCCTGTGTTCTAAGGAGAAGGGGTACCAGAAGGGAGGAAATGAGGCTTGGAGGGGCAGGCAGAGGGTAGATGAGGACAGGAAAGGCCCAGGAAAGTCTCACCTGTCTCTCCAAGTTCTCTGCCCGATCCCGGAGAGCCTGGGCCTGGGACTCCCGGTCCCCCATCCCCAGCCGGCTCCGCTGCAGTTCACCCTCCAGGGAGTGCCGAAGCAGCTCCAGCTTGGTGGCCCGGCTCTCTGAGGCATCCAGGATCTCCTTTAGCCTCCGCTTGTCACTCTCCAGCTTGGCCTCATTAGCCTTCATTTTACTGATCTTCTCCTGCAAGAGTGTGATCAAATCAGCCTCCCAAGAGCCTGATCAGGCCTGTCCCTTCTTTGACCAGTTGGCAGCTAAAGGTGCAGTGGTGGGGCAGCTAGGTGGCACCGTGAATACAGCGCTGGCTCTGAATTCAGGAGGACCTGAGTTCAAATCCAGCCTCAGACCAAACACTTGACACTTACTAGTTGTGTGACCCTGGGCAAGTCACTTAACCCCAATTGCCTAAAAATAAATAAATGAATAAAGAAATAAATAAATAGATAACTAAATGACTAACTAAATAAATAAAGGTGCAGTGGACAGAATGCTGGGCCTGCAGTCAAGACCCGAATTCAAATCCAGTCTCAGATATTTACTCTGTGACCCTGTGCAGGTCACTTCACCTTTTTGCCTCAGTTTCATTATCTGTAAAATGGGGATAACAGCACAGCGTTGTTCTGAGGATCAAATGGAATAATATTTGGAAAGCATTTAGCACAGTGCCTAATACACAGTATGTACTCGGTGAATTTTTGTTCCTTTCACCATACCAGGGCCCCCTCCTGACCATTCCTGTATTCTTTTCTGGTATCACCTTCAGAAAAGGGATAACTCCAAGTGTAATTTAGGTGAGTCACTTCCTCTCTCTGTGGGCTTCAGTTTTCCCATTTATGAAATGAAGCAAATGAGACTAAATGATTTCGGGATCCCTCCCAGCTCTGACACTCTGTGCTCTAACGGCCCTCTTAGCTCTGACATTCTGGGTTCTAAGGCTCCTCCCAGCTCTGACATTCTGGGTTCTAAGGCTCCTCCCAGTTCTGACACTCTGGGTTCTAAGGCCCCTCCCAGCTTGTCATTCTGTGTTCTAAGGCTTCTCCCAGCTCTGACACTCTGTGCTCTAATGGCCTTCTTAGCTCTGACAGCCTGTGTTCTAAGATTCCTCCCTGCTCTGATATTCTGGGTTCTAAGGCCCCACCCAGCTTGTCATTCTGTGTTCTAAGGCTCCTCCCAGCTCTGACACTCTGTGCTCTAACGGCCCTCTTAGCTCTGACAGCCTGTGTTCTAAGATTCCTCCCTGCTCTGACACTCTGGGTTCTAAGGCTTCTCCCAGCTTGTCATTGTGTGTTCTAAGGCTCCTCCCAGCTCGTCATTCTGTGTTCTAAGGTCCCTTCCAGTTCTGACATCCTGTAATTCCACAATGAACGTGGCAGCCCCAGAAATCATGGCGAGACGTCAGACCAGGGGGGTGGGGGCTGTCCGTTTCCAAGAACGAGGAGTAGGAGGATGGGGTGGGGAGGCCAGCTGCCTCCCTTGGCTTCAGGCAGCCAGGCTGAGACAGGAAAGCTGGAGCTGGGGGTGGGGTGGCGGGGGGAATAGTGGAGGTGCTGGAGGTGGGGAGCATTGAGTAACTCCAGCTCTCCTGGGGAGCCGGGTAGGCTCCTCTCAGACATCCCCCCCACCCCAAGCCTCTGGAGTCTCTCTCCCTGCTGGGTCTGGGTCTGGGCCCAGGGGCCACCCCTGGCCTGGCCTGCTCTCAGCTTTGTTCCTGGCCTTACCCCTCCTCAGCCCCCACACCTGGGACCAGAGCCAGGGCCAGAGATGCAGACACAACAGCCAGCCGAGGCCTTCAGCTCTGCCCAGTCAGGCCAGGCCCAGGGCCAGGGGAGGGTGGGGGGAAAGAGGGGAGGCAGGGGAGCCCTAAAGGAAGAAGCTGGGGGGAAACGCAAGGGCAGAGAAGGAGAGAAGATGAGGGGGGAGTGTATGTCCTTCCACCCACCTCCCTCCCTCCCTCTCCCAACCCAACCTGCCTGGTCTTTCTCTCCTACTGAACTCTGACACATCACTCCACCCAAGACTCCCCCATGATTATAGTGAATATCTATGGACACAGAGAGACCCACTTCAGAAAAACCACCTTGTAAAGACACTCAGAAAGACACAGACACATGGACGGAGACTATGCAGGACCAGACACAAGCACTCGCGTTGCAGGCTCATGTTATACAGACAAATCCCGAGATGACGTGAGATAATGTCTGTGGCATCCCTCATCAGACCGCGAAGAGCCAAACAGAGCCTCAGACTTGGAAGGGACCTGGGAGGCCCCTGAGGCCAACCCAGACGTGAACCAGGAGCCCCTTCCGACAAGCGGCCGTGGGGCCTCTGATTCTCGGCTCCAGCCGGGACCTCCCTGCCCCCACTCCCCCACTGCCCTTCCCCATCCCCACCCCCCACCCCAGTCAGCTTCCTGGACACAGCGAGAAAGTTTCTCCTGACATCAAACACACGTGACCACAAGTTCCTCCCTGGTTCTGCCCTCTGGGGTCAAGTGGAACAAAGCTAATCTTCTACATGACAACCTCAACTGTTTGAAAAGCCTCCCCCACCTCCGACCCACACACACACACACACACATTTAGATGGATACTCTATGGGGGCAGGTTTTATCTCATTTGATTCTCACAACAGCCTTGTGGGGTGGGGGCTGTCATTATCCCCATTTTATACTTAAGGAAACAGCCAGACACAAGTGAAGTGACTTGCCTGAAGTCACACAGCTAGGAATTAGCAGAGGCTGGATTTGAACTCACACCTGACTCCAGGCATAACGTTCTAACCACTGTACCATCCAGCTGTTCCTCGAGGACAGGGCCAATCTCACTTGTGTGTTCCTATCCCCAAGCACCCAGTACCTGGCATGTAGGAAGCCGATGATTAATAAAGGATCACTGACTGACTGACACCTGGGAGAACACGCCCAGACACAAACAGCCTGGCTGTCTGCCAAACCACCCAACCCAACGCCCAACCCACCTGGCTGGCCCGACGCTCGTTCTCGGCCGCCTGCAGGCTCCTCTCCAGGGTGGCCACCTGGTCCAGGGCAGCCCGGCGCTCCCGCTCGCTGCGCCGGACGCTCTCCTCTCGAAGCACCAGGGCTGCCTGGGCCCCGCTCAGCCGCCCGTCTGCCCCACGCCGCCCTGTGGAGTGAGACCCCAGACCCAGCTGAGGCCCCTCCCTCCTGCACTTTCATTCCTGGAGCCCTGCAGCCCTGCCCCCCTCCTCAGCACCCCCAGCCCTTCCAGTGCAGAGCCGAATGCAAGAGGGGGGCCTCTCCTGGGGACTGGGCTGCCCCCAATTCCTCACTGACCTTCCTCACACTCGACCACCAGCTTCTGCAGCTGCTCCACATGGCTGTTGGCTGTGTCTCGAGCCCTTTCCGAGTCGGCCAGCTGTCGGTTCAGGGTGCTCACTCGAACCCGTAATTCATCCTACATCAGGGCAGAGAGGAGGCTCAGCCTCTAGAGGACCACAAAGGCTACCTCCCAACCACGGACTTCCCAGTCTGGGCATGGTTGAGAGTCTGGGTTGGCGGAAGCAGGGAGGGGACCCAAACTGGGAAACAGGCACAGGGAGAGGCCCCAAGGAGACAGCCCCCTCTTCTAGGACACTCATGCCTTGGGGTCAGAGGTTGGGCACGGGGTCCGGGCCTTCAGCCTCAAGGCTTGGCCTCACGAGCATTCTAGGTCTCCTCCGCCACCGAATGTGCCCACCCGCCCCGGGGCTGTACCCGTTCCCGCTGGGCATCCTGGAGTTCCTTCAGGAATTGCCTCAGGGCAGCCCGCACTGTCTCAGCATCCAGGTCCATGGTGGGAGGCGGCGGGGAAGACATGGGCTCCGGGGAGGTGGCGCACGAGTGACGGGTGCGTTCAGGGGAGCTGGAGCAACTGGACCCCTCTGGAGGTGACTCCCCACTCCCTGAGGAAGAGACGTGAGCTGCTGATCATTCCCTTCAACTCACTGTTGTCGTCTGGGTCGCCTTGGCCACCCAACCTTGGAGGCACACGGCACAGCAGGAAGACGCTGGCTGAGGGTCAGCCCTCACCTTTGAAGGTTACTGTAGGGGCAGTTATCTGGTGCAGTGGATAGAGCACCAGGCCCAGAGTCAGAGGACCTGAGTTCAAATTCAGCCTCAAACACTTCCCAGCTGTGTGACCCTGGAGAAGTCTGCCTCCATTCTCTCTGCCTTCTAACCCATCCTTTACACTCCAGAATCATTTCTCTAATAGCCAGACCTGATCACGGACCAGTCTATACACCTCTGTTCAAAAATCCTACCTGACTCCCCAGTGCCAAGTAGAGTTCCTGGCATTCAAGGCTTTCTCCAATGTGACGCCACCCTACCTCTCCACGCTCATCTCATACTACTGCCCTGCAGACCCTCCTGACTCCCCAAACAAGGCTTGTCCCACTGACCACTCCCACCCCACACCTTTGCTCACTACCGTTCCTCATGCCTGGAACGGGACCCCTTTTCCCAAGCTTTGTTCCAAAACTCCTACGATGCCACCTCCTCCAGGAAGCCTCTCTGATCCCATATGGGCAGTAAAAACTGAGAGGTAACAGAGGACCCCAAGTGCTGGAGGGACTCAGAGTCAGGAAGACCCGAGTTTAGATCCCACTTCTGACACCCGCCGTGTGAGCAGGAGAAATTCTCCATCAGCAAAACAGGTTGTGATTTTGACACCTGCAGTATCCACTTCCTGGGGTGGTTGTGGTAATCACCTATTATCCGGGGAGATAAGACACAGAGTTCTGCAAACCTTAATGCACCACACAGATCTGTGCTATCAACACTCTTTCTTCTTGGACCTCCCAGAGCACTGTCTTGAGTTTCTTAAGGGGCAGCTTGTGATGCAGTATATTGGACCTGGAGTCAGGAAGACCTAGGTTCAAATCTGGCTTTAGATACTCACCAAGCTGTGTGACCCTAGGTCAGACATTTAGCCTCTCAGTTAAAGAGAGTGATCTCAGCCTCAGTTTATCATCTGCAAAATGGGTCTAATAATAGACCACACTACCTCCCAGGGGTGTTGTAAGGAGCAAAGGAGATAATATGTATAAAGTGCTTTTTAGTCTTCCCAGTACTACATAAATGTAAGTTATTCGCTAATAACTTTTGTATTAATCTGTGTATTAATAATACAGTGTGTATTATAATCTGTGTAATTAATAATCTATATTAATGAGGACGTACTGGCTTGTAGTAATAATCTGTGCATGTGTTATCTCCCTTTTAGAGTGCAAGCTCTCTGCAGGGAGGGGATGTCTTATAAATTATGTATCTCCCCTAGGACTGGCACCCCACACCCCACACCCACACAGTGGATGCTTAATAAAGGTTGTTTAGGAGAAAGGATGAGTGAAAAGGCAGGGGAGAGGGCGACACCTTGTGGTGTACAGCAGCACTGCAAGAGAGGGCTCAGGCTAGTCTGCCTGAGAGCCAGAAAGAGTCCTGGGCCCTGGGCTGCATGTGCCCTGCCCTCTGACTCTGACATGGGCACACTTGGACTACCCCATTCTCTGGGAATGGACTCCACACGCCCTCTATTGGTCACCTATCTATTCAGACAGGAAGTTCACATACGGAGGCAGACTGTGTAGTGAGCAAGGCTCTGGGCTGGGAGTCAGGAAGTCAGGGTTCTAGGCCCAGCTCTAGAACTCCCAATATTACTTGTGTCACCTGGTTAACTCACTCCCTAGACCGCAATTTCCTCATCTAAAAAATAAGAGTAGTGAAATAATAATATCTAAGTGCTCTTCCTTCCAGCTCTGACATCTTGTGTTCTAAGGGCCCTCCCAGCTCTGACATTCTAGCTTCTGTGGACCCTCCCAGCTCTGACATCCTGTGTCCTAAAGCCCCTCCCAGCTCTCATGTGCTGTGTTCTAAAGGACCTTCCAGTGCTGATGTTCTGCGTTCTATGGGCCCTCCCAGCTCTGACGTTCTGGGTTCTAAGGGCCCTCCCAGCTCTGATGTTCTGGGTTCTAAGACCCTCTCAGTGCTGACGTTCTAGGTTCTGAAGGCCCCTCCCAGCTCTGACTTCCTGTGTTCTAAAGGCCCTCCCAGCTCTGATATTCTAGGTTCTGAGGAGCCTCCCGGCTCTGACATCTTATGTTCTAAGGGCCCCCCCAGCTCAGACATTCTGGGTTCTAATGCCCCTTCTGGTTCTGGCTCTGTGGTCCAATGCCCCTTTGGCCTGGCTCAGGGGTTTCCAAGCATGGCCAGGGGCCCAAGTCTGTCACCTCTTGCTGGGGAGGGGATCCTCTTAGGCGAGTTGGCATAGGCCCGGAAGGCAGGACTGGGCACCCTTCCTATGCCCAGTGTGCGGCGCAGGGCCGAGCGCAGGCTGCTCAGCTGGAATTCAGCCTCTCGCCGCTGCCCTTCCACTCGGGCCAGCTCCATCTCGAGGCCTTGAATCCGGCCCTCCGCAGCGCTCAGCCGGAGTCCCAGCTCCCCAGCTTCAGCCTGTGTCCTCTCCAGCTTCAGCTCCAGATTCCGAGCGTTGTCCAGAAGCTTCTTCTCCGAGCCCCGAGACTCCTCCAGGGAGCCCAGGAGGCCTCGCTCCCGGGCCTGGAATCCCTGTTCCACCTCCAAAAGTCTCCTCTGAATGGCAAGGAGCTGGGGGTGGAGGTGGGGATGTGGAGAAGAGGGAGGAGGTGAGTACCTCAGAGGACAGACCTTTGTCTTTCCCTGTACCCTGCAGCGCAGAACTTCTCTGTTCTAAGAGCCCTCCCAGCCCTGATCCTCTGAGTTCTAAGGGCCCTCCCAGCTCTGACAGCCTGTGTTCTAAGGGCCCTCCCAGCTCTGACTTTCTGTGTTCTAAGGGCCCTCCCAGCTCTGACAGCCTGTATTCTAGGGATCCTCCCAGCTCTGACATCCTGTGTTCTAACGGTCCTCCCAGCTCTGATATTCTGTGTTCTAAGGGCCCTCCAAGCTCTGACATTCTGTGTCCTAAGGGCCCTCCCAGCTCTGACATTCTCTGTTCTAAGATCCCTCCCAGTTTGAATAATCTATGCTTTAAAGTCACTAAAGTCTAGATCGGGGTGGGGGAACCCTGCTGCCTTAAGGCGACGTGTGGCCTTCTAGGTCCTTGGGTTCGGCCTTTTGACTGAACCCAAGCTTTACAGAACAAATCCTTCAGTCACTTGAGGACCTAGAAGGCCACATGTGGCCTTGAGGCAGCAGGTTCCCCACCTCTGCTCTACAGCCTCTGATTCTAGCCAACAGTGGGAGGGAAGGGATGAGGCAGTCAGGTGCCCATGATGCAGCATCCTGAGGGTATGGTCAGCAGAGTGCCAGCTCCTCAGCCCCATTCCAAGGACCAAGTCTCTGCAGCCACAGCCCTATGGGATCAGTGGCTAAGCATTAAAGAAGGCAGTGAGCACTGGAGGACATCTTCTGGCTCACATCTGGGGAAAGACGTGTGGCTGGGAAGGCCCTTCCTTGCCCTATGAACGCTCCATCCTGGGCTGCTGGCGGAAAGGAGGGGACACACAGGCCTGGCCTCCCAGGCCCCTAGTTAGTGGTGGAGACAGAGGCCTACAAAGGATGGAGTCACTGTTCCTTACCTGGGGCAGGTGACTCCCCTGCCCCGCCCATCCTGCTGGGGGGCCACCTACCTCTTGTTTGGTTGCGTCCAGGGCAACCTCTCCCTTTAGAACCTTCTGCTTGAGGCCGAAGGCCTCCCTGCGGGCCTCCTTCTCCAGCTGCTGGCTCAGGGCTACCCGGCCCTGCAGCTCCACCAGCTCCTGGGTCTTCTTGGCATTATCACTGTCCAGCATCTTCATCTGGGGCCAACAGAGGGGTGCTCAGGCTGGAAGGGAGAGCTGGGGGCCTGCCCCCCGCCTGCTCCATCCAGTGCCATCTGCTTGAGGGGACTCTGGCCTATGAGCCTCCTAATCCAGGAAGGCTTCCCTGATTCACTCTGATTATCCCTCTCTGACCCAGGTCCCTCAGACAGCCAACGGGGCTGCTCTTGTGTTTACAAAGCAGTCTACAGCCAGTATCTTGAGATCTCACAGTAATAATGGTCATCCAAATTTTATTCTGGGGGTGCAAAAGATAGGACACTGGGCCTGGAATCAGGAAAACCTGAGTTCAAATCTGCCCTTAGACACTTACTGGCTGTGTGACCCTGTGAAAGTCACGCAAAAAAAAAAAAAAATCTCAGTTTGCCTCAGTTTCCCCATGTGTAAAATAAGGATGATAATAGCACCTATTACCTCCCAGAGCTGCTGTGATGATCAAATGAGAAAATAAGTGTAAAGCATCTAGCACACAGTAGGTGCTATATAAATGTTAGTTAATATTCCTTAACCTCCCTTAGCCTCAGTTTCTCCATCTGTAAAATGAGCAGAACAACAGCACCTACCATCTCCCAGAGTTTTTGTGAGGCTCAGACGAGATAATAATGGTAAAGCATTTAGCACATAGTAGGTGCTATATGAATGTCACCTATTATTATTATTGTTACTTAGCCTCCCTTAGCCTCAGTTTACCCATCTGTAAAACAAGCAGAACAACAGCACCTACTACTTTTTTTTTTTTAGGCAACTGGGGTTAAGTGACTTGCCCAGGGCCACACAGCTAGTAAGTGTCAAGTGTTTGCTCGGAGGCCGGATTTGAACTCAGGTCCTCCTGACTTCATGGCTGGTGCTCTATCCACTGCGCCATCTAGCTGCCCCAGCACCTACTACTTCTTAGGGATGTTGTGAGGATCAGATGAGATCATAATGGTTAAAGCACTTAGCAAACCTTAATCTGTTCTATAAACAGTAGGTATAATGATTATTCTGTCCACATCACAGATGGGAAAGGGAGGCCCAGAGAGTTCACCTGTTTAAGGCCACATAGCTAGTGGGGGTGCAACCCAGACTCACACCCAGTTCTTCTGCCTCTACCACCTGTTTTTCCCACTACACCACGCAGTCTTAGGGACTCAGTTTGCAACAACCAGCTGCCCTGCTTACTATATGTAGGTCTATTAGCGTCCTTGAACTGCTCTAAGCCTCAGTTTCATCATCTATAGAATGGGCAGAATAATAGCACTGACCTCCCAGTGTTGCTGGGAGTCTCAAATGGAAGAGTGGATGTGAACATAAAAACTTTGCTAAGCTACAGTATTAGTGCATATATTAGTATATATTAATATATAATAGAGGTATATATTAGTAGTGGCTGTGGTAGAGCAGGTAGGTATGTGGCCTACTTCCTCCATGAGACTGGAGGCTCCCTGAGGGCAGGCAGAGACACCAGACTGGAGGCTACAAGGCACATTGGAGATCAACCACCCATACGAGTGAGGGAAGGGAATTTTGCCCATGGTTACCCACCAAGCTGGCAGCAAGGCCCAGAGTCCCTGCCTCACAAGGCTCCGTACCTGGCGCCTGAGCTCCTGCAGCTCCCGCCGGGCCTCGAGCCTGGACCGCTCGACCTCCTGCAGCCCCGCCCGCAGCTCTCCCGCCTCCCTGCCCGAGGTCGCCCGAGCCTCTTCCAGCAGTGCCAGCTTCTGTTCCTTATCCTCATTGGCGAGCTTCAAGCTGGTGGGCATGGGGGGTGGAGGGGGCAGAAGGTTAGGGGCCCTGGGATGCAGCCTCTCCCAGGCTCTGGCAGAGGCAGCTGCTGGCCAGCTCCTACAAGGCCTGGAGGCTAGGGTCACAATTTACCCCCCTGGCACTTTTCTAGGACCCTTGGGGGAGGGAACATAGTGCCAGGGATGAAGGCTTAGGAAACGGGGGTCAGTCAGCAGAGCTGGGGCTCAGGGCCCTGGAAGGGCTCAGGCAACGGAATGGGGGTTCTGTGTGGGGGAAGGGGCTCAAGGTGAAGGGGAGAAGGACTCAGTCAGGATGGGGATTCAGGAGGGGAAGAAGGCTCAGGGAGGGTGAGAGAAGGCTTAGAGAGGCCGATGGGACTCAGTGAATAAACTTTTATTAAACATCTGCCGTGTACTATGTGCCAGACACTGGGCTAAGCCCTGGAGGCTTGGGAAAAGTGGTGGGAAAGGGTGGTAAAGGGCGGCGATTCTGCGAAGGGAAGGACTCTGAACTTGGAGCTTCTAGGGAGCAATGGCAGCCAAGGAAACGTGAGGAGGACCCTGCGGGGAGTGGGAGCCTCCAGGAGAAGAATGGGGGTGCAGTGAGGGGGGACGAGGGCTCCAGGAGAAGAATGGGGGTGCAGTGAGGGGGGACGAGGGCTCTGGGAGTGAATGGGGGTGCAGTGAGGGGGGACGAGGGCTCTGGGAGTGAATGGGGGTGCAGTGAGGGGGGACAAGGGCTCTGGGAGTGAATGGGGGTTCAGTGAGGGAGGAAGAGGGCTCTGGGAGTGAATGGGGGTGCAGTGAGGTGGAACGAGGGCTCAGGGAGTGAAGGGGAACACAGTGGGCAGAGGACAAGGGCTGAGGGAGCAGATGGGGGCCCACAGAAGGGCTCAGGAGCAGGCACCTGACCCCCACCCGCCAGGCCCCACCATACCTGATGCGTTCACTCTCCGCCTTCTTGACAGCAGCTCTCAGCTCCTCGTTGGAGCGCCTCAGGGCCTCTCGCTCTTTGGTGCTGTCCCCCAGGCTGCGGCGCAGCTCGAGGGTCTCTTGGCGCTGCGCCTCCCGCCCTTCCTGTCCCTCTCGGACCTTCCGCTGGGCCTCCAGCAGCTCCCTCCGGAGCCCGTCCCGGGAATCCTCCAACAACCGGAGCTGAGTCCTCAACTCATCAGCCTGGAGAAGGCCAGGCCGGGCACAGGGAGGGAGAGAAGCTCAGGGTGAGGGGCCTTGAGGCTCCCCTGGGCAGCTGCCACAGGTGGGACTGTCAGATTTTGTTTGTCAAGGAGGCAGTGAGGGGATGGGGGCTCGGTGAGGGGGACGGGGGCTCGGTGAGGGGGATGGGGGTAAGGCAATGGCAAGCTGAGAGAGGACCAGAGGATTATGGACAGGAACGATGGGGTTAGTAAGAGGGACAGGGAATTTCCCCCCCACCCCCCACACACACTCCATGCACACACACCCCTGTCCCAAGCCCCGCCTGCCTCCCCATGTGCCTCATCTCCTCCCCCCCTCCGGGGTCTCTCACCTCTCGGAGGCAGGATTCACGCTGTCGGCCCAGATCCCGAGCCTGCTCCTGCAGCGCCTTCACCTCCCGCTCATGGTTGTTGATGGCCTCCTCAAACTTGGCCCGGAGGTCTCGCAGCTCTGCGGTCAGGGCGTTCACAGTGCTCTGGAGGGACACAGGTGTGTGCAGACAGGTGAGGTCAGCCCTCCTCCTCTGTCCACACCCAAACTGGACAGTGGTACCCATGTCCCTACTTATCTTCTCTAGAAGGTCTGTCCCAGCCCACTTCTCCTCCTGGTCACCGTCTAAAGGTGTGTGTGTATCTGTCTGTCTGTCTGTGTGTCTGAGTGTGTCTGTGTGTGTCTGAGTGTGTCTCTGTATGTGTGTGTGTGTGTCTGTGTGTGCGCATGCACGTGTGTATGTGTGTGTCTATGTCTCTGTGTGTGTCTGTGTCCGCGTGCGTGCATGCGTGTGTGTGTCTGTCTGTCTGTGTCTCTGTGTGTGCGTGGGTATGTCTGTAGTGCCTTGGAGGATGTATATACCCACTCAGAGGGCTCCCTGAGGACAGGAGCCATAACTTCCCCACCAGCCTGGGAGACCCTTGTGCCACCTGCCAGAGAAGACTAACAGACGTTCTTCCCCAAAGCCTCCCTGGGGCTTATCTTGGGACCCAGAGCCTGAGGCCGAGCAAGGACCTTGGAGTTGGGGGGCCAAGACACTGGACTGAGCCCCTGCTCTACGCCACCTACGCGGTCCTGTTCCTGACGGGTCAAGGCATCGCGTTTCTGCCTCTCCAAGTCCATGGATATGGTGGCCAGGCTCTGCTGGGTGCCCAAAAGCTTCTCGGACAGAGCTGTCTTTTCTGATTCCTTCAGAGACAGGGCCTACAGAGAGGGGAGAGGGGTCAGGGGGCTGGGTCAGTCAGGGTCAACCCCGTGAGCAGGTACACATGCAGGGGGATTCTGTGCCCTATCCCCCAGTGGGCCCCGCTGCCCTAGAAACAGGCACAGCTCTGACAGAAGCAGCAGTCAGAATTTGAACCCTGGTCCTCACTCCAAATCAGCGCCCATTTCCCTGACAGGTCACTAGGAGCACGACTGTCTATTAAAAGTCCTCCTATGCCTCACTGTGATGTGCAGGCAACCCTGGGTTGACCAAGTCTATGCCAGTAGAGAGCAAGCCAAGAGTCTAGGGATGGAGATGGACCGAGTGTGGATTAAGTATCCAAGGACTGGCCCGGAGGCTCACTGACAAATGCCTGCCCATCCAGGGAAGAGCCTTCACAGCCCCACAGCTCAAAGGGAGAGGCTGCCATGGCCCAGGAGGGTGGGGTCTGTGTCGGCAGAGGGGGCGCTCACACACGTGTGCGTAGAATTATACAGCTGGGCCGTGACCACGAAGCCCAGTGGTTGCCCTGTCTGGGGGCTGGAAAAGGGCCTGCCATGGTGGAGTTTCTTCCAAGCCAAGAAGGCCATGGACCTGCATGGGCCAAATGGAAATTCCTACAGAGCATGCTCCTTAGTTGAGAGTGTAAGCTCCTGGAGGGCAGGCACATTTCACTCTTTGTCCTTGTCTTTACTTTTCTGTATTCTTGTTTTCATCCAATAGAATGTAAACTCCTTCAATCAATCCACAAACACTTATTAGGCACCCACTGCATGCCAGGCACTGTGCTCAGGGCTGAGGATACAGAAAAGTTTTGTAAAAGACAGTCCCTGCCCTCAAGGAGCTTATAGTCTAACGAGGCAGACATGCTATAGATACAGCGGATGGAAGGTAACTCTGGAAAATGATAATAAAAGCTCACACTTACATAATATTTTAAAATTTGTCAAGTACTTTACAAATATTATCTCATTTTATCTTCACAATTCTGGGAGGTAGGAGCTATTGTTATCCCCATTTTAAAGATAAAGAAACTGAGGCAGAAAGCTTAAGTGACTTTGTATTGGTAAAGGAGCTAGCCCATAGCAGGGATCAAATGAAATAATGTTTGTAAAGGTCTTAGCATGGCGCCTGGAACATAGCAAGCGCTACGTGGATGTGTCTGTCAGCTGCTATTATTATTACTATTAAGTGGGTAGGCCACATCACTTTCCTCAACCTCAGTTTCCTTATCTGTAAAATGGGGAAAACAACAGCACCTTTCTCATAGGGCTGTTGGCAGGGTCAAGTGAGATGATATACATGAGGCTCTTGTCCAACCTTCCAGCACAACATAAGCATCTCTGATTATTATTATATATTATTTATTATTATTATTATTATTATTATAAGCATCTCATGATATTATTATCATGACTCTGCCCTGACTCTACTCTTCCCCATGCTAACCGCGCCTCATTGGTTCAGCAATTGTTGTATGGCATCGTGAGCCCCCTCACAATCCTGGTGGTCCTTCGCTGGTTCTTCTTACATATCACTATCCTTCCCAGTACAGGGTGCCCAGACTGACCAAAATATTCCACGCATGGTCTGAGTAGGGCAGAAAACAGTAAGAGAGTCTCACTCCCCTGGTCCCAAAAGCAGTATGTCCTTTAAGCTGAATGCAGGCTAAGGTCACATCAGCTTCTCCAGATGACAATGGGAGAGCTCGTGCTCTGGAACCTGGGGTCTCCTTTTCTCAGAGCCCCTCCCAGCCCTGACATCCTGTGTCCTAAGGGCCCTCCCAGCTATGACACCCTGTGTTCTAATGTCCCTTCCAATTTTAAAATTTCTGTGATAGGCAGCTAGGTGGAGCATTGGATAGAGTCAAAAAGACCTGAGTTCAAATCTGACCACAGACACTTGCTAACTATGTGACCCTGTGCAAGTCACTTCACCCTGTTTGCCTCAGTTTCCTCATCTGTAAAATGAGCTGGAGAAGAAAATAGCAAACCACTCCAGTACCTTTGCCAGAGGAACTCCAAATGGGGTCATGGAGAGTCAAACACGACCGAAATGACTGAACAACGACGACATTGTTATCCCCGTTTGACACGAGGAAACTGAGGCATGAAGAGATTAACTGACTTGTCGTGCTGCTGGTAAGCAGAGCCAGGAGCTGTTGCCACTCCGGCTGATTCCCATAACACCCCCAGTCCGAGCCTGTTAGGACGGGGTGTACCAGGGGAGGGGGGTCAGTAACTTTCCAGACTCTGTCACTGCTGGTAAAGCACAGCGGCAGCCCTGTCTCCTCACTGCCCAGGCTCAGGGGGGTGTCTGCTGAGGGAGGCAGGACAAGCTCTGGACCCGGCCTCCTCCTACCTGCTGCTTCTCATTCTCCGCCAGCAGGAGGCTCTCATCGCGGTCCTGCTGCAGGGCAGTGATCTCCTCACTCAGCTCCTCCTTCTCTGCCTCGAGCCGGGCCAGCAGCTCCTCTCGCTCCTGGCTCAGGCGATGCAGCAGCTCCGTCCGCTCTGCTTCCAGCTCTCGTCGGGCCACCTCCTGCAGAGGGTCAGGGGAGCAAGGGGAGGCATAAGCAGGCCCCCGCCACGCCTCAAAGTCAGAAGGCCGGGGATCCACTCTTAACTCTGACGTGAACTGACTGTGTGACCTCTAAGAATTCACCTCCTCTCTTTGAGACTCAGTTTCCTTATCTGTAAAATGAAGGGGCTGGACTCAACTAGATCATTAAAGTCCGTCCCCACCCAGCTCTGACATCCTGTGTCCTAAGGGCCCTCCCAGCTCTGACAGTCTGTGTCCTAAGGGTCCATCCAGCTCTGACATTCTGTGTTCTAAGGGCCCTCCCAGCTCTGATGTCCTGTGTCCTAAGGGCCCTCCCAGCTCTGATGTCCTGTGTCCTAAGGGCCCTCCCCTCTGACGTCCTGTGTTCTAAGGGCCCTCCCAGCTCTGATGTCCTGTGTTCTAGGGCCCCTCACAACTCTGATATTCTATGTGCCAAAGCCCCCTCCAGCTTTCTACATTCTAGAACCCCTCACAGTTCTGACATTTTGTTCCAAAGTCCCTTTCAGAACTGATATTCTTTATTCTAAGGACCTTTCTGGCTCTGTGTCTATGTCAGAATCTCTCCCCATTCTGATATTTTATGTTCCCCCGTCTGTTCCCATTAATTCTATGACTTTTTTTCCTTGACCAGTAGAGAAGAGCTCCAGGGGACCGGTACTGTCCTTCCACAGAGCCATGGGGGGGGGGGGAGCCTAACCACCAGGTCTCGTGCTCTTAACAAAGGGGCAATGCTTGGGGGTGGGAGCAAAAAGGGGATGGGATGGACAATTGGGACAGGCAGAAGGCATCCAGCCTGGCTCTGACCTAGACCCTGAGATCCCAAAGTTGCCCAGCCAGGCTGCCATCCTCTGGACCTTCCCACCATGCCCAGGAACCTCTCCGTCCTGGAAGATCACTTTGGCCCTGGAACCCACAGAACCACAGTACCCTCTGCCCCAGGGCCTCTCTCTGATCTGATCTGGAGGGCTCATCCCAGAACCTCCATTTAAGGAGGCCTAAGAGGCCAGCCACCTCTTCATATCACACCAGGCTGAACACCTCTAGTCAGCTTCATCATCCTGGCCCCTTCCTCCTGGTCTTCAGCTGCCTCCATGTGTGGTCTTTCCCCGTTAGAATGGAAGCTTCCTGAGGGCAAGGACTGTCTTTCTTCTTGCTTGTATTTGTATTTTCAACTTAGCATAGCACCTGATATACAGTAAGTACTTAATAAATGCTTAACTGACTGACCAGATTTGCTCACCACACAGTACGCCTAGATCTGAGATCTAGATATTCAGTGTCAGGGAACCTGGGTCACAAATGGAGCTCCCTACTACCTATGGGATCCTGGGTTAATTCTGCTTTCTGGACATGCTTCTTTTCTATAAAATGAAATTGGTCAAACTGATGTATGTTTTTTGTATATGTACACACATCCACTCTAGAAAAAATATATTTAAAAACAATATATATGCATATATGCATATGTGTGTATATCTATCTTTCTATCTATCCATCCATCCATCCATCCATGTTTTTTGGTTTTTTTTTCCCTAAAGTGAGTAGGAGGTGAAGCACCCAGGAAGAAGATCAATGTCAGTGCCCTGATGGAGGGCTAGGAAGAGTCAGAGACCCTGACTTTAAATCCCAACTCTGCTGTACACTACCTGGGGTAAACTGACCCCCTCTGGGTCTCCATTTCTTCATTTGTGACATGAGAAGGTGAGACCAGATGATGCCGGAGGCCCTACAGCCTGTGACTCCTCTCTGGGCCCCACAATAGGAGGGTGCCCTCGCTCCCGCACCCTGGCTGCCCCACTTGGTTGGGCCTCAGCTCCCATAGTGATGCTTAGCCCAGCAGCTCCCCTCCCATCCCCCTCAAACCTTCTCCTGACGCAGCCGCTCTACATCCTCATCGTGGGCTGCCTGTTCTCCTCGGAGGGTGGCCTGGGCCTCCTGCTCCACCTGCACCAGCTGCTGGGCTAGCAGCTCCTTGTCCCGCACAAGCTTCTGTACCTCGGTCTCCATCTGCCGCCGAAGACCCACTAGCTGCCCTGTGGGGCAGAATGCAGAGAGGGACATTGACACATCCTGTGTTCTAAGGGCCCCCCAGCCCCGACATCCTATGTTCTAAGGGCCCTCCCAGCCCTGACAGTCTGTGTTCTAAGGTCCCTCTCAGCTCTGACTTTCTCTGTTCTAAGGGCCCTCCCAGCTCTGACATTCCATATTCCAAGGGCCCTTCCAGCTCTGACTTGTGGATTTATGACCACACTTAGAGCTGGGGGAAGACCCTCAAAGGACAGCCTCCTGAGGGCCCTGGAGGAGGTATCTGTGGAGCCTACACTCCCAGATGATTTCTGAAAGAAACGTCGCTGTCACCTTAAAGGCTGAGAAGATGTAGCCCAGCAGTCTGGGTTCTAGTTCCAGGTCCCTCCCTGGTCATGTGACCCGACATCCTACCACTTAGCTGACCTCACTCCCTATTAATGGCTAATCCCAGTGACCTCTTCTCCATCTTCCTCCTAACTGCAGCTTTTGAAACTATCCCCCCTTGTTCTCCCCATTCTCTCCTCCCTGAGTTTTCCTAATCTGTCTTTACCTGTTTTCTGTGTGACTGTGGCCAAGTCACTGAATGTCTCTGGGCCTCAGTTTCCTTAACTGTAAAAAGATGGACTCAGACTAGATAAAAACCACAGGCAGCTGGGGTTTCTATAGAGCTTTAAGGTTTGCAAAGTGTTTAACATATTTTATCTCATCTGGTCCTCTTGACAACTCTGGGAGGCAGATGCTAATGCTGTCCATATTATACACATGAGAAAACTGAGGAAACAGAGGTTAAGTGACTTGCCCAGGGTCACACAGCTAGTAAGGCTCTGAGGTGGGATTTGAACTCAGATCTTCCTGACTGTAAGCCCGGAGCTCTGTGCACTATGGTGCCCCCTGGCTGCCTAGATGACTCTGAAGGTCCCTTCTATCTCTAAAGCTTTAATCCCGCCTCCCTCCTACATATCTGACCTCCATCTCCTTGGATGAATCATCACTTGTCTTGTCTCCCCTGAGTGTAATGGGTATACTCAGCTCAGATGCCCCTTCCTACAGGAAGCCCATCCTGATGCCAGTGACCACCCTTGACCACAGATATTACTTTGTATATATTGTGTGGGAGTTTTCACATGCATGTTGCTTTTGCTTATAGAATAGAAGCTCCCTGAGGGCAGGCACTTTTGTGTCTGTCTTTATAGCCCCAGCACATAGTACAGTGCCTGATACTTAGCAGGCAGTTAATAAATACTGGCTGACTGATTGAAGGAAAGTAGAGGGCACAGAAGTCAGATCAAGACAGAAGGGGCAGGCCCAGCCCCAGAGTCAGAGCAGACGAAGCTCTAGCCCGGTCCCGGCCTCTGCGGAGGCCGAGAGGGAGTGCACGGCACACCTTGGGCTTTCCGCCCTGGGGCCCAGCCCAGACGAGGAGCTATGAGCAGAAGCTTGCCAAGTCGTCCTAATGGTACCAGGCCCGGGCTGGCCCCCTCCCACCCTCATTACCCTAAAGTACAGGGACTATACCGGTCAGCGTCTCCTTGGCCAGCAGCAGGCCCTGCACATCGGCCTCCAGCTGCTCCCTGCGCGCCTCCATCTGGCTGAGCTGTCGATGGGCATCAAACAGGCTGGTCTCCAGGGTGTCCTTCTCTGAGCTGGGGAGAAATGCAGGGCCGGTGAGGGAGGCACTCGGGCCCAGTCCTGGAAGACACGGACTGAGTGCCCTCCCAAGTGCAGCTACCTCCCTGGGGACTCTGGAATTCCAGGGAGGAGGATTTTTAGGGTGGAAAGGCTCCTTAGAACACAGAATATCTGAGCATACCTTAGAAGACAGAACGTCAAAGCTGAGAGAGGCCTTAGAACACAAGATGTCAGAGATGGGAGGGCCCTTAGAACACAGAATGTCAGTGCTGGAAGGGGCCTTAGAACATAGAATGTCAGAGATGGGAGGGGCCTTAGAACACAGAATGTCAGAGCTGGGAGGGGCCTTAGAACACAGAATGTCAGAGCTGGGAGAGCCCTTAGAATACAGAATGTCAGAGCTGTATGGGGCCTTAGAACACAGAATGTCAGAGCTGAGAGGGATCTTAGAACATAGAATGTCAGAGCTGGGAGAGCTCTTAGGATACAGAATGTCAGAGCTGTAAGGGGCCTTAGAACACAGGATGTCAGAGCTGGGAGGGATCTTAGAACACAGAATGTCAGAGCTGAGGGATCAGCTGTGTGACTCTGGACAAGCCACTTAATCTCTGTATGCCTCAGTTTCCTCATCTGTTAAATGAAGACAGGACTAGCATCTACTTCCCAGGGTTGTTTTGAGGATAAAATGCGATAATATTAGTGAAGCACTCTGCAAACTTTACAGCTCCCTCACCATACTAATTGTTATTATCATTACCTTTAAAAAACAGACTGTCAGAGGAGGGAGGGGGCTTAGAAATTATCTAGCCCAGGAATAAGCTTTTTGGGCCAAGACCTCCTTGGCAGTGTCTGTCGGGGCCTATGGACTCTCTGAAGAAGAATGTCTTTAAAGCATAAAATAAAATCCAGAGGATTCCAAAGAAAATAAAGTTAGTGAAAATAAAAATGTACTTTTTTCCCATCCAAGTTTACAGACTCTTTGACATCTATCCACAGAGCCCAGGTTAAGAAACTCCAAGGTAGTCCCAACCCCTCATTTTACAGAGCAAGAAACTGAGCCTCGGGAAGGGAGTTAATTAGGATGTAGCCAGGGGAAGACAGGCACAATCAGCTCTGGACAGGGGGGCCAGCCAGCACCCGGGGGCACCTGCTCCATCCTGACAGGGGGCTCAGCTAGTGGCTGGGGCACCCGCTCCATCCTGATGGGGGGGGGGTCAGCCAGTGCCCGGGGCATCCGCTCCATCCTGACACAGGGCAGCCAGCTGTTGGGCAAACCTCTGCCTGTCTATAACTCTAATCCACACACGTTGGGGTGGCACTCACCAGCGGAGGTTTGTACACTCCTCACTCCTTAAGGAAAGCTAGGGCAGGTGCCAGGCAGGCCCCACCCAACACGGCTCTGTGATGGCAAACAGAGCTCCTGGGTTACTTTCCCTACAGGCAAAAGCCTGCCTTGTGTCCTAGTCTTGGAGTTGGAGCTGGGGTTCAAATTTGCTGCTCCTCTAAGAGTTATGCCCTGAAGCAGTTCCCTGTCCCCTCCAAATCTCAGCTTTTTTTCCCCTGTAAAACAGGGTGGCTAATATTCACATTAAGAACATTGTGAGGAAAGCGTTTTGTAATCTTCAATGCTACAGAAACAAGAGCTGTTATTCTTACTGTCATTCATCTTACTCTCCCCCCAAAACGAATATTTGACTTTGTTACATCCCTGCTCAAGAAACGTCAATGTCTCCCTACTGCCTAGGATACGTAAACCCCTCAGCCTAGCATTTAAAGTCCTCCAAGACACGGCTCTACCCGACTTTCACAGGGTTGTTGAATATTCTCCCCTTCACATACTCTACCTTCAATCAATCAGTTAATCAAAAGGCATTTATTAAGTGCCTACTACGCGTGTGGCAATGGAAATACAAACCAAAAATGAAACCCTTCCTCTCAATGAACTTGCGCTCTATCAGGGAAGATAAGATGTGCATATGATATAAAAAATAAACACAAAATGAACAGGAGACAGTTTAGGGAGGGAGGGCACTCGCGGTTAGGAGAAATGGGAAAGACTCTGTGTAGAAGGTAGCCCTTCAGCTGAATCTTAAAGGCAGTAAGGATTCCATGAAGAGGGAGGATGGCTTGGGCAAAGGCTCGGAGGTGGTAGATTGCAGCCCAACTGGCCTTCCTGCTGTCCCTCCAACTTAGCTCTCCATCTCCTGGAAGGCTCTCCCTTTCACATCCACCTCTCAGCATCATTTCAGGCTCAGCTTGCGCATCACCTCCCCCAGGAAGCCTTTGCTGATCTCTTTAGTTGCCCTGCCCTCTTCCCCAAGTTATCCTTCCTGTGCAATGCGTTCCTGCCCCTCCCCTCACCCCCACCTTGCCAAGGTGCACAGAGACCCCCGCCCCGTGACCTCCTTACCGGAGGCCGGCCACCTCCTCAGCCAGGGACCGATTCTCTCGCTCGGAGGCGGTCAGCTGCACTAGCAGGCTGGCGCGCTCCTTGGTCAGTGACTCCATCTCCCGGAAAGCCCGCTCCAGCCCCTCCGAATGCCGCTCCCCGTCTCGGTGAGCTCTCTGTAGCTCCTCCTGCTGTGCTCCCAACTGTCTCGACAACTGCCCCGGAACAGGAGGAGGTGCGTTAGTCCCCAGGTCTTAGCCTTGCCCAAGCCCCCACTTTGAATTGTCCAGAGACTCCCTCCCTGGGCGCTTTTTCCCGTGATCCTTTCTGACCCTCTTCCCCTCCCCAACCAGTCCCCGCCTGAATGATCTCTGCCCACCCAGACCCCTCATCAATTTCAAAACCCAATATTTAAAGCCACTTCCTCCAGGAAGTCTTCCTTAATGGGTAGTGACTAACTCTAAGCATTGTGTTTCCATGCTGGAGAAGCATGAAAAAAAAAATAAAAGAGAAAAATTGTTTTCAAGAAAAAAATGTTAATTCTTGCCCCAAGCCAGGTCCATTGAGGACAGTTCTGCCCTCTTCTGGGCTCCCTTGCCTAAGCCAAGGCCACTCCCAGGCACTGGTGCCCCTTGGGGCTCTGCCACCCCAGAACTAAGGGTGTCTCTCTCACCTGTGACAGCTGATCTTGGAGCTGGCCACGCTCCTTCTGAAAGGCAGGCAGCTGCTGCTCCAGGGCCTCTCGTGCCAGCTCGGCGGCCTGGAGGGAGCGCTCCAGGCTCTGCCTCTCTGCCTCCTGCACCAGCTTTTCCTGCTCCAGCTGCGCCACTCGCTCCTGGGCGGCCGCCTTCTCCTGCTCAGCATCTCGCTTCTGCCCAAGGAGGGTTCCCCGCTCCTCTTCAAGCTGGGGAAAGGGAGAGGGGATCAGGGGAACCCTGGATCCATCACCCTCAGTTGGGATCCCGTGCCTGTGGACCTGAGACTGACCTCCCAGGAAAGGAAGCCAGGGGAAGGAAGAGGAAATTCCCAAGGACTCTTCCAGGGACATAAATATGGGGAAGAAGAGGAGGCAAGTGGAACAAGGCAGAGGAAAAGAAAAAAGAGGAGGGAAAAGGGAGATGGGGGAGAGGGAAAAAGAGAAGGGAGGTAGAAAAATGGAGAAAGAGACAGAGAAGCAAGAGAAAGGAAAAGAATGAGTGTGACAGAGAAGGAAGAGAGGAGTGAAGGTTATGGAACTGCAGCCTCTGAGGCCATCTAGTTTAATCCCTTCATGTTACAGATGAGGAAACTGAGGCCCAGTGAAGGGGGTAGAGACTTGCCAGGATCCCAACTCAGGTCTTTGTGCACCCAAGAAAGAAGAGTTACAGGAGGGAAAAGATAGAAGTCACACTTACTAGCTGTGTGACCCTGGGCAAGTCACTTTACCCTAATTGCAAAAAAAAAAGAAGAAGAAGAAGAAGAGAGAAGAAAGACGGAGAGAAAGGAGGAAGGGGGAGGGAGAGAGAGAGAAAAGAAGAGGAGAGGGAAAGAGAGGTAAGGGGAGAGAGACAGAGAGAGACAGAGAGAGAAAGGAAAAGAAGGAAGGAAATATAGGCAGAAGAAAGAAAAAAAGAAGAAACAGAAAAGAGAAAAAGTTGGGGAAAAAAAGAGAGAGAAAGAAATAGAGGCAGAGGAGAGAAGGTGGGGAGAGGGAAGGTAGAGGCTACTTAGGAAGGGAGTGGGTCCTCCACCCCTAACCTCCCTGGCAGCTGGCTAAGCCCAGGATCAGACGGAGCAGTGCCTGGGGTAAGCCTCACGCAGGTGTCTGAGGGAGGGCGCTGTGCCCCTTCCACTGCTCCCCCAGAAGACGGGCAGGCAGTACCTGAGAGACCAGTTGGTTGAGTTCCCGTTTGTCCTGTGCCAGGCCCTCATTGAGGGCACTCAGTTTGGACAAGGAATCCCGCAGAGATGCTTCCTCTCCCTTCAGTCTGTTCATGGACAGCTCCAGCTCAGCTCTGCTGGCCTCCACCTGCTCCCGGGACATTGGAGAGACAGAGACACGGAGGAACATGAAGAACAGAGACACATGTGGATACAGAGAGTGCAGGATCACGGGAGGTGGAAGGGGTATAGAGACAGGAAGAGAGAGATAGAATAACAGAGCGGAGAGATGGGGACATGGAGAGATAAAGACAGAGGCACAGAGAAAGACACAGAAAGAGATGCAAATCCAGGGGGAGACACACCAGAGAGAGTCGGAGGAGACAGAAAAAGAGAGAAAGGAGGGAGAGACAGGAACACATACAGAAAGAGAGACAGGAAGAGAGACAGATGGAGGGGATTACACAGAAGTAGAAAGAAATGAGAACAGAGACACAAATAGAGGGACAAAGGAGATTGAGAAGGGGGGGAGGGAAGGGATAAACAGAAACAGAGAGACAAAGGCAGACAGATGGGGAGAGTCAGAGAGAGAGAGAGAGAGAGAGAGAGAGAGAGAGAGAGAGAGAGAGAGAGAGGAAAGCAGGGAGAGAGAAAGAGAGGTAGGTAAGGAGAAAGAGGGGGAGAGAAAAAAGAGAAGAGGGAGAAAGAGGAAGGGAGGGAGAGGAGTGAAAGAGAGAGGAAGGGACAGAGGGAGAGAGAAAGAAAGAGAAAAAGAGAGCAGGGGAGAGAGAGAAAAAAGAGGTAAGGGGAAGAGACTCAAAGAGAGATAGGTCAAAATGTTTTTTAAAATACACGGAAAAAGAAATACAGAGACACAGAAAGAGACATGAGAGGCACAAATACACAGGGAAACAGAGATAAGAATAGTCAAACAAAAAGAGAAAAGGGGGGAAAAAATCCCACTGTATACAGCAAATTGTACAAAAGCAATCAGAAACAAAACCAATATAATTTTGGCAGGAATGAATCAGATCAGGCTCATGTTACAAGGGGGGATGGCGGGTGCTGAGGTTAGACATGAGCAAGACCTTCCCCATGACAGGAGCCCAGCAGCAGCCCGGGCGTAGTAGAGGGCCAGAGCCTCCAGACACAGCAGCTCTGCCTGGTGATCCTGGGGAAGTCTCTTCCCCTCTGGGGCCCACTAGCTGTCTAAGATTCTAAGCTGCTGGTCTGGCCTTGGTAGAGAGAGGTCCCACCCCCACGGGGAGTTCCTGGGGCCCTAGGTAGGAGTGCCTGTCTTCACTGGAGAGCTCTGGGAAGGGACAAGCCAGCCCAGTCAAGGAGGGCTCAAGGAGCAGCTGGAAGCCGGGGGGGGGGGGGGGGGGGGGGGAGGGTCATCAGCCCAAAGACTCAGCTGACCAGCTGTATACTGCCATTTCTTGGAGTTATTCCTTCAATTGGTGGGCTGGGTTGCCCTGAGCCATTCTCCCCCCATCTCCCCCCACCCTCCCTCCAGCCTTCAAGCTGCCTGACCCACTTAAGATGCAGCCCCCTGAGGCTGGGGGCAGGGCTTCCTTTCCTAAACACTCTTAGACGGGCCTCAGCTTTATACCTTGTTCTAAACAACCACCTCGGCCCAGATGTACTCAGCTGTGAGTGCTTCCTCTTATCACACTGGCCCAAGTCCATGCCTCAGGCCTCTCTCACAGCTAAAACCACTTTATAACAACATCCCAGGGCTCTATCAGTCATCATTGAAACCCCTGGGGTGGCATCCAGTGCGGAACTGTCATAGCCATATTCTGACCCATGAGTAGCAGGGTTACAGTTAGGGATCAGAGCACCGGTTACTGACACTGACCTGGACACAGCCAAGCTGGCCTTTTCCCTTCTGCTGTGGAGTCAGGGGAGGCTGGGATTTGGACTGTATTTTAAGGCTCCCCCCCCCCACCCAAGCTCTAACATCTTGTGTTCAAAGGCCCCTCCCAGCTCTGACATCCTGTGTTCTAAGGGCCCTCCCAGCTCTGACATCCTGTGTTCTAAGGTAACTCCCATCTCTGACATCCTGTGTTCTGAGGCACCTCCCAGATCTAAAATTCCTTCCAACTCCCATATTCCAGGTCCTGAGGTTCCTTCTAGCTCTGATATACCACATTATTTCTCCTTTCCATGGCTGGTTTTACCCTCCTGGATCACTGCCTCATCATGGCAGAGGGGCTTGCATAGCTCAGTGAAACTCTGAGCTATGCTGTGTAGGGATACACAAGACAGACGGGTCACAGTGGAGCGTTCTGACAAAAGGTGACCACTGGAGAAGGAAAGGGCACCCCCCTCCTGGATCTTTGCCAAGAAAACCGTACGGACAGCATTAGCGTGCTATGGCCCACAGGGTCATGAAGAGTCGGACATGACTGAACAACAACGGCTGATGTTGGAGGCCTCTCTAACTCTATGAGCAGAGTCACAAGGAAAGACGCCACCCAAGCCACCAGGGAGCCTGCAGACCCGGAAGGTCCCCTCCAGCCCTAAATTCTACGATCCGACAAGGACAGCAAGCTACTGCAGGGGGCCTTGGTCAATTCAGGAGCCTAGGGAAGATCCCACCTTGGTCAGTGCCTCCGTCACCTCCGTCTTCTCGGCCTCCATCACTTCCTTTGCCAAAGTGGCCTTGCTTAGGGTCTCCTTAGCCAAGATCAGCTCCTTCATCAGCCCTGACTTCTTCACCTCCAGCTGCTCCAGCTGTTTATGGCTATCAATCAACCAATCAATCAACAAATAATAAGCACCTATTACGTGCCTGGCACTCGGTGCACAAAGACAAAGATGAAACAGTCTGCCCCCAAAGAGCTCATGTACTACTGAGGGACACAACAATACATAGATAATAATACACAAAATAAGCTTATACATAATAAATAGAAGGTAATTTGGGGGGGGCGCTAGGAAGGGCTTCATGGACAAGGTGGTCCTCGGGCTGAACGCTGAAGGACGTTGGGGATTCTAAGAGGGAGAAGCGATGAGGGACTGCACTTTAGACATGGGAGGGCAGGGGGAAGAGAAGATAGCCAATGCAAAGGCACGGAGATTGGGAGATAGAACACCAGACGTGCACAAAGGCAAGAAATCCGAGTTGGCCGTAATCTAGACCGCATGAAAGGCAGTAATGTATAAAATAAGGCTGGAAAAGTCGGTTGGGGCCAGGTGACTTTAAATGTCAGACCAAGAAGTTTATATCTGATCCTAGAGGTGATAGGAAGCTACCAGAGTTTATTTAGGGCATGGGGGTAACACAGTCACACCTGAGCTTTGAGGAAGTCACCTGTGCGGAGGATGAATTAGAGAGGGGAGAGATGAGGCGGGGAGACCGACCAGGAGGCGATTGTGATAACCCAGGCGAGAGGTGATGGTGTCCTAGGCTGGAGGGCCGTGGGAGTAGAAAGAAGGGGGGCACACGGGAGAGACAGAGTGGAGGTGATAGTGGCCAAGATCTTGGAGAATGGCTAAACACATTGTGGTCCATGGGAGTGATGGAATAGGACTGCTGCAAGAGATGATGAGTGTGATGAATTCAGAGAAGCCTGGGAAGATCGACACGGACTGATGCAGACTGGAGTCAGCAGAGCCAAGAGAGTGATATACATGATCATCGCAACAATGTAAATGGACAGATTAGCCACATACACATATCAGAAGTGAATGTTGCAAAACAATAACATGATGACAGCTAACATTTATAAAGTGCTTACTATGTGCTAAGCACTTTATAAATATCAGCTCATTTGATCCTGACAACTGCTAATCCTTGGGAGATAGGTGCTATGATTATACCCAATTTACAGATGAAGAAACTGAGGCAGACTGAGGTGAAGTGACTTTCCCAGGGTTACACATCTAGGAATGATAATGGCTCAAAAGAACAGATATGAGAAGGCACCCCCCACCCCGCTGCAAAGGTAGAAGGTCCAAAAGTGCTACACATTGCATGTATTTCAGACTTCCAATGTAATGAACCAGTTATGATTTTTCCTCTTACTTTTCTTTCCTTTTTTTGCCTTAAAAAATATTATTTGCTATATGGGATGGCTCTCTGAGAAGAGAAAAGGGAAGGATGCTGGGGGAAATTATGGTGACGTAAAAAACAAATGACATCAATAAAAACATTTACAAATTGACCAGAATCGGCAACTGATTGGCTTCGGGGTTGTGGTGAGGGAGTGAGATGGATCCGGGAACCTGGGCGACTAGGATGGTGATGCCCGGAATAAAAATAGGGATAACAAACAGGTAACTCTCCTCCCAGCTTCTCCCTGTCCCCCATGCCCCAAGGTCACGAAGGGCCTCGGGGAGCTTCTCCGCACCCCCAGGGCCTGCCTGTCAGACCTAAAGTCCTTCAGCTACAGGATTTGCTGCTCCTCCTCTGTGGGAAGGGACGGCCACTTATAAAACGGGCGGGGATAAGTCAAGGGCCCCCAGCGACCGAAATGGAAGTGTATGTTAGACTTGGTTTACCTCTAGAGATATTGTGCAGAACAAATCAGAGAATGAGTGGGAAAGTCAAAAGCACCAGACCAAGACCTTGCAGAATGACTGCAGGGGTCTCCTGCAGTGACCACGGGATGTGAAGGAAAATGCCCTAACCCTAGATCCGACTCCCAGCTCCGGTCCTCCCTGAGAGCTCGTGACCCTGAGCAGGTCACTCCCCTCCCCTGGGCCTCAGTTTCCTCCTCTGTAAAAGGAGAGGGTTCCAGGGGGAGGTTCTCTGTACTGCATACAGTCAGATACAGCTGGGTCTGGATGGGCGGGGGAGCAGGAGGAGTAGGGGAGCCCCTTCTTACCCCCGCTCTATTTCCTTGTGGAATCTCTCTCTGTCCTGGGTGATGTCCTCCTTCTCCTCCTCCAGCTGGTCCCTCTGCCTCTGCAGCTCATCCTGGGCCAGCTGCAGCTTCTCTTTCTCCTGCTGCAGCATCTCCACCTGCATCTGCATGGCTGCCAGACTCCGCACCAATCCATCCTTCTCGCTGCCAAGCACCAGGGGTGAGGGGCAGCGGTTAGGGAGGAAGGGATGGGAGCTGGCCTGCTCCGTGGCAGTCAGTACCCGCTGGAGCCGCTCAGCCCTCCTCTCCCCCATCCCCATTCAACCTGTGCTTCAAGGCCTAACAGACCCAGCTTCCTCTAGGAAGTCTGCCCTGCTCTGCCCCCTCAGCCCACACATTGATCTTTGTCTTCTAGAGCCTTCTATGACACTGACTATCGAAACCCACAGTCTAGAGCTTGGTTAGACACTGTTATATGTTATTCTGTGTATAAGCCTTACACCCCCAAACAGACTGGAAAGTCTTCAAGGGCCAAGATCACGCGTGAGGCAGTGGGGAACGATGTGTTCTCTAGGGTTCCTCCCAACTCTGACAACCTGTGTTCTAAGGGTAATTCTTGATCTGACATCCTATGTTCTAAGGGCCATTCCAGCTCTGACATTCCATGTTCTAAGGCCCTTCCCAGCTGACATTCTGTGTTCCAAGGTTAAGTCTTGTTCTGACATTCTGTGTTCTAAGGGCCACCCCCCACCCCAGCTCTGACATCCTATGTTCTAAGGGCCATTCCAGCTCTGACATTCCATGTTCTAAGGCCCTTCCCAGCTGACATTCTGTGTTCTAAGGGCCCTTCCAACTCTCACATTCTTTGCTCTACATTTCTATATTCCAATATTGTTTCCCAGCACAAACATTTTATGAATTTTTTTGCCCCTCTCCCTCCTGGCCCCAAGGCCTAGCACAGGGCAGGGCACACGTTTACTGCTTAAGAAACACCTGCTATCATTAACATCTTCCCCTCACGTTCTCCCCTCCCTCTTTCAGGTCTGATGGGCAAGAGACCTGAGTTTTGGCCCTGGTTCCATCAGTACCTTACTATATGGCTTTGGCCAAGTCAGTCTGCCCCTCTGGGCCTCTGCTTGGGTTACCCTCCACGCCCCAGGCTTCTCTGCCAAGGGCAGGGTGGAGGTCCCCGGGCCCGTGCCCGTGCCCTCTTTTCCCTTCCCTTGCCCCAGCAGGGGCATGCCCCAGTACCTGCTCAGTAGGTCATGGGCACTGCGCAGCCTCTGGATGTCTCGAAGGGTGTCTTCCTTGGCCTGGACGGCACCATCAGCCACGTCCCGAAGCTGCAGCAGCTGCTTGTCCAGGCTCCGGCGCTCAGCCTCGCTGTCTGCCAGCTGCTTCCTCAGGGAGGCCAGAAGATCCTGGCTGGCCTCATAGCGTCCTCGCATATCCTGTAGGGAACCCCAGCCCCAAGGACCATCAGCGGCTTTCCATGACATTCCCACACGCCCAGGCCTCGGATCCCACATTCACCATCCCAGCGACAGCAGGAATTCCTAAATTCAGGGCAGGACAGAGCATTTCTGACCCTGAGCTCCCACCTCTGACACTGTGTAATTAACTACGTCTGCCCCTGAGCCCTGACATGGTGCTACTTACTATCTTTGATACTTAACCCAGTTCCTTGACCTTGAGACCCCATCCCTGACACTGAGCCCCCATCCCTGACTCTGAGCCCCCATCCCTGACTCTGAGCCCCCATCCCTGACACTAAGCCCCCATCCCTGACACTGTTATCAGCTTTGATAGTCTCACCCATCCCCGACTCTGAGCCCCCATCCTTGACACTGTTATTAGCTTTGATAGTCTCACCCATCCCCGACTCTGAGCCCCTCCACCCTTGACATGGAGTCCCTGTCACTTACATTTACCCCATCCCTATTACTATACTGAGCCACTGCCATCCTTCACGGTGAATGTCCAAGAAGAGCATTTTGCCCCCCTGAGCCCACACTTGGAATCCTCATCTTCAGCATTACACCCCTCCCACCTCTAGAACAGACACTAAGTCTCCATCTCAGACATACTTGGCACTGTACTCATCTCCAAGAGTCCTGGCCCTGGAACATGGCCCTTTCCTGATCCTGAGGCCATCCCTGATATCCAGCCCCTCATTCCTGTCCCTGAGTGCTCTCCAAATTTCCAGTGCTTAATCCTTTCCCCAAGGCTTGGAAATCCCTGTCCCAAGGAAAATGCTTCCCAGGGATTACATGGAAGGAAATCCTGTTGACATTTTTAGATGCCCCAGGCCTGCTGGCTCCAATGAGTCCCTCTGAGGCCTCATCTTTTCTCTCCACATCACCATCCTGACTGTGCTCCCACTTCCCAGAAGCTTCCTGTCCATCCTGGTCTCCCAGCTCTGTCCACCATGGCCAGACCAAGCCCTGGCAGGGGAAACTCCCAAAGGAATCCCATCTCTTCCTTCTCCTTTCCCTTGAAGAGTGGGCAGGGGCAGGGCAGACAAAGGAGGCCCCGGCTTCCTACCTGGACTTGCATTTGTCTCTTGTGCAGGGCAGAGTGGACCAAGGCAAGGGTAGAATCAGAGAAGGCTGGGGACAGGCTGGGGCGAGGGGAGCCACTGGGCCGGGGTGATGAGCGCCGGAGAGGGGAAGGGGTTCGCAGGCTAGAGAGGCCACGCAGACTGCCATCCGAGGCCTCGGGGGTACGCTCCATCCCACCCATCTGGATACCACTGTCTGTGTCAGACAGGACAGCCTGGGGCAGAAGGAGGAAGGGACATGGGGTGACAAAGGCTGCTTGGTGAGGGTCACTCCTACCCCTGGACATTAGAACCCCATGGATAGTGTTTTCCTTACCCTAATACCAGTCTTTTATATTCAAAGCCTGCCTCCTCCAGGAAGACCTCCTAGATTAGGTCTAGCCAACCCACTTTTCCTATTCTATATACTGTGATTAATCTGATGCTCCAGTTGGGGGTGAAGGGGAGGCAGCCTTCCCTAGGGTAAAGCACAGGGCACCGGGGACCACTCATCCCCAGCCAACGTTGGTCCCTAGTCTCGAGGGATGGGGAATTTCAAAGGCCCATTCCCCACAGAGACCTCCTCCAAAGCCATAGCAGCAGGCCTCCTCCCATCATGCACCACTATGCTGAGGCTTCTCACCATCCCCCACCGGACCCAATGGCCCTCCCACCTGGGCCAGGTCCCGCAAGGTCTGTTGCAGCACTTCTGACTCATTCCTCAGGGCCTCCACCTCCTCAGCCTCCATGACTGCTTGCTCTTGCAGCCGCACGGCTTCCTACAGGCCCCGCGGGGGAGAGGGCAAGAAAGGGGCACGCAAGCCTTCTGTCTATCTCGGGGACCCCATCTCTTCTCCCCCACCTAAGAAGCCTGAACCCATTCCCATCATCCTCCCCAGAAACAAACCCAAGATGATAGGCTGGGGTTAGGGGACCTCTCATGGAGTCCTTGCAGAGGGCAGGGCAAGTTTGCTCTGACTGCCAGAGGTCTGAGGTGTCAGAGAACACCGGATGTCAGGGCTGGGAGGGCTCTTAGAGCACAGGGTGTCAGAGCTGGGAGGGCCCTTAGAACAGAGTGTCAGAGCTGGGAGGGGTCTTAGAACAGAGTGTCAGAGCTGGGAGGGCCCTTAGAACACACGATGTCAGAGCTAGGAGGGGCCTTAGAACACAGAGTGTCAGGGCTGGGAGGGCTCTTAGAGCACAGGATGTCAGAGCTAGGAGGGGCCTTAGAACACAGAGTGTCAGGGCTGGGAGGGCTCTTAGAGCACAGGGTGTGAGAGCTGGGAGGGCACTTGGAACACAGGATGTCAGAGCTAGGAGGGGGCTTAGAACACAGAGAGTCAGGGCTGGGAGGGCTCTTAGAGCACAGGGTGTGAGAGCTGGGAGGGCACTTGGAACACAGGATGTCAGAGCTAGGAGGGGCCTTAGAACACAGAGTGTCAGGGCTGGGAGGGCTCTTAGAGCGCAGAGTGTCAGGGCTGGAAGGGCTCTTAGAGCACAAGGTGTGAGAGCTGGGAGGGCCCTTGGAACAGAGAATGTTGGAGCTGGCAGGGGCTTTCAAACCTAAAATGTCAGAGTTGGAAGAACCAAAGAACAGACCAGGGAAACTGTGGTCCAAAGAAGGAAAATGACCTGCCTATGGTCACACACTGCATTAGGGGCAGACCTGGTACTAGGATGCAGGTGTCCTGATTTCTAATCAGTGTTTTTCCCACTGCAAATACTTCTAGGTGGTAAAAGGGGCAGAGAAAGTAGGAGAGCTAGAAGAGGCAGGCCGGGCCCTGCCACCAACCACGTAGGCCCCACTCCAGGGGGAGTGAGTCCGTACAGGGCCTCATCAGACCTGCAGATGGTCTAGCACACCCCACATTTGGAGGCTATTATTTTCCAGCCCCTATATCCTTCCCGCCTGCCTTTCAGCCCCAGAGATGGCTCTGTCTCAGGGAGAGATGTCCAGGCATGGGAACTCTTCTCTCCCCATGGCCCCATGTGTTTCTCACCAATGCTTCCACCTTCTGGGTCAGGGCCTCGTTGGCTCGGTCCTTCTCTGAGTTTTGGCTTTGAAGCTGCTCCACCAGCAAGGTCAGCTCGTTCACCCTGATAAGCCAA
Source organism: Phascolarctos cinereus (assembly GCF_003287225.1). Classification (NCBI taxonomy): domain Eukaryota; kingdom Metazoa; phylum Chordata; class Mammalia; order Diprotodontia; family Phascolarctidae; genus Phascolarctos; species Phascolarctos cinereus. Next base: position 384,541,461 of record NW_027556098.1, read on the forward strand.
GGGAAGGGGATGACTCTGGCACCCCAGTCCAGCCCCCTTATCTAGCAACACCATGTATTCCAGTGATCTGTCTAAACCCCTTACCCTTCTCTTGGAACAGGAGCCCCTGAGGGCAGGGGCTGTCTTACTGAAACTTTCTGTCTTCCCTTCCACGATGGCACAGATGCTTAATAAATCTTTGTTGAAATAACAGCAAGTATAATAACTCACGATTTATACAGAGCATTCAGGTTGCCAATGTTGCATTTGAATGTGTATATGAGGTGGCAAGAAGATACTATAATCTACCCCTCCTCCCATCCCACCTGCCTTCCCCGGCCCATCTTCATCCATCCCCACTCCCCACGGCTTCCTGGGAGCCCGAAACTATGGAGGCTGGCTGCCTGGACTAGAGGGTCATCCCTCAAATCCAGGACATCCAAGCCACTGCGCAGGGTTGTGGCCACACCCGGTGGCCTGGCTGGCGGCTCAGCTTCACGTCTGGACCACTGTAAGGGATGAAGCCATGTCTGCTGACTGACTGACTGACCTGGAGTTGAGTTCGGCCTTCTCCAGGTCACTCTTCACTTGAAGCTGGATCATATCGCGTACCTTGTCACGCAGCTGCTCCTCCAGCTGGGCACGGAGCAGGGCGGCCTTCTCCATGGCGGCTTCGCTGCTGCTCTCCGCCAGCCGGAGGCTCCCGCTCAGCCCGAGGCTGGCTGAGTGGATGGTACGGGAGGTCCGGGCTAGCTCTATGCCCAGCTGGGACAAGTCCCTGTCAAGGGACAGGAGCAGGGGTGGAGTCACTAAAGTCCAGAAGAGACTTGGGGACTTCACAACACCTCTCACACCCAACCCCTTCTTCTCCTTCAAACAGCTGCCTCTTCGGTTCAAGCCCTTACCTCTCGCCCAGATTACCACAGCAGCCTCCTAACTAGTCTCAGGTGTCTGCCCAAGCCAATCCATCCTACACAACGGTTTTTCTTAGCTCTCACCTTGTGCCTCCCCTCCTCAACCACCACCAGTGGCTCCCTATTGTTCCAGGATAAAACATAAGCTGCTCTGTTTACTTTTTTTTTTTCTCAAGGCAATCAGGGTTAAGTGACTTGCCCAGGGTGATTAAGTTAGTAATTGAGGCTGGATTTGAACTCAGGTCCTCCTGATGCCAGGGCTGGTAATCTGTCTACTGTGCCACCTAGCTACCCAGCTGTTTACCTTTTAAAACCCTGAACAACCTGGCCTTGATGGACATTCATCACTGCCTCTCCTGCAGTCTGAGATCCAGGCAAACTGGCCTCTCTGCTCCTCACTCACCACGCTCCATTTCCTTTCTCCACGCCTTTGCCTGGAATGCACCTCCTCCTTACCTCTGCCTCAGAGCCCCTCTCCTTCTAGAAGAGACAGGTCAAGTAGCCCCTTCTCCCTGAAGGCTGTCCTGATCTTCCCATCTGCTCGTTCCTCCCTCCCAAAGGACTTTCATTTAGTGATTCTGTATGTGTATATTTCTTAACATCATATTTACGCTGTATAAACTTGTATATGCCCTTGTCTCCTCCATTAGAGTGTAGGGATGGTTTCATTCTTTGTAGACAAATTGCCAGAGCCTGGCAGAATTCTTGGCACTTAGCAGGTGCTTGAAAAAATGCGTGTTGTGGATGATATGCTCCAACAGACATCTGACCAGGAATCCCCATGACGATACGTCAGTGACATGCTCATTCGGCCTGTCCTTGAAGACTTCTAGTGAGCAAAAGCCCCCTACCTCCTGAGCAGCCCGTTTCACTTGCAGGAAGTTTTTGCAGACCTCAAACTGAAATCCTTCTCTCTGCAATTCCCTATCACTCTTCATTCTGCCCTCTGGGGCCAAGCAGAATGAGTCTAATCCTCCTCCTAATCCTCCTTCAAATACTCAAAAGTGGGGCTCATGACCTCCAAATCTCCACAAGAGGCGCCCCAAGTTCTCTCTGTCAGTCTTTGTATGATCTGGCTTCCAGTCCACTCACCATCCTGGCTGGTCTTGCTCCAATCTTTCTAAAACCAGGTACCCAAAGCTGACCATATGGCCTGACCATGTCAGAGGGCAGCAGGATTATTGCCTTCCTTGTCCTGAACACTGTTGGTCCCTCCTAAACCGGCCCCAAATCTTTGGCTTCCACGTCCCAAGGCTCAAGGTGGGAGTCAAACTTGGAGCAGGCGAGACTAAAGCCCGACCCCTCTCCCTGAAGGTCGCTGCCCTCTCCCTCCAGGCCCTCACCTCTCCGTGGAGGTCTTCATCTCGCTGACCAGCCTCCTGAAGCCCACTACTTGCCTCCAAAGAAGGAGCAGCCGGCTGTGTTCATTGCTGAAGTAAGCATTGAAAGACTGGGAGAAAGCATGGAGGGGTGACGGTGAGTTGTTGAGACAGCTAGCACTCACCCTCACCAGTCAGCACAGCTCATACTTCTCTCCCAGAGCAAGGAGCAGCGAGGGGAGCAATATCTCTGCGTACCCCACCTCTGGACAGACACCCTGGCCCAGACGACTAAAGGAAAATTCCCAGAGGGTCAAGACCTCACTACGTCAGCCCCTCTCCCGAGATACCCAGGAGGAGAGTCCTGGAGGAGGCCTTATTTGTATAACGTGTGGGAGTCTATTTGTATGGGTGTGTTTATGAGAAGCAGTGTGTCTGCACACAAAATACAGGAGTTGGAACTGAGAGACCCAGATGGCAGGGGCTCAGGATGAGAGTCAGAACAGATGTAGTCCAACCACCTCATTCTATACAGATGGACACTGAAGCCTAAAGAGGCCGCAACTTGTCCAGAGTCCCAGGCCGGGACCTGAGGCCAGGTCTTTCGACTCCAAACATAGCCCTCTCTCCACTTCCCCTTCCTGACCTCGCACTGACCGAGGGAGCTGGAGCAGGACACTGAGCTGTAGGCATCAGCAGCAAAGAGGAGGGTTTAGGTGGAAAGAAAAAGCATCCTTATAAGTAAAGCCAGCCAGGAGTAGAGCGGGCAGCCCTTGCGTGAGGGGCTCCCCCCTCCCTGAGGGTCTTCAAGGCAAGCTGGGCTGACCACTCATCAGGGATATTATAGTGGGGGGGGGGGAATTCTTGTCCTAGAGGTTAAACCAGATGGCCTCAGGTCCCTTCCAACACTGAGATTCTAATTCATTGGATTGGAAGCGCCCGGAGGGCAACGGTTTTTTTTTTTTGGGGGGGGTACCTGCGGCACTTAATAAATGTTTATTAACTGACTACAGGACCTTCCCTTCTCCTGGCCACAAATGACATTGTGTCTGTGGGTACACTTTGTGGGTATCAGTTACAATCACCGCCCTTGAAAACCATCGTCAATGAGCGGTGGTTACTGTCATCATTAGTTGTAACCTTCCCCAGTGCCCACAGTCACTTCTCTGACCTCTTGAGGGTCCTTCATTTCCCCAGTGGGAGCGTTCCTACCTCCTTCACAGAACCACGCCCCTTTGAGACTGGAGCCCACTGTCTCCCGAGCTACTTCGTTTGTTTTTTGGTGAGGCAATTGGGGTTAAGTGACTCACCCAGGGTCACAAAACTAGTAAGTGTTGTGAGTCTGAGGCTGGATTTGAACTCAGGTCTTCCTGACTCCAGATCCAGCGCTCTATCCGTGTACCCCGTCTCCCCTCCTCCCACCCCAGAAGCTCTCTTTCCTCATCTAGGCCTCTTAGCCTCCCCTGTTTCTTTTTAGGTTCTGCTCAGGTGCCGTCTCCTACACGAGGCCTTCTGTGATCCCTACAGCCAGCTAGACGGTACCACAGTGGATAGAACTCAGGAGGACCCGAGTGCAAATCTGGGCCGTGACACTTACTAGCTGTGTGACCCTGGGCAAGTCACTTCACCCTGTTCGCCTCAGTTTCCTCATCTGTCAAATGAGCTGGAGAAGGAAATGGCAAGCCACTCCAGTATCTCTGCCAAGAAAACCTCAAATAGGGTGACAGAGAGTCAGACAGGACTGAAACAGCTCAATAACAACAGCCTCTAAGCCCCTCTGCCAAAGTTAATCTAATTTTTTCTGCGTAAACTTCTTTTGCATGCACTTCTATATGTATACATGTTGTCTTCCCCCAAAGAGAGTAAGCACCTCGAGGGCAGGGCCTGCTCGATTTTTATCTGTGTACCCCAGGTTTCCAGCAGAGTGCCAGGTATAGTATTACCATATTACATCATATTATTATATTAATAGCAGGCTACATGCTTGTTTCATGAATGAACACTCTCCTCACAGGGTCACAGATTTCGAGTTCAGACCTCGGAGGTCCTCTGGTCCAACCCCTTCATTTTACAGATAAGGAAACAGGCCTGGAGAAACCGAAGTGACTTGGTGAAGGCCATACAGATGTCAAACGTTAGAGTTAGGATCTGACCAGGTCCCCTGACTCCAAATTCAGCATGCTCTCCATGGTACCACACTGTTTCCCATCATATTTTTTAAAAATAGAATTAGGTGTGTAGATTTGCTTCCAAAATAGAATGTAAGCTCCTTGAAAGCAGGGACTACTGTGTGTGTGTGCGTGTGTGTGCGTGTGTGTGTGTGTGTGTGTGTTTTCATATCCTCAGAATCTAACTCAGAGCCCGGTGCGTTTAATAAATACTTTCCGAATTCACAATCTTGCTTTCAGGCAGTAGGTCCCTAAGGATCCCAGGATTTAGAGGTAAAAGGGACTTCAGGGATCACCTTGGTCAAGCCTAGACTTCCACAGAAAAAGGAAACGGAGGCCTAGAGAGGGGAGGTCACTTGCCCAAGGTTACACAGGATCCAGGATTTGAACTCAGTCCTGTAAATCCAGGGTAATCCAATGGTCCTTCCATCACAGCACAGAGAAAGCTGGTCACCAGAGTATTCTCTGGGGCCAACTTAGCAGGAGATGTCGATGCTTTTATCCAGCTGGTGTAACTTCTGCAAACCCACAGCCGCCATCACACTCCAGTGAGGCACTTGAGGACAGCTTCTGAGCGTCGTCATTAATGAAAATGTGGTGGTCATTCACAGTAATGTCAAGTGTAGACAACCTGGCTGTCTCAGACCCCCAGGACCTGGGGGACCACGGGCAGTGCCCCTGGCAATATGCAGCTCTCCATCGAAGAGAAGGCACTGGTGGACGGAGGTTCTGAGTTCCCTTTACCACGAGTCTGGTCCGTATCCCCATCTCTATAGCCACAATTACAAGCGAGCCTCTGTGCATGCGTGTGTATGTTCTCCCCGAAGGGCCCCAAGGAGGAGGGGAGAAGCACAGTTTTGAGATTTAGCCAGGAGGCCACCCATGGCCAACTATTCAGGGTCTGGGGGAGAAAGTGAAATGGACTCTTTGGTGGGCTCCTAGGGGAAGCCCCTTAGCGTCTCTAGGCCCAGGGAGCCGGACAAAGGACAGTCCTCAGGGAAGAGGGAGGCCAGGACAAAGACATGGCCCCCAAAGAGTGGGCAAAGCATACACGGGAAATTCAGGGCCCTGAGACCTTGCCCCTCCTACCTCCTCCTCCCGCCGCCACTCAGCCTCTCGCTGCTCCAGCTCCCCCCGGCTCCGGGTCCAGTCGCTGGTCACTTTGCGGATGTCATCGGCCAGGGCTTGGTTGGTTGCGCTGGCCTGGTCGAGCTGTTCCCGAAGCATGGCGTTCACCTGCACCAGGCTGGCGCTCCTGCAGGGGGAGGATGGCTTAGGCTCCCAGCCCAAATCTGAATTCCTGCTCCACCAACAGGCCGAGCCCCAGAGGTTCTGACTGTACAGTGCCCAGGCAAAAGGCACAAGGGTTAGCCAGCACCAGACAGGCCAACAGCCACCAGCCCATTAAGGAAATGGGAGGGATGGGAAGTGACAGCAGGGGATAAGGCCTGAGAAGGGCACAAACCAAACCAGGGAGCCCTGGGGCACGGTGCGCCCTCCTGGCAAAGAGAAGCTCTGCTGCCCACCCAGGCGTTCACCCACCTCTGCTGCTCCTCTTCCAGCCGAATGAGAGCATTCTCCAAGTCCTGGCTGTGTTCTTCTTCCTGCTAGAGACACACAGACATGGCCAGTTTGCTCCACAAGGATGAGTCCCAGAGAGACAGGTCAGCTGGCAGGAATCATCTCACCCAGGACCCTCACAGAGGTCCAGAGAAGGGAAGGGATTAACCCCAAGTTGCACAGCTAGTAAATGTCAGAGCAAGGATTTGAACCCAGATGCTCTGACTCCAAATCCAGGGCTCTTACCACTGCACCAAGGTGCCTGCCATGAGCTGGGCAAGCTTCCTGGCTCAATCCCCTGGCCCGGCTCCAAGAGGCCTCTCTCCTGGCACTCACCAGCCAGCCCTATCTATATTCTACCTAGATGTGGCAAGCACTGGGAACCCTGAGGAGAGGACAGGTCCAGGGTCAAGGGTGTGGGGGTGAACAGGGGTGGGAAGAGGGACAGCTACCGCTAACTTCTGGCGCTCCAGTTCTGCAGATTTTTCCAGAAGCTGCTGCTCCACTTCTCCACACTTCTTCTTGTATTGGAGAACCTGAGGGGATGGGAGGGTTGGGGTAGGGGGGCAAGTCAGAGTAGTCCTCAACCTGATCTGACCCCCACCCCATTACTAGTATAGGCTGGTAGAATTTAGGGCAACAAGGGGCCTTCAAACAGAGCATGTCAGAGTTAGGAGGGGTCTTAGAACACAGAACGTCAGAGCTGGGAGAAATCTTAGAACAGAGAGTGTCAGAGCTGGGAGGGTCTTAGAACATGGAATGTCAGAGCTAGCAATGACTTTAGAACACAAAATGTTAGAGCTGGGAAGGGCCTTAGAACATAGAATGTCAGTGCTGGGAGGAGCTTTAGAACATAGAATGTCAAAGCTAAGAGAGGCCTTAGAACATAGAATGTCATCAGTACTGATAGGAGCTTTAGAACAGAGAATGTTAAGAGTTGGGAGGGCCCTTAGAACACAATGACAGAACCGGGAGGGAGCTTAGAACACAGTGTCAGAGCTGGGAAGGCCTCAGAACAGAGAATGTCAGAGCCGAGAGAGACCTTAGAACATAAAGCTGGGAGGGGTCTTAGAACAAAGAATGTCAGAGCTGGGAGGGCCTTAGAACAGAGAATGTCAGAACTGGAAGAAAGCTTAGAACAGAGAATGTCAGAGCTGGAAGGGTTTTAGAACAGAAGGTCAGAACTGGGAGGGCCCTTAGACAGAGAATGTCAGAGCTAGGAGGGCTTTAGAACACAGAATGTCAGAACTGGGAGAAAGCTTAGAACAGAGAATGTCAGAGCTGGAAGGGTTTTAGAACAGAAGGTCAGAACTGGGAGGGCCCTTAGACAGAGAATGTCAGAGCTAGGAGGGCCTTAGAACATAGAACGTCAGAGCTGGGAAGGATCTCAGAGACCACATAGTCCAGGCCTTTCATTTTACAGTGAGGAAAACCAGGCCCAAAGAGAGGGAGTCGGCTTCTCGAGATCAGAGGCAGTAAGTAACAGAGCTGGGATCTGAGTTCGGATCTTCTGCCACCACATTCCAGACTCTTTGCCTTAAGATACCTCCCACTTGCAAACAGCTCCACAATTCACAAAGTGCTTCGCTCACAATAACCCTGCAAAGTGACAGTCTGAGTATCCTTATTCCCATTTTATAGATGAGGGAACGGAAGCCCAGAGAGGTTCAGCTACCTGACCAAGGTCACACAGGCAGCAGCATCTGGTTCTGCTGACGCCTAGTCTAGGCTGCTTTTTACTCCACCAGAGTGGCCTTAGTCCCCCCACTCTCACTCCCCTCACCTCCCACCCCAAAGGCTTTCCTCACTTGAGACTTTGAGAAATACAGTAACTTTCTGAAAGAGGAGAGTGGGGGGGCCCACATCCTCATTTCCACAGAAGCCACAGGGTACATGCTGGTGGGCATGTCAAGAAGGGCATGGGTACCCATCTTAACAAATGCAAAGCCCAGGCACCACTGCACCATGGAAACAGGCCTGGATATGGAGTCATCCAGCCCTGAGTTCGAATCCTGACTTCCACTGTGTGACTTTTATCAAATCATTTCACTTTGCTGGGCCTCAGTTTCTTCAAGTGTCAAATGAAGAAGCTGGATGAAATCCGATTAAAACACAAATTTCTTTGTATCATGAATCCCTTTGTCTGTCTGGGGAAGCTTCTGGGACCCCTTCTCAGAATCAAGTTTTTCTAAATGCATAAAATCAAATACATTAGATTACAAAAGAACCAGTTGTATTGAAATGCAGTGGTCATAACCTTAACGAGACAAGTTCACAGGCCCCGGATGGAGCACCCCTGGCTGGGCAGGTGCGGACGGCCCGGCGCCTTGGACCCATCCCAGAAGAGGACCAGCTGTAGCCAGGGCAGCCCCAGGGGTGGGGGCACTCCCAGGCGCGCCCTCACCTTGGCCTGTAGCTTCTGCACCAGCTGGGCCTGGCGCTGCTGCCCGTCCTGGTAGGCTTGGAGTTTACGCTTGTAGTTGGCCTGCTCTTCCTCTAGCTGACGTCGCAGCTCCAAGGTCTGCTGGCCCAGCACCCCGTACCCCAAGGGCTCCCGCTCCCCGGACTCCAGCCGAAGGCTCTGCTCCAGCTAGGGGGGGACAGAACACCCTCTGAGCTCGGCCCTAGGGACTGGACCCCTTCAGCATTCTCTCAGGGGGACGGAATTCCTTCACAAGGACAACTCCTCTGGATTCCTTTACAAGGACCAGATGCCCTCTGGGTTCACTCAGGGGTACTGAGCACTCTGAGTCCAGCCAGGGGAATCAGACCCTTTCTAGGTCCTGCAATGGGGACTTGACCCCCTCAAGACTTAGCCATGGGAACCAACTCCGTCTGAGCTCAGCTGGGGTGGGGTCACCCTCTGGGATCAGCTAAGGGGACTGAACACCCTCCAGGCACAATCACAGGGACAAAACACTTTCAGGCTCATGCTTGGGGATCAGGTACCCTCTGGGATCAGTTACCAGGACCAGACCTCCTCTGGAACCAACCACAGGGGGACCAGACCTCTCCCAGGCTCAGTCACATGGTAGTCAATACCCCCCCACCTCAGCCATATGGGGACCAGGCCCCCTCTAGGCTCAGTCACATGAGGACTAGACCCCACCAGGCTCAGTCACATGGGGGTCACATCTCCACGGGCTCAGGCATATGGGGAGAACCCACCAGGCTCAATCACATGGGGGCCAGACCTCCACGGGCTCAGGCATATAGGGAGAACCCCACCAGGCTCAGTCACATGGGGGTCACATCTCCATGGGCTCAGGCATATGGGGAGAACCCACCAGGCTCAGTCACATGGGGGTCACATCTCCGCAGGCTCAAGTATGTGGGGAGAACCCACCAGGCTCAGTCACATGGGGGTCACATCTCCATGGGCTCAGGCATATGGGGAGAACCCACCAGGCTCAGTCACGTGGGGGTCACATCTCTGCGGGCTCAAGTATATGGGGAGAACCCACCAGGTTCAGTCACATGGGGGCCAGACCTCCATGGGCTCAGGTATATGGGGAGACCCCACCAGGTTCAGTCACATGGGGGTCACATCTCCATGAGCTCCGGTATATGGGGAGACCCCACCAGACTCAGTCACATGGGGGCCAGACCTCCATGGGCTCAGGTATATGGGGAGAACCCACCAGGTTCAGTCACATGGGGGTCACATCTCCATGGGCTCAGGTATATGGGGAGACCCCACCAGGCTCAGTCACATGGGGGCCAGACCTTCATGGGCTCAGGTATATGAGGAGACCCCACCAGGCTCAGTCATGTGGGGGCCACACCTCCATGGGCTCAGGTATATGCAGAGACCCCGCCAGGTTCAGTCACATGGGGGTCACATCTCCACGGGCTCAGGTATATGGGGAGACCCCACCAGGCTCAGTCACATGGGAGCCAGACCTCCATGGGCTCAGGCATATGGGGAGAACCCCACCAGGCTCAGTCACGTAGGGGTCACATCTCCGCGGGCTCAAGTATATGGGGAGACCCCACTAGGCTCAGTCACATGGGGGTCACATCTCCGCGGGCTCAAGTATATGGGGAGACCCCACCAGGCTCAGTCATGTGGGGGCCAGACTCCCTCTGGCCTCAGCCAGTGGCGGATCAGACTCTGCTCTGGCCTCAGTCCCCGCTGCACCGCACACCTTCACCTCCACCTGCCCCCACAGCCTTCAGCCCCTCTGCCCCTGCCCCAGATGGTAGCCACTGCCACACAACTGGGCAAGGGAAGTGTTGGAAGATGACCCAGCAGACAGGACCCTACCAGGAACAGCTCAGCAGACTGGTGGGCCAGGACAAGGCTACCCACTAACCTTGTAAATCCTCCCACCCCCATACACACATTCACAAAGAGACGGCTACACACACGTTAATAACAGCTAGCATGTGTGTGGGGCTTTATGGTTTGTGAAGTGCTTTACAAACATTATCCCATTTGATACTCAAAGCAACCCTGGGAAATGGGTGCTGTTGTTATCCCCATTTTATAGATGAGGAAATCAGGGCAAATAGAGGTCAAGTGACTTGCCCAGGGTCACACTGCTAGTAAGTGTCTGAGGTCAAATTTGAACCTAGGTCTTCCTGACTCCAGAGCAGCTAGCGCACAGAGCACTGGGCCTGGAATCAGAAAGACTCATCTTCCTAAGTTCAAATCCAGCCTCAGACTTACTAGCCATGTGACCCTGGGCAAGTCACTTAACACTGTTTGCCTCAGTTTCCTCATCTGTAAAATAAGCTGGAGAAGGAAATGGAAAATTACTGCAGTATCTCTGCCAAGAAAACCCCAAATGGAGTCACGAAGAGTCAGACATGACTGAAAAATGACTACACAATAAAACCTTCCTGACTCCATGTCTAATGTCCAATCCAGTATGCAATCATTGCGAGGACTTATTGCTTCTACCCTCCCCAAAGGCACTGGACCCCTTGTCTGCCCTCAAGTAGCTTAGGCCCTCGTGGCCTCCTCTTACCTGGACCACAGTAACAGCCTCCTGATTGGTCTATCTGCTTCCATTCTCTGTAAAGTGACTCTGAAGTGACTTTTTTAATTGTGAACTTAACCACCCCTCACCAAAAAATGAGCCCACCAGAACATAGCCCTACATATATATAAAACCACACATCTCCAAGTCTTTCCCCCTGGCTTTTTAAAAAGTATAAAATAAATTCTGCATGCCCATAAATTCCCCTTCCATTCTCCCCTTTGTCTAATCTGTCTTCCGTATTTCTATCAAATTAATTTTCCCATGATGCTGGCCGGATCATGTCACCGTCCTGATGGAGAACCTTCATAGCTTTCCATTTCCTCTGGGATAAAACACAAACTGCAGCCTAACCTTTAAGGCCCTCCCTTCCCCATCTGACTCCAGGCAGCCCAATTTCACAGCAACTCCTCGCTTACCTTGCAGACCACCCTACATTCTACCTGCCCTCTGACCTGCCTGCCATTCCATCCTGCACACAAGCCACGGCCTGGGCCTCCCTCCTCATTCCTGCCTCTCAGAATCCTCCTCTTCTCTCGGGGCCCAGCTTGGGTGTTCCCGGCCAATGGCATCCCCTCTCTCCTCAAGACTTCCTAAAGTACTTTGTCTAATGCGGTTGTTTTCACCTATGTTGTATTACCCATATCTGGATCATGTCATCGCCCCCAAACAGAACATAAGCTCCTAGAAGCAGGGGCAGTGTCATTTCCCTTTGGATGCCCCACGTGTAGCCCACTGCACACCTCCCTTTCTCCACACTAAGCTACATCTTCACTTGTTACTTTCCTGAGAAAACTGAAGCCACTGCCTGAAAGCACCATCTCGTCCCCTCCTCTTCTTTCCCAACATTCCACATCATCCCCATCTCTCCTCCTTTGCCCCAGGCTCTGATAGCAAGCTGGCCTTTCTCCTTGCCAAGCTTAACCCCTCTACATGTACCTTTGATCAAATCCCTTGCTATTCCTCCAGCAGACTGCCCTCTCAATCATCACCTTCAATTTCTTCCTGCCTACTGGACACTTCCCTACTCCCTATAAACATATCCTAGTCACACCTATCCTTAAAAAAAAACCAAAAAAACAAAGTCTCACTACTAATAATACCTAGCATTATGCAGCAATTTTAAGGTTTGCCAAGCACTTTACAAATATTTATCTTTTCTTTTTTAATTATTTTTTTTGGCAAGGCAATTGGGATTTATGTGACTTGCCCAGGGTCACACAGCTTAAGTGTCTGAGGTCGGATTTGAACTCAGGGCCAGTGTTCTATCCACTGTGCCATCTAGCTGCCCCAACAAATAGTTGTCTTACTCTATCCTCACAACAACCCTAGGAGGCCGATGCTATTATTATCCACATTTTACAGTTGAGGAAACTGAGGCAGGCAGAGGTTACTGTGACTTGCCTCAGGTCACACAGAGAACAAGAGTCTGAGATTGGATTTGAACTCAGGTCTTCCTGAATACAAGTCCAGCACTCTAGCCACTTTGCTATCTAACTGCCTAGACCCCACATTCCCTCAAGTTCTCATCCTGTAGTTTTCCTCCCTTTCTCAGCCAGACTCATTGAAAAAGCTGTCTCCATTTGCTGCCTCCACTTCCTTGCCTCTCCCCGCTCAAGGCTTTGTGATCTGGCTTTTATCTAACCTCATCACTGCAGGGCCATCTCCAATCGTCCTGATCTGTATCTGGCCACTGGTCCCGGATGGCTCTGGAGGAGAAAGTGAGGCTGGTGACCTTGCCCAGCTCTGCCTCACTTAAATCCAATTCACTCGCACGTCATGGTACCATCTTCCTGATGTCACAGTCTTTGAGAACGAAGGATAAATAACAACAGCAACCTCTTCACTCAGCTGAAGCTGCTCTTTCCAAAGTTACCAAGGATGTGATGGAACACTATTGTGCTGTAAGAAATGATGAAGGGGCCGGTCTTGGAAAAGCCTGGGAAGCCTCATATGAACTGATGCAAAGCGAAGCGAGCAGAACCAGGAGAACGCTTTCTATGCCAATGCTGCAAAGACAAGCAGCTCTGAAAGCCTAAGGAAGGAGCTCTGATCAGCCCAACGAGCAGCCACAGTCCCAGAGGCCTCCCAGGGAGACACACCACCCACCACCCGACAGAGAGGCGAGCGACTCAGAGGACAGGCTGAGGATCACGGCTTGGGAGGGGGGGAGCCGGACACGGCCAAGTCAGGAACGTCCTTTGTTCAACTAGCCACGTGTGCAATCAGCTTTGTTTTTCTTGCTTCCTCAATGAAGCAGTCAAGGGGGAAAAGTCAGACCTGAAAATAAAATAAAATAAAAAAAGACTCCAAGGACCTCTCAATTGCCACAGCTTTTAGTCCGTGTGCATCTGCTGCCTCCTTATTCTCTTTCCACTCTTTGTTTTCATGACGCTGAACTTTCTTGGCTCTTCTCCTACCCAGAAAGAGAGTTTCAGGGAAACTCGACCTTCTGTCTCCTTTGCAAGGTCATCACCCTCTAACTACAGGTGCTCCCCAAAGCTCTGCCCTTGGCTCTTTTCTCTCCCTCCTCTCTCTCTGTTTCTCCAGTTCTCTCTCCTCTTTCCCTCTCTTCCTTCTCTCTCTTCTCTCTCCCTTTATCTCTCTCTCTCTTCCTCTTTCCTCTCTCTTCCCTCTTGCTCTCTTCTCTCTCTCTCTCCTCCCTCTCACTTTCTTCTCTCATGTCTCCCTTTCTTCTATCATCTCTTTCTCCTCCCTCTCACTTTCTTCTCTCATGTCTCCCTTTCTTTCTTCTCTCTTTCTATCATCTCTTTCTCCTCCCTCTCACTCTCTTCTCTCTCTCATCTCTCCCTCTCCCTCTCTTCTCTCTCTCATCTCTCCCTCTCCCTCTTTCTCTCTCTCTCTCTCTTCTCCCTGTCACTCCCTTCTCTCATCTCTCCCCTCTCTCTCCTCCCTTTCACTCTCTTCTCTCTCATCTCTCCCTCTTTCTTTTCTCTCTCCCCCTCTCTCTTCTCTCTCTCCTTCTCACTCTCTTCTCTCTCTCATCTCTCTCTCCTCTCTCTCCTCCCTTTCACTCTCTTCTCTCTCATCTCTCCCTCCTTCTTTTCTCTCTCTCCCCTCTCTCTTCTCTTTCTCCTCCCTCTCACTCTCTTCTCTCTCTTATCTCTCCCTCTTACTCTCTCTCTCTCTCTCTCTCTCTCTCTCTCTCTCTCTCTCTCTCTCTCTCATCTCTCTCTCTCCCCTCCCTGTCACTCCCTTCTCTCACCTGTCCCCTCTCTCTCATCTCTTCTCTCTCTCCTCCTTCTCAGTCTCTTCTCTCTCTCATCTCTCCCTCTTTCTTTCCTCTCTCTCCCCTCTCTCTCTCTTCTCTTTCTCCTCCCTCTCACTCTCTTCTCTCTCTTATCTCTCCCTCTCATCTCCCTCCTCTCTCTCTCCTCCCTCCTCTCATCTCTCCCTCTTTCTTCTCTCTCTCCCCTCTCTCTCTCTTTCTCCTCCCTCTCACTCTCTTCTCTCTCTTCTCTCTCCCTCTTTCTCTCTCTCTCATTTCTCTCTCTTCTCCCTGTCACTCCCTTCTCTCACCTGTCCCCTCTCTCTCGTCTCTTCTCTCTCTCTTCCTTCTCAGTCTCTTCTCTCTCTCATCTCTCCCTCTTTCTTTTCTCTCTCTCCCCTCTCTCTTCTCTCTCTCCTCCCTCTCTCTCTCTTCTCTCTCTCATCTCTCTCCTCTCTCTTTCTCCATTAGCCCCTGTAGGTTCGTCACTTCTATGAAAATCGCTCACACTTCTATCTATCTAGCTCTAACCTCTCTCCTGAGCTCCAGTCCCTCATCACCCACTGCCTAGTGGGCCTTTCACACTGGATTTCCCAAGAACAACTCAAACTGAACAACACAAAACAGGCCTCACCATCTTTCTCCCCAGACCCTCCTCTCTTCCAAGCACGGCCATTTCTCTCGTAGACACCGCCATTCTTCCAGTGTCCCAGACTTGTAACTGGCATTCCTTTCGACCCCTTGCTCTCCTCCCTCCAGACAGGCAATCATTTAACCTCCTCACTGGTCTCTCTCCATGCCAATCCATCTTGCACGCCACTCCTTACGTGTAGGCCTGACCATGGTATCTCTCCCTCCCCAACAACAGTAGCCCACTATTGCCTCCAGGAACAAAGGCAAACTCTGTTTGGCTTTTAAAGCCCTTCACAACTGTGCCCCTACTTGCCTTTCCAGTCTCATTACACATTCCTCCTCTTTCTGCACTCTACAGTCCAGATAAACTGGTACTCATGTTTGGAATGCACTCCCTCCTCACCTCTCTCTCCTAGAATGCCCTTCTTCCTTTAAGATGCAGCTTAGGCACTATCTGCTGCCCTGAATGCCCCAATTACCAGTGCCCACCCTCCCCAAGCTGCCTCGTATTTAATCATCTACTATGCGCCAGGCACTATGCTACGCACTTTACAGATACTATTTCATTTGATATTCTGGGCAGTAGGTACTATCAGAAGTGGGCACTTTTGATAACCCTGAGCAGGAGGTATTTTTTTTTCTTTTTATGCAATTGGGGTTAAGTGATTCGCCTAGGGTCACACAGCTAGTAAGTGTCAAGTGTTTGGTCTGAGGGCAGATTTGAACTCAGGTCCTCCTGACTTCAGGGCTGGTGCTCTATCCACTGCGCCACCTAGCTGCCCCGCCAAGAGGTGTTTTTGTGAGCCTTTATTTCACAGTTGGGGAAACCGAGGCAGGCAGTCATTACATGATTTGCCCTGGGTCACACAGCGTAAGTGTCTGAGGCATGATTTGAACTGAGGTCTTCCTAACTCTAGGACTAGCTGTCCACCAAGCTGCCTCAATCTGCTCCACTATGTCCCCAACCCACCATCCCTGTAACTTTCCAAACCTTCTGCCTTGTTTGCCCCTATTAGGACGTAAGCCCCTCCAAGGCAGAGCCTGACTCTGTTTTTGAAGCTTTATTCCCAGACCTTAACAGGTACCCAGTACACAGCAAATGCTGAATAAATATTTTTTCATTCATTTTACCCAGAATATCAGACTTGTACCCAGAAGACTGGGGCTTGATTTCCAGCTCTGCCTGGATTTCCTTTTTCTAGCTATGAAAGGAAAAGTTGCTCCATTACTAATAACAACAGTTAATAACAAGACATTTCTGTAACTTTCAGGTTTGCAAAGCACTTTACAAATATTATTTCATTGACTTTTACAACAACCCTGAGACGTAGGTGCTATTATTATCCCTATTTTACAGATGAGGAAACTGAGGCAAATGAAAGTCAAGTGACTTGCCCAAGGACACACGGCCAGTAAGTCTCTGAGGCAGGATTTGAACTCAGGTTTGCTGACCTCAAGTCTAGCACTCTATTTGTTTAGCTTTTAAATTGCATCCTTATCTATAAAATAGAAATGATAGTACCTGTAATACCTACCCCATGGCTGCACAGCAAGACAAGACTATTACAAGCCTTCAAGTGCTAGAAAAATGTGAGTTATAAGAAGCATCATGATATAAGGGAGAGAGGAGGAGACCCAGAATCAGGAGGTCTGGGTTCAAATCCTGCAGCAGACACTTACTGGATAGAGACAGAACTAAAATGGCGAGTGAGACAAAGCATTAGAGTCTATATCACACATACCCCACCTTCTCAACAGAGTTCTAGAAAACGCATGAGATTGAATTCTGATCAGCAAAGCCAAGAAGTTACAGTGAGTCATTTCCCCAGACTAGGGCAGCTTAGGGAGATGGACAGAGAGGTCTCCAGACACTAGGAACAGTCTGGCTAGCAGTGTGAGCAGTGGGAAGCATTCCAGTGCCCAAGGACTGGGAGAGGGTTAAGAGTGGGCACCAGAGCAGGGAATACCAGGGCTGAAAGAGGTCCCAGAGGATCCATGAGCAAGTGCTAAGCACAGGAACTGCGGGAGTCATCTGGCAGGTCTGTCCCCACTACCCCATTCTGAGTCATGAATCCAGGGTGGAAAGCAGCAGTCATGAGCACTGGCACTGAGCACAGAACAAGTTCTGGGAAGCCAACGGCAGCTGTGTGGGTGGCTCTGATCCCCAGAAAAGGACACAACATCCCAGGCCAAAGGGGAGCCAGCAGTTCAGCCTCTCTGATTTCACAGGACCTCTCAGCAGGCCCAAATTAGCCTAGGGTCGCATCAGCAGTGGTCTGCTGAAAGTCGCAGCCAGAAACAAGGAGACAGACCCAAATCTGAGTCAAAAACTTTCAGAACTCAGACCAGGAGGGCAGTGAAGAAACCTCCCCCTGAATCACACCACTTTGGGAGGACTGAAAGCTTGCAGGTCCAGAGCCTGAAAAACAGCAGAAGGATATAAGAAGACAGAAGCTCAGGCCAGATATCCCTCTAGAAATAAGTAGCGCTCAGCACTAACATAAACTCCAAAGTCAAGAAGCAGGCTGGAAGAATGAGCAAACAAACAAATAAAAAAGAATCCCACCACAAGAGCTACTGTGCTGACAGGGACTCTTAAGACAAAAAACCAGAAGAGAATGGCTTGAAAACATCTGCAAGCAAAGCCTCAAAGAAAAATGCAGATCGGATACAAGTTCAATAAGAATTCCCAGAAGAGTTAATGAAGGAGCTAAAATCTATTTTAAGAATCAAATGAGAACAGTAGATGAAAGAATGAGAAAAGAGGAAAGAGCCAGGGAAGAAAAATATGAAAAGATAATTAACAGCTTGGTAAAAAGAGATACAAAACCTTACTGAAGAAAATAACCTCTTAAAAGTCAGAATTGGAACTCAATCACTCCATGAGACATCAAGAAATAATTTTTTTAAAGTCAAAAGATTTTTAAAAATACAAGAAAATGTGAACATATTTCTCATAGGAAAAACAACTGGCCTGGAAAATAGATTGAGGAGAGATAATTTAAGACTCACTGGACTATCTGAAAGCCATAAATAAAATAAAAGCTTGGACATATTTGAATAAATTATGAAAGAAAACTGTCCAAATATCTTAGAACCAGAGGACAAGCAGAAATTGGAAGGATCCACCAGTTACCTCCTAAAATACATTCCAAAACGAAAACTCCCAGGAATATTGCAGTCAAAATCCAGAGCTCCCAGGTCAATGAAAAAGTACTGCAAGCAACCAGAAAAAAAGAATTCAAGAACCCTGAAAACACATTTAGGACCACATAAGATTTAGCACCCACCACTATAAAGGAGTGGAGAGCCTGGAATAGGATATTCCAGAAGGCAAAGGATCTAAGTTTACAACCAAGAATGTGGAGGCATCACTTCCATGATGTCAAGGTCCTCTTCGAGAACAAAGGACAAACAGCCACCATCACCAAGAATAACATACCCAATAAAACTGAGTATAACCCTACAAAGGGGAAAATGGACCTTTAATGAAATGAAGACTTCTAAGCATTCCTGATAAAAAGATGAGAGCTGATTAGAAAATCTGACATATAAACACAAGGGTCAACAGAAGCAAAAAAGTTAACATGAGTAAGAAATCACAAAGGACTAAATAAGGTTTAACTGTTCACATACTTGAATGAACAGACGATACACACAGTCCCTCAGAACTTTATCATTGCCAAGAGTCATAGAGGGAGTCTGATTAAATAGAGGATCTGGGTATGATTCTATTATATTTGGATGATCTCAAAAGAATAGAATGGACGAGGAAGAGGAATGCATTGGGGAGGGGGAAAGAAAGAGAAAAAATGGGGGAAATTATCTCACATAAATGGTGTGCATGGAGAGGAGTTCATATAATGGGGGGGCAGTAGAAGAGCAGGAGGCACTTGAACCTCTCTCTTGTCTGAACTGGTAAAGAAGGAAAGAAAAATACAGAAATACACCTTACTGAACAGAGAAATAGGAAGGAAAGGGGTTAAGGGAAAGGGGGCAAGAAGAGGAAGGTTAGACTCAGGGAGGCATTAGTTAGAAACAAAGAGGGGGAGGGGTTAAAAAAAGGAGGATAAGTACAAGAGAATAGGATGGAGGGAAATACACAGCGGGCTATCATAACTGTGATTGTGAATGGGATGAACTCACTCATAAAACAGGAGGACAGCTACAAGATTGGAAAGATGATCAACTTTGAAAGGCTTAAGGAACTCTAATCAGCACAATGACCAACCACAAGTTCAAAGGACTCATGAGAAAACATGCTATCCATATCCACTTCGAGACTGAGAACTGAGGGACTCAGAGGGCAGACTGAAGTGCGCTCTCTCTCTCTCTCTCTCCTCTTCTCTTTTTTCCCCTCTCTGCTCTCTCTCTTTCTCTCTCTCTCTTTTCTCTCTTCTCTTTCTCTCCTCTCTCCGTCTCTCTCTTTTTCTCTCTCTCTCCTCTGTGTCTCTTTTCTCTCTCCTCTCTTTTTTCTCTCTTCTTTTCTCTCTCCTCTCTCTTTTTTCTCTCTTCTTTTCTCTTTCCTCTCTGCTCTCTCTCCTCTCTTCTGTTTTTCTCTCCCCTCTTCTCTGTCTCCTCTCTCTGCTCTCTCTTCTCTTCTCTTTCCTCTCTGTTCTCTCTCTTCTATTCTCTCTTGTTTCTCCCTCCCCTCTCTTCTTTTCTCTCTTTCCTCTCTCTGCTCTTTTTTCTTCTTTATCTTCTTCCTCTCTCCCTCTTCTCTCTCTCCTCTTCTCTGTCTGTCTCTCTCCTCTCTCTCTCTCTTTCTCTCTTCCTCTCTCTGCTCTCTTCTCTTTTCTTCATCTTCTTCCTCTCTCTCTCCCTCTCTCTCTCTCTCTCTCTCTTCTCTTTCCTCTCTGTTCTCTCTCTTCTATTCTCTCTTGTTTCTCCCTCCCCTCTCTTCTTTTCTCTCTTTCCTCTCTCTGCTCTTTTTTCTTCTTTATCTTCTTCCTCTCTCCCTCTTCTCTCTCTCCTCTCTTCTCTGTCTGTCTCTCTCCTCTCTCTCTCTTCTCTTCTCTCTTTCCTCTCTCTGCTCTCTTCTCTTTTCTTCATCTTCTTCCTCTCTCTCTCCCTCTCTCTCTCTCTCTCTCTCTTCTCTTTCCTCTCTGCTCTCTCTCTTCTATTCTCTCTTGTTTCTCCCTCCCTTCTCTTTCTCTCTCTCTCTCTGCTTCTCTTTTTCTTCTTTATCTTCCCTCTCCCTCTTCTCTCTCTCCTCTCTTCTCTGTCAGTCTCTCTCCTCTCTCTCTCTTCTCTTCTCTCTTCCTCTCTCTGCTCTCTTCTCTTTTCTTCATCTTCTTCCTCTCTCTCTCCCTCTCTCTCTCTCTCTCTCTCTCTCTCTCTCTTCTCTTTCCTCTCTGCTCTCTCTCTTCTATTCTCTCTTGTTTCTCCCTCCCCTCTCTTCTTTTCTCTCTTTCCTCTCTCTGCTCTTCTTTTTTCTTCTTTATCTTCCTCTCTCCCTCTTCTCTCTCTCCTCTCTTCTCTGTCAGTCTCTCTCCTCTCTCTCTCTTCTCTTCTCTCTTTCCTCTCTCTGCTCTCTTCTCTTTTCTTCATCTTCTTCTTCCTCTCTCTCTCTCTCTCTTCTCTTTCCTCTCTGCTCTCTCTCCTCTCTTCTGTCTGTCTCTCTCCCCTCTCTTCTCTCTCTCTTCTCTTCTCTCTTTCCTCTCTCTGCTCTCTCTTTTCTTTTCTTCTTTATCTTCTTCCTCTTCTCTCTCTCTCCCCTTCCCTCCCTCTCTCATCTTCCATGACTACATGTCTGCATTGGGCTGTGTTATTCTCACAATGCAGGAGGGGAAGGAGAGAATTTGGAACTGAAAATAAAATTCAATTTTACAAAATAAAATAAGACACTCATTAGATACAGGAACCTGGGAAGGTCATTTAGCCACTCTGAGCTTCAGTTTCCCAATCTACAAAATGAGGGGACTTACACCTGCATTCCCTACTGCTTAGGGCTGTTACAAGGGAAGCACTCTATAAGCCTCCAATCATCACAAACGTAGAAACTGTCAGTGCCTTACCAACCAGTAGTCAATGGAGGCCAAGGAGCAGCCCCAAATTCACTTAAAGGAACCTGGCAGTGGGAAGAAAGACAGTTATGTATGCAGCAACACTGAGGGTGCAGGGCTAGTTCCGGCCATTCGGTTTAACCAGCATTTATTAATCACTTACTATGTTCATTACCATGTAATGAACTCTGAAATTCCCTTATTTGATCATAATCATTATCATTCCATCTTTCCTTATGGTCTTCTTCCTCATTGTGACCTCTAATCCTCCGACCCCTCCTTTCTCTCCCAGGCCATCACCGCTTCACTGGCTGTCCTTCCCTCCCTTCTCCATCTTCTCCCCTGGGTGAACCAGTTCAATTCTACACTGTTCTCTGCATTTGACCTCCTTGCCCCTCTTATCTTCTTGCTGACTCTAAGCCCTAACCTGGCATTACTCCCATCATCCACTGCCTTTTCTCCTCTTCATGTACTAATGTATTCATGTATTCACGAACAAAGCTGGAAACAAATCACAAAACCATGCTCACTGGGTCCACTACAAATTTATGGTATGTAATCCCAAATGGGCTTTCACCATGGCAAAGCAATCTCTCTAACCCTTAACCTGCTCACCACAGCTCCTTTTCCAAACCTTTTTGTCCTTCCTCAAACCTTCCATGGCTCTCCCTCTCCCCATTCTGTTAGCTGAGAACCCTGCCTCATATTTCTTTTTTTCTTTCTTTTTTGGCAAGGCAATCAGGTTTAAGTGAGCAGTGGCCACACCCCAATAAAACCATCTTGGCAGACAGGCTACACCAGGTTGAGGGTAACCAACAGGCCTCATACCCATCAGCGAGTTAGGGGGATGCCTACCTCAGGCATGTGAAGCCTTCCCTTAGTGGAATGGGTGGATGAAAACGTTGACCCTGAAGTCGGTGGCCCTATGGACACTTAGAACTTGGTCAGGCATCAGAGACGCCAAGGTCATCCATTGCATCCTGGGCCATCGCCAGTCTAGTAAGTGTTAGGTGTCTGAGGCCACATTTGAACTCAGGTCCTCCTGACTCTAGGGCCAGTGTTCTATCTACTGCCCCACCTGTCGCATATTTCACTGAAACAACTGAGGCCATTTTCTTAGAGCTCTCTCTTCTCCCCTCCTCTTCATCTCACATCACTAAGATGTATTCCCCCCACACCTCCACTATCTCCTCCTTCCCTCCTGTCTCACATGAAGGCTAACTTCTCTACATGCACAAACAATTCTTATTCCATCTCACCTTCTCCGGCAGAATGGATCCTCTATCAACCCTACTCTCTTTTCAATCTTCAATCTCTCCCTGTCTATTAGTTGCTTCCCTAAAACCTACACACATGCCCTTGTTTCCCTCATCACTTGACCCATTCATCCATACTAGTTATCATCCTATAGCTCTCCTTCCTTTTGAAGCTAAACTCTTTGAGAAAAGTGTCTCTAACTGGCGCTTCCATTTCCTCTCCTCTCACTCTTATCACCTCGTTCCTGGACCACCATAATAGCCTTCTGGTTGATTCTCTTGTCTTAAATCTTTCACCCCACTCCAGACCAATATCCACTCAGCTACCAAGATGATCTTCCCAAAACAAAGGTTTGACCACGTCAACTCCGCTTCTCCCAATAAACTCTAATGGCTCTCTATTACCTTCAGAGTAAGATGTCAAATCTTCCACGTGACTTTTAAAGCTCTTTACAACTTTGCCCCTTCCTACCTTTCCAGGCTTCTTACATTTTATTCCTCTCTAACACCGCATAATATTGTCTGTCCTTGGTTTTGGAAGAGGACCAGTGACATCGTGGTATCATGTACTGACTTCTGAGTGAATTGGGTTTAAGTGAGGCAGAACGGCACCAAGTCATCAGCTTCAATCTCTCTTCCAGAATCGTTGAAGTCCAGTGGCAAGACAGAAGTCAGGACGACTGGCGATGGCCCAGGATGCAATGGATGACCTTGGCGTCTCTGATGCCTGACCAAGTTCTAAGTGTCCATAGGGCCACCGACTTCAGGGTCAACGTTTTCATCCACCCATTCCACTAAGGGAAGGCTTCACATGCCTGAGGTAGGCATCCCCTAACTCGCTGATGGGTATGAGGCCTGTTGGTTACCCTCAACCTGGTGTAGCCTGTCTGCCAAGATGGTTTTATTGGGGTGTGGCCACTGCTCATGCTACAGCTTCTTGTAGCCACAGGTGAGAGCTGGGCGGCAGGTGGACACCAAAGGTAGATGAGCAGCCCTGAAAAGGGCTCGGCGGCCTTCACACCAGAGGCACCAGTCCTCCTGACCACCCTGTGTACCCCTACAATACAATATACTCTCAATATAATGACCTGGACCTCCTTGCTCTTCCCTGCCCAAGTTCCATCTCCAGACTCTGGGCATTTTCACGGGCTGTCTTCCAGGCCTGGAATGCGCTCCCCTCCTCACCTCTACCCCCCGGCGTCTCTGTTTTTCTTCAAGGCTCAGATAACAACCACCTTGGACCTCTCCCCCTCGGGGTTAGTCTTTCCTCTGAGATCGCTTCCAGTTTGCCCTGTATATATACATATATACAGAGCTGTGGCATATTGTCTTCCCCATTAGACTGTGTGCTGCTTGAGGACAGGGCCTGTTTTTACCCTTCTGACATCCCTCGCAGTTAGTGTAGAGCCTGGCACATAACAGGCACTTAATAAATGTGTTATCATATCAATCCATTTATCTACCTTAGAACACTGAACGTCAGAGGGGCTCTAGAACAGGGTGTCAGAGCTAGAAGTGATGTCAGATCATAGAACATCAGAACTGGGGGGAACCTGAGAACACAGAATGTCAGAGCTGGGAGGGGCTTTAGAACAGAGTGTCAGAGCTGAGAGGAACCTTAGAACACGGAATGTCAGAGCCAGGAGGGCCCCTAGAACACAGAATGTCAGAGTTAGGAGAGACCTTAGAACAGAGAATGTCAGAGCTGAGAAGACCCTTAGAACACAGAATGTCAAAGCTAGAAGGACCCTTAGAACATAGGATATCCAAGCTAGGTCTTTAAAGGATCTTTAAAACCATTCAGACCAGATCTCTCCATCATCTATTTTAGAGATCCAGAGAAAGGAAATGATTTGCCCAACATCACATGGCTAGTAGTAACTGTCAGAGCTGGAATCCAAACCCAGACGTCAGCGAGATAGAACACTGACCCTAGAGTCAGGAGGACCTGAGTTCGAATCCGGACTCAGACACACAACACTCATTAGCTGTGTGACTCTGGGCAAGTCACTTAACCCCAACTGCCCTCAACAAAAAAAGACCCAAAAAACAAAAAACCACAAACCCAAATGTCCTGCCTCCAGTCCAGCTCTTTCCATTACAATAGAAATGGAATCATTTGCTTCCATACCTACAGCCTAGGGATTTCTCTGAGGGACCAGCCTAAGGCCCTGGCAGTGTAGAACTGGACATCTGTACTCACTGCACAGACACTCCTCTCCACAACCCAACAGAGCATGGACCTCCGAGCGCCTAACAACAGGCTCTCCAGGGGAAAAAAATGTAAGCCTAACCCACCTTATTAACATTTTTTCCATCCCTTACTGAAGTCTAGATCAGGGGTGGGGAACCTGCAGCCTCGAGGCCACGAGTGGCCCTCTAGGTCCTCAAGCGCAGCCCTTTGACTGAATGCAAGCTTCACAGAACAAATCCTCTTCATAAAAGGATTTGTTCTGTAAAGCCTGGGCTCAGTCAAACGGTCACACCCAAAGACCTAGAAGGCCACATGGGGCCTCGAGGCTGCAGGTTCCACCTCCCCTCCCCGGACTAGACAATAAAAAATCCAACAGAAGAAATGCTAATCTGTGGTATTTGTGGGTTTCCGAGGCATAAATGCTCACACTGAAAATTTAACAACTGGCTATGAAGCCGTCTTTGCTCTAGCAGGCATCCCTGGATACGTATGGAGGTGGGGAGAGAGGATGCTCGTCAGTCTGCTTAGGTGATGCTTGTCAGCTTGTACAGTGTGGCGTGTGACTGTGTGTGACACACAGCTGCCTAGGAGGAACGCTTGCCCATGTCTGTGTGGAGGCACGTCTGGGTGTAGAGGATGTTCATTTTTGTGTATCTCTGTGTGTGGAGGACCATACACGGGTACACCTACTGAGTATTTATTTATGTGTGGTTGTGAGTATGCTTAGAAGGTGATTACTTTTTTGTATCCTGTATGTGTCAGAGGGGGAGAGGAGGGAGGGGGGAGGGAGAAGGGGAAGAGAGAGAGAGAGAGAGAGAGAGAGAGAGAGAGAGAGAGAGAGAGAGAGAGAGAGAGAGAGAGAGAGAAAGAGGAGAGAGGAGGGAGAGAAAGAAGAGAGAGAGAGGAGAGAGAGAAAGAGAAGAGAGAGAGATTAGCTCGAGGTATAGATCTGGGGGGGTGGGGGGGCTACTACCCAGCTAGGGACTAAGGAATTCATTCCTCTTCCCATTTCCCAAATCACGCTCCCTCCCCCTGACTCCTTCTCTCACAAAACCCATTTCTGAATCTTTCATTAAATTCAAGAGGGCAGGGGGGCTCTCACCAAGCCAGGGATAAATGAAGTTTACTGTATCCCATAGCAACCGCTACCTTGGCAACTGCCATTCAATTCATCCAGCCCCCTGTTGCCATGGACACTAGGGAGCCCCAGCAGGGCCAGCTTCAAGTGGGCCTCAAAAGGAGGAGGAAAGGCTGTGTGTGTGTGTGTGTGTGTGTGTGTGTGTGCGCGTGTAGGAGAGAAGAGTGGAGGGGAGAGGGAGCACCATGTTCAGTGAGATGGGGGGAGGGGAAAGAACTCAAATCAGAGCTGGCCAACCCACCCCCCACCCCCAGAGACAGGGCAGGAGTCAGGCATGGACTAAGGGAGCCTCCAGCTTCTGACCCCAGGAGTCTGGAGAATATCTCAAAATGTGTGAGCGTGTGTGTGTGTGTGTGTGTGTGTGTGTGTGTGTGTGTGTGTGTGTGCCTGGGTCTTGTGTGCGCACATCTGCCTGGTCTCTGTCCATGACAATGAGATGCTCTATGTCTGCCTGCGTATTTGTGACTGTCTACTGTGTGGCTGTCTGGGTGTGTGTGGGGGGGTATCTACACCTCTACCTGTGTAGGTGCTATACATGCCAGCTGATCGCCAGGGGAGTGCAACCCAAACAGGACAATGGAGGAGCGTAACACTCCTTTCCTTCTGTCCTTCCTTTCCCCAATGCAGCACAGCCTCTCAATTCTCCCGCCCATCCTCCACACAGCCAGCACAGGGATATTCCTAACACAAAGGCCTCACCGTAGGCACTTCAAGAAGCACCAGCAGCTTCCTGCAACCATCAGGTTAAAATACAAATCACGTGTGTGAAGAACACAAAGATGTTCAGTGTGTCAAGCCTTTACCATCCAGTCCCAACCTACCCCTCCAGCCTTAGGATACATCACTCCCCTTCCTTTTCCAGTTCTGCCAAAATCCAACCAGCCTTACCTTGCTGTAAGGTAAACCTCACCTTCCTTACACCAAATACTCCACCTCTCATTTCAAGGCGTAGCCCCCAAACCTGGAATTCCTTCCTTCCTCACCTCCACCTCTGGGAATTCTTGCAAAGCTCTTCTCTCCATGAGACTCTTATCACATATATATATACAAATAAAAAATAGTGTCTGAGGCTTCATTTGAATCTAGGTCTTCCTGATCCCGGGCCCAGAGCTGTTACCTAGCTGCCTCTGGGTGACAGAAGGGGAACTCCTTGTGGGTACTGGACTGCTTTATTTGTGTCTTTAAATCTCCAGCACCTAGCCCTGTGCCTGGCGCACACAGTAGGCTCTTAATAAATTTCTGTTGGTGGACTGACTGATCAAACAAAGTAGGATAATGGATTTAAACATGGGAAAGGAATTATGAGGTCACCAATGTACCGTGGAATGGAGAAGGTTAATACAGATACACTGGATCCTACCCTAGCTCTTGGCCTCCAAGCAAAAACAATATGTTAATAACTGACAGTTATATAGTGCTGCAGGCAGCTAGGTGGTGCAGTGGTCACATTAGCTGTGTGACCCTGGGCAAGTCACTTGACCCTGATCTGCCTCAGTTTCCTCACCTGTAAAATGAGCTGGAGAAGGAAATGGCAAGCCATTCCAGTATCTCTGCCAAGAAAACCCCAAATGGGGTCATGAAGAGTCAGACATGACTGAAATGACTGAACAACAATGTATATTGCTATGAAGCCATATGTCATGAGAAGACACTTTATTTCATTTGAATTGAACAAGAGTCCTCTCATGAGGCAGGTACTACAGCTGTTATTCTACCCACTTTACAGATGAGGAAACTGAAACTTAGCAAAATGAAGTGACTTGCCCACAGTTTGAGAGTGGGTAGGTATCAGAGGTGGGATTGGAAACCACATCTTCTGATTCTTGAATCCAGCTCTTTACCCATTAGGACATGCCAAAGTGAACCAATCCCTGACTGGTGCTGACCATGGAGGTGGGACTAAGAGGCCTAGAAGTTTCTGCCCCGCCAAAAACTATTCAGGTACGGAATCTGTCTGCTAGGAAGGTTGGAGGTTCTACTCTCATCCACCCCAGGAAAGACCATACACAAACCCTCCTAGATCAAAGAAAATCTAAAGACCTAATAGGTTGG
This sequence comes from Phascolarctos cinereus, assembly GCF_003287225.1. Lineage (NCBI taxonomy): Eukaryota > Metazoa > Chordata > Mammalia > Diprotodontia > Phascolarctidae > Phascolarctos > Phascolarctos cinereus. The sequence goes on from NW_027556098.1 coordinate 384,568,893, forward strand.
GGCAGCTAGACAGCACATTGGATAGAGTAATAGCCCTGGAGCCAAGAGGACTTGAGTTCAAGTCCGGCCTCAGACATATAACACTCACTAGCTGTATGACCTTGGGCAAGTCACTTAACCCCAACTGCCTCACCAAAAAAAAAAGAAAGAAAGAAAAAAGAAAAGAAAGAAAGACACAGTAGGTCCCTGATTAAGTGTCCAGCAATTTACAAAGAAAGCATAGTTTAGTAGGGAAAGCACTGAATTTGGAGGCTTCTGGACACAGTCAATTCATCTCTCTAGACCTCGGTTTCCTAATCTGTAAAAATGAAGGGTTTGGATTAGAAGGTATCTAGGGTCGCTAGTCCGAGATCCTCTTCATCAACATCTGAATTCTCTCTGCCATGACCCCAAGCCCAGGGGCAGCTTCACCTCAGTCTATAATGGACCTGCTGGGGGGAGGGAGGGGCAGTGCCCAGTACAGAAGACTGGCATTCGGCAGGTGCCCCCCCATACATTCAAATGATCTGCTGGGATTTTGTTCATTTGCTGAACGTCATCTCAACAGGATTTAACATCTCCACATGAGAATGGCAGCTCGCATTCATACAGAGCTTCAGGGATGACAAAGCTCTGTCTTTCCAACCTCCCAGGGAGGTGGGGGAAGAGGATGGGTACTATTATTCCCACTTCCCAGCTGAGGAAACTGAGGCTCAGAGGGGCTGTGATACGCCCAAGGTCATAGAGTAGTTCAACGGTTTTTAACTTAGACACAAGATGGTGGGAAGTCCGAGAATAGATTTCAGGGAGTCTGTGAATGTGGTGGAGAAACATTATTGCATTTTAATTTTAATATGACAGGTTTCTTTTGTAATTCCATGTATTTTATGCATCTAAGTGCGTTCTTCTGAGAAGGGGTCGTGGACTTTATCAGACACTACTAAGGAGGTCCAGGAGAGACAAAGAAGGCCCCTTGGAGTAGCTAAAAGAACGCTGGGATCTGGAGTCAAATGACCAAGGCTTGAATCCCAACTCTGCTCCCTACTAGTAATCTGGGGGACCTTGGGCCAGACATTGTCCCCTGTCTGTGCCTCAGTTTCCCCTTCTGGAGTTAACAGAGCTCTAAATACTATGACTTGATATGAGTAAATTTCAGAGCTGGGTTCTGAACCCTCATCCCTTGGCACCAAATATGGCACCCTTCCCATGATACCACATTGCCTCTGTTGGCAGAGAGCTGCCCAGAGAGAAAAGATCCCGTTTCTAAGGCTGGCACTTGGATGAGAGGACACTTGCCAATAGGTACCCGCCCCCCCCCCAAACTCCCAGGCTAGAATCAAAGGCCGGCTCAGGGTCCTACAGTCTGGCTTTCCCCTTTTGTCCCTCTCTCCTAGCAGACTGATCCTGAGAAAACCAGTTCCTCAATAGCCCAAGAATCCATCCATTCACTGATGGGGAGCCCACCCACCCCTAGCCATTTCACGGCAAGTCCTAACAAGCCCAGAACGCAACCCCAGGCTCGCCAGCTTGTCCAGGCAGGCCTGGACAAGGAGAGCAAGTCAGTGCAAGGCTATATGGGCCTGGGGCCATGGGCACACGGACACAGACATGCAAAGGTGTGAATGCCCTGTAATCTGGACAGGCACATGCAGTCCTAGGCATGTACACAATGGATGGAGACTCAGGACACCCAGATCCTAGCCCTGGCTCTGTCACTAACAGGGTGCTCTCTATCTTAGGCAAGTCACTTTCAGGGAGTCAAGAGACCTGGGCTCTGTGCTGCCTGACTTGGGCTTCACTGGTCCTTCCTCTTCCGTGTGGCCATTTCTATAAAATTCTGGGGCTGAACTAAAATGTTCTTGAATATTCCTTCTATCCTTAACATTCCATCTTCTAAGGGCCCTCCCAGCTCCGACATCCTGTGTCCTAAGGGCCCTCCCAGCTCCGATATCCTGTGTTCTAAGGGCCCTCCCAGCTCCGACATCCTGAGTTCTAAGGGCCCTCCCAGCTCCAACATTCTCTGTTCTAAGGGCCCTCCCAGCTCTGACATTCTCTGTTCTAAGGGCCCTCCCAGCTCTGACACTCTGTGTTCTAAAAGCCCTCCCAGCTCTGACATTCTATGTTTTAAGGTCTCCTCTAGCTCTAACATTCAATTAATATGTTCTGATATTCTGAATTACAAGATCCCTTTCCAGCTCTGATAGTCTAAGTTCTAAGGCCCTTCTAGGCTCTGACATTCTATGCTCTAAGGTCTCTGCCAGCTGATTTTGTTTTTAGACTTTACATCATAGTCCTTACACACACACACATTCCACTAAATACTCCCTAGTGATAAAGAAAAACATTTAAGCCCAAACATCCAGAACGGCGACATCATCTCACAGTGTATAAAATATTCTACTCTCGTAAACTAACCATATGCTTCATTATTTGTTCTCTGGAAGGATCAGCTCTCCCAGCACTCTCTTAATTGCCAAAGTTCGCAGCCCTCTCTCGGTCCTCAGAATTTCCAGCGTCTTTGCCATATCTGACGCCGCTGTCCACACGCCCATTTCCCAGACCCTGCCTCCTCCTCCGCTTCTTCTTGCTGAGTTATTCCATCGATTATATAAAGAAATGCTAACGATCTATGTGGATTTCTTTGATATCCTACAACTTTGCTGAATTTACTATTTCGGTTGACTCTTTAGGGTTTTCTAACTAAATCATCCTATCGCCTGCAAAAAGGCATCACTTTGTTTCTATATAAGCCTATGCCTATTCCATCCATTCTGTTTTCTTTTGTTATCGCTCTAGCTAGTATTTCTCGGAGTATATTAAATAGCAGTCAAATAGGAATCCACTGCACTACCTGGCTGTCTCTGTATATCCTATGTACATATTGTTTGTACAGTGTCGTTTGCCCGTCGACTATTGTAAGCTCCTTGAAAACAGGGACTGTATTTTTTTTATGGTCTATCAGGGTTAAGTGACTTGCCCAGGGTCACACAGCTAGCAAGGGTCTGAGACTGGATTTGAACTCAGGTCCCCCTGACTCCAGGCACCAGTGCACCACCTAGCGGCCCCAACAGGGACTGTGTTTTCACCTTTCTTTGTATCTCAGTGCCTGGCACACCGCAAGCGCTTAATAAATGCTTTTTGACTTGCTTTGACTCGATGATCTGTCTGACCATTCATTCTAGATCTTCTTTGCCGAAGCATTCTCCACGTCACTACTCTAGGTGCTCCTCAAAGATGGACCCTCCTCTGTTTCCATGTTCTCTCAGTGACGTCATCAGCAACCACGGGTTTCTTTCTCATATCTATGAAGAGCACTCCCTTAATGTACATTTCCAGCCTGAGTCTCTCCCTGAGCTCTGGTCCTACATCACCAACTGCCCACAGGACATTTCATTTGGAATTCCTTTACACATCTCAAATTCAGCATTCCCATAAAAGAAAAAAAAATGTTTCTTTCCCTCCCCAAAGGCACCGCTTCCTCCTAGTCATCCATTTGCAACGTGGCATAATTACCCTTGATTCTTTACCCTCCCTCACCCCATGTCAGCTGTCAGACCTTGTCTCTACCTTCATCTCTTGGCACATAGTAGGAGCAGCACATGAGGCTGGCACATAGTAGGAGCAGCACATGAGGCTGGCACATAGTAGGAATGGAAAGAGTAACTGATTGCTGAATGAACCAAGTGCCTGGATGGGGCCAGGTTCTGAAGGTCTTTCAATGCCAAATGGAGGAGTCTGTATTTGATTCTAGAGGTAACATGGAGCCAGTGAAGTTTCTCGAGCAGGGGGAATGTCCTGTTTCAGGAACACCACCTTGCCACAGGCTTGGAGGATGGACTGAAGACTGGAGGGGTCGGAAGGCAGAAAGGGGTTAGGATCCAATCCTCCACGCCCACGGGAGATGGAGTATGGCATATGAGGAACAACAGAAAGGCCAGTCTGGCTGGACCACAAAGACATCCAAATTTGCAGTTTCCTCATCTAGAAGACTAGGTAACCTCTAAAGGTCTCTCTAGCTTGAAAGCTAGAATCCTACAGTTCTAAACTGTATAATAATCATGGTTATTATACACACGTACACAAAGACACGCACATGGGGACACGCACATACTTTTGAAATATATACACTGAATACACATGTTCATTCAATTCTGGCTCATTGACTGGGACCTAAAATTCTAGACCATGGATGAAGAATAAATGATACCAGTGTGTCTCATCAGATTACCCTTTCCTCCCAACGAGGCCATTCTCATAACAAGCCCCAGACGAGCAGGCTTGGTGTCCCCCGAGTCTCATTCCTTTCCAAAGGCAGTGGACCTTCCCCTCTAGCCCCCAGGCTCCCCAAGCACCTACCCGCTCGCTGATGGCATTATATTTTATGGCCAGCTCATCCCGTTCTGCCCGGCTCTGGGCCAACAGGTCCTCAATTCGGGATAGTTCCTGCTGCAGGATGCGGTTTTCTTCCTGGAGTGTTAGCAAGGATGCCATTTCTGGGGACTGAGAAGCCTCTGGGGTAGGGAAAGTGAGGGAAAGAGACCTCAGAGTTGTTGGCACAGTCCTGAGAAGCTGGGGGAGATCAGACCCCATCTACGACCTCCTCCCCTCTCAGACATCCAACCCAATGGAAGATGCAGACTCATGAAAGACTGGGTGGGGAAATTCCTCAGATGGAGGGGGGAAGATAGCCACCAGACAGATAAACAGACCCAGCTGGGGTAAGCAGAATAGGCTGATGCTGCCCCTCCCAGGGCCAGGGCACAATGGCTTTCTAGGAACTGAAACCCTGAAAAACCATATAAAACACCAAGCATATAGGGTTTCCAGCCACAACTAGTCTGGATCCCAGCCTTTTGAAGATCTCCAAGTCTCTCACTGTCCTGCAGCATCTAAGGTGACCCCAATGTGCCCAGGGATGGAAGTGCTCCCACACGCCAGGGTCCATACCTGGGTTCTCAGGCTCAGAGAGGTTCCGTGTGATGATTTCACGGATGCAAGCAGGCAGGCGGGAGGGCCCTGCGTCCTGGCCTGGATCCTGCACGTCAGGCCCTTTTCCTCCTCCGAGGTCAGGAGGTTGCTTTCCAGTTTCTAAGGGGAGAAAGACAGAGAAATCTTGAGTATCTGCAGCCAGGGAAGGAGGGAGCTAAGTGAGCCTCACAAAAGTCCTAGGATTTCGTCTTAATATGCCACTTGCCAACATAGTAGGCACATCGACAATTAAAGTCCTGAGAAGACTCTAGGATCTCATAAGATGGAGGGAGGGTAGGTGGCCCAGGCCTGGGAAAAATCCGTCCAACCCAACCAGCATTTCTTAAATACCTACTGTATGCAAGGCAGTATGCCAGGTGCTAGAGATATGGAGATAAAATACACTCCCTCAAAGAGTGTACATTCTATTCAATCAACTAGCATTTATAAGCACCTACAATGTGCCGACACCGTTGGGGGGACAGGTATAACATGTGCAGGGATAATAACCAAACCACAGCAACATTTATACAGTTCTTTTAGGCTTGAACCTTTACATAGAGATCAAAGAAAGGAAAAAGAGTCATAATAGGTACTAAAATATTGATAGCACTTTTTTGTGGTGACAAAGAACTGGAAAAACTTAAGAAAGCGTTCATTAATTGGGGAATGAATAAGCAAATTATGGCATATGCAGGTGACGTAAGAAATTTCACTCTAAGAAATGATGAAGGGAATGGCTTCAGAGAAACCTGGGAAGACCCGTATGAACGGATGCAAAGTGAAGGGAGCAGAACCAGAAGAATCATTTACACAAGGACAACAACCGTGTAAAGATAATCGACTCCGAAAGACTTAAGAATCGTGATCCATGCAATGACCAACCAGGATTCCAGGGGATTGACAATGAAGAATGCTACCTACCCATGACACAGAAGTGATGGGCTAAATGTGCACAATGACACATGGATTTTTGGGTGTGACCAATATGGAAATTTGCATTTCTTGACTATGCAAACTTTTTCAAAGGGTTTTGTTTTTCTTTCTTCTTTTTTTTTTTCAGTTGGAGAGGGGGTGGGAAAGAGGGAGAGAAAAATAAATGTTTGAATTTTTTTAATCTAATCCTAAAAAGAAAAACAAAAAGCATTTTGCAACTATCACCTCATCTGATTCTCATGACAATCCTGTGAGGTAGGTGGTATTATTATCCCCATTATACAAATGAGGAAACTGAGGTTCAGGAAGCTGGTATATGCAAGAGGCAGGATTTTAACTCGAGTCTTCTTGCCCCAGGTTTAATATTCTATCTTCTGTGACCCACTGCCTCTAACTGGATGATTTTTCTATAGCTCATGAAGGTTGAAAGGTACTTTATTCACATTTGGTAAGATGATTTGATCCTTACCACAATGTCATAAGGAAGGTGTATCATTATCCCCATCTGTAAGTTAACTGACTTACCCAGCCACATAGCTAACATCAGATGCTAAACTTGAACCCAGGTCTTTCTGACTCCACGATTGGTGCGTGTGTACACACATACACACACACACATTTATATACATATCTATATATCTGATATACGGGGGCAGGGGGATAGCAACTAAGGGCATTTGGAAAGACCTCGTAGTTTTTTTTTAAATTTTTTTTTTATGTTGTAGGTAAGAATTAGAACCAATAGGAAGAACCACCAGAAAGAGGAAACAAAACACAACAGAAGCAAAAAAAAAATAGTAAATAGTATGCTTCGATCTAAGACCTCACAGTCTTGAAAGAAGCTGGGGACTCTAAGATACAGAAATGAGGAGAGAAAGCATGCCAGGCATGGAATAGCCCATCCACAGGGGTAGGAGATGGACCACTGACCTCTGCAAAGAGCAAGAGGCCAATCTGGCTAGAATATGAAGTGTGTAAAGGGGAAGTGAGATGAAGTAGGCCTGGGGAGGGAGGCTGGATTCAGATTGTGAAAGGGTTTAAGCACTAAGGAAAAGAATGTATTTTATCCTAGAGGTAATAGGGAGGCAGTGAAAATTCTTAAGCAGGGGAGGGGAGGAAAATGACATGGTCAGACTTATGCTTGCTTTGGGGGGAGTATTTTTGCAGGAGTATATGGAGGATATATTAGAGATGAGAAAATCTGCAAAAGTAGAGAGTCTAATTTAGGAAGCTGTTGTAATAGTCTAGGTGAGCGGTGGTGAGGATGGTGGCCCTGGGAGTGGAGAGAAGGGGATGCATGTAAGAGTCACCAAATCTGGGGGCAGCTAGGTGGTGCAGTGGATAGAGCACCGGCCCTGTAGTCAGGAGGACCTGAGTTCAAATCTGGACTCAGACCAAACACTTGACACTTACTAGCTGTGTGACCCTGGGCAAGTCACTTAACCCCAACTGCCTAAAAACAAAAATAAAAAAAGTCATCAAATATCACCTCCCATTTTTTATTATAATATAAATATATTATCTTCATTTAAACAAAGAGGAAACTGAGGCTCAGAGGGGATGTGACAGCCTGCATCAAAGTGAGCCAATAGCACAGCTCCAGATCCTCAAACTTCAAATTCAAGGCTACAGCTTTCTGCCACACCAACATGCCCAGGAATAGCAGGGAAGGGACCTCCGAAGGTGTTTTCATCCTTCTCTCTAGCTCCAGGAAGATCATGTCTGGGCACAGGGTCTTTCCACATCAGAGAAGCTCCTAAGAAGTCACAGTCAGGATGGGATCACCAAGATGGGGTGGGGGGAGAGCAGGGACCTTCCGCCCTAGCAGCTGGATCAGCTCTCAGCAGGAGCTTCACTACCCAAACCTTCCCTTCCCTTCCCAGAGCTCAGCTTCTGTCCCTGAGAATCCCACACAGCAAAATACCCAGGTGCTACAGCCCATGGCATGTCAGCCAGGCTCGAGAGCACAGGGATCTAGACTCGTTTTGGTGGCAAAAGGAATAAGGAGGAAACTGAGGCCTGAGCCCAACAATAAAAGGATGGAGGTGAGGAATGCCCAAGCTCTTCCGCCCCAGGGGAGATATTTCCCTCTCCAAAGTCACCCTTTATCGTGAACAGGGGCCATTTACTCCCTTAGGATCACTGGATTTAGAGGTGGGAAGGACCTTGAAGGTCACCCAGTAAGTATTTAATACTTTTTCATTCATTCATTCATTCATTCATGTAGTCTAGCTCCTTCATTTTACAGAGAGCAAAACTGAGCTGGGAAGTGACTTGCCGACCGTCCTAAAGAGCTAGCTGAGTGGGTGGAACGCTGGACTTGGAAGTTGGAAAGCCCTGGGTTCGAATCTTACTTCTGACGCCCATTGCCTTATAAGTATAAGCAAATCAACCGTTCTGAGCAGAGATTTCCTCCATTATAAACCATGCATAACGACTTGTAGTGCCCCCATCACAAAGTGGTGATGAAGCTCAAATGAGGAGTTAAATATTTCAAATGAGATAACACAGGCCAAGCATTTGCAAGATGTCAGAGGTTATGATTATTGAGTCAGTTATCATTTTGTCACAGATATCAGATATTCTTACTGAAAGGGTATGGTTATAACGGTTAGAGAGCCTGCTTCGGAGCCAGGGAAATCGAGGTTCGAGCCCCACCTCTGACGCACCCTTACAATGCTACCCTGGCCAAACCAATTTCTCAGTGCACCGAAGGATTGCCTAAACCCCGTAAGATGGAGAGCAGGTGCCTTACTGAACTGGTAGAGGGAGTTTCCTTTCCCATAGTGCTTTACACTGATGAAATCATAGGTCTGGTTAAAAAAATTCTCATTAACAGGAGCAGCAGTGGTAAGTGGGAGAGCCAGGAACCAAAACTCATTCTGAGGCTTGTGGGTCTTTCTCCCGAATTTCTCCACTCCCCGGGGGCACAATCCCAGCTCGAGCCCTCATCACCTCTCACCTGGGCGATTATAATAACGTGGGAAGGACCCCTCCAGTCCCCAGCTTTCCTCCCCGCCTCCCGCACCCCACAACCAGGAGCCATCCTCGATCCATACCCCCCACTCACCCACTCTGGGCAGTCATGACCCCTGATCCTTGCCTAGGCCATTCCCCCTTCCCCTAGGACCCACCTGAATAACTGTCTCCAACTTCGGTGCAGCCACCAGTGACCCCTCATCCCTGGAGCTCATGGGGACAGGCAGTGGGACCCCAGCAGTGCCCGGCATCCAATCCTCCCTACCTCCTCTTCCTGGGCTCTGCCTGGGTAAAGCACTGGGTATATAGTGCTGGGCACAGAAAGATGCCCTCCTCCCTATTCAGGAGATAGTGACAGCTGCCCCTGCCCCTGCTGGCCTCAGCAGAGACTCTGGGCCAATCCAGATTATAATTAAATCTCTGACTGACAGTTCTCCCCCCTCCATGCGACCAGGGAAGGCGGGAGAGGGGGAGGGACCCCAGAATGCCAAGTTCTCCTTCATCCCCCCACCTTCTTCTAGGTCCCTTCATTCATCTGGCTGCAAGACTTCTGGGTCCTAGAGTCCGCCATGTGGTATCGCAGGGGCTTTTCATCATTGGAAAAGACCTTAGAAATAATCTAGTCTGGGGTTTTTAACCTTTTTTGTGTCATGGACCCCTCTGGCAGACAAGACAAGGCCTCTGGGCCCCTCCTCGGAAGCATGCGTTTACATGCTTGAAGATTACAAAAGAAAGCAATCATACTAGGAGAAAAAGAGGCAACTTTTTTCCCATTAAAATTCCCAGATCCTCAGAGATTGGTGCCTGGGTCCTCAGGTTAAGGACCCCCGATCCAATCTAAAATCCCTCATTTTTAAGAGGAGGAAACCAAGCCCCCCAGAGAAGAGGGAACTCAGAACCAAGTCAGGAACCCACATCTTTGGACTCCAAATTCAGCATTCTTTTCATTATGCCAACAGGGAAAAAGCCCAGAGGGCCCCCCATCCCAGTGTTCAGAGACTCCCCCCACCCCACTACTGCCTCCAACCTCCACAGCCTTCAAATCTTGGCCTGTCACTTACTGAGCATGCCCTAAGGCAAATCAATGACCCACTATGGACATCTGCTTCACCACCTGTAAATCGAGGGATGCAGGGATTACAGCAACTAAGGTACCTCCCGAGTGGGATGGCAGCATGGGCTCTGAGCAGGCAGGAGGGGACCAAGCTCTGTACTTACCAGCTATCCTTAGCTCTAGCCCAGCCTGGCTCAATCAAATGGATCAATCATTTACCAGCATTTAAGTGCCTACTATGTGCCAGGGAAGCTAGGTGGCGCCACAGTGAATGGAGTGCTGGTAGACATTTACTAGCTGTGTGACCCTGGGCAAGTCATTTCACCCTGTTTGCCTCAGTTTCCTAATCCGTAAAATGAGCTGGAGAAGGAAACGACAAACCACTTTGGGGTTGTTCCTTTGCCAAGAAAACCCCAGGTCTCCAAGTCATAAAAAGAATGAAACAATTGAACACTGTTTGAAGGCTAGTGATACAAAGCCAAAATAAAAGCAGTCTCCGCCCTCAAGGAGCTCAGTCTAATGGGGAAGAGAACTGCAAACAACTACATACAAGAGATACACGGTAACTTCAGAGAGTAAGGTTCACCTCTGTCACTCCGCCCAATGAATTCTTCTGCAGTCTTTACAGCTTAATTTAAATGCTCTTTCCTTGACATTAGAGCCAGCTAAGTGTTGAAGTGAGCCTGGAAGTCAGGAAGACCTGAGTTCAAATCCAGCCTCAGACACTAGCTTTGTGACCCTGGGCAAGTCACCTAACTCTGTCTTCGTTCCCCCATCTATAACATGGGGATGATAATAGCACCTACCTCTCAGGAAGCTGTGAGGATCCAATGAGATAATAATTGTAAAGCACTTAGCAAAGTGCCCGGCACACAGTAAGCACTACATAAATGTTGGCGGTTGCAATTTTCAGATGAAGAAATCACAGCTATCTATAGTCATATGAAAAAATGCTCTAAATCACTATTGATTAGAGAAATGCACATCAAACAACTCTGAGGTACCACATCACACCCATCAGGTTGGCCAACATGCTAAAACAGGAAAATGATAAATGCTGGAGAAGATGTGGGAAAATTGGAACACTAATGCATTGTTGGTGGAGTTGTGAAGTGATCCCCTCATTCTGGAGAGCAATTTGGAGCTATGCCCAAAGGGCTATAAAAATGTGCATACCCCCTTTGACCCTGCAATGGAACTTCCAGGGTTGTATCCCAAAGAGATCATACAAATGGGAAAAGGACCCACATGTACAAAAATATTCATAGCAGCTCTTTTTGTGGTGGCCAAGAAGTGGAAATTGAGGGGATGCCCATCCATTGGGGAATGGCTGAACAAGTCGTGATATGAATGTAATGGAATACTGCTGTGCTATAAGAAATGATGAACAGGCAGACTTCAGAAAAACCTGGAAAGACTTGTATGGACTGATGCTGAGTGAAGTGAGCAGAACCAGGAGAATGTCGTACACAGTAACAGCCACATTACGTGATGACTGACTTTGATAGACTTAGCTCTTCTCAGCAATGTAAGGATCTAAGACATCTCCAAAAGTCTCATGATGGAAAATGCTATCCACATCTAGAGAAAGAGCTCTGGAGTCTGAATGCAGATCGAAGCACACTATTTGCTCTTTTTTTCTTCTGTTTTGTTTCTTCTTGTGGTTCTTTCTGTTGGTTCTAATTCTTCCTTACAACATGATTAATGTGCAAAATATGTTTAATAGGAATGTACACGTAGAGCCTATATCAGATTGCACGCTGCCTTGGGGAGGGAGGTGAGGAGGGAGGGGGGAGAAAAATTCAAAACTCAAAAGCTTATGGAAGTGATTGCCGATAAATCAAAATAAATTAATAAAAAAAGAAAACTAAAATAAATTAATTAATTAAAAATAGTAAAAGAAAAACCCAACTAAATAAATGTCAGCTGTTATTATGGCCACACTTTGTTCAGCAAGTCTCATTACTGCATATTAAGCGAAGGCCTGTCTTATCCCCATTCCAGGCTGTAAGATCCACGAGGGCAGGATCTGTTTTATTTAAATTGCTTCTTCTCAGCACAGAGCACAGTGCTCTGCAACAGTTAGCACATAATAAACGTTGGTTGCTCTTGAATGGACAATTAAAATAGTAGTAATAATAATTACTACACCTCTCAAAGTTTTACAAAGAAAAGAGTTTCTGGCCTGGAAGAGAGGAGTCCTGTTTCCTCCTCTGTAAGAGATGTTTGAACTAGATGATTTCGGAGGTCCTTCAAGCTCTAATATTAGATACTCAGTCTGAGATCAATCCTGTGGTAGAGAAATTCTCAGGAGGAACGGAAGCTGGGCAGGAAGGAGTGGTGGACACTCAGAGCTGTGCCCAGAAAGAATCTGAGCAGAAACCAGGAAGTGATGAGATAGTCGAAAGAAGCTTGGATTTGAAGACAAAGGACCTGGGTTTGAATTCCCTCTCTGCTAATTATTTGCTGTATGACATAGTGCATTTTATTTCCCTACTCCTGGCCTCAGTTTCCTCATCTGATAACAATACTACTAATTTTGGTCTAGACATGGGATTTCATGGGCATGGGGAAGGACCAGTGTAGAAACTCCCTCTCCCCAAATCAGAAACTAATGTGTAATCTGTAGCTTTAGTACTTTGAGCACTAAAAGATTAAGCCAATCAATAAACCAAATCCAGTCACACGGCCAATATACAGCTGGGGCAGTACTTGAACCCAGAGCTCCCTAACCCTATTACAAGTTTCTCAGAACAATGATAGTTACAACTCAGGGTTGGAGAATACTTTCCACACATCATATTGCTGGATGCTTACAAGAAACCTATGAGGTGGGTGTGATTATCATCCCCATTTTACAGATGAGGAAACTGAGATTCACAGGTAACTATACCAAGCTAATTGTCTGAGATATGACTCAAACCATTATTCTATCCACTATCAGGGAGATTAAAACCCTACTAGAGAGACATCCAGGACTCAGTTAAAAATCTTCCACAAATAGCCCACAAAATAAAGAATCAGTTCGGTAACCTGCCTCCAGCCAGCCAATTGTAGCTTTGTTTTCATTTGGCACGATATCTAAGTTAAAGGCAAGAAGGGCCAGGACAGGCAGTGGCGGGGGCTGGCTCCCCCAGAGAAACAGGAGGAACTTGGCCAGGATCCCTTATTCTCAGCACTAGGCTCTGGGCAGAGTCAAGGCTCAGCACTGCGGGATTCTTCTTCTTCTTCTGCTGCTGCTGCAGCTGATGGAGCCCCAGCCCAATCTCTGGGCTGGGTGTGTGTTTGGCTAAGACAAGTCAACAGACCTGTGTTAACCCCTGCTGAGTATCCAGGTGTGTGAGGGGAGAAGGTGGATGTTAATCCATGGAATAAACAGACTGTGGCAAACGAGGTGAGAGGAGAGTTCTTTGGGTAGAGGCCAAATGGCCTCCATGAATTGTGTGAGAGGTATTTGGGGCAACTTCTTCCTTCGGCTCTGAAACTTTTTACCATCTTACCCCCTCCCCACCTCCAACCCAAACCAAATCCAAAAAGCAGAATGAGGGGCAGCTAGATGGCACAGTGCATAGACCACCAGCCCTGAAGTCAAGAGGACCTGAGTTCAAATCTGGCCTCAGATCAAACACTTGACCCTTACTAGCTGTGTAACCCTGGGCAAGTCACTTAATCCCAATTGCCTAAAACAAACACACACACACAAAAGCAGAATGGGCAAAATGCTACATTTGGAGGCACAAACCTCAGGAAGGTGGGTAATACAGTGGCTAGAGTGCTGAGTGTGGAGTCAGAAAGACCTGAGTTCAAATTTGACTTTACCATCTATACTAGCTGTGTGACCCTGGGCAAGTCATTTAACCTTTATCTGCCTTTGTTTTCTCATTGGTGAAATGGGAATAATGACAGTACCTACCTCCCAGGGTTGCTGTGCGAATCAAATTTAATAATTAGCAAACCTGAAGGTGTTATATAGAATATCATTATTGAATCCTGGCTCTGGCCATTCTTAGCTCTGAGCCCTGTCCATAAATTGGGGATAATAATACTGTAACCACAGGACTGCGGTGAAGAAAGCCCTCTTTAAAGCCCAATATAAATGTGAACTGTTATGCTGCTCTAGGCTGGCTGCCAACTAATCTCTGGTATGACATCAGTTGACAATTCAAAGACAATTCAATTTACAGGCAGTTATTAAGTGTGTGCGTGTGTGTGTGTGTGTGTGTGTGTGTGTGTGTGTGTGTGTGTGTGTGTGTGTGTGTGTGTGTGTGTGTAAGGCAATGAGGATACAAAGGGGGGGAAAGTTCCTCCCTCAAGGCGCTTACCCTCTACCGGGAGATACAATACTGAAAGAAAACAATGCAATATAATTTGGAGGCTGAGAGTGATGACAACAGGCTAGAGAAGCCAGCAGCTAGGATGCTGGGATGCTAGGATGCAGAGGTGAGGAGGCAGCACCTTCCAGGCTTAGGAGATGGAATACTGAGATGAAGGCACACAAAACAGGACATTTAGCCAGATTCAGTAGTCAAGGGGAGTAAGGTAAATACGCCTAGAAAAAGGAGGCTGAAGCCCAACTGGGAAGAACTTTAAACTCCAAGCTAAGGAGTTTGCATTTTTTTCCTAAAGACAATAGGAAGACACTGAAAGTTCCTGAGCAGGTTACTGGCATGGTCAGACCCGTGCTTTCGAAAGACTGTATTTGCTGGCTGGGGGATGAGGTGGGGTGGGGTGGGGAAGGGAATGGACTGAAGTTCATTAATAAGCATTATATGCTACTATTGCATACTCCATAGATTTAGAACTGGATGGGGGAACCTCAGAAGTTACTAGTTCAACCGCTTCATTTTATGGATGAGGCATGTGAAGCCCAGAGAGGTCAAGGGACTTGCCCAAGGTAACACAGGCAACAGGGGCAGAGCCACTTTGGAAACCACTTCCTTTGATGCCCTATGTGGCACTCTCCATTTACTGCAATGCCTCCCTCTAATAATAATGATTTCATATGTTTATGATGCTTTAAGGTTTCCAAAGTTTTTTCCTTATGACCCTGTGGTCAAACACGCCCCCCCCTTCTCCTTGTGGGGAGATTAGGTATCAGCATCTATAATTTACAGATGTAAAAAAAAACTGAGGGAGTTTAGCTCATAAATTCACAAGTTAGAATCAGAATTTGAACCCAGGGCTCCCAAACCCTTCTATTATACCAGGCTGCCTCGCTTAAGGCGCTGTCTTTCCCCTTTATTTGCCTCTGTATTCCCAGAGCTTAGCCTGGCACACAGTAGGCACTTAATAAATGCTTGCTGACTTGACTTTTTTTCATTCCCTGCAAAAATCAGGAGGCTGAAAGCAGAAGGCCTTCTCGGTCTTCCAACCTTAGATCTCTGATGCCTCTGGTCCCCGTTCAAAGAGGGCTTTCTTCCCTCACAATCTGGAGCCAGTCTTTTTTTCACCCCACCCCACCCCAGCCTTGTATTTCTATTTTTTCCAGCCATCTGTAAAGTGAATGGCTTGTACGTGGCTCTCCTTCACCGTTCCCCATAACCGGCCTCTCCCCATCTCTGGGCCTTCCCACAGATTGCCCCCCGCCCCTTGCAGGCTTGGTTCAAACGCGACCCCTCCTTCCTACATGTTGCTAGTATTTTTCCTTCCAGGAAATTACACTGTATATGTTTCGCATTTAGTTAGCAGTACAATTCTTGTTATACCACTGGAGGGAATTCCCGGATCTATGAAATCACATCTATTGGAGAGAAGCGGCAGACTTCTTGTCTCCCTCCAATGGGGTGTAAGCTGCCGGAGGGCAGGGATCGTTTCATTGTTTTGTCCTTGGGGTATTTAATAAATGCTTGATGGATAAAAGATGGAAAGGGGATGACTGTCTAATGGCGGGATTTCTGGTCCCACCCTCGCCTGTTGGGGAAAAGGGGGTCCCTGGGGGTCCCAGAGGCATGTCTAGGGCCCCTGCTCCCTCTTCGTCGGCCCCGGCCGCGGGGAGAATCCAAGGCAGGAATCTTGCCCAGGTCGGTGGTTTCTGGCCAAAGCTCCCACTGCTCGGGGCGGACACGCCGGTGCTCGTGCCCTCGGTGCCGGCCCTGCCCTCCCACCATCTTAGGCACAATTAGGCCACGGTCCCCGGAGGCGCGCCGGACGGAGGGGCTGGAGGACCAGCGGAGCCTGGCCAGGGGGCCCCGTGGGTCCACGCAGTCCCGGCTGGAGGCGGGCCCCTCCCATCGGGCTGGGGCGGGGCCCGGAGCTAGCGGGGCAGCATCCGTCCCCCCGGGCCCCCCCCCCACCTCCACGGTCCAGCTCCTCCCTCCCCCGCCACCCCGCAGCTTCCTCCCCTGCGCGGGCCGGCCCAGGGCTGGGAAGAAGGGGATCCCGCCCTTCCGCGAAGGCACGCACAGCCCCGGTGGGCTGGGGCGAGCCCGGCCGCCGCATCCCCCCCCCCGCACCCACCGCCGCCCGGGCTCCCGCCCTCCGTGGCCATCCCGGCCATGCTCGGCCCTCCTACCTCCGGCCCTGCTGCCCGCGCGCCCGACCGAGGCCCGGGGCGGGGCTGCCGCGCCACAGCCAGGGAAGGGGCGGGGGGCGTCCCGGGGGTGGGGAATGGGAGGAGCCTGCCTCCGGAACCTCCCCGAGTGTCCCGGGACCTGGGGCGCAGGGGTGCGAGATGCCGCCGCAGCCACCGCCGCCGTAGGCTCACACGTCACGACCCCCACCCCAATAACACACACCCCTTAATCCGGGAAAACCCGGGAAGGCCCACCCAGCCCAGATGCAGGGGGATGGACCCCGCAACGCTGATGTTCCCCCCTCTGCTCCCGCGTTAAAGGGGAACTGACTTTGGTGCCAGAGATCTGGGTTCAAATCCTGTGTGACCTTGGAAAAGTTCCCCTCTTCCAGGATGAGCCTTCTCCATACCTCAGTTTCCCCCCCTGTAAAATGCTGGGTTTGGACTATTTGGCCCCTGAGGTCTCCTCCCTCTCTAAAGCTCTGATTCTGCGATCCTGCTCTGTGCCTGTAAAATGAAGGGGCCAACTCGGAATCTCTGATCCCTTTTTAGGCCTGAAACTATGGCCCCTGACCCTTGGGGAATCCAAGAGAGATTCTAGGGCAGCCAGGTGGCGCAGTGGATAGAGCACCGGCCCTGAAGTCAGGAGGACCTGAGTTCAAATGCGGCCTCAGACCAAACACTTGACCCGTACTAGCTGTGTGACTCTGGGCAAGTCACTTCACCCAACTGCCTTTGGAAAAAAAAATCCTCCCCCAAGAGAGGCTCTAGAACCTTTCCAAAAAGGGCCTTAGCAGTCATCTCATCCACCACCCCCACCATTTTTAGGGAGTCTAGACAAAGGAAGAGATTGGTTTCCCCAAGTTCACCCAGCTATGTCCCAACCCCAGCCCTCACCAGAATAGGATTACTCCCACCTCCCCTCCCCCACCAACTACAGCCTTTAAATTCAAGAAATGTTTGTTTAGAATTCTGATTCCCCACAAAGCTCTGGCCCAACCTCATCACAGTAGGGGGGCAGCTCACAGTTGCTCTGTGAGATGGGATCTGGCCAAGGGGCATGACCAGAGAGAGGGGGCCAGGGCAGAGGCATTCATTTACTCACTGGATCACAGAATCAGATTTAAGGCTGAAAGACATCTTAGAGGCCATCGAGTTCAACCCTTCCATTTTATAGATGAGTAAACTGAGGCCGAGAGGTTCAATGACTTGCCCAGAGACACACTATAAGAGGGGCAGAATTTGAATTCGGGTCTCCTGACTCCAGGCCCAGCACTATCCCCAGAACTCTGTAGAGTTCTTATTGCATTAAAAAAAAAAAAGCTTTTGTATTAGTCTATGCTACCTTGTCTGCCAAGCACAGGTTTTCCATCCTGGCCTTCGCCCAAGGCACCAAGCATGATGGAAAGAACGGCAGATATGGAAAGACCAGAGTCTGACGTCCAGCGTGGCCACTGTGGCATGGTAGTTAGTGCCAGTGCTAACCTACTTAGGAAGACCTAGGTTCAAATCCCACCTCTGACACCTGCTAGGTATGTAACCCTGGGCGGTTCCCCCAGGTAGCTCTCTAAGGCTGTAAAGGTGCAGAACAGGAGCCCAACTGCATTTGTTTTATAAAAAAAAAAAAAGGGCAGGGGTATGCTCTCATTTGGAGTTCACTATATTGTTAAAACACCAGCCCGGCTCCCCACACTCTCACATGGACAAAACAAAATAAAAAACTATTGTACTTGCCTCTTGGGTGCTGAAAAGATAAAAACGAAATACTTGTGTAGAAGCGTTTTGAAAACCTTAAAGCATTACACAAAAATCTATTACAGCTGTGCGGCCATGGGCAAGTCACGTCCTTTCTCTGGCCCTCCTCAGCACAATGAGGGCTTTGGACTAGATGACTGGACTTAGGAGTCAGAAGGGTTTATGTTCTGGCTTTCTAACCAGCTAAGTCAGTGTGTGCCAATCAACTAACCTTACTGAGCCCCAGTGTACTCACCTGTACAATGGGCATATGTGAACTTGGATTTCACAAGGTTATTGTGAGAAAAGCCCTTTGTGAGTCTGAAAGTGCTCGGGAAGTTGTTTTTCTCTATGGTGCCAGGAGCCTCAAAGAGCTGCCCACCCCAATCAGATGGTCCTGCCTTGTTCTCCCTGTCTTTCTGTGGCCAGACATATAGACATAGGTCTATTATTTGACACTACACTTAATCTCCCGTAAGATCACAGGCTTTCAGATGAGAAAGTACTTTCGATAACAATATCCTTCAGAAGGTAGCCTGTTAAAAGTGGAAGAAAAGCACTGACTCTGAAATCAGAGGATCTGGGTTCGAATTCTACTTTTGACACGATTTCTGTGTGACCCCTGGGCAAGCTACTTAACCTCTGCCGGGTCTTGGTTTCTTCATTTGTAAAATGAGACGGCCCAACTGGACTGGAAGCCCTTGGCCTGATCCGGCTCCTAATCTACGATCTTGTGATCATTTAAACTTTCAGAGCCGTGGTCTCCTCACCTCATAAAGCTGGATGACCTCTGAGGCCCCTGGGCAGCATTAAATCCCTGTTAAAGCTGATAAATATGAAGCTTCGCCCACACAGGTCTGATTACTCACCTGGCCTTCGGCATTCTCTCCAGACACTCACCTCCCTGCAAGACTCACACCTTGCAGTACCCTCTGGCCCCTGGGGCTCCCTCCTATTGGAGAGGATGGAGGGTGGACACCAGAGAGCCCCTCCCAGGTCCTTCACTTCAGGACCAGGCCCAGGGCACCACTCAGCTGCAGGACTTCAACAGGACTCTTGATGGGCACTTTCTCCCTACCCTCTTTCCACTTCTTTTTAATGTATCTTCTCCTATTAGAATTGGGAGCAGGGGCTATCTTTTTTTTTCCTTTGCATTCCCAGTGCTTAGCACAATGCCTGGCACATAGTAGGTGCTTAATGTTTATTGACTGTGTAAAAATGCAGCTAGGTGGCAGAGTGGACAGAGGGCTAGGCCTGGAGTTAGGAAGGTCTGAGTTCAAATTCTGCCTCAGACACTTACTAGCTATGTGACCCTGCACAAGTCATTTTACTTCTACCTGCCTCGGTTTCTTCAATTGTAAAAATAGGGCTCACAAAAGTACCTACTGCCCAGGGTTGTCAACAACATCGAATGAGAAAAAAATTTTAAAGCCTTTAAATTTCAAAGTTTAGAGAAATTTTTAATAGCAGGCCCTTGCCACTCCCTTGGGGCTACCTGCATTCCGGCTCAGGAGATGGTCAATGCCAGCATGGGAGCCAGCTTAGGAAATCCTCCCACCATCCCACTCTCAGGGGCACTCCTCTACTCACACTGGGTCCCTTTCGCTGACTTCTCTCCTTGGTCAGGCTGCTGTCTCAGGGGCTGGGCTCCCATCCCAGCTGTCTGTAGGCTCTGCTCAGCCCCGGGGCTGGCTGGGGCCAAGCCTTGGACACACAGAGATCCTTGGAACTGGTCAGGGCTGCTACTCACTCCTCATCCTGCCTGATCAGCAGCTCCAGAGGCCCAGGCTGCTGGCATCCTGAGGCCTTTGAAAAGAAACTTTGCAGGGGGTGTTGTGAAGTTAATGATCTGGCTGTGGAATATCACTGGTATGGCTCCAGCTCAGGTGCCTGGTAAACAAAGTTGGATGGAAAAGCCAAACTGCTGGTTAAGGGGATGTGCTGGCTGACTACGGGTGCCAATCAAGTGAAAACAGGCACAAAAGATTTACTGGCTAGGCCAGAATCCCAGGAGAGCTAGAAAGGGCCTTAGGGATCATCCTATCCAACCTTTTCATCTTGGGATCACCATAATAGCTAACATTTATACAGCACTTTACATATATCTCATTCAAAACTCCTAACAACCCTGGGAAGGAGGGGCTATTATTATCCCTATTTTACAGTTGGGGAAACTGAGGCAGATGTGAAATGTCTTGCCCAGGGTCACACAGCTAGTAAGTGTCGGAGGCTAGATTTGAATTCAGGTCTTCCTGATCAGGCTTAGAGCTAGAGGAAACATTATCAATCATCTAGGGTCATCTGGGACCACTCTCTTCCCTTCCCCCCCTTTCCCATTACCCATCCTGAGATCTTAGATTCAGAAGTCACTAGACAGTATCTTTTCTAAGTCCTTCATGCACAGATGGGGAAATAACAGCCCCAAAGGTTAAATTGCTCAAGGTTGTCCAGGTCATAAGGGGCAGAGCTGGGAGGATTCTAACTCAGTCCCTGGGACCCCAAAAACCAGTGTACTTTGCATACCATGCATGGCCTCCAGTGCAGACAGACTGTCTACAGATTCTAAAGTAGCCAGGTTATTTTCCTACAGTAGATAATTCCAATCTCTGGCTTTCAAGTCAATCAGTGTCCCAAAAGGAGTGTAAGCTTAACTTCCTCTCTGTAACCAATAACCAGTCTTTGGTTACAGCATTACAGTGTCTGGGTACTAGATCTGGCTCCTCTCAAGCAGCAGCTGGAGGAGACCCGGCATCGCCCTCTCTGTAACAAGGCTATAAGCACAATTGCCTCGGCATTGTGAACAGAAGACTGGACCGGGCAGTCAGGAGCAGCCTGGGTTCAAACCCCACCTGACACGTCCTAGCTGGGTGAGACTGGGCAAATCACTTCACTGCCCGGCCCATTTCCTCATTTGAAAAATGAGGCATCATGAGGTCTAAATGAGGGGAGGCTCGAATGGCAATGTATATAAAGTCTTTTACAAACTGGAAGGTGCCAAGTAAATGACAATCACTATTGTTATTGGGACACATGAGGAGAAGGGCTCCAAGACAGGCAGGGTGGGATAACTGAGAACATAACAGATATATGGAGTCAGAGGACCTAGGTTTGAATCCCAGCTCTGCTACTTACAACCCAGATGACCTAGGGCAAGTCACGTTCCCCTTTCCCTAAGCCTGACCCTCTCGATCCTGGTGCTGAACACAGTGCCCAGCACACAGTAGTGCTTCATAAATGCTTGCTGGCTGACTCAGGGCAGTCAGTGCTGGTGAGATCCAGGTATGAATCCCACCTTGGACCCTCAGCAGTTGCCTGCTCAGGGGGTGAGTCCCAACTGCTCAGGGCCCAGGTTTCCCCGTCTGCAAAAGTGCCTGTCACACAGGTTGTTGCAGAGGAGGAAGGTGCTCTGCCAACCTCAGAGGAGTGCTCGGCTAGCAGTCGTTACCTCAAAGCCCATTCCAGCCCTAAATTTCTCTTCGGAACATCTGGCCAGGTGTGATCGAAGCAGGGAAGAGCACACCTTCAATAGTTCAGCCAAAACAGTGCAAGAAAACAGCTGCTTAATGAACACGCCTGAGGCAAACATGTGTCCAAATGTCATTTATTGTCATCCAGCTTATTCCACCAGGGATTGGCTTATCTAGGCACTTAAAAAAAATACGCTAGTTTCAAGTCACCACGCATTTCCACATTTTGCTTCTGAAACCACCCAAACTTCTAGGTACAGAAAGGAAGCTGAAGGCACTTACTAGCCACACAGTGAGCATATACATGGTCAAAAACATTCTCATCCTTGACATAAACTAGTAAAGGCAAACACTTTTCTTCTTTAAAAAATCTTCACTCTAACCCTGTACAAAGGGTTTTTCATATTCTCTATCCATTACTCAGGACTTCTAAGCAAAACATCTGATCCACAAAAGAATGAATCCTTTCCAATGAAAGACAACGTACAAGTATAAGACGTGACAAGGAATTTCAGAGGCTTGCAGAGATACGATTACTTTCAAAACAGTAGTGCAGGTAACACCTGCCTCCATTCCCTCCACATGGCTCCTAGCTTTCATTCACAGTGCATGTAAGAGAAAGGAAAAGGAGGTGGTTGTCCATAGACAACAAGGCACTCAGAAACCACCCAGAGAGGCCCAGCACAAGAAGGCTTTCCTTCGCAGGGCCTGGAGAAAAGGGCCTCAAAAAGGGCCTCCTGAGTGGGCACAGTCTGGGCTCAACTCTCCCAGAGCAGCCTCCAGCTTCTACTCAGCAGCTTGGGGCGCTGGAAACCCTGCAACCGGGAGGGAGATGACAACTGCCCCTGGAAACCCTGAGGAGGGGGAGTCCAAAGAGCAGGTGGGCACTGTAGCTGCCAGAGGCGGATCCCTCCAGAGGTCCTGGAAGGGACAGTTCCCCAAAGTTAGTGTGGATTATGCAGGTCAGCAAAGCAAATGTTAGAAAAGAAAGGCTTAATACAATTAGGTGTTTCCTGATCTCCTCCCAAGGGGCCTTCTTACCCCTTAGGCTACTGGGAAACCTGGATGGTGCCTCCATTTCCATGAGGCACAGGGACCTGACTTCAGTAACTAGGGTGTATGGAGAAGAAGTGGGATGGAGGAACCACCCCAACACCCACTGAGCCCTCACTTTAAATATGTAAACACCGTGGTTAGAGGCTTCAGCCAGGGAAGCAAACTGACCCAAGTCTCTCAGGGTCTGCATTAGATAATGGATATCCCCCAGAAAGGCCTGCAGCTAGAGTGCCAGCCCCGATCCAGCCCTGGAGGCAGAGAGCAGGACGTGGCCTCAGTTTCTTGGGTCCCCATTCCAGGGCTCTGCCCCAGGGTCTCTGTTTTCAGTGCTGAATCCTGAAGTCTTCTACAATACCCAGCCACAAGATGCTACAGAGACAGAGGAGCAGGACCTGGGGGATGCAAAGGAGGAAGACGGAAAGGAGGCATGTTCCAAATGGAGAGGCACAGGAAGTCTGGATCCTCCGCCCTCTGGGCCACAGTAAAGATGCTTCTTCCCCAGGAGGCACATTGGGAAAGCAAAAGCTGGGGCCAGGTTAGAACTGCACCCAGTTGGAGCTCTGCTGAGTCTGGCCTGAAGTGGACCTGTGATGGGGAAATTGATCTTAGCGCTTTTAAAACAAACAGGTAAAGCACAAGAGACACCAACAAATGAACTGCTTCATACCCTCGGAAACAGCAACATCCAACACGCAGCAACAAGCTGGCAACTCTTGGCAAGCTTAGGGTGGGGACAAGGGATCTTACGGGACACCGAGCAGGCCAAGGGCAACAGAGGATTCCCGATGAGACCCCCAGCTCTGATATCCTGTGCTCTAAGGGCCGTCCCAGCTCTGACATCCTGTGCTCTAAGGGCCCTCCCAGCTCTGACATTCTGTGTTCTAAGGGCCCTCCCAGCTCTGACACTCTGTGCTCTAAGGGCCCTCCCAGCTCTGACATGAAGGGCCCTCTCAGCTCTGACATCCTGTATTCCAAGTTTCCCCCCCAGCTCTGACATGCTGTGTTCTAAGGGCCCTCCCAACTCTGACAGTCTCTGTTCTAAGGACCCTCCCAGCTCTGACACTGTCTTTACAAATAGTGCCAACTCCCAGCTCCAATAACCTCTAAAATGTCTAATGTTTAGAGCTTTCCCAAACATCAGTACCAGAATTAAGTCTCTACATGTGTCCTTTCCTACCTAGAAAGGGGTCTCAAAGAGAGAGGAGAGATAAGGAGCCCATGTACCCACTGCCCCTCTCTGCTTTCTGCGACCTGGGGAAGCTTCTGTTCTTCACCAGCTCCAGGCTCACCAAGACTGCCCACCCCAAGGTCATTTGGGCAGAGTGTGAGCCCACGTAATCCTTACCCGGAAGCTTTGGCAAAGTCACCCCAGACATCGGCTGTGGCAGCAGTGGTGGGGTTGAGTTGTGGCCAGGGTAAAGTGGCCTCTGCCAATAATTCCAGAGTCCAGGAAGAAGAGAAAAGAGAAAGGCATAAGTATCTGACTCTGACGTCAAACACTTCTCACCACCTAGATGTTGCCTTACTAAAGTAGGTGCTTATTGTTTGCTGAACTGAATTAACTATTTATGTGTAAAACATCATCACAAGTAGGTGCTGGAGGGACAGCCAAGGATAAGTCTGTCTCTCTCACTATTTCCCAGGATCCTGGGGCCCTTAGCAAATGAACACTCTCAAGAGCCCCTCTGTGCAGTATCTAATTTCCAGTCAGAATGCACCTTTGAGCATTCCTTAAAGCAGTAAAGAAAGACAGGGCCCAAAAGTTAACACAGTGACGCTCCATTTATCAAGAAGGGAAGCACTTCATGCAGTAAGTCAATTTTCTAGCTAAGCAAAGGCTTGTGGTAATCCAATTGTCAGCTCTCGTTTGCTGGCCTCCTCCCCCAGTCAGGCTGTCAGCCACCCCTTTGGTCATTTTGCCCATTCTAATGACATCCACTGGAGGCTGAGAAATCAGCTTACCCAGCTTGGTAAGAACCATATTAAGAGCCCTAAGGTCTGGGCAAGAACTGAGCACAGAAAAGACACCACTCTTCTGCAAGGAACCTTGGGACAGCTTTCTTGGGCCCTCCGAGGCCTTTTTCTCTCGACTGACTTTCTGATTTGGGGATCTGGTTCAATTCTATTGAAGCCAACATTCATTTAGCATCTATTTGTGCTCCCAAAGCACTATGAGAGATACCAGAGACACAAAGATGAAATTATGAAAAATCAGCCTCTTCCTTCAGGACCAGGCAACTGGAGGAGAGCGTAAACAGAGGATAACATGGGGAGGGAAGAACAGTAACACCTAGATGGAAACTAAAGGGGTGAAGCTTCTAAAAGACTGGCCACTGGATAAGGAGCACATGACTATACAAAGCGAAGGACACCAGCTAGAGCTCCTTTGGGAAAGGAGAAAGAGGTGGCCCTCTGCGCCCCTTCACCTCTGGAGACCCGGAAGGGGCCTGCTCAGAGAAGGCCCCGCCCAGGGAAGGGAAGAAACAGCAGACACAGCTCTTGGAGGCAGGGAAGGAATACACACCTTGCCAAGCAGCCCCCCAGCTCACATTAGAGGCAAGTCAGCAGCCCATCATGACATGCCTACCGTGTGCCAAGGACTGGGTGAAGCCTGGAGATGCAAAGAAAAGCTGGAGCTCAGCCGTGACCCTCACATAAAATGGGAAGAGACATGCTGACAACTAAATACATACAAGCTACATACAGTGTAGATAGAGGGCGTGACTGAGCCTGGGGGGAGCAGGAGGGATGGGGGCCTCCTGCAGAAGATGGCACGTGAGCTGAGTACAGATGAAAGCCAGGGAAAGGGGAAGGTGGCGCTGAGGGGGCGGGGCAGTCACCAGGGCAAAGGTATGTTGATGATGGGAGATGGGGCATCCCAGCCCATGCAGCTGCATCCCCAGGCCTGTAGAGGCTGACCAGGAGGGAAGGGGCCAGGTGATGGAGAGCTTTCCATGCCCTAGAATTCCGGAGGTGACAGGGGTGACCTGGGCAGAAAATCACCCTGGCAGCTGAGTGGAGGAAACTGGAGGCAGGAAGACCAGCTAGAAGACCACTTACTGCAGGCCAGAGCTGGACGGGCCTGTGGCTGTGTAAGTGGAGAAAAGGGGATACACAGCAGAGATGCTGTGGAGGTAGAAATCTCAAGATGTGGCTAAAGAACGGCCATGTGGGGTGAGTGCAAGGGAGGAGGATGACAGCCACACTGAACCTGGGTGGCTGGGAGGATGTGGGACCCCAACAGTAACAGAGATGTCAGAAGTGGGGAGGGCTTGGGGGAAAGATAATGAATTCCATTTTGGGTCTGCTGAGTGTGAGAAGTCTACAGGACACCCAGTCTGACATGTCCCAGAGGCAGCTGGTGATGTGGGATCATAGAACAGGAGAGATTAGGGTGGGATACACAGATCTGGGAGCCAAGCGCACAGAGATAACTAAACTCATGGGGGCTGATAAAAGCAATAAGTGAGACAGCAGAGAAGAAGAAGAAAGAGCGTCCAGGACAGAGCCTTGGAGGACACTCACAGTCAGCGGGCATGACCTGGGCAATGAGACCTGGAAAAAGCAGCTGGACAAACGATGGAGGAACAGACACCACGTGGGATTCCTGGGAACACCAACAGACTCTCCAGCTCACCGGAGCCATCACTGACCCTGGGATTCCAACAGAATTGACTCTTGGCCTGCCTGGCTCAGCCTTCCCATAGGGAAGTCCCAAGAGTCTGCAAGCAACTAGGTGTACAGAGAAAACTCAGCCCCTTTTCCAGGGGGAAATTGGGCAGGCTGCCTACAAACAGGCAAAGCCAGCTCCCTGTCTGGGCACTAACCTGTACTTGGAGCAACTGCTGGCTGGGCCTGGGCCACTCCTACAGGCAAATGCTCCCCAATGGGAGGGGACTGAGCAGACACTTTGCCCCCTGGGGGAGGAGGAGGCAGGAGGCTCATTCCTGCACTGCCGGATGGCCGGGACTTGGCATTTCCAGCTGATCCTTCCTTCTTCTTCATGTTCTAAAGATAAGAACAGAATTAAATTTAGTGAGTTAGAAGAGAAATAAAAATATCAAATGTTGATGTTATAGATATTAACTAGAAACGAACCTAGAATTGACTTAGCCTATTCTGCAAGGCCCCTCTTGACTCAGACCATCTAGGTCCGAAGGTGCTCCCAGTTCTGAGGTTCTACGTTCTAGGGACTGCTAGTGTGCACCAGAATGGACACTAACCTCAGGTTAACTCACTTCACCACCAGGACGCTTTCCACTAGGTCACAGCCAGTTTGCCATGCACTGCCCTGGAAACGGCCCCTGTGAAAACGGCCCCTGTGAAAACCAGGAGTTTGAGAGGGTGGTGGGGACTGCTGACCAGCATCTCAGAGGTAGAAGGGCCCGGAGTGAGAGGTCATCCTGTCCAACAAGATGCTCCTCTACAGCAGGCTCCAGTGCAGCCTTTGCCTGGGACGCTTGGTGACCTGACATAATTAATTTGGGCCATATAATCTTGTGGGAGCCTAAAGCTCTACAAGGCAAAGTCTGTTAAAATGGATAGCACCTTGATGAGGACAACATGATCGTCAATCTGGAGCTAAAAGGGATTGCAGAGGCCACCCCATCATTTACAGTTAGGGAAATGGGGGCTCAAGGAGATGGGGTGATGTGCCCCAGAGTCACCCAAGGAGTCTGCGGGGCTGGCCTCTGAGCTGAGGTCCTACGGCCCTAGGCCTGTGCTCTTCCCTGGTGCCACAGCGAGGGGCAATTAAAATCTCTGTACATTATAACAAATGAAGATAAGGTTTCGATGTCCACACATTTATCTCAAGCCATTACTGATGCAACAGTACAACCAAATGACTTCACCATGAATGTTTTGTTAAGACAAAGTCCCCCGATAAGTCCTCTGATGGCCAGCTTGAATGCGCCTCTAGGGACTGGCATCACCAGAAAAAAAAACAGTGGGAGCAAGTAAGAAGGAAGAGAAGGCTCTGGGGACACATACAAGGCAGGGCTACCAGCAGCCAATCCCTTGGACCATGGCTTTCCTGGTCCCTACTCCCAACCCATCTACCTCCAACAACACTCACCCCCAACTAATATGTATGAAAGGACAGACGGCTTATGGTGTTCATCCACTAAGCGTGGCAATCAAGAAAGGGAATGCAATCCTAGGCTGCATTCAGAGGCTGCCATAGGGACTGCCGTATTGTAACCTGGAGTATTGGGTTCAATTTGGGTGGCACACATTGGAGAGAACAGTGGCAAGCTGGCTAACAGGCAGAGAAGGTAGGACAGGATGGTGAAGCGCCTTCAGTCCATGTCCTAGGAGGAATGACTGAAAAAA
The DNA here is from genome assembly GCF_003287225.1 of Phascolarctos cinereus. Lineage (NCBI taxonomy): Eukaryota > Metazoa > Chordata > Mammalia > Diprotodontia > Phascolarctidae > Phascolarctos > Phascolarctos cinereus. The sequence goes on from NW_027556098.1 coordinate 384,596,911, forward strand.
AGGCTAAAGGGGATGCTTAGACTGCAGGAGAAAAGCCTTTAAGTACTGGAAGCATTGGTGTGTGGAAAGGGGATTAGCCTTGCTCTTCTCGTCACCAAAGGGCAGAGCTAGAAGAAACCGCAGAGCGGAAAATTTAGGTTTCATGTAAGGAAAAAACTATAAACAATCAGAACAATTCAAAAGTGCAAAGAGCTGCCTGGGTAAGTAGTAGGTTCCCCCTCATTGGAGGTATTCAAGTAGAGACTTGATGATCACTTGAGTTGTAAAGAGACTCTCATTCAGATATGGGTTGGATAAGATCCCTGCAAGCCTCTTCCAGCTCCAAGATACTGGTTAGCAACGTCCCATCTCCCAACTCCCTCCCTCCTTTTCCCACTCTTCTTCCCTGCTCCTCTTTCCTTTTCTCCTCCCTTCATTTTTTCTTTTTTGAGACTAGGTCTATCTCTCCGAAGCTCAAAGTACAGTCACTATTCTCAGATGTGACCCCAAGATGAATTATCACAAAAACTCTGACTGGTTCTATTTCCAGCCTGTGGCTAATCCTCACTGGGCAGCCTGGTTGGCCCTCCACTCCTGGGGCTCTCCCTAGTAGTACCAAACTTACTGCTGACACCCAATCAGTTTTTGCCCTGCTGCAGCTCAGAACTCTTAATACTCAAGTGATGTACTAGCCTCAGTCTCCCCAAAAGCAGGGACCACCATGTGCCCTACCATGCCTGGCTCCACCTCCTGATTTTCAAAGGGCCATGTCCAATTCAATGTGCAAGAAAGCAATCATGGTCTACTGCAAAGAGTCCTGGAGTTGAGGTTAGATAACCTGGACTCAAGTCTGCTGAAAAAGCTTTCTGTGACAAATATGGAAATATTCGATATGACTGCACATGCATAACCTGTATCAGACTGCTTAATGCCTAGGGAAGTGAGAGGTAAGAGAGAGGGATAGAATTTGGAATTCAAAACTTCAAAGAAAATAAAAACAACAACAACCAAACCCAATAAACTTTAAAAATTGTTTTTACATGTAACTGGGGAAAAACAAAACATTATTTAAAAACAAACAAATGAATAAATATAAGTTTAAAAAAAGAAAGTAAGTGTTATGTGCTACTAGGCTCTTTGTGAGCTTTAGCACCCTCCTTTTGACAAAGCAGGAGCAGCCAACCTCCCAGGACCCTTTTGACATTCCAGACCTAAGGTCTCACTTAGCTCTGACTTTTCAGGGACAGTCTGTGAGCTTCAGGGGAAATGGAAAAAGGACCAGGCATGCAGGGCTACTTTCCACATGGAGTCAGGTGCTGGTCCACTGCCCACAGCAATGCGATCAAAGTGCACGATCTCACACCCCTCTTGGCTTTTCTGCCTGGATCACAAATTCCTCTTCACAGTCCACCTTCAAAAACCCACTGAGCAGGAGCAAATCTCTCTACACCAGAGCCTGACTGGCTGGCCAGCAGGGAGGAGAGGCTCTGGCTCCGGCCAAACACGTCTGCTCATTCAGCCTCACTCATTTCCCATTCCTGAATGCCACGAAGCCAAGTCATTTTGCTATGCTAGACAATTTCAACATCAGCCTTGCCAAGGCTCTGACCCCGAGCCCGAGCTGCCAGGTGAGATGTGTCAGGTGCCTGGGTCGCAGGCAGCCTAAGACACAGGCTCCATCCGAGCCGTGCATGGCACCAGGGGAAGCAGAGGGCCTCACCGCAATGTTGAGCTTGATGGTCTGGCCCTCTTTGAAGCTCAGGTCTAGTTTGGGGCCAGGGGCCGGGTTCTGTGCTTGTCTGGCAAATTCACATTGCTGCTTCACCCACCTAAGGAGAGGAACGAGACACAGTGAGGGGAGGGAAGGGAGGACAAGCCAAGAACGCACAGGAGCACCAAAGTCACTGATTAAGTACCTCTGCACATCTAGGAGGCAGATGCTGCGAAGAACACAAAGGGGAGCTCCATCTTCGTGGAGCTCAAAACAGGGTGAGACAGACAAGATCCTCATGACAAAGAGCACACATTCTTCATCTTACAATTACCCTGAAGAGGCAAACAGCCCACGGCCAGCACCCCAAGGCAGAGCCCCAACCCTCAGCCAGGAACTTCTGGGGTAGGGGGTGGGGAGAAGGGTCCCCTTCTACTTCATTTGTTCGTTCATTCATTCAACCAATATATCCTAAGGAATCATTTCTTATGCACAGCACTGGGCTGGAGGAGTGGGATGCACAGATAGGAACACCTGGGTGTGACCCTCAGGGGCTGTACTTAGGGTTTACCAAGGTGTTGGTGGGTTGGCCTGGGGGCTACTCAAGGAACTGGACAAATGGGGCTTGAAGATGAGAAGGGTTTGACAAATGGAGGGAGGAAGGGCAGCAAAGCCCCACAGAGCGGCCAGGCGCCCAGAGCCCAAGGGTGTGCAAAGATCAGCCGGCATCAGTAAGACTTGGTGATGGAAAACTACATTCCAAATTCCAGATGACCAATTTACAACCACACTTTGAGAACGAACCCATTCACAAGCAGAAGACTAAGTGCTAAATGACTGCAGGATCCTGGGATCACAGACCAAGAGCTGCCAAGGGTCCCCCCCAGTGACCACGTCGTCAAAATCCCTTGGCTGACAGATGAGGAAACTGAGACTTGCCTAAGGGAGCAGAGTACACAGAAGCAGACTCTGAACCCAGGTGCTCTGACTGTACATATAGCATCTCCCCCCAATTCTCCATGTATAGGTATAATGAGGGGTGGGAACCTGCAGCCTCAAGGGCACACATGTCCCTCTAGGTCCTCAGGTGTGGCCTTTTGACTGAGTCCAAGTTTTACAGAACAAATCCTTTTATGAAGGGGATTTGCTCTGTGAAGTGTGGATTCAGTCAAAGGACCGCACCTGAGGCCACAGCTTCTCCACCCCTGGTCTAAATACAAGGAATGGCCAGAAAAGGAAGTGGTCACTTGGGACTAAAGGTGGTCAGAGAAGGTGGGTCCTGAAGATGAGGAGGACTGGGATAAGTGGAGGAAGGAGATGCAGCAAGAGAGAGCAGAAGAGCAGTCTTATCCCTACTGAGGCCATAACCAAGGGCAAAGATGAAAGCAGCATTTGGACCACAAGAACTTATGGCAGGTCTTCTTCCAGCAGTTAAATGGCAAGGAGGCAAAGCCAGCTCTCAGGAAAGAAAGGGTAGAGCACGCTGAATGGGCCAGCCCCATGTCAGGTCCAAGTGACCTGCTGGTTGATGTCACCCATGCCAGCCAGCAACTGTGGGCTTCAATTTCATTATCTGCAATGGGAAATCTTCCCATCTGAGAAGTAAACTCTCTGGGGGAGGGGCCGGGGGGCTGCCTACTCACTTGAAATGGTCCTGCAGCGCTACATTGAAATCAAAGGCATCCCCTCGGTCAGCAAAGCCAACGCCAATAAATGCTCGCCGCCCTGTGGGGAACACAGCACCCTGAGGCCCACGGTCTTGACAGGGCAAAAAGGTTTTCCCCCAAAGTGGCGGCTCACTTACCACTTCCGTCCTCAATCCGGACAACAAAGTATCTGCTGGAGTCTGTCACGCTCTCCACGGCAATGCTGGGAAACTGCTCCACAGGCGCCTGGGCGAAGAGCTCTCCTGAAAGCGGGCGTCAGCATGAGGAACGACCCCTCCCCACCAGCTGTGCCCCGGCACCAAGGGCACCAGGCAGGGACTCACGAGAGCCATGGAAATGGACACCCTCTCGGTTGGCCAGGCCTGCTCTGCAGACCCACCCTCACGCCTCCCTCCAAAGGGGCAGCCCTAGGGAGGGCAGGATTCATTAAAATCAAATCAATAAATGTCTGGCATAGGGAGAACACAGGGCATCCCAATTAATAAGAGGTTCATCTATTGACCAGTGACCAAAGACACAGTAAAGTGTAGAAAGAAGAACGAACTAGTTGTCAAGAGTCCCAGGTCCAAAATCTGCAAGCTATGTGACCTCACGTAAGTCACTTTCCCTCTCTGATCTTCAGTGTGCTCAACTGTAAAATGGGGGTAGGGATCCTCTTCCGGAGCACTCTGTAAAATCACGAAGCACCCCAGCAGGGATTTGCCAACTGATGTCTAGAAAGCTCTTTGGAGTTTACAGAGCACTTCACAGGCATTCCCTCACTGGAGTTTCCTTTAAGATTTTCTGGTCCCCATTTTATACAGCTGAGGAAATGGGAAGGGGCAGTGACTAGCTAAGAGACAGAAATGAAGGGGTTTGAAGCCAGGTCTTCCCGACTCCACATCCAGCATTCTAGCCCTACCACATGCCTTCAATTCACCTACGACTCTAAGGTTTACAAAGCACTTTGCTCACAAGAACCTTGTGAGGTGGGGACTACAGGTGCTATCATTCCCATCTTACAGATGAAGAAACTGAGACTCAGAGAGATAGTTGTGACTTGCCCGTGGTCACACAGCTGGTAAGTATGAGCTCACACCGGGGTGAATACTAGAAAAGACAAAATACACTAACACTGAGGCTCATCAATGCTGGAAGTACCCACACCAGTGGGAAGGAATAATGAACTGAGGCCACCTCTGATTAAGAGAAGGGATGGCGGCTGAGTCTGGGGGGCTGGTAGATTTGGAGAAGACCATTTGATTTCATTCAGTCTTGTGGAAAGGCTAAAAGGCCAATGAGGCCCTTTCACAAGGGCGCCACCTTTGGGGCACAGTGGAATTCCTTGCTCCATCCAGAGCACCGTCATCATTACCCAGCATAAGGCTCATCTTCTCACGGGCAGTAGAGTGTGGGCCTTCCAGTTTACACATTTTCTGATAAGATCTTATTTGGAGCATTCCCCCTTTCTCAGCCTCAATTAATTCTCTCTGTAAATGAAGGCACTTAATTAGATGGTCTCTACAATTCCTCCCAGCTCAAGAATACTACAGTTTCCAATCTTTTTGCTATGATTTTATCATCATGGTGAGAGGCAGCATTGGCACCCCAAATCCAGAGCTCCAAGCTCAGATGCTGACTAACAGTACAAGCCTCAACCAGTCTCATCAGGAAAATGGGGCCAAGAATGTACCTCAGAGGGCCACTGGGAGGACAGTGCTTTGCAAAATGTAAGGCATCAAACATATATAATGACATTACAAAAAGTGGACCAAGCAAAACCAAGAGCATTCACCACAAGTCCGGCATCCTCTCCCTCTCTGGTTCTAGGTCTGAAGGGTGGATGTGGAAGGTGTTGACCTTGCAGACCTAACAAGCTATGATCACAAAGCAATCAGAAAGTGGAGAAACCCAATGGAAGAATATGAAGCTGAAAGGTCCAAAAGACTCCTTTCAGGAGGTCAGTCCAGGGGCTACTCTTACAGCCAAAGTCCTCCAGAGGAAAAAGAAGTCATAAGAATTTATGGATCAAATATTATTCAGTTCAAGGTTTTCATTTGACAGATGAAGAAACAGAGGCCCAGAGAAGCGACTTGCTTAAGGTCACACGGTGAGCAGGGGATGAATCAGGATCAGACCCCAGTCTTCCCGATTCTGAATCTAGGGCTTCTGCCACTCCCTGTAACACCTCCCAGTACTTAGGAAGTCAGTGAAAGGAGCAGGAATAAACATCAACTACTGCCTGGAGAGCTTCCGTGAACTCATGAGTCAGGAAAAGCTGGGTTCAGATCCTACCTCTGCTGCTCACTAGTGGGGTGATTACGAGTACCTCCTTTACCTTTTCTGAACCTCAATTTCCTCATCTGTAAGATGGGGATAACAGCCCTTGTCATAGGATGTCCTAGGATTCTAGAGACCCAGATGAGAAAACCACTTTAAAGCATGATCTAACAGTGACCATTGTAATCCTTATTATTACCCAATATTTGCTGAAGGGCTCATCGGGTGCCTGTGAGAGCCCTTGGGAACTGTTCTCAATCCATTCTGGCCACGCCATGCCATCTTTCTCCAAGGCCACTTTCAGCCAGGACTAACTCTTTAGCACCTTTAAAAACGACTAGTAGAAAACTGACCAGATTTACCTCTGGCAAGGGCCTCGATCTAACCCTTGCTCTATATCCTCACATCTTGCACATCTGTAATGCTTGCCACCAACCCAGGAGGTAAGCAATGCCATCTACCTAAGCAGCTGGGCCTGCAGTCAGGAAGACCTGAGTTCAAAACCAGCCTCAGATACTTACTAGCTGTGTGACCCTGGGCAAGTCCCTTCACCCGGTGTCCCTCAGTTCTCTCATGTACAAAATGGGGACAATAAAAGCACCTGTCTCACGTGGTCACGGTGAGGATCAAATGAGATATCTGGAAAGTGCTTTGCACAGTGGCTGGCACATAGCAAGCATTATGTAAATAGTATTCTTAGTAGTAGTATTATCAGTTTCATTATTAGCAGTGCTACTCCCTCCCACCTTTTACACATGAAGAGGTTGAACAAAACTCATTGAAGTTAAGTGACTTGCCCAGGGTCACACAGCCACTAAGCAGAAGAGGCAGGATTTGAACCTTGGCAGCTCACTCCGAGTCCAAGCTCTCCCACTGTACTGACTGCTGAACATGCACATTTGGTCTCTCTTCACAAAAAAAGAAAGTTGTGTGATACTGAGGAAAGGGCCTCAGAAGGGCCCGGGACTTTGTGAACTATTTCCCCAGAAGGATTTAAAAAAATTTTTCTTCCATTTTATTTTATTCTGCACCTAACAAACATGAAATAAAATGAACATTTCTATATGCTTTGTAGAGAGTACAGGCATACCTGGTTTTATTGCACTTTGCTTTACTGCTTTCATATGTTCTATTTTTTACAAATTGAAGGTCTGTGGCAACCATGCATTAAGCAAGTCTATTGGTGCATTTTTTCAATAGCATGTGCTCACATGGCGTCTCTGTGTCACATTTTGGTAATTCTCACCACATTTCAAGCTTTTTTGTTATTATTCTATCTGTTATGGGTACCTGTGATCAATGATCTTTGATGTTTCTATTGTAATTGTTTTGGGGCACCATGAATGTATAAGATGGCGAACTTAACAGAGAAACGTTATGTGTGTTCTAATTTCTCCACCTACTGGCCCTTCCCCTCTTCTCTCCCTCTCCTTGGGCCTACCTGTGTTCTGAGACACAACAATATTGAAATTAGGCCAATTAATAACAACCTTACGATGGCCTTTAAATGTTCAAGTGAAAGGAAGAGTCAATCAACATGGAACACTTCATTGTTGTCTTATTTTAAGAAACTGCCACAGCCACCTCAACCTTCTGCAAGCCCTACCCTGATCAGTCAGCAGCCATCAACATCAAGGCAAAACCTTCCACCAGTAAAAAGACTATGACTCAATGAAGGCTCAGATGATGAGTTAGCATTTTTTAGTAATAAGGTATTTTTTAATTAAGGTATGTACACTGTTTTTTTTAGACATAATACTATGGCACACTTAACATACTATAGTAGAGTGCAACTCACTAAGTATCCCTGAGGTAGGCCTATACTGTACATGACTTTCTACGGCCTAGAGCTTGCTTTGCTTTTAAGTCTATGCCACCCATCAGTGATTCTGAAGAGCCGTTCTCCACATGAAACCATTTCTGACAGGCTGATATAGCAGGAAATAGCAGCAGATTTAAGGTCAGAAAATCCAAGTTTGAATCCTAGCTCTGCCCCTTGTCAGGTAACTTTGGGAATGACAGCTCCCCTCTCTGGGCCTGTTTCCTCACCTATAAACCAAGGAGTCTGGACTAAGTCACCTCTACCCAGTCCCTTCCAGCTCTAGGAACTGTGATAAGCCAGCACAGCATAGACGCAGGATGGAAACAGCGCTAAAGCTGGGAGTCAGAAAGACCAAGGTTCAGTGGTAGTTCGAGGAATTACTCACGGTGTGACCTTGGGCAGATCACTTTCCCCTTCCAGGTCCTGGTTTTCTCATTTGTAAAATGAGAACAATAACAGCGCTTACCACACGCAGTTAGCAGAGTTCTTAAAAGACCTTTGGGCACCGTATAGATGTGAGCCCTCGTCATCGCCATTACGCAGGTCGACCGGTGGCATAAGGAAAGATTTCTGCCCCCTTCAGTTCCTGGGTATTTTTCACTGTGAGGAACTACTCAGCTAAGTAAACTAGTTACATACCAGGACTGGAGACCAGCACAAGACTCACATCCAACCTGATGCTTCTGCACTGAGGCTGTCTACAAGAAAAGCCACTCCAGACCAATCGGTAGGGCTCTTCTTGGTCTCCTTGAGTGCTTTCCTCAATACTTGGACCCTAAAGAACCCCAAAGGAGCTAATACTCCCCTGAATAAAAATATTTTCTACAGGCTGGGGATGCCAGGCTGAGATCTCGGGATGGGAGCACACTGTTTCCCAAAGAGGCTTCTCTGACCACTGCCATAAAAGCTTAGACAATGTCTGGCAGCAAGAGAGGTTTCTATGGGAGGAAGCAAGAATGACGCTCAGGCCTCCCCTCTTCTTTACCTGAAGTTCTGTCCTCCAGTTTGATGTAAGCCATCTGCCCTTTCGCTGTTATCCGCAGCCGCCCACTCCACGATGGCTGGTCCAGCTGCCAGTCTGCAGCCCTATGAGGGACAAAAACCCACTGAGATGCCAGAGCACGGCCACATCCATTCGTCAACTGAAGGCAGTGCGCACCCTAAGCCCCAGAGGATGGGGCTGGTTTTCCTCTCTTCTTTCAGGAATGACCTTTTCATTCACTATGCTTCCCAAAGGAGCAAGTTGCTAGGATATATCCCTTATGTTGCAAAATGCTAACAGGCTGAAGATTCGGGCTCAGAGAGAAGTGGGTTAGAGTGAGAAGGGTCATGGGAGAAAAATATAAGCTGAGGGCACCTAGGTGGCCCAGTGGATAGAGCACCGGCCCTGCAAGTTGGGAGGACCTGAGTTCAAATACGGCCTCAGACCAAACACTTGACACTTACTAGCTGTGTGACCCTCAGCAAGTCACTCAACCCCAACTGCCTAAAAAAACAAAACAAACAAACAAACAAAAATACAGATGTGGTCATTCTGTTAGTCAGTTTTGCTTAACTATATTTTAGCTACAAAGGAGGGTACAATGGGCAGGGGGACATATCAGAAAACAGTTGCATTATGACAAAATAAAATGGCGTCATTAAGACTTTAAAAAATGAAAGAGTGAGTCCTGGTCTGGAAGTCACAAGGCTTGGGTTCTAGTCAATCACTATTTATTAAATGCCCGTGCTATAAGCTAGGGATACAAAGGGTGGGGATACCACAACTCCTGCTCTCAGAGAGCTTACGCTCTATTGAGGGAGGCAAAGGAGACGTCTAGAAGAAGTGCTGGGAGCACTTAAAAAAGAGAGGTCACCCTCAGAACCTAACAGTATGTGTGGGGAGGAGTGGTGCACATCAGGGATGCCTTCATGGAGGGCTTGGCCCAGCTGAGTTGAGCTATGGAAGGAAGACTGTCAAAAGATAGTACTGGGGAGGGGAGATGGACAACTCCAGGCCCACAAATGCTAGAAAATCTTGAAAGCACGTGGGAGGTAGCACCCACAAAGAAGAATGCTATTTCTGCCTGAATTTAGAAGTGTGTAACTTCAGGAAAAAGGATTTCAGTTCCCCTGTCCTCTGCTATGTTCAAACCTCACCTGGAGTACTGTGCTAAAGGCTGGAGGACATGGTTTAAGAAGGAATGGAGAGTATCCTGAGAACAGAACAATGATGGAACTCTAGTTTATGCCACATGAAGAGAAATTAAAGCAATGATTCTCAAACTTTCTGGTCTCAGGACCCCCCTATACTCTTAAAAATTAACAAGCCTCCCCGCCAAAAAAAGAGCTTTTATGTTGCCTATATCTGCTGACATTGACTGTATTAGAAATTAAAATGTCTTAGTATTATTACAAAAACAGTTTTGACCTTATTGACCCCCTTAAAGGGTCTCAGGGGACAATACTTTAAGAATCTCTGGGTTAAAGGGACTGGGACAGTAGAGATGAGAAAACTTGGGGGAGAGGGGAAGGGCACTTTATATCTCCCTTTAAGTACCCAAAGACCTACAGAAGAGAGATCAATAATAGTGCTTGGTCCCAAAGGGCAAAGGCTGGAACAGTGGGTGGAAGCAGCCAAGACGCCAGCTGAAGTTTGATGTAGAGCTTGGGCTACATGGAATGGGCTGTCTCAGAAGTGGTGAGTTATCACTCACGGGACCATGTGTCAGGTTAAGGGACAGGTATGGGTTGAACTAAATGGCCCTTTAGGTCCCTCCCAAGTCTGCAATTCTGTGAAATTTCAAAGTCAAAGAGTTTATAAAATGTACTTGGTAACCAGCAAAGAACCCCTGAAAATTTCAATTACATCAAACGAGCGTTTATTTGGCGCCTACTGTGTGAAAGCATGAGTGACACAAAGATATAAATGGAGTTGTTAAGGAGAGGTAGGACATGTCACATTGGGGTGTCAGGGAGATTTTTCTGTGCAGGGGAAGGAAGGAAGGGCCACAAACGGGAGAGGCCCTCTTGTGGGACTCAGGACCAATCAGAAGAGACTACTGACACGTGTCTTTTCTGGGCCTCAGTTTCCTCACCTTTAACAGGAGGTCTGCTCTACATGGCCTCTGGATACCCGGGCTGCTCTAAAGGACTACAACTTATGAATTCCTAGAGGAAAGGAACAGAAGGGAGGGAGTCTTGAAAGGAAGAGAAAAGAAAGATAATAATTTGTATGAGAAGTAAAAAAGGATCAAGGTATTCACCAATGAAGGATATTACTTACAGAAAGGAGTCAGGGAACCAATGCCTTAAGAGTAAGCCCTAACTCTTAGACCATTCTTAGACACTAAGCTCTGGTTTGCTTTGAGGAAGCAGCTCAGGAAATACCCTGAGTCACAAGACCCCTGCTTTTCCATGAAAATGTTAGCATGTGCTTGGATCCACTTCAAGGCTGGCTCATGAGGACAGCCTTGTGAAAGCAAGTCTTTGCAAAAGTCTCAAGATGCCTGATTTATTTCAAGGTCCACAAAAATGCAGAACCTCAATACACTTTAGCAGTCTCAATTTTCAGTTCCTTTTCCTGGGGATCCTACATCTTATGATCAAGACTAGCAGAGCTTTGTGGGTAAATGGTGCTAAATGAGTCAACTTACAACTATAGCACTTCCTCTTTCTGCATCTCAGTGTCCTCATCTCTAAGATGAGGATAATATTTGCACTGCCCACCTCACAGGATTTGGGGAAGAAAAGCTCTCTGAAAAGAGTAGAACCAAATCATTTTCACTGAAGTCATACAAGGAGGGCACAACCAGAAGACAAAGGCGGAGTCCCTGGTTTAGCCACAACTCTGAGGAAGACAGCACAATACAGCAAAAGGAGTAATCTAATGTCTCTGGAGTCAGAGAACATGGGTTCAAAGCTCACCTCCTAGGCTTACTGCCTTTCTGACCTTAAGACAATAGCTAGCATTTACATGTCACTTTAAGGTTTGCAAAAGACTTTACAAATATCTCATCTGATTTTCACAACAACCCTGGGAGCTGATGTTATTATCCCATTTTATAGATGAGGAAACTGAGACTGAAGTTAAATCTATTCACTGCATCACACTGCCTAACTTACTAGCTCCCAGCCTCAGTTTCACTAGATGATCTCTGACCACCCCAGCTCTAGATCCATGATTCCACAATCCTAGTGTCTACAATTGTCTCTAGGGTATGGTGTGGTAAAGTCTTAAAGACTAAATTGACTTTCATTAACTTGAATTTTAAGAAAAAGTGCCACTGGTGCTTTGGGGATAGGGAAGGATTGGGAAGAAATGTCATGAAAACGTCTCAAATCTGAAAAAGTTAACAATACATCAACTAAGGGCTCATAAACTGCCAGGAGATCTGAAACAGAAACAAGAACTCACTTGTGCATTGAGGCAAACCAGCAAGCTATCTCAGACAAAAGTCCAAAGCAAAATAAAATTTCTAAAAGGTTTTTATTTCTTAAGTCCTGATGAAGCAACCAATTTGTCAAAGCCCACAGCACAAAACCTCTGGACCAGTGCCCAAGAAAGCTAATACAACAGGTTGTATGATAGGTGTAGATTTTTCTGGAGGGAGGGGATGAGAGAGGCAGAGTTCCCTTCCCTAACCAGCTTACCCACTGCCTGGTCCTCCCAAACACGGGCTGATTGGCTGGGGCTAAAGTTACACTTCGGCAGGGGAAAGCTTGGAAAATGAAAGTGGCATTCAAAGCCATCTTCCACTATAAAAAGCACCACTTAAGGGGCACGAGATACTAGTCTACAAAAATGAAAGGGGTTTTGTACAACCTCAAGCCCAACTTTCTCATTTTACAAGTGTGGAAAATGAGGCCCAGAGAAAAGAAGGGCATTTCCCCAAGTCACACTGGAAGAGGCAGAGCTAGACTTGCTTCCCAAGTTCCCCAACCCCAAAGCCAGTGCTCTCCCCCCAACACTGCTCTGCTCTTCCCTTTGGATGATTTAGGAGGGGATGGGTGCCCTCCCCTTAGCATGCTAGGATAGTTTAGTTGATGACTCGATAGCCAAGTCCTAAAATGGAGAAGCTCTGTGCTGTGCTGGGAGGAGCCCGGGCTGAGAGTAAAGCCTGGAGGTTCTTAACCCAGCACCATCGATGACTCACAACTCACTGGCCCTCTCTAGGCCTCAGTATTCTCACTTTAAAATAAGGGGGATGGGGGGCAGCTAGATGGCGCAGTGGATACAGCTCTGGCCTTGAAGTCAGGAGGACATGAGTTCAAATCCGGTCTCAGACACATGATACTTACTAGCTGTGTGACCCTGGGGCAAGTCACTTAACCCCAATTGCCTCACCAAAAAGAAAAAAAAAATAAGAGGGACAGACTAGATGACTTAGGTTAAGGACTAGCTAGCACCTTGGGTCTGAAACTGAGAAGGAGAGAGGTTTCTATCATCTCCCATACCCCTACTGGGGGATATCTCCACTCACTCCTTTCCTCCAGCTGTTATCTCAGGGCCGTGCCTATTCTGCCTATCAAAGGTTATTTTGTCTTGAAATAATCTGATGAAAGGATGTCTTACCATTTGGAATGGGGGCTGAGGCTAGCTGGTCAGGAAGGGGAGCAGAGAGTGTGATTATTAAGGGTCCCCCTTAATCCCACATGACCAGATCAATGTGCTGGGTGGATTATTCTGCGCAGTGGAATACAATGGACTGGAAATGGAACTGACTAGATAGGGTCCAATGGAGCTGGAAGAGACCCCTCAGGCCGTGGGGTCCAACAAAAGCTTCTCTTCAGCAGCCCCAGCAACCTCCTGGTGAAGATCTCCAGCAATGGAAACTCCCTCCTTCTATGGCTTTTCAGCCCAATGCTTTGGAACGGTCTGAACCACCTGCCTCCACCCAGGCTTTCCAGTACTGTCTAGACCAAAAGCTACGACAGCGCCCCCAACCCCTCGTCCTGCCCTGTGGGGGCACTGGGACCCTTCCCACAGCCCTGGGGAAAGGACGGAAAAGCAGAGGAAGAAGGGGGCCCCGGCTGCTGTGACTGGGAAGCAAAGAGGGTCAGCGAGACTGAGGGCAGCCTGGGGTGGGGGAGGGGCAGTCCCAGACCACGAGCCCCCCTCCCCCGGGTTTAGGTGGGGGTGGGGCCTCTGGGTGAGTCTCGCGTCAGTTTCCCCCGTGGTGGGTTTCACTGGACCACAGACCCGCCTGGGGCTGTAAGGGTTCCCGGGGGCCATCGAGTCCACAACACCCCCAACCTCGTTTTATTTACAGTGGGGGGAAACTGGAGCCCAGACTGGGGAAGTGTCTCCCCCAGTGCATCACGGTGCTTAAGGGTCTGAGGCGAATTCGAACTCAGGTCTTCCTGACTCCCTGCGGCAACCAAGACGTTCTGTGTCTGTGACTGGCAGGACCATGGGGTTCTGATGGGGTGGGGGTCATTCCAGAAAAGCGAGAGGGGTGATTCTGGAAAACCGAGGTTGGGGAATTACCCGCTCCCAGAGGACGGCAGTTATCCCAGAAAAGCAAGACTACGGAACGACCTCAGAAAAGCGGAAGGAGGTATCCCCTGAAGGCCAAGGGAGGTGGCAGGGAGGGGAAGCAGGCGGGCGGGCGGTCACCTGTAGCCGCGGTTAGTGGCCCGCGGCGGGATACGGTAGACGTGCACCTCGGGCTTGACGCACAGAACCGACTCGTACTCGCTGTCCTCCATCTTGGCACCCAATCCCGGACGTCCGGCTCCTCCCCGGAAGGGGCGGGCGGCTGGGCTCTATGACCGGAAGAGGCGAGCTAGAGCGGCGGGCGCGGAAGCGTCGCCTCGTTCCCCCTCTCCCCCCACAAACCCCCGCGGCCCCTGAGAGGGCGCTCCCTGCTGGACGGCGAGCGCTAGGACAGACGCGGGAGTCTGCGGGCCTGGATGCAGCCCGGGGCCAGGCCTTAGCAGAGAGGTACGCGGCTTCCGCTGATGGGACCGCCACCGTTTGAAACTTGTGACTTGGGCCAAGCCGCCTGCCCTCTCTGTGCCTCAGTTTCCTCTCTATCAGCCTCTCCCCTCTCTGACATTTCCTGCTCCAACCCCCGTCCTTCACATTCCCTATGGTAAGGCCCTTCCCCCTCTGACGCTCCTTGTCCTAAGACCCCTCCCCCCTCTGACGCGCATTGATCTAAGGCCCCGCCCCCTGTGACGTGCCCTGTTCTAAAGGGCCCTCCCACGTCTGATATTCTCTAAGAGCCTTATTTAAGGCTACTTCTAGCTCTGATATTGTGTCGTTTTTTTCTCTTTATCATTTTTAATATTCATTTTTAAGAATTTTGCGTTCTTATGCCCAAAGGGCTATAAAACTGTGCATACCCTTTGACCCAGCAATACCACTACAATGTCTGTATCACAGATTTAAAAAAAAAAAAAGGAAAAGGACTCATATGCACAAACATTACCAGCAGCTTTTTGTGGTGTCAAAAACTTGGAAATTGAGGGATGCTCATCAACTGGGGAATGACTGAACAAGTCGTGGCATATGATTGTGATGGAATACTATCCTGCTATAAGAAATGCTGAGCAGGATGGTTTCAGAAAAACCTAGGAAGACCTATATGAACTGATGCAAAGTGAAGTCAGCAGAACCAGGAGAACACTGTATACAGTTAACAGCGATATTGTAAGGATGGTAACTGTGGATGACTTAGCTATTCTCAGCAATACAATGATCCAAGACAATTTCAAAGGACTTAAGATGCTCTCCACCTCTAAAGAAAAAAACCAAAACTGATGGCGTCTGAATGCATATCAAAGCATACTTTTTAAAACTTTATTTATTTCTCATATTTTTTTGGTCTGTGTTTTCTTTCACAACATGGCTAATATGGAAATATGTTTTGCATGACTGAAGAAGTATAAGCTATATCGAATTGCTTGCCTTCTCAAGGCAGGGAGAGGAGAGAGTAAGGGAGAGAATTTGGAAATCAAAATTTTTTAAAATATGTTAAAAATTGTTTTTACATATTATTGGAAAAAAATGCAAAAACTAAGACAAGGAAAAATTTGAGTTCTAAATTATCTCCTTCCCTTCTACCTCTTCTCCACCCATTGAGAAGGCAAGCACTATGATGTCAGTTATACATTTGAAGTCATGTAAAACATATTTCCATATAAGCCATGTTACAAAAAATAAAAAATTAAAAAACAAGGAATATAAAGAAAGAGAAAAGAAGTATGCTTCAATCTGCACTCTGAATTAATCAGTTCTCTCTCTCTGGAGGTAGGTATACATTTTTCATCATGGGTCCTTTGGAATTGTCTTGGATCATTGCCTTGATCAGAGTAACTAAGCCTTTCACAGCTGATCATCTTTACAATATCGCTGTTGCTGTGTACAATGTTCTCTTGGTTCTGCTGACTTCACTTTGCATCAGTTCATATAAGTCTTTTCAGATTTTTCTGAAACCATCCTGCTCAGCATTTCTTATAGCACAATAATATTCCATCACAATCATATAACACAACTTGGTTAGCTATTTCCCAGTTGATGGGCATCCCTCAATTTCCAAATTTTTTGACACCACAAAAAGAGCTGCTATATATAGTTGTGTAAAAATGGGTCCCTATGCTTTTTCTTTCATCTCTTTGGGATACAGACCTAGTAGTGGTATTGCTAGGTCAAAGGGTATGCACAGTTTTATAGTCCTTTTATAAAATTATCCATTTTATATCCTGTAATGCTCTCCGTCTCTTGTTTGGTCATAAAATATTCCCTTCTCCATAGATGTAATAAGTAAAATTTTCCATGCTCCCCTAATTTGCTTATGATATCACCCTTTATGTCTAAATCATGTACCCATTTTGACTTTTATCTTGTTATACAGTGTGAATGTTGGTCTATTCCTAGTTTCTGCCAGACTGCTTTCTAGTTTTCCCAGCAATTTTTGTCAGATAGTAAGTTCTTGTTACAAAAACTTGGATCTTTGGGTTGATCAAATACTAGATTACTGTGGGCATTTATTACTGCTATTCTACTGACCCACTGCTCTGTTTTTTAGCCAGTACCACATTGTTTTTCATGATTACCACTTTGTAACATCGTTTGAAATCTGATACTGCTAGGCCACCTTCCTTCACATTTTTTTCATTGATTTCTTTGATATTCTTGACCATTTGTTCTTCTAGATGAATTTTGTTATTATTTTTCTAGCTTTATAAAATGATTTTTAGTAGTTTGATAGATATGGAACTAAATAAGTAAATTAATTTAGGAAGAATTGTTATTTTTATAATATTGGCTCAGCCTACTCATGAGCAATGAATATTTCTCCAATTGTTTAGATCTGTCTTTATTTGTGTGAAAAGTGTTTTATAGTTGTGTTCATATAGTCCCTGGGTTTCTCTTGGCAGGTAAACTCCCAAGTATTTTGTAATGTCTGCAATTATTTTAAATGGAACCTCTCTTTCTATCTTTTCCTGATGGGTTTTGTTGGTAATATATAGAAATGCTGATGATTTATATGTGTTTATTTTATATCCTGCAATTTTGCTGAAGTTTTTAATTGCAACTAGTTTTTTAATTGATTCTCTAGGGTTCTCTCAGTATACCATCATATCCTCTGCAAAGAGTGATGGTTTTGGAGAGGGCAAAGCCAAGATGGCAGATTCAGCCACCCAGCTGAACTCTCTCAACATTTCCCTCCGAACAACTTAAAATAATGTCTCAAATCAAATTTTGGAGCAGTAGAGCCAATGAAAGGTTGGGAGTGAGACATTTTTCTGTCCTAAGAAATCTTAAGAGGTGCCTCCTAGCTCTGACATTCTGTGTTCTCAGGGCCCTCCCAGCTCTGACGTTTTAAGTTCTAAGATTCCTTCCAGTTTTGACATCTTAAGTTTTAAGGTTTTTTCCAGCTCTGTAGAATGATGGAGAAAGGGAGTGACCCACTCCCCTAAAATGTGTAGCTCTTATCTTCATGTAGATTGAGGGTGAGAGAGGAGTGGGTGTTGGAGAAGGGGGTAACATGATTATGAGAGTCTGTAACTGTGTTGCTCCCATTCCTTCTAAAGCACCTAAAGGCAAGATGAGAGGACAGCAACCACAATAAGGAGGAATGCCTCCTGCTCACCTTATCTTTACATGTGGGCAGCTCCTTTGCCCTGTACTAGTTGTACCTTTGCTAATGAGTGGTCGTCTGGCCTTTGCTTGAGGACATTCAGAGAGGCTCGCTGCCTCTGAAGGCAGTCTCTTCCACTTCTCAATAGTTCTAAATTTGGTAGTTTCCTTAAGCCCAAATTTGCCACTATTAAACTTCCGTCCACTGTTTCTATTTCAATACTTTGGGGGCAAGCAGACAAAATCTAATCTCTCTTCTGCATGACAGGCCTCCAAATATTCAAAAATAGTTATTGTGTCATTGGCCACCCTGACCCCGAAGTGTTCCTTAAGGGGTTTTTGGGTGGGGAGGGATTCAGTCGTTGTTCAGTGGTTTTTCATTTGTGGCTGAATCTTCTTGACCCCATTTGGGGCTTTCTTGACGAAGATACTGGAGTGGTTTGCCATTTCCTTTTCTATGAGGGTGGGGAGTGGGGCTAGGGGTGGAGAAGGATGTTTAATGTAAAAAAAAAAAAGTGTTTACTACTCCAGTAAAAGCCTTTGCTTTAAAGCTAACGGTTCCCTTTGCTGTTTATCAAAGAGCAATCACAGTGGAAGGGGCTGGTGAGGTATAATTTTAGGTGTGTAGACCCATAGGGTACTTTGAACCTGGGGTAGTAGTCCTCCTGGGAACTCCACTTTTGAGGGAGAATTGGAGAGCTTTGTCAAAAATATAAAAAGATGTGTGCACCATGTAGGGGGATGGTAAGAAAATCTGGTGGCTTTCTGGTTAGATCGATGGCCTTGGAGTGAAAATGACCAGCTTTCAGATTTGGCCTCTCTGCTTACTAGCTGTATGATAAGTTGTTTAACCCTCTGTAAGCCTCAGTTTCCTCATCTGCAAAATGATGATAATAATTCTTACAGTATCTACCATACAGAATTGTGAGTCTTAAATGAGAACATGCATGTAAAGTGCTTTGTAAATTGTAAAACACTTTGTAAAGGCCAGTCGTTATTTTTAAAACTTATTTTATCTATTTATGTATCAAAACCCACAAATAGTCAAATGCCAGAACAAAATGCCAAAAAAACTAAGACAAAGAAAGTAATGACTAAATCACAGACTTCCATTATTCATGGAGAGGAGAGGAGTGTGGGGAGGGAGAGAGGAGGAGCGAGGGAACAGAGTTTCTGATGGTTTTGGCACATAAGAGGGTGCTTTCCCCTATCCACTGGGTGGATCAACATAAGTGTTTGTGGGCTGTGTGCCCCTCGATGGCCAGAGGAAAGACAATTGCCTCTTAGAAATATAGGTGGTTTGAAAGTCTCTCTTTGTGGGCAATTCAGGTATTGTACTCTCTTGCTGGATCATGACAATGACATGCAGCCTTGCTGTTCAATTTTTTTTTTCTAAAATGGGGTTAAGTATTCTATTTCCTCTTCTGTTAATCTGGGCAATTTATATTTTTGTAAATATTTATCTATTTCACTTAGATTGTCAGATTTATTGGCATACAATTGGGCAAAATAGCTTTTAATTATTGCTTTATTTTCATCTTCATTGGTGATGAATTCATCCTTTTCATTTTTGATACTGGTCATTTGGTTTTCTTTCTTTTTTTTTAAATCAAATTACCCAATGGTTTTTCTATTTTATTGGTTTTTTTCATAAAACCAGTTCTTGATTTTATTTATTAGTTCAATAGTTTTCTCCTTTGATTTTCAGGATTTCCATTTTGGTTTTAATTAGGGATTTTTAATTTGTTCTTTTTCTAGCTTTTTTAGTTGCATGCCCAATTCATTGATCTGCTCTTTCTCTATCTTATTGATGTAGGTATTTAGAGATATAAATTTTCCCCTAAGTACTACTTTGGCTGTATCCCATAAATGTTGGTATGTTGTCTCATTGTCATTCTCTTTCATGAAATTATTGATTGTTTCTATGATTTGTTGTTTGAACAACTTATTCTTTAGGATTAGATTATTTAGTTTCCAATTAATTTTTAATTTATCTTTCCATTGCCTTTGTTAAATGTTATTTTTGTTGCATCACGATCTGAAAAGGATGCATTTAATCTTTCTGCATTTGATTGTGACGTTTTTATGCCCTAATATGTGGTCAATTTTTGTGTAAGTGTCAAGTACCACTGAGAAAAAGGTATATTTCTTTCTATTCCCATTCAGTTTTCTCCAGAGGTCTGTCATATCTAACTTTTCTAAAATTCTATTCACCTCCTTAACTTCTTTCTTGTTTATTTTATGGTTAGATTTATCTAGTTCTGAGAGGGTTGAAGTTTCCCACTAGTATATATATACTGTCTATTTCTTCCTGTAACTCATAGGTTCCCAAAGTGGGTGATACCACCCCCCAGGGGGCACTGGAATGATCCAGGGAGGCAGTAGTAGCCTTGGGTGCAACTGGGGGGCAATGAATGAAAATAAGGCATTGGCGAAAGCATAAGGAAAGAAGAAAAGATAGAATTTTTGAAAAACTGTTCACACATATTTCATCTGTTGCATAACAGAGTTAAAGTCACAGTGAATACATTATTTTCCAAATAAACACACAAAATGCAAGTTATAACCAATCAGTGGTCAAGTCTGCCTGTGTCTCTTTTTTATTTTTGCTAGGCATTCAGGGTTAAGTGACTTGCCCAGGGTCACACAGCTAATAAGTGTCATGTGTTGTGTGTCTGAGACTAGATTTGAACTCAGGTCCTCCTGACTCCAAGGCCAGAGTTCTATCCACTACCCCACCTAGCTGCCCCTTACCCATATGTCTTAACAAGCAAGCGTTGGCAGGAGAGCATGTAGTGCGTTGTTAGAAGTCCAGCGTGCATCAGCAGGAATATGTGTGTGTGATGACTTATTTACAATATGATCCTATATGATTACATGACACAATATTGCATCATCAAAATTTCAATGCAAGAAAAAACATAAATTTACAATAAATTATTAAGTTTAAGACGCATCATTTAAAATATATATATATATATATATATTTTAATGTTAAAGGGTTAAAGAAAGTAGATTTCCAGGGGGGCAGTGAGTAACTTTTTTTAAAAGGGGACAGTAGGTCAAATAAGTTTGGGACCCTCTGCTGTAACTCATTTAACCTTTCCTTTAGAAATTTGGATGCTATACCATTTGGTGCATATATGTTTAGTAATTATATTACTTAATTGTCTATGGTGCCTTTTAGTAGGATGTAGTTTCCTTCCTTGTCTCTTTTAATTAGATCTATTTTTTGTTTTAATTTTGTCTGAGATTAGGATTGCCACCCCTGCTTTTTTTACTCCAGCTGAAGCATAGTATAGTCTACTCCAGCCTTTTACCTTTACTCGGTGTGTATTTCTCTGCTTCAAACATGTTTCCTGTAAACAACATATGGTGGGATTCTGGTTTTTGATCCACTCTGTTGCAAGCTTCCATTTCATGGGAGAGATCATCCCATTCACATTCATAGTTATGATGATTACCTGTGTATTTCCCTCCATCCTATTCTCCCTCTCTTTATACTTTTCTCTCTCTCTCCTTTCACCTTGTCCCTCCTCAGCAGTGTTTTGCTTCTGACCAGCACCATCCTCAATCTGCCCTCCCTTCTCTTAGGCACCCTCCCTTTTCTTGTCTCCCTCTCCACTTATTTCTCTATAGAGTAAAATAGACTTCTACCCCCAACTGCGTGTATGTGTTGTTCCCTCTTTGAGTCAAGCCTGATGAGAGTAAGGTTCAAGTGATTCTCGTCCCTTCCCTTCTCTCCCGCCTCTTCATGTGTTATAGTGTTCTCCATTCTGCCTCTCCTCTCCTTCTTCAGTCTTCCAGTTTGCCGTGCACTGCTCCTCCTCACTCTCACCCACCCCCAAATATCCAAGAAGGGCTAAATCTTATCACTTCTACCCCCATGACATTTCTCAAGCTTGTCCCCTCCTCAGGCTCCAGGCACGTGTTCTGCCTGCCTGTTCTGCCTCTCTCCTCTTCAAACCATCTTCCGCAGGTCACTTAAAAAACTCTTATGGGTCCCCACTGACTTTGGGAACAAATATAATTTCACCTTTATCTCATTCTTTAAATATTTTAAATTTCATGTAAGTTTTGTAAGTATACATAATTACTGGCATAGCAATGCTAATTTGTGTTTTCATTTAATTTTATTTAATTTTGTTATATTTTATATAAACACATATTTTAATTATTAATTATTTATAAGTAAGTATACACATACTGGGGGGCGCACGTGCGAAAAGATTTTAGTGGCTTCTCCACCAATGCAGATTTTAGTCCTTCTCTCTCTCAGTCAAAAAAGAAAAGGTCTTCAAGAATTGCTGTGGTCAAAAAATTGAACATTCCTGAAACCACCTTGGCAATGTGGTTCTAGGAGAGTCCTTGGAAAACAGACTCTTCCCTGCAGGTTTAACAACTTGGGAAGATATGCTGGAGAGTGTGACTGTCTGCCATGGCCTTGGCAAGAGCCCAGAGCCACCTCCATGTGAGCAGGAAGTACTGGAGGAGACCTTAGTGGAAGGCACCAGGTGGGACCACTAGAAAATGTGATGAAGGGAGCTTCCGTCCCTAATAGCAAGAAAAAGAAAAATAGCTACTTGGGCATTAACCTAACTCAAGGCACAAGATATTTGTTTGCTCAAAGAAAACTATGAAACTTTAACTTGGAGTTGGAGAGCCTATGCTCGGAAAGCTCCGTGTGCCAGGATCACAGCTAGAAGGGGCTTTTGAGGTCCTCGACTCCAACTCTCTTCTTTTCACAGATGGAGACGGAGGCTCAGAGAAGGGAAGGGCTTGCCCAAGATTACATAGGCAGTTAAGTGAGAGAGCTCAATTTTGGGTTTTTTGGTTTTGGTTTTGTTTTTTTGCTAGGCAGTGGGGTTAAGTGACTTGCCCGAGGTCACACAGCTAGTAAGTGGTATGTGTCTGAGGCCAAATTTGAACTCAGGTCCTCCTGAATCCAGGGCTGGTGCTCCATCCACTGCGCCCCCTAGCTGCCCCAAGAGAGGTCAATTTTGTTGTTGTTCAGTCACTTTTGCTCCTGTCTGATTCTTTGTGACCCTATTTAGGGTTTTCTTGGCGAAGATACTTGAGAGATTTGCACTTTCCTTCTTCAGTTCATTTTACAGATGAGGAGCTGAGGCAAACAGGATTAAGTGGCTTGCCCAGGGTCACACAGCTAGGAAGTGTCTGGGCTGGATTTGAACTCAGGTCTTCCTGACTCCAGGTCTGGTACTTTTCCACTGTGCCAGTAGGCTAAATATAGTGAAGATAACAAAACTTCCTAAGCTAACATATTTATTTAATTACGTATCAGTTTTAAAATCCCTGCAGGATATTTATAGCAACTTGATAAATTTGATCATGAAATGTATCAGAACAATAAATGGAAAGAATAAGAAAGGTGGTTGTTGTTTTTTTAAGAATGATGATAATGGAGTTACCCTATCAGATTTGAAAATATATTACAAAATGGTAATTATCAAAAAGAAAGTATTAGCAGTAGTAAATGACCATTGTAACCTAGTGTTTGATAAACCCAAAGATCAAGCTTTTGGAATGAGAACTCACTATTTGATAAAAATTGCTGGGAAAACTAGAAAGCAGTTTGGCAGAAACTAGGCATAGATCAGCATTTTGCACTGTATACCAAGATAAGGTCAAAATGGGTACATGATTTAGACATAAAGGGTGATATCATAAGCAAATTAGGGGAGTGGAAAATTTTATCTGTCAGATCTAAGGAGAAGGGAAGATTTTATGACCAAACGAGATGGAGAGCATTACAGGATATAAAATGGATAATTTTGGTTACATGAAATTAGAAAGGTTTTGCACAAACAAAACCAATACCCCTAAAATTAGAAGGAAACCAGGAAACTAAGGTGGGAGGGGGGCTGGAATTTATAGCAAGTTTCTCTGGTAAAGGCCTCATTTCTTAACTATATAGAGAACTGAGTCGATTTTTTAAGAATACTTGTTATCCCCCAGTGGATAAATGGTCAAAGGATATGAATAAGCAGTTTTCAGAAGAAGAAATCAAAATTATCTATAGTCACATGAAAAAATGTTCTGAAGTATTTATGATAAAAAATACTATATACCTCCAGAGAAAGAACTGATGGAGTCTGAATACAGATGGAAGCATACTTTTTTACCTTATTTTTCTGGTTTGCTTGTTTTGGGTTTTTTGGTCTGTTTTCTTTTACAACATGGCTAATATGGGAAAATGTTTTGCCTGACTTCACATGTATAATCTGTATCAAATTACTTGCCTTCTCAAGGAAGGGAGAGAGAGAATTTGGAGCTCAATTTTTTTAAATGAATGTTAGAAATATTTTTACATGTAATTGAGAAAAATAAAATAAAATAAAAAGAAGGTATTGGGTTAATAATAAACATTTTGATTGATTAAATGTAATTGCTGGTTTTTGTCCTTTGTTTTCAAAGAGGACCAATGACATCTCAGCATGATGTCTTGACTCATGCATGAATTGGCTTTAAGTGAGGCAGAGTTGTACAAGTCATCAGCTTCACCTTCTCAGAGTAATTGCAGTCCAGGTGCAAGACAGAAGTCAAGACAACTGGTGATGGCTGGGGATGCGGCAGATGACGTCTTCAATGTCTACAAGCTCTAAGTGCTCCACAGTGCCTGCTTCAGCCACCTTCATGGACATTGGAACAAATTGATCTCACCCATCCATTCTGCCAAGGGAAATCTTTACATGCTTGGGGAAGACATCCCCCTAACTTACTGACAGGCATGAGGCCTGTTGGTTACCCTTAACTTGGTTTAGCCTGCCTGCTGAAACAGTTTCTTGGGGTGTGGCCACTGCGCATGCTACAGCTCGAAGGCTCTTGAGGTGCATGGGGTGTTCAAAGAGGCCTAGCACCTCTGGTGTGAGGGCTTGCCAAGCCCTTTTCAGGGCTGTTCATCAACCTTTGGTATCTACCTGGCATTCAACTCTCACCTGATTAAATATAATATTGCATAAATAGATTCAGAATAGTTTTTTAAATGAATACTTTGATATTTTTTTCCCTCAACAGCCTTCCTTCATACCCTTGTTGCAATATGTAATTGACTGGCAGAACCTACCAGGCTTGAAAAGCCCATATTACAGCCCAGTTATGAACTATAAATTTGTCACCCTGCCTGCCCCAGACTACCTTACTCATTGTCTGCTCCAGAGGAGGGGCTAATTCAACCTGTCCCTTTAAAATTCAGCCCCTGGAATGTCAGGGCCTAAAAGTTCTGAGGAAGAGACAATTGGAGGAGTAAGCCAAGGGAAGCCTATGGGGGTGAAAGAGATAAGATAACCTTCTCGAGCCCAAATGGGAGAAGGGAGGACCACCAGCAAAAGAGGGAAAAACTTGAGGGCCTGGCTGGCCTGGTGTGAAGTAAGAGCTCAGGGGTCCGTTGGGACACCAATCAAGGATGTGGGGAGGAAGGAGAGAGGGGATGGTTAATGAGTCCAAGGGGGAAATGGAGGATTCTAAGGCAAACAGGACTACGTGAGGGCCCCAAGTCCATTGCCCTAAGGATAACAATGGCTCTAAGGCCACTTTGGTGCAAGCAAGAGTGTGGGTGTTGTGGGGCAAAGTCCCAGCTGTGTCACTAATTCACCAGGTGACCGTAAACAAGTTACCTCACCTCCCGAGGCTTTGGTTTCACCACCTATAAAATAAGAGGGTTGGAGTAGATCACCTCCCTTCTAGTTCTGAGATACATAGGACCAAAATATACGAACACACATATATGTAACATACCCACATACACTCAATAGCCAACTGGACATGCATCCCTAAACATGTACACACATGAATGAATGAGCCTATAAGCACATATCTCCATACATAACACATCGACTTTAATCCAC
Organism: Phascolarctos cinereus; assembly: GCF_003287225.1. Taxonomy (NCBI): domain Eukaryota; kingdom Metazoa; phylum Chordata; class Mammalia; order Diprotodontia; family Phascolarctidae; genus Phascolarctos; species Phascolarctos cinereus. The sequence continues at coordinate 384,622,283 of NW_027556098.1, forward strand.
CTGCTCATAAACTTAAATCTGGAAGGTCATCCAACCCCCTCATTTTACAGATGAGGAAACTGAGGCCCAGAGAGTTGATGTAACTTGTCCAAAGGCACACAGGTAGTAAATAGTAGACCCAGGATTTGACTCCCAGCTTTCACTCCAAACCCAGGTCTCACTGTAACCACACAGCCTTATTCTATTTTCTTTTCTTTTCCTTTTGAGGCAGTCAGGGTTAAGCGGCTTGCCCAGGGTCACACAGCTAGTAAGTATCTTAGGCTGGATTTGAACTCAGGTCCTCCTGACTCCAGGGCCAGTGCTCTATCCACTGTGCCAACTATTTTCTATTTTCTAAGGCCCCTTTCCAGCTCTCTCACATTCTTAGATTCTGTAATTCTAGGACTACACCTAGCTTGGAATTCCAGAAACCCCAGTCATCATAGAGCAGGACAATTTTCCAGGATCCAGATGGGTTGCTCCAGGGGTTATTGAGGTTATGGAATGGACAACACCTTTTTGGGACTGTTCCCAAGGGAGGCCAGGTGCAGCAGCTGGTGCCTCTTTAGACCCTTATCCCAGCTCAGGGACAGCAGCTGGCAGAGCTAGATGGTGTTCTGGAGTCCCCAGTAGCAACAAGCAGGAGAAATGTCAACCACAGCCGCAAAAGAATTCCAAAAATCACACCAGGAGTCAGTCAGGTAATGCAGAGTGGGCCTCTAAATCAGGAATCATCTGGGATTGGTCCATACCCCTGCCACCGCTCACTTGCTCCCTCCATTCTCGAGGTCACTTGCTGAGTCCTTGAGCTTTCTCTGAGTTTGAAGAAGCAGTCACTCACAGGGCCAGCTGAGGTTAAACTATGAAGGCAGTCTGGCCTCCCCATTTTGTTCTAGTCTACCCTCGCTTCATCCTCCATCCTCAAGGCCCCTCTCCAATCTTTAATCCCATCTCTTTGCTCTCCCTATTGAGTCTGGCATCGAAGATAAGGGACTTCATCTAATTTTACACTCAAGTGTTAATGACTAATGTTATCTTACCATTAAGTGACTCAGGGAGAATTTCAGTCTCAATAGGGCAAGGAATAATGCCTTAGCCCCAGTACCTTAGGATTTAGTAGTGAAATCTCAGGTATCAGGGTCAGATCCATTGAGAAGAAGAAGATATGGCAGCCAAGGGCACGGCTTAGGATGTTTGAGAGGCCCTAGAGGTGAGCAAGAGTCACCTGGGATGAAAAAGGCTCCACTGTTGAAGGAAGGACCCAGATGGATGAGATTTCAGGGTCATTATCAAAAGGTAAAGACATTGTTTTTGATGCCCCCGCACATCACAGGATTTAGAACTAGAAGGATCCTTACAGATGAGGAAATTGACTGATTTGCCCAGGCTCACACAGGTAGTGAATGACAGAGCTGGGATTTGAACTCAGGTCTTCTGACTCTCCATTCAGTGCCTTTTCCACTACATACCAACTCTATGTGACATAATAGAAGTTGGCTCTAGGAATAGGGCAAAGCCAGCCCTGGTCTGCCTGCCTGCCCCTGGGAAAACCTCTCTTACCCCTCTCTCCCCTCCGTGTCTCTCTCTTGGCCTCTCCTAAGCTCTGGCTCCTTCTCTCTCAGATGGTGCTACACATTCTCAGCCTCATCTCAGAACAGGACAGAGCTACTCTGAAGGTATACTGCTTGCTATGGGCCCTAGAGCCTCCCAAGGCATTTTCTTGGCCCTCCACTAGCTCCACTCTGCACCTCCCTGCCTTTGTCCTGCCCTGCCCTGCCCTTCTCAACTCTGCCTCTGCTTGCCCCCTTCCCCCCACCCCTACATCAGAAGGGGTCCCTTGGACTGAGAGGCTTTGTATGGGTGGTGACTAGTCGGTTTCCCCTCAATGTACCAGCAATGGAGGCCAATATGTTTTGGGGGTGGGAGGGTCTCTCCTTCAGGGGAAGTATCCATGGCCGGATTCCATCGGAGGTGCCACTAGGGAGCAAGCTGGGGTGAAGTCTCAGACTGGAAGACACTCGGACCTGTTCCAAGCCAGGGAGCAGGAGGCAGAAGCCGGAGGAGCGAGAGGGTGGCTGACTACCTTGGCCCCTGGGGGGTCAGAGCAGACCCTGGGACAGGGAGAAGCAGCGGAGAAAGGGCCTTTGAATGACAGGGCTAAGGGAAGGAAACCTCGCTCTGGGACTGGGATCGGGTGAGCTGAATGACTGGCTTGAAGGAAATTTCACCTCCGGGGTCCAACCCTCTCTTCCCAAGGGTGACCGGAAGGTCCTCTGCCCCTGGGGAGGAGGGACAGAAAAGTTTATGTGTTTATGTGTCTGTATACATGAATACATGTTTGGGAGTACAAATGTGAGTGTGTGAAGGTGTGTTACATGGACAGTTATCCCTTCCACATCACAACTTTCTCCATCTCGGTTTCAACATATCGTGGGTCAGCCTAAGAAAGCAAATGGGAATTTTGGGGGAGTTTTGTGGAAGCCACAGACATCACATGAAGGCTGGCAGACGATACAGAAAAAGTTTAGAAATTCAGAAATGCATAAAATATATGTATAGTACTGTATAACATCAACATATCCTATCTTCTAATACCATAATAACTCGAACTTCTCTGGTACAGAGGGAGGGCCAAAAAATTTTACATAGATTTTCCAGATCACAGGGGCACTGTGCCCTTAACCCCAGCAACTGTATACATCTGTTGGTATGTGTTGTATGTAAGATGTAGGCACAAGTTAGATCTATGTCTTGTTTGTATATGCTTTGTATATACATGTGTGTGGAATTTCTTAGGGTGGAATTACGTATTGTCTGTATGTATGCCATGAAAAGCATAGTAATATAATAGATAGCAGCTGACCTCAGTGCTAGAAAGACTGCGCTCAAGACTCAGGAAGGAAAAAGTGTGCAATTGTGTGTGCAGACCAGCCCCTAGAGACAACCAGTGCCTTAGTATATTGAGAGCACATAGTAGTCAATAAGCATTGGTTAAATTGGAAATTATCAATACTCCCTTGAAACTAACCTGGGACTAAGCCCCAGGTTCAAGGGTCCTTAAAGCCACTTGCTTTGTGGGCCAGGTAAAACATGCCCTCAGGCTCAGGCCTTCAGACCATGTAGTTTTTTTCTGATTATGCTTCAGGAAAAACAGGTTATGGATGGGGTTCTTCCAGTGTTCAAGGAATGGAGACCGGCTGGCTGTTGATCTTGGGCAAACTATTGGCCCTTAATGGCCCTAATCTGTAAAATGAGAAGGTCGGACTCATCTCTCAGTCGCCTCTCACCTCTGACATCCTGTGTTCTGAGGTCTCTCTCTGCTTTGACATTTTATATTCTAAAGCCCCTCCCAACTCCGACATCCTATGTTCTAAAGTATCTCCCTCTCTGACATTTTATGTTCCAAGGGCACTCCCAACTCTGAAATTCTGTGCTCTTAGGTTCACCCCCTAGTTCCAATATTTTCTGTTCTAAAGTCCTGACTCTGACATTCTGTGTTCTGTGTTCCAACTCAGACATCCCCATTCTAAGGTCCCTTCCATCTCTAACATCTCTAACATTTAATAACAGTTCACATTTACATAGCAACTGTCTATTGGATACCTTCTATGTGCCAAAACACTATGGTAGGAGGAGCCTAGGTGAGACGTAGAGATAAGAAGGATTCCTGCCTTAATGGAATTGAATGGAGTCTAATAGAGGAGATGATACATGTACACAGATAAAGATAACACAAATCAGAATACTATAGTGGCAGAAGAGGAAGAAATTATTGTTCTCAGGTGGGAGATGGGGAAGACTTCTAGAGCAGAGAGATCTGAGCTGCAGTTTGAGAGTTGGGTGGAAAGTCAGCAGGGAGACATGGAAGGGGAGGGCACTGCAACTGAAGTCTCTCCCACTTTGAGGTTCATGTCATGGGAAACCACTTTAACCCTGCCTCTGTGCTCTGGAGGGGCAGAGAGAGCATCTCGAGCTAGAGGAATCAGAAAACCCAACAGGCCCTGGGGGGCTGGTATGGAGGTGCTATGGAGGATAGGTTGCAGATAGCAACCCATGGATGACTCTTTCCTCCAGGCAAGACTCTTTCTGCTCAGAAAAGGACAGGACTGAGCGCATTTCAACATCAGCATCAGCATCAACCACCACGAATATTCAGGGGTGTGAGGTGAAAGCTCAGCTTCGTCCTGAGAAGTCAGCAAAAGGATCTCATGAGAACCAAGTGAGTTTCCCCAGCCCAGACCTACAAGCTTCAGGGAACCTACAGGTAATTCTGGAGCTTTATAGGGAGTTTGGGGAGTGTGTGTGTGTGAATCAGGATAGTCTGCCTTTTAGGGAGACTTCATTTATTTTAAGGCAAAGTTGATCAGCTTACTATGTCATGCACCCACTGCTTTTAGATCTGTCTTCTGGGGCTACCCAGAGTTAAATCTCCCTGTTCTCTGCGACAATCCTTCCAAAGCTTGAAGACAGCTATCTCTCATTCCCTCCTTCGAGTCATCCCTTCTCCAGGCTTACTAGTCCTATTTACTAGTTGTGTGACCCTACGCAAAGTCCCTTAACCTTTGTCTGCCTCAGTTTCCTCAACTGTAAAATAGGGATCATAATAGCACCTACTTCCCAGAGCTGTTGTGCGAATCAAGTGAGATAATATTAGTAAAGTGCTTAGCACAATGCATGGCACATAGTGGGTGTTTTAATGCTGCTTATTCCCTTCCTTCCATGGCTGAGCTAATTTTCAGATCCCTCACCATCCTAGTAGTACTCTTCTGGACATTCTCCAGCTTGACAACGTTCTTCCCAAAACATGACACCCAGAAATGAACACATTCTTCAGGTATCTGACCCAAAGAGAGGACATCTAGGCTATCATCCCTCTGGCGCCACATGTTAGACTTCTATTACGCACTTTAAGGAGTTACATTTCTTTTGACTGACACGACACAGCATTGGCTCATATGCAAACCCCTCCTTGAATGTAAGCCCTCTACATCAGTCATCATCTTGTCAAAAAGCCATCCATCCATCCACAAAGCCAAGAAGACCCGAGTTTGAATCCTACTTCCAATACATACTGGTTGTGTGACTATGGACAAATCTAAGCCTTGGTTTCTGTGTCTGTAAAATGGGCCTCCTAATATTTGTAGTACCTAACTCATAGGGTTGTTGAGAAGCTTAAATGAGATAATGTCTCTAAAGTGAATTACAAACCTTAGAATTTGATACGCATGTCAGTTATCAAGACTATTATGGTGAAGATTATTATTGTTATTATTTCATCTTTTTTGATGGAGTTCGAGATAGAAATGGTCCTGGGACAACTTGCTAGCCTGTAATGATTCTTTCATGTTTAATATTCTATGGAGTTTTATTCTCTTGCTTTTTGTTCCATGAGACTTGGAAATTACAAGTATTTGGCATGGCCACACCTACTGAAAATAAGTTTTTATGGTCTGAGTGAGTCAGTATTCCATCTAGGTGACTGTAGGCAAAAATTCGGTTTGTGATAATGGACTGCTTCCAGTACAGTCTATTAGTTGAGTTCTCTAAGGTACTTGGAGGTCTGTATTAGGTGACAAGTGATGAGTGTCTAAAGAGGATGGTGGCTGTGTGAGTAGAGAGGAGAGTACATATACAAGAGATGCTATGGAAGGAGAAGAACAGTAACATTTTGATAACAGATTGGATACGTGGGATAAACGTAAATGAAGAGTCAAAGAAGGCACAGAGTTTGTGAGGCTAGATGACCGGGAGGCTGGTGTTGATTGCGACAATAAAAGGGATATTTGGAAGAGGGGTAGATTTGAGGGAAAAGATAATGAATTTTGGTTTTATTGTTGTTGTTAAGTCATTTCTGTCCTGTCCAATTCTTTGTGACCCCATTTGGGGTTTTCTTAGCAAAGATAGTGGAGTAGTTTGCTACTTCCTTCTCCAGCTCATTTTACAGATAAGGAAATTGAGTCAACCAGGGTTAAGTGACTTGCCCAGGATCACACAGCTGGTAAGTGCCTGAGACCAGATTTGTACTCAGGAAGATGGGTTTTCCTAACTCCAGGCCTAGCACTCTACCCACCAAGCCACGTAGCTGTTTTGGACATGGTGAATTTGAGATGACTATGGAATGTCGAATTGAAAATGTTCAACAGGCAGTTGTTGATGTGGGGACTGAAACTCAAGGGATTAGGGCTGGATGCACAGATCTTGGCGTCATCTACATACAAGACTTCAACATATTTGCTGTTGTTCCATTACATGCTCAAACTTCCCTATTCCTCAATTCACACAGCTCCCATGATCTACTCTTCCACTCCATGTTAGATACACATAGGAATGGTCATATCCTTGATCATATCCTTGCAAGATTTCCTCATCCATGGTCAAGAACTCCCAAATTTCTTCATCTTTTATAGTTTTATTTCTCTCTCTCTCTATGCCTTGTTCCTTCTAAATTCATTCTTCAGTCTCACCATGACCTCCAGTCTTTCCACCCCTCAGTACTTTCCCAGACTATCACTCTTGCTGTGGTTATACTCTCCTCTATTCCCATTCTAGATCCTTTGAGGAACCAGGTCAACTCTACACTATTCTCTAACCTCCAATCCCTTGTTCCCTTGTCCTACTGCTAGTCATTCCTTGCCCAAATCCAGTCCCAGATTACTTCCCTCACCTGCCTCCTTCATTTCTACTATTGTGCTGCTGAGTGAAGTCATAGAACTATGCTGAATGGACAGATTATAAATATACTGCCTAATTTCACCTAGACTCTTACTACAGTAAGATCATCCTTCTATCCTTCCCTAATCTATCCTCTTTCCCATCTGACACAATGGAGCAGATGCTCCACACCTTTTCTTCTTTTCTCAAGCCTTCTGCTTCACTGGAAAAACAGCTATTTGCTGAAAGTTCCCTCTTCACCACTTTGTGCTATCTCATATCCTTCTGACATCATCCCCTACTGTCTCCTGCTTTACTCCAATTTCCAAAGAAGAGGGAAAAGATAATAAATTTTGTTTTTATTGTTGTTGTTAAGTCATTTCAGTCATGTCCAACTCTTTGTTGCTTTTTTCCATGCCTACAGACACTCTCAAGTCTCCCCATCCTCAGAAAACTCACAAAATCTTACCGTGGCTCTCATCCTATGTCTCCCCTCCCTTTCTCAGTTAGACTCCCTAAAAAAGTCATCTATGTATGCCCATATGTATCTCTATTTCCTCTCTTCTTACTTTCTTCTCAACCCTCTATGGAGTGTGTGTGGAAATCACCTCTACCAATGCAGATCAACAAATTCCTCTGTAACTTACAGTCTTAGAGAATTGCCCTGAGGTGGGAGAGGGGCACCATATTTGAGGACTTTCATTAGCTGGAGAGTTTCCATAGGGCAGCCTCACAACAACTCTGTGAGGTAGATGCCATTATTATCTCCATTGTACAGATGAGGGAAATGAGGCTAAGAAAGGTTAAGTGACTTGCCCAGGATCACTCAGAAGGTAACTAGATTCGAATCCATGTTTTCCTAGCTCCAAGTCCAACTTTCTACCCACTATACCATCTAGCTAAGGAGCTGGGAATGTTTAGCTGGAGAAGAGAAGTCTTACAGGGACTTAATAGCTGTATCCAAGTATTTGAAGGCTGTTACAAGGAAAAGGAATTAGATTTGTTCTGTTTGGCCCAAAGGATAAGACCAGGAGCAGTGGGTAGTGATTGCCAAGAAGCAAATTTGAGATTGATGCCAGGAAAAACTTCCTAACAGAGCTGTCCAAAAGTGGAATGAGCTGCCTCAAAATTCTAGCCTTCAAGGCGAGGCTGGATGACCACTCGTTGGGTATGGTACATTGGGGATTCATTTTAGGTATGGCTTGGACCAGGATGGCCATGGAAATGCCTTCCAACTCTCCAATTCAGTGATTCTGTGATTGTGCTAGAGCACAGGAGTTGAAGAACCTGATGACCAGGGAGGCCATTGTACTTGAAATGCAATTCACATTCATTAAGATTCATCCACATAAATCTTAAAATTGACAAGGATGAGGGCAAGAGTTGATGTAAAAGTACATAAGGCATAGAAGAAAGAAGGAAAGTAACCAGGATTCTGGTAGAAAGCAGTAACAAGAATTTGGACCACAGGGTATAAATAGATGACTGCAATTCAAAAGAGGAAATATTGGTGAGTGGTGATCAGGAAGTGACCCCATGTATGCCTGCTCCTTTTAACCCAAGGACGATGGGGGCATGAGAGGATAATCAGTTTGCACTGGAGAGGGTAGACAGGGATGCAGTATTGTCAACAGAAAGCCAGGTTTCTGAAAGTGTGTCCAGAGATGGAAGGAATGTGAGAAGAAGAGATTCAGGATGAAGGAAAGTTCCTTAACAATAGAGTGGGAGATAGAGAAGGAAAGAAGGAAAAAGAAGGAAAGAACAAAGGAGGTAGAGTGGAAAGATCATTGATTCTGAAGTCAGACAATCCAAGTTCAAACCCCACCTCAGATACTTTCTACCTGGGAGACCTCAGGTAAATCATTTAATCTCCCTGGGCCTCATTTTCATCAGATGTTAGATGAGGCTGTTGGAATCAGGTCCCTTCCCACTCTAGACTTGTGATCCTCTGATTTTATGACTGGGAAGAAGTGGGTTATGCTGGTTAGAGATGAGAATGTAGGGAAAGTGAGCAGGGAAGTACGGTTTTTACCTCAGGAGGCAGGTCAGTGTGCCAGCATTTCTAGGATCTGGAAGTAGGAAGTGGAAACTTCTGCAGATGATATTATACAGGTAGGGTTGAATATCGGGGAGGGGGCACCAATGGTAATGACAATTCATAGGGGCCTCAAGTGACAAAGAAATCCACAGCATTCTCATTTTGTTTTGTTTTTCTTTCCAATGGAACACCCCAAACCTCCAATGTTCACTACCCTCAGCTAATAGGTGCAAGGAATGGGATGGCGTCTAGGCTCAGAGGACAGTTCTCGATTGAGGATACTTGGAGCTAAGGGATATTTTTTTAGGCTGGAAAGCTGGACGATGGGATGTTAGTGGAAACATGGTCTGCTGTCTAGGGAGAGCCAATGGTTATATTGGGCTAAGTGGCCTAAGCTGCACCCCACTCAGTCTACAATCAACTGCCTTCGGGCAAAAGCTCCAAAAATATGTGTTTCAGCTTCCCCAGGGACCAAGGCATGGATTCAAGAAGAGCAGAGGTGGAGGTCCAGGTCTCAAATCTGGTGTGGGGAGTGCTGCTCCCAGTGTCGAGGAGCAGGTGAGTTGGTGACAGGTGGGATAATTTGCAAGGATGTCTGGATGGTGGGAGGTTTGGTAGAAGCCTGGTCTGGTGTCCAGGACCAGCCAATGGTTATATTGGGCTAAGTGAGCTAGGGTGCACACACTTAGTCTCTAATCAACTGGGTTGGGCCCTAGGATGGGACCTCCAAAGATATATGGATTAATTTCCCCAGGGACTAGGGCATGGATTCCAGAAGAGCAGAGGTGGAGTTTCAAGTGTCAAGTCTGGTATGGAGAGTGTCAGGGAAGAGCAGGTCAGTAGTAACAGGTAGATGGCGAGATGGTCTGGGTAGGCATTGGGAAGCAAGAGGTTTAGTAGAAGCCTGGTCTGGTGTCCAGGGCCAGCCAATGGTTATATTGTACTAAGTGGCCCAAGTTGCACCAATTCAATCTCCAATCAAGTGGGTTGGGTCCTAGGGTGGGACGTCCAAAGATGGATTAACTTCCCCAGGGACTGGGGCCTCGATATAAGAAGACCAAGTGTTGGGGTACAAGTCTGAAATATGGTGTGGAGAGTCCTTGCCCCAGTGGCGAAGAACAGGTGAGTCGTAACAGGTAGATGTTCAGATGGTTTGAGGTGAGTGGTAGGAGGTTCAGTAGTACCATAGTCTGGTGTCCAGGGCCAGCCAATGATTATATTGAGCTAAGTGGGCTAGGGTGCACACATTCAACTCAGTCTCCAATCAACTGTGCTGGGCCCTTGGATGGGACCTCCAAAGATGTATGGATTAACTTCCCCAGGAACTAGGGCATAGGCTCAAGAAGACCAGAGATGGAGGTTCAGCTGTCAAATCTGTTGTGGAGAGATCTGGTCCTAGTGGGGAAGAGCAGGTGAGTTGGTGACAGGTATAGATAGTGAGAAGGTCTGGGTGGATGGTGGGAGGTTTAGTGAGAGCATGTTTTAGTGTTCCGGGCCAGCCAATGGCCATGTTGGGCTAAGCAGGCTAGGTTGTACAAACTCAATCTCCAATCAACTGGGTTGGGTTCTAGGGTGATATCTATAAAGATATATGTATTAACTTCCCCAGGGCCTAGGGCTGGGATGCAAGAAGACCAGAGGTGGAGCTTCAGGTGTGGAGAGTGCTGGTCCCAGTGGGGAGGAACAGGTGAGTTGGTGACAGGTAAGATGGTGAAATGATCTGGGTGGATGTTTTTGGATGGTGGGAGATTTAGCAGAAGCATGGACTGGTGTCCAGGGCCAGCCAATGTTTATATTGGGCTAAGTGGGCTAAGTTGCACACACTCAATCTCCAATCATCTGGGTTGGGTCCTAGGGTGGGATCTATAAAGATGTCTAAATTAACTTCCCCAGGGACTGAAGCCTGGATACAAGAAGACCAGAGGTGGAGGTTCAGCTGTCAAGTCTGCTGCAGAGGGTATGGATCCTAGTGGGGAGGAGCAGGTGAGTGATGTCAGATAGGTGGTACAATGGTCTGCGTGAGTGGTGGGAGGTGGGAGGTTAAGTAGAAGCATGGTCTGGTGTCCAGGGCCAACCAGTAGTCATATTGGACTAAGTGGCCTAGGTCGTACACACTCAATCTCCAGTCAACTGAATTGGGCCCGAGGGTGGGACCTCCAAAGATGTGTGGATTGACTTCCCCAGGGACTGTGGCCTAGACACAAGAAGACCAGAGGTGGAAGTCCGGTTCTCAAGTCTGGTGTGGAGAGTGCTGGCCCCAGTGGGGAGGAGCAGGTGAGTGGTGGCAGGTGGGTGGTGAGATGGTCTAGGTGGATGTCTGGATGGTGGAGGTTTGGTGGAAGCCTGGTCTGGTGTCTAGGGCCATCTCATTGTTATAGTTGACTTTGCAGGCTAGTTTATACAGACCCAATCACCAAATAACTCAGCTGGGCTCTAGGGTGGGAGCTCCAAAAATAAGTGTCTTAACTTCCTCAGGGACTAGGGCCTTGGAAGACCAAGTGTGAAGTCCCAGATCTCAGGTCCAATGTGGAGAGTGCTGTGCCCTGTGGAGAGAAGCAAGTCAGTGACAGCAGACAGTAAGGTGGCCTGAGTGGGTGGTTCGATGGCTTAACAGGATTCACCATGGGATTCAAGAAGACCAGGATTGGGCATATCCTTGACCTTTCATGAGCTGCCAGAGGCCCCAGAAGGATGGTAGTGAGGGTGGAGAATGAGTGGGTCTCAGGTACAGATCCCTGGATTTCTTATTAATAGAAGGAGCTAGAGGACCAGCCCTTTCCAGATCTACAGACTGAAGATAAAGGTGAATTGATGACAGAGAAGGAATTGGCAGGCCCAGACAATATGGGGCAACCAGGAATACAAAGCTCCCAGGAAGTCCAAGGTCCTCAGATCATCTGGACGTCCCCCCAGAAAGCAGAGGAGGATTCTGAGCAGTTTGAGGACAACACCCCAGACCAAAGCTTCCAGTTGAGGTCAGAGGATGAGGAGGGATCCCCTCTGCGACTCACACCACTGACCATGGAGAGACCCTCATCAGATAGCTCCTATGCTCAGCCCAGCTCAACATTCATACAGCCTGAGGTGGGGTGAGTTTTCAGCCATCCTCTTTGCCAGCTCTGGGCCCTAGCTCACAGCCACCAGCATCACTCAATGGGCCCTGGGTCTGCAGAGGGGAAGGGTTACTCGGAAAAGAAGCCACCCAACCCAGCTCAGGAAGACCTAGGTCTCTCTAAAAGGGGGTTAGAAGAGGACTTAAAGCAACAATAGTAGTTCCCATTGATTTTTCAAACTGTTCTGTTGCTACCTTTTGCTTTTATATCAGCTGCATTCCCCAATGTATCCTTCTCTGCCCCTCTTCCCAGGAACCATCCCTTATAATAAATATAAAAACAAAAGAGAAAAACAGGCAGTTCAGCAAAACTAACTAATGCATCAGCCAAGTACAACAATGTACGCATTGTTCCCCACCCATAGTCCCCATTTCTGCAAAGATGAGGGAGTGGTTGCATTCTCATTTCTGAAAGCTCTCATTTACAGAGAATTTTCCATACATGAGGTAAGAATTATGGGGGAGGAAAGGAGGCAAAGCCAGGAAGTAACATCCCCAAGGTAACACAGCTAGTATATGTGACGATGAGCCCCTGGGATTTCTTAAATACAATTCTCCAGTCCACTATACCATCTAATAAGAGGCTTCAGGAAGAAAGCAGGGGAGGACAAAGGAAAGGAAGAATCATAGATCTCAGAGCTAGGAAGGGGCTAGGACACCATCAGCCACAGCCTGAAATCCAAATTCAACACGGGGTAGATAAAAGAGCACCAGAATTGTAGTTGGAGGCCTTAGTTTTGAATGTGAATCCTGCTCCTTCGTGGCTGTATGACCTTAATCAAATTCCTAGATCTCTCTGGGCTTTCGTTATCCCCTTCTGTGAACTGAGAGGGCTTGCCAGACAAGTAACATGAGAGGGCATCTCCCCCTTCTTTGCAGAAGTAAGGTCTGTGGAGGTGGAGCACAGCATATAACATAAGATTTCTTCCAATTTGTGGACTAGTTTTGCTGAAATTTTTCCCCTTTTTAATTCTTTGTTATAAGGGACAGCTCTCTGGGAGAAGAAGTGTTGGGGGGGGGACAATGGGAAAAGAATGTGATATAAAAACAAATGATAGCAATATAATTTATTTTTTAAATAAGTAAAATTCATTATAAAAATTCAGAAGGGTTGGTCTAGATTATCTCCAAGGTTCTTCCAGCTCTAAACACTGTGATGTTAATCCCACCTCCAACGCCCCTGACAAGCCTCCAGTTGTAACCTCCGAAGTGGTGAACTGATTGCCTACCACCAAGGCACACTGGAGTTTGGAATTTCCTCCTCCTACTGACCTTAGAAGGAAGACACCAAGCTGACATTGTCCCTTTGACCCCTCCTTGCTCAGGGAAGAGGCTCTTAAGGCCCAGTTGGTACAAAGCCCAGCAGTGCCCCTCATTTGTCATCCAGTGAAAATGGTCCCACCAGGGAAGGAGGACAGAGAGGAAAAGACTCCTTCTAAAAAATGGAAGGTAAAGGGGGAAGCTGGAAGTGGAAGGTTTGGGGTGGGATCCGGAGGGCTCTGTTAGGGAAGAGCAGGGGATGAGAGCTTGGGAGGTAGGGGCAGGCCTTTTTATATTCGTATATCTTGGGCTCAATTACACCCAAGGAACGGTTAGGGCAACCTCACTCAGCCACAGGATTAATGAAGTTAAACCCTAGAGGAGGCAGAACTAATTTCGAGGTTTTTAAAAGATCTGTATTTCCCTCTGAACTCTCCTGCCAGACTAGTGGGGGGGAAGGTCTGGATGTGGAGTCAGGAGATACAGGTTGGAATCCCAGCTCTGATATTTACTGTGTGGCCTGGAGCAGGTCTTCTGGGCCCTCTGGGCTCCAAAACTCTGTGTCCTAAGGCCTCTTTCAGCCATAACATTCTCTGTTCCAAAGTGCTGTTGGTCCTGAACATTGTGTTCCAAAGTCCCTTGTACCTTCAATCTATATTTTAAAGACCCTCTTAGCTTTGACACTCTATGATCTAAAAGTCCTCTCAGCTCTGACAATTTTTGTTCCAAGAACTCTCCAGCTCTGACATTCTGTGTTCTAAGGCCCCTTCCAGCTCTGACATTCTGTTTTCTAAGGGCCCTCCCAGCTCTGACTTTGTATGTTCTAAGGCCCCTTCCAGCTCTGACATTCTGTGTTCTAAGGCCCCTCCCAGCTCTGACATCCCATGCTCTAAGGCCCCTCCCAGCTCTGACATCCTGTGTTCTAAGGCCCCTCCCAGATCTGACATCCTGTGTTCTAAGGCCCCTCCCAGCTCTGACATCCTGTGCTCTAAAGTCCCTCCCAGCTCTGACATCCTGTGTTCTAAGGCCCCTCCCAGCTCTGACATCCTGTGTTCTAAGGCCCCTCCCAGATCTGACATCCTGTGTTCTAAGGCCCCTCCCAGATCCGACATCCTGTGTTCTAAGGGCCTGTCCAGCTTGGACATGCTCATCCAGGAGTCCCTAAACTGATGAAATCATGAGTCTAGTTCCTTTCCAGGGTCCATAGAGGGCAAGTGTGCTTACCCAATGTTGCAAGACTAATGAAGAGAGCCAGAATTTCAGCCCAGGTCTTCCGACTCAGGATCCATTTGTCCTGCTGAACACACCAGCTTAATCCTTGGTTTGGGGAGAATAGAAGAGTAATGTCAGGGAGAATGGGGATAGGTGAGGGGGGAAAGGGCAGCAGGAGTAGAGACTGGTTTGGGGGGAGCAAGGGGTTAAGGAGCTCAGAGAAGAAGGACATTGTCACAACTCTCAAGAAATGCTGTTCTGATCTCTGGAGGTCAGTGAGTCCTCGGGGAAAAGGGAGTGAAATGCCTTCTTGTAGGAAGAAGAAGAATACTGCATAGCGTGGCATCTGCGGGCCTGCGGCGCCACAACCTGGATGTCAGCTATGTCCCTGAACCTAGTGTCCAAGTCTGCCCAGGCCTCGTCCTCAGCACCGGTGCCAAGCAGCCCAGAAAAGAACTGGAAGAGGACAGAGCTGCATCGGAACTCGGACAGGTCAAACAAGACTCGGTAGGAAACCCTAGCTCGGGGCATCTTACACCTGCTCCACCTCCTGCTCCTCAGCCTCGGCTCTGCCAGGCCCACAGAACTGCCCTCAGCCCCTCCCCCACCTTAAGGGCTGCCTAAGGAGCTGGGGCTCTTCTTCCTCAGTCAGCCCACAGCCAGAGCAGACCAGACAGTCAAGTCTTGGAGATCTGGAGAATCCTGAGCATCATTGGTGCGAGCCTCCCTCTCTCTGCGTCTCTAGCTATCTGTTCCTTTCTTTCCCTTGGTCTCTCCCTCTCTCTTCTCTGGATCCCTTTATCTTCTTTTCCCCTAAGCAATATCGATCTATTTTCTGTTTCTCCTCGTTTTTCTTTTGCTGTGCACTCTATTTCCTCTCTTTCCTTACCCTCTCTCCCCTTTCTTTGTCTTTCCCTCTCTCTACTTTCCTCTGGCTCTTCTTCCCTCTGTTCCTTATTTTCTAGGTTTGTGTTTCAGTCTTTGTCTCTCCTTATCTAGCTCTTTCTTCCTCTGTCTTTGTCCCCTTTCTCTATCTTTCTTCTCCATCTCTCTCTCTCTCTCTCTTTTTGTCTCTTCCTCCTTATATCTGTTTCCATCTCACTTTGTCTCAAATTTCCTTTTTCTTCCTCTCTTCCTCTCCTTCCTTCTTTCCATTTTTCTCCCCTCCCCTTTGTCTCTCTCTCTCCATCTCCTCCTTCTTTGTGTTTTTCCTTCTCTCCCTCCTCTCTTTCTTCTTTTCTCCTCTTTTCTCTCTCTTTTTCTGTCCTCCAGTATTTCCCCTGTTCTCTTGTTTCTTCTATCTTCTCTCTTCTATTTTTCTGTCTTTCTCTTCTTTTTAAAAAATCTCCCTTCCCTCCTTTGTCTCTGGCTTTCCCTCCTCTCTTCTATCTCCCCCCCTCTATATCTCTCTCTCTTCTATCTCTATCCTTCTATCTTCCCTACCATTCCCAAATCTCTCTTTTCTTTTTTCTTTCTCCCTCTTCTCTATCTCTCCCAATCTCTCTCTGACACTCAGGAGCCCCAAAGGCCTGAGCCTGATTAGGTAGACAAGGTTTCTGTCTGGAGAGGAACCTGGACTTTTCTTTCTTCCTTTTTTTCCTTTCCACTTGACCTCCTTCCCCATGACTTCAATCCTTTCCCTTTCCCTCCCCACAGGCCTATGACTGCCTCATCAATAAGAAGGCTGGAGGGTGCAACCCAACCCCTCAGCTGCCACATCTACAGAAAGGACAGTGACTTGACCCCTATTGGCTCCAGCATCAAAGAGTGGAAGGAGGAGATTCTCACTCAGAAGCAAGAGGAAGGTGAGGGATTCAGGAGAGAGCTGGGGTTTGACTGGGGGTGAGGAGAAAGAGGATTTGATTCTGAGTCAAATCTGGACCTTCCCTCTGGCTTTGCTTCTCGTAACCTGTTGCCCATGGCACCCAGGAAAAGCTAAGTTACGGAATCATATGGACCAGGTCCAATTTGGAGGCTTATCAATTAGAATCACCATTGTAAAAATCACCAGTGTTCCTCTAGGAACTTTAGAATCTGCCTTATTTCTAGTTCTCTGGCAGTATTCATTCCACTGTAATTATCAAAATAGCAAGGTAAAGGAGCAGCTAGGCGGTACAGTGGGTATAGCACCGGCCCTGAAGTCGGGAGAACCTGAATTCAAATCTAGCTTCAGACATTTACTAGCCCAGACCCTGGGCAAGTCACTTAACCTAATTGCCTCCAAAAAAAAAATAGCAAAGGAACAGAGAATAGATTGATTAAGAGGAATGAAAAGGACAGGGAAGGAGACTTGTCCCTGAGCCTGAGTAACAAGGGCATAATTGCATTTCTTCCTTACCCCCAAGGGTCTATCCCAGTCACCATCAGCTCACAGAAATCCCAGCTACATGAGTGGGATCCTAGCTCTTGAGCCTCTCTCTCCATCACCTGTTTTCTGAAGATCTGCTCCTCCCTAGATTCGAGGTGTGCTGTGGCCTCTGTCACAGCTCCTGGCTGTCACTGAGGTTGCCTTTTGGCCACCACCACAGCCACTTTTCAACAAGGTCCTGGAGTTCCTTGACTCTCACCTGGCAGGAGCTGCCTCCATCCTCTGCTTCTTGTTCATGTCCCACATTACCACCATTCAGAAGTTCCTTCTTCTTCTTTTTTTTTGGTGAGGGCAATTAGGGGTTAAATGACTTGCCCAGAGTCAGACAGCTGGTGAGTGTTATGTGTCTGAGGCTGGATTTGAACTCAGGTCCTCCTGACTCCAGGGCTGGTGCTCTATCCACTGCACCACCTAGCTGCCCCCAAAAGTTCCTTCTTCCATCTTCCTCCTGGCTCTTCTTCTTCCAAGCAACTCCTGCTCTCAGAGTTTTGTATACACATGCATCTTGGACCCACAGCATTATGAGAGAGCAAGTCCTTTCTTAATAGTACATGTTTCCTTCATCTTCCACCCCAGTAAACAAATTGGCATCTCTGCAAATTGCAGCAGACATTTATGCTCGGTCTGTAGATATTATTATATAACATCCATACATACCTAGTAGAGGTCCATGCAAAGCAGATGCAACTTACAATACGAGATTACATAATAGAATTACATGAAAAGTATGCCTAACATTCTGGGTGCTGTCCTTCCCTAATATGACCCCGTACCCACATATACTACTGAGTTTCCTGAGTGACATCCTGATCTATGTATCTTAGGGTATTATAGATCAGTTGGCTATTGGCCAAGTAATCTGGATGTTTCTGTGGTGAACCGATGACTTGTCTTCAGTATTTATCTTTTCATAATCTGTATGTAACCTGGTGTCCTCAGGCTCATTGGCCTGAGAGTCCCAATTCTGGACCCACGTGCAGTCTAGACCAAGTCAAGTCAAGTCAACAAGTATTCATTAAGCTTCTACTATATACCAGACACCACGCTAAGTGCTAGGGATACAAAATGGCAAAAGACAGTCCCCATTCTCAAGGGGCTTACATTCTAATGGGGGCGATAACATGTAAACAACTATGATATAAATAAGATGAATTAGAAATAACAGAGGGAAGGCTCTAGAATTAAGAGGGATTGGGAAAGGCTTCTTGTTGGAGGTAGGATTTTAGCTAGGCTAATAAGAGCTATCTCTTGCCCCCAAGATCAGTCTCTATAAGTGATGCTTATTTCCTTAATAAAGGAGTAGGATGCAAAAGAAGATGTGGTCTCTGAAAGCAAGTCCTTGCCCCTTGGCAAAGAATCCCCCTTTGGGTAAGGAAGAGTTGGTATCACTGCCCAATGCCCAAAGTAATACCAAAGCCTTCCTTCCATTTCCATTCGAATTTTGACCCAGATCTTCCATTTTGGGGGTCATCATCTGGGGTTAGCTATCCATCTGCAGCTGATGAATAGCCCCCCCCTTGGGAGTGCCAGTTCCTTGACTCTCCTAGATTCTCTTTGTCAAGGATTCTGAAGAACTCTCTTATAAGAGACAAAAGGTTAGGATAGATTGCCTTTTGGGGGCCACATGCAGACCTCTGGAGCTGTTCTGTAACCTGGCAAACTGTTTAGTCTTCCTACTACTTGCTGCGCGGTGGGTCTACTGGTCTACTAGCTTGTGTTCTCCTGGGACGGCAAGGTTTGGTAACAGGATTTATGCCTTCGTTGGAGTTCTTGACTATATATTGAAGCACTGTACTCTATTGCTTGTTCTTTCTGAACTCTTGGGAACCAAGGCCATAGTTAGAATGTAGCTTTCCTGCAGTTTGGTCTCCCTGTCAAATGACATATTATTGGTTTCTCTGCCACTTTCCCATCTTCTCAGACTACGAAGTACAAATCAGTAGAAAGCCATGACTCTTGCACCGTCAACCATACGATCATCAGTTTCAAGCTGGAAGGACTCCTAGAGGCCACCTGCATTTTATTTATTTTTTTAAATTTTCACATTAGTCATGTTGTAAGGAAGAATTAGAACCAATAGGCACCTTCATTTGAAAGATGAAGGAACAGTATGGGAAAAGTTATGTGACTTGCCCAGGTTCACATAGCTGGTAAAGGTCTGAGGAGGATCTGAACCTAGATCTTTCTAATTCCAAGGCCAGTATCCTGTCAGTTATATCAGAACGATAGGTATGGAGCAAGCCTATGGCACTTCTTCCGGTGACACTATATGTGCATACTGGTCTAAATCTTTTGCCTAAATCTAAATCTCAGTGCCCCTGGAATGTTCAGCAAGGCTAAATTGGCTCCAGATTTCCTATGACAGTTCAGACGACATTTGAAATACTACATTCATTTCTGGATGCCACGTTTTAGGAAGGACACTGCCAGCAATGTTTAGCCTTAAAAAGATATGACTCAGTGAGAACATGATATCTGTCTTCAAGTACTTAAAAGGCTGTCCTAGGGGCAGCTAGGTGGCGCAATGGATAGACAACCCGCCATAAAGTCAGGAGAACCTGAGTTCAAATCTGGACTCAGACCAAACACTTGACACTTACTAGCTGTGTGACCCTGGACAAGTCACTTAACCCCAATTGCCTTTAAAAAAAACTGTCCTAGAGGAAAAAGAATTAGTTTGATGCTTAATACCAGGAAAAACTTACTGTTGTTAGAACTTTTATGTCCCAAAGTAGAGTGGGCTGCCTCAAGAGGGAGTGAGCTCCCCGTCAGTGGTGGTGTCCCAGCTGAGGTTGGACGATGGTTTTTTAGGTATCGTTTCACTCTGGATAGGATGTGAAGGCTGTTAAGGTATCTTTTAGCTCACAGATTCTGGGATGGGATGACCTACAAGAATAGTAGCTACAATTCACTGTCCCTCCCCCCGCATGCCTGGGGTACACTCTCCCACAACAGGACACAGTTGGGATCCTAATTCTGCTCCCCTCCCTCATAATTTCAGACTCCCTGTACATTTTCAGAGTGGGCTGGGGAGCAGGCTTCTCATGAAGTGACTTTTCCAACGGGGTGAGTGGCTCTGCTGTGGGGGAACTCCTCTCTCAAGGGGTGAGGAATAATTCCTTCCCAAGAGCTGGACTCTTCTTCCATAGAAAGCTCTCTTCTTGGAGCTCACACTCCTCAGGGTTATCTCCTGCCTCAACTGTCTCCCTAGAGACTATGCATGTCCTGCTTTTAAAGGCTACACCAGGTGTATGGCTGGTCCTTGGGCCATCCTGTGATTCCATCACAGCCAATGAAATCGCTTCTTCACTCTTCTGAAAGGACTAACAAAGTATAAACACTTAAAAGCTCAACACTTTTGTTTTCCCTGTCATATGCCCCTTGCAATCGATAATTTTGTTAACATTCCATTGTCTCTGTTAATCAATTAATTAACATTTATTAAGCACCTACTTTGTGCCAGGCACTGTGCTTAAGCGCTGGGCACACAAAAAAAGAGGCACAAAACCCAAAACAAAACAAAAAGCAAACAACCCAACAACCCAGCCCCTGCCCTCAAGGAGCTTATATTTTAATGAGGGAAGAAAACAGGCAAACAAACAAACACGAGCAGAGCAAGCTATGTACGGGATAAATAGGAAATAATTAACAGAGGGAAGTCACTCGAATAAAGAACTGTTGGGGAAGATGGGATTTTATTTGGGATTTAAAGGAAAGGGGTTGTCAGCATGGGAATACTGTTACTTACTCTTTAAGGTTCTATATTTTCATCAAATGGGCTGGAGGGCATTCAGTTGACCAGAGCTTCCTGATCAACTTTGCTTTTCCCTAAACCCTGCCCCCTCCCCCACCAAAAAAAACCCAACACATAAGATTTCACCTGACTTTCCTGGCTTTGGAGTTAGAGTTCCTGGGTCTGACTTTGTAACTGAATTTATAACAGGTCCTACCTTTGTAACTATGGACAACTCATTTTCTCTCTTCCATCTATAAAATGAGACAATTAGACCAGATGATCTCTAAGATTCCCTCCAGCTCTGAATCTCTGATCCCATGATCTTAGATCACTTTGATTCTCTGGGTCTCTGTTTTTCCATTTGTAAAATGGGGGAAAGAAAACTTGCAACATCGACCTCAAAGGACTGTTATGAGGAATGTGCTTTAAAAAAATGTTATGGGGGCGGCTAGGTGGCACAGCGGATAGAGCACTGGCCCTGGATTCAGGAGGACCTGAGTTCAAATTCGGCCTCAGACACATAACACATAAACAGACACATAAACCTGTATGGCCCTGGGCAAGTTACTTAACCCCCATTGCCCAACCAAAAAAAAAATAATAATATAAACAAAAATTTATAGAAAAATGTTATTATGATTCCAGTCCTAAATTGTATGAGCTCATAATCCTTTCTATACCATAATCACTATCCTTACTTTCCACTTCTACCTTACTGCCCCCTCCTCATGGTCACAAATTGGCAAAAAAAAAAAAAAGATCTAGGTACTGAAAGACATCAAGGATATCTTCTTGTAGCACTTTGCATCTTCTCTCTTGAGTTTATCTATAAGACCCACATTATCATATTATTATTATGTATTATATTATTATATTATAATGTTATGTTATAATATATTATACTATTTTATACTATATTATTATACTATATTAGTATCCTATAATATATTATAAACGCATAGCACCCAGGTTTCCCCTTATGTGGGCCTCTCCCCAAAAAATATCCCATATTTGAGGCACTTTGTGGGTCAGTATCTGCTCAAAAGCATAGCTGATGAGCCCCCATTGATATGTTTTCATTCACTAGCCCAACCAGAATACATATTAATTCAAAATGAAAGATGTGTAATTTAACAGTGAAAATAAGTGGAAAGAAAAATTTCCCCACATCATCATACACATAGAGGAACGCTCTTCCTTTGATTACTTGACCATCAGTGAAGGGGAGGGAATATATATGGCCAGGGAACATGCAGGGAAGAGCATATACGTAAGGATTATATTTGGCCAGGGAAACATATGTGAAGGAAAACACAAACAGCAGAAGGAATTCACTCCTCTAATGCTATGGAGCTGCCAAGGACCCTCTGGTGACACAGTTATGTCGTCCTCTATATGGTATCTCCACTCTGCTGAGCATCTATTTTGAGCTGTTGTTGCTCTCTGGTGCCATCTGTTGGTCTTTAGCTGCAAAGCATCTTCTCCTTGGAGGGGATCTACCGACTTTTTAGCGTATAGCCCCAGTTTACAGGTTAGTTCCTTTGTGATGCAGACCCCAGGCAGCTAGCTATAGAGAAGTAGTAATGCTTTGTAAGCAAGTCTTTTTAAATCCTTTTCTCCTGACGCCCCTTTTCAGGCTCTTTTCAGTCTAAACTTTTATTTGACTTGAGTAAGAAAATTCCTTTTGGCTCCCATAATGCCTATTGTGGTCCATACATATCACAGGGGCTGAATGAAGAAAATTAAGGATTCTTAACATTTGTCTTACTTTCCTTCAGCAACCCATTCTCTTCACTATCGACACATGATAGTTGTGTTTGTGTCTTCTGGACTGTAAGCTTCACCAGGCAGAGACTATGGTTTTTATTTAAATTTTTTCTTTCTTAGTAACAAGCATAGTATTGTACATAGCGCGAATTGGGTTGAAGTGTTCCTTCTGAAGGGATAGATGGGGTGGAGAGGGACAGAAAGATCGGGGGAGATGCCATTCTTCTCTGTTTTTTTGGGGGGGGTCACTCAACCAGCATTTGTTTATTTATTCTTAATCTGTCTCTCCCACTAAGCACCCCCTCCAATTACACAAACTTAAAAAAAAAACCAACCAACAACAAAAACAAAATTCTAAAAAATAAAGTCTTTAATCTATAACTTCATAGTTCAGGAAAACAAATTCCCTTATTGGCCAGGCCTGAAAATGAATGTCTGCCCCTGTAGTTCAAGTTCATCAAGTCTCTGAGTCAGCGGGTTGTGCAATGGAATGAGATAATATTTGTAAAAAGCATTTAGCACAGTGCCTGGCATATAGTAGGCACTATATAAACACTTTTCCTTTCCTTTCCTCTCTCTACCTCAAAAGGCAAGTGGTGTGTTTCATCTTTGTTTCAAAAGAAATGAAAAAGAAATGAAAAAAAGTGAAAAAAAGAAATGAATCCAAAAGACTCATGTTTCATCATTGCATTGACAAGAGTTCTAAAGGCTTTCAAAGCTGTTTTTCTCTACGCTGTTATTATCATTGTATATGTTGTCCTCCTAGTTTTTCTTACTTTGCTCCATAACAGGTCTTCTTCGTGTCCTCTGAAAACTGTTCATTTTATCATTTCTTGTGGAACAAAAATATCGCACTACATTCAAATATCACATTTGGTTTAGACATCCCTCAATAGGAGGACATCCCCTTAGTTTCCAATTTTGGGCTATCTTAAAAAGGCCTGTTGTAAGTATTTTTGTACCTATAGGCTCTTTTCCTCTTTCTTTGACTTTTTTTGGGATATAGGCCTAGTACACACATACACACACACACACACACACCACACACATACATATATGGAGAGAGAGAGAAAGAGAGAGAGAGAGAGAGAGAGAGAGAGAGAGAGAGAGAGAGAGAGAGAGAGCAAGTGTTGGGTCAGAGGGTACAAGAGTTTAGTAACAAAAAGTTTTCCTGAATGGCTGGACCATATACAAGTGTATCTGTTTTCCTGAAGCCCCTCTGACATTTTTTTTTCCCTCTTTCATCATCTTTGCCAGTCTGATGTATGGGTGTGAGGCAGAACTTTGAAGTTGCTTTCATTTGCATATCTATCATTATCAGTGATTTAGGGTATTTTTTCATTTTGTTGCTGATAGCTTGGATTACTTCCTTTGTCCTCTGAAATCCCTCTGTCCTTATCCTTTTGACCTTTGTTCATATCCATTGGGGGAATGGCTCTCATTATTTCCTAAGTCAGCTCCCTCCATCAACTTACCCCATCTTCCCCATAGCTTTTAGAGAATATTTCAAGTTTTTCTGTGGTCCTGGAGAAATTGACATCCACAGCCTGAAGAGCATCCTAT
Organism: Phascolarctos cinereus; assembly: GCF_003287225.1. Classification (NCBI taxonomy): domain Eukaryota; kingdom Metazoa; phylum Chordata; class Mammalia; order Diprotodontia; family Phascolarctidae; genus Phascolarctos; species Phascolarctos cinereus. Next base: position 384,645,969 of record NW_027556098.1, read on the forward strand.
CAATAGTGGGGATACCCCAGACCCAGGCTGAGATGACTGCTGCCCTGATAAGTGCTGATGTGAATGGTAAGCAAACACTGAAGGGACCCCATCACCCTTTCCCAAGGATCCTGGCTTCCTCTCCGTTCCCCTGACAACTCCCTCCCCAAACCTCTGTCTATTTTTGGATTGACACTGTGGTGAAAAGGGCCCTTCACTGGAAGTCATTAGACCTTAGTTTTAGATCTGGCCCTGGCACTCACTCGCTTAGGATAAATTAGTGTGGAACCTTACTTAGCCAATTCATCTCATCACTCCTGGCCTCAGTTTCCTCATTTGTCAAACGAGGATTACAATGCCTGCCTAGCCCAGCTTAGACATTCACCAACTTTTCTAAATGAGTATCATAGAATCATAGAATTCAGATCTGGAAGGAATGCGTTATCAACCAATCCCTTCATTGTAGAAAAAAGTAAACAGACCCCAAGACAATGCCCCATTGGCTGGTCTCCAGCTTAGCTGGTAGGAAACCACTGTCTTGTGCATGCCTGAGCAAAGGAACTGGGTGGCATCGTCCCTCATCAGGACCCAATTTTTAAAATGCCTTGAAGCATCAAACTACATCAAGTGACTTGGCTTTTTTTTTTAATTCAAAGAAAATAGAGATAGAATGATGAAAATTTTGATGCAGAAAAATTTGAGTTCCAGCCCTGCAGAAGGAAAGGGAAGCAAAAGAAGGGGAGATATTGGGGTAGAAAACGGAGGAGGGTGGGGTTTCTGCCTTCAGAGAGCTCTCCATCTTAGAGGAAAGACCAAGTTGATGTTCAGTGTACAAAAACATGTTGGATTTAGAGTCAAGGGAGCTGAGTTCAAATCCTGGCCCTTCCACTTACTTACAAGATCACTTGAGTGACCCTGAGTGAGCAGCTTACATGTGTGGGCCCCATTTAGACTGCACGCTGGGATCTCGGTACAATCTCTAAAATGACAGAGTTGGTCCAAGATGAACTCTAAGCTTAAAACCCATGATCCTGTGTTCCCTGAGTGAGTCCCCATTGTGATGGTTGACACACAATCTCTTCATTTAATCTACCTCCTAGTCTGACCAGGACACACACAGTGTCCCCATCCTGAGGAACTTTCCATTCTGGTAGGAAGGCATAGTCCTTAACCTCAGGAAGCTCTAATTAGGTGGGGAAGGGGAGTAGCACAAATTCAGTAAGTCTCATTCATTCACTCACTCAACAAGCATTTATTAAGTGACTACTAATTACAGAGAACTGTTAAAAAGTAGAGAAGGCAAAAATAAAGTTTAGTTAAGACATGACCTTTCCCTTTATGGACCTAGGAGAGGAAATGGATAGGATTTAACCATGCTTTGAAAATAACCCATTTCAGAGATAATCAAGTGGGCAACTGGGAGGAGCCCCCAGGGGTGGGAGCTGGGACAGAGGCTTTTGTGTGAGCCTTGGGATGTTTCTGCAGGTGATGGACGCATGGATTTCAGGGACTTCCTGTCTGTCCTGACAGATACCCATTGGTTCTATCGATCTGTGGGTGAGAAGGGGCCCCTGTAGGTGAGGTCAGGGTTGGGGATAAGCCGAGTGAGCAGAAGGTTAGGGTGCTGTACAGAAGGCCCAAGGCCTGCAGAACTGGTGACCTGCCAGGGCCCTCCTATCCCACCAACCTTGTCACCAACATAGGATATAGGGGCCAGAGGAGGATTCATTCATACATTCATCCATGCAACTAACATTTATTAAGGTCCCACTGTGTACAGAGCACTGTGCTAGGCTTAAGAAGAGTGAAAGTTTAGATATAGAGTCAGGGTAGGGATGGGATAATACCCCATGCCTGTAGTTAAGGATAATACACAATTAAATGATAAAACCTAAGAAAATTACAGCTAATAAGTTGATGATGCCTTCCACTTTTCCCCAGAACAGAACAATAGCCCTTTGTCAAATATCCGAAATCCTCATACTCTTTGAAATTCTGTCCCAGTTGATAGAGATGCTAGCTTTGCCTGAAGCCTCCCTGGAAGAGATTACCAAGTGAGCCTTGGGGCAGGGAGAATGAGTGGGAGAGGGAGGGATTTGGGTGATGAAAGAAAGAGCCCTGTGCTGGGAGAGAGAAGACCTGGCTTCAGGTCCTGGCTCTATCTCTCATTACCTCCTGAACCTTAGAAAATCCACTAATCACTACTGAGTCAGAGGGTTTTTTTGTTTTTTGTTTTCTGTAAAATGGGATTAATAATCCTTGCCCTGCCTCCTTTACAGGATAGTGATAAGGATTCAGATGAAATAATAGAAATAAAAGGGTTTTGTAAAGCATAATACAAATAGAAAGCATGGTGCAATATATTTTTATGTTAGGAAAACCTGAGTTCAAATCCATCTCCTGACATTTACCCACTATGTGACCTTAGCCAATCATTCCACTTTTATGTGCTTCAAGCATATGCCCAGGATTCATCTAGTAAGTCAGATGAATTTTATATCTTTATCTCTATCCTTCTATAGCTCTCTTTTATCTCTTTCTGTCACTATATTTCTCTCTCTCCATCTCTTTCTATCTCTATATATCTCTCTATACTTATATAACTTTATATCTATATATCTATATATCTATATTTATCTATAGCTAGCTCTTTCTGTATCTATGTATCTCTATCCTTATACATTTCTCTCTCTCCCTATATATATATATATATATATATATATATATATACTATTTCTATATCCATCTCTTTATATATTTCTCTATCGCTATCTCTTTATAGCTATCTCTCTTTTTATATCTCTCTATATACTTACATATCTATATCTATTTCCATCTCTCTATTTCTATATCTCCTTATCTTTTGCTTTTGCTATATTTCTTTATCTCTTTTTGTCTCTATATCTATGTAAATCTTTATATATCCATCTCTACATCTATCTAAATCTATTTCTACATCCATCTCTCTTAACTCTTTCTATCTCTAGATCTCTCTTTCTATCTCTGTCTCTCGCTAGCTCTTTCTATCTCTTTATATCTAACTCTATCTTCAAATATCAATTCCTATTTCTATATCTCTACCTCCAACCCTCTAAATCTATCTCTTTCTCTCTACTGTCTCTAAGTATCTATCTCTCTAGCTTTATCTCCCTCTCTCTCTACCTATGTATGTATATACATCTAAAACCACAGGAACAGCCCTCTATTTGCTTTGTCAAAATTCCTCTCAGTATAAAATGTGGAATATGGGCAGCATGGTACAATGGATAGATGTCTGGCTTCAGAATCACTAAGATTTGGGTTCAAATCCTGTCTGTGAGCACATGATTCAGCTCCTGAATGGACCCAGGTAACCTACACATCTAAGATGATAAGTTACAGATGACTTGCAGACCTGCTCAGGAAAGGGAGTTCTTGTGCCAGGAATTCCCTACACCAATGAAACTTGGAACAGAGCAATGGAGTGGAGGCAGCCAGATGGTAGTGTGACTACACCACTGGCTTAGTATCAGAAAGATCTGAGTTCAAATCTCACCTGGGACACTTACTAGCTGTGTGACTCTGGGCAAGCCACCTCACCTCTATTTGCCTCAGTTCCCTCATCTGTAAACTGAGGAGGTTAGACTTGGTCTCTAAATTGATCTGGATCTAAATACATCCTCATCTAAGAATCTGAAATCTCCAGCCCAAGACCTGGACAGCTTTGTTTAGCAGTAACCATGGGATGTTGAGCACGGCTCAGAGACGGTTTCTTCTTCTGGGGCATGGGTAAAATAATATTTGCATTACTTGCCCTGTAGGTCTGTTGTGAGGAAAGTGTTTTCTCTATAAACCTTAAAGCTCTGTAAAAATAACAAGAGGCCCAGGCTCACTGATTCCTGGACTTAACAGCACCAGTCCCTTTCCTGCCCTAGTCAGTGGGCCCTTATGCATGCCCAGAATTCACATCATGGAAATTTACCAGTTGCCTTGGGGCCCAGGGCTAAATGGGGGTCTCTGATTCCCCAGTTATTATCAAAAGAAGACGAAATGCATGTCAAAGGATAAGGATCATGCTGTTAACACTGCCCGACAACCTCATTCCCACAAGAGAACCTTCTCCCGAACCTCGGACATCGGTCCACAAGAGCAAAAGGTCTTGAACATCGTGGACCGGATCAAGCAGCAAAACCGCTGTGAGCCCCCCTGCTCCCCACCTTCCCTCCTCACCAGGGTGGGGAGGCCAGCAGCCCAGGGAGACACTCCCTCTGCTCATCGGGTCAGGAGCCCAAGCTGTTCCATTCTCCCCCCAAGCAGGGCCGAGACACACCAGTTTGTGGGGTGAGGCCTTCACCAGGGAATCTTCCCTGTCCCCTGGACTAGGAGTCAGGAAATTTGGGTTCTACTTCAGGTTCTGCCACCAACTAGCTGTGTGAGTTTAGGAGAATCATTCCATCCTGTAATGCCCCCACCCTCCACCCTACACTCAATAGGCTTCAGTTTCCTCAACTATAAAATGAGAGATTTATATCAGCTGATCAGTGAGATACCTCCCAGCTCTGACATTCTGTGTTCTAAGGGCCCTCCCAGCTCTGACATTCTGTGTTCTAAGGGCCCTCCCAGCTCTGACATTCTGTGTTCTAAGGGCCCTCCCAGCTCTGACATTCTGTGTTCTAAGGGCCCTCCCAGCTCTGACATTCTGTGTTCTAAGAGCCCCCCAGCTCTGACATTCTGTGTTCTGAGGCCCCTCCCAGCTGACATTCTATGTTCTAAGGCTCCTCCTAGCTCTAACATTTTCTGTTCTAAGTGCTCTCCCAGTTCTGATATTTTGTGTTCTGAGGCCTCCCAGCTCTGACATTCTGTGTTCTAAGGGACCTCCCAGCTCTGCCATTCTCTGTTCTAAGGCCTCCTTCCAGAGCTAATACTCATTCTGTGATCTAAGGTTTATTTTTGTTCTTTCTATACTCTAAGTTTCCTTCCATTTTAATTAAATCCAATCTACTAAACATTAGGTACTCATTATGTGTGAAACACTATGGTAGTTTGCTGGGCATACAAAGATAAAAATGAGATTATTCTTATTCTCAGGAAGCTCATATTACATTGGGGGGATGACAATATGCACAAAGATAAGTAAATAGGAAGAAAATTGGGAGTGGTGTAGGGAAGTACAAAGAGGGAAGGGAGGGGAGACAGTGAAAGAGAGCAAGAGAGAAAGAGTGGGAGAGATAGATAGAGACAGAGATGGGAGGGTTGGGGTGGGGCCGAGGGAGCACACATTGTCTGCTACTGAACCAGGGCATCCTAGAGGAAGTGGCAATTAAGCTGAGGCTGAAGGAAGATGTGGAAGGCAGTGGTGAGAAGGTTGTGCATTCCAGGCACCAGGGAAGATCTGTACAAAGACAGAGATCAGACGGGGCACGCTGAGCCATCCAGCTGGACCGCAATGTAATGTTGAGACAGGTGTTTTATGAAATGAGGCTGGAAAGACACATTGGAGTCAGATGGTGGGGAGCCTAAAATGCCAGGCTGGGCTGTTTGTATTAGGGAACCCCTGAAGGTTTCTGAGTAGGAGACTTAAGCAAATTAGACACGGCTGGGCCTGTGTTCTAGGAAGATTCTATTGGCAGTCACATGGAGGATGGACTGGAGAGGGGAAAAGACAGGAGACAGGAGACCAACTAGGAAGGCAGTGCAGCAACCCAGGCAAGAGGTGAGGGAGGTATGAAAAACAGCACCTGGCACACAGAAGGAGCTTAATAAATGCTTGTGGACTGCTTGATGACTATGTAAATGCAAGAGATAGTGTAGATCGAAGATTGACAAGACATGGCAATTCATTTCATGGGGGGAGTAAGGGAAAAGGTGAAGTCCAGAATGACTCCAAGGTTATGCCCCTGGATGACTGAGAAGATGGTGGTGCTCTCAGCAGAAACGGGGAAGTTGGGGGGAGGGGGAGTTTAATGAAAAGGACATCTCCATTTTGGACCTGCTGAGTATGAGAGGCTCCCTCCCGGTGGAGCTGTCCAACAGTCAGCAAGTCATGGGCATCTAGATCTTCACTAACCTACAGGAGCTGAGAAAGCATGCAAAGAAAGGAAAGAAGGGGGCCTGGACAAAACCTAGGGGAACACCCACAGTCAGGAGGACAGGAAAGAGGCCATGGGTGATCCAGCAAAGGAGCTGAAGACCTTGAAACTCACTGCTCTTCTAAGACTAAGACTTACCTGTGTGACCTTGGGAAACTCACAGGATCTCTCTATGAGCCCCTTTTGTGCTCTATACAATGACTAGATTCTGTAAGTCTGTGCTCCTGTGATACCGAAGAGTGCTCAGACACTTAGGGGATCATCTAGGGGAGAGGAGAACAGAGGAGAAGAAAGTCTCCAGGAGGGATATCTAGGCAATGTAAAAACAAAAGATCTGAGGGGGCAGCTAGATGGCTCAGTGGATAGAGCACCGGCCCTGAAGTCAGGAGGACCTGAGTTCAAATCCAGCCTCAGACTAAATGCTTGACACTTATTAGCTGTGTGACCCTGGGCAAGTCACTTAACCCCAATTGCCTAAAAAAAAAAATTTAAATTAAAAAAAAAAGATCCAAGGGGCAGCTAGATGGCACAGTAGATAAAGCTCCGGCCTTGGAGTCAGGAGAACCTGAGTTCAGATCTGGCCTTGCCACTTATTAGCTTGTGTGACCCTGTGAGCTACTTAACCCTATTGCCTAGCCAAAAAAAAAAAAAGAGGGCTGAGAACAGGGCACTGGGTTTGGCAGGTGAGAGAATGTTGGGAACCTTGGAGAGACCATTTTCAGCAGAGGGCTGGTAGGTGGAAAGTGGGAAGCCAGGTTACAAGGAGGCAAAGAATGAATAAGCAATGAGAAAGTAATGGCGGTGGATGTGGACTGGAGGAACTTGGCAATTAGAGGCAGAGAACAAACTGGGAAAGATATGGGCTGATCGCTTGAGAGGAATGTGGAATCAAGTGAAGGTTTGTTGTTAGGTTTGTTTTTTTAGGTGCTCCTATCTTTTTGTTTTCACATTGTCTAGATTTTCCTATGTGCCTCCTCTTCTCCCCTCCTAGAGAGTCATCTCTTAAGATGAATAATTTTTAAAAGAAAAAAAAGAAAAAAACTTAAAACAAATTTTTTAAAGGATAAAGGAGACTCAGTAGATAGGGAGAGATTAAGACTGAAAGAAAAAGGAGTGATCTCGGGAAGAGACTCTCTGCAGACACTGACCTCAAGTAGTGGGATTGGTTTTAGCAGGAAGAGACCACTTCTCTTCCTCTGAGAGGACAGCAAAGGAGTCAGGAGCCGGGAAGACGTGGAGGTAGCTTCCAGTATGTGTGTGAGTGAGTGGGAGAGGGGGAGAGATCGCAGGTCCACAGCTGGAAGGGACTTCAAAGACCACCTAGTCCGACCTCATTTTGCAGATGAGGAAACTGGGAGGTTCTGTATTTTGACTAAGATCAGATAGTCAACAAGGATTTATTAAACTGTGGCAAACCCTGGGAAAGGTGGCTAGTGGTGTTTCATCCTCCAGAGAGAATCTAGTGTCTTTAAAGTGTCAGATGATAGAAAGAGAGTGAGATGAAGATATCTGGGAGGAAGGAGTTTGCTCACGAAAGAGAATGAAGGGTTCTAGTGAGCCGAGTGGAGGTTCTAGCACTGACTTTCTATGTTCTAGAGTACCTCCCAGCTTTGAGAGTCCATGTTCTAAGGGTCCTTCCAGCTCTGTTATGCTATGTTCTAAGGGCCTCTCAGATGTGACATTCCATGCTCTGAAGTCCCTCCCAAAGATGACGATCCATTTCAGCTCTGATATACTACGCCTTCAGATCCACCTCGGCTCTGATATTCCACATTCTCAGTCCCTTCCAACTTTGACACATTATCATCTGCTTTATTTGAGGTTCTAAGCTTCCTCTTGCCCTTGGGTGGAGATGTGAGGCCAGTGGGGTCTCTGTAGCCCCATGGGAGGAGGAAGAACTCCCAGGGACTCTCTGCATTAGGCGCCCCACTTGCTTCAAGAGGAGGAAGTGTTGAGCACAAGGGACAATTTGGGTTCAGGGCCAGATAACCAGCTACCTCTACAGTGGCTTTCTCCCTCTCTACCAGCTGCCTTCCTGCAGAGTCCTTACGTACCCCAGGCAACCAGCTATCTGCTGTGCCCCCCGCTAGACAAGAAGGCAACCCGTCGGAGGCAGGGGTCTCATGTCGTTTTGGAAGAGTATAAGCCCATTGACCTGACCACTGACTTCAGGACCTTCTTTCAGATGGGACCCAAGGGAGGCAGGTGGGCCTAAATGTCAGGCACTCCTTATCTCCCCCTGGTCCTGGAAGATTAGGAGCTGGAGCCTAGCTTCTCAGGAAGGGGGCCCAGTGATGGGGCCCTGGATGGGCAACTCTCTTCAAGTCCCTGCCCTTGCCTCCTAACCTTGCATCTGAGATTGAATTAACTCTTCTCCAAATGACCAGCTCTGCTTCTTCCTATTCTTTTTTTCACTCTCCCTCCAGAGAATACTGGTCCCCCTTCCTTCCCTGCCCCACCCATTCGCCTTTCTCTACAGGGAGCTCAACCCCACTCTGTAAGTGGCTTGCCTCAATGCACACATGACAAGAGCTGCAGGGAGTCCATGGCACCCTTCCACCCCTTTGACTGAGGCTCTTCCCAGCCCTGGGGACCTCAATATCAGGTGCTCTTTGGTGCCAATCTACCTGTTCAGCCCACCCGGCCAATAAACAGAACCGTGCTGATCCTCATCTCCTGGTTGCCAGTGGGTAGGGTCTTTGTGTCCACCATCAGACAGGGGGCTTCCTGAGGATAGTGACTACCTCCCCTTCTCAGACTGAAATATCCCTGAGGGCAGGGAACTGACTTTCCATTAGATTTGAGGCCTCCTAATGGTGAGACCCAACAAAAGGGTCCTCCTCCTGAGGAATTCAGTCCAAGCAGCTGCTTCAGCAATAGGGCGTCCAGTGCGGCCCCCAGCAGCTTCTGCCTCTCTTCTTCCTGGGCTGGTGCATCCCTCCCCTATAACCCACTGCCACCACCAATCCCCAGTTAGGCCTGGGCAAAGAAAGGTTCCCCTGGGAGCTGGAGCCCTGGGAGCCACCTCTAGACAGTCTTCACTCGGGATCCCAAGGGACAGCACTAGCTCCCTAGCCTCTTACTGTAGACCACCTCTGTCCCTCCTAAATGCTCCACCATCCACATCTACCACCTTGACTTCGCAATAACTAGACTATTTGTTTTTCTTTTCCAGAGGGGAGGGGGCAGTTAATGATAATTATTACTAATGATAATAACAGTTTCCATTTCTATAGAACTTGAAGCTGGTGAAAGGACTTAAGTTCAAACCTTATGAGGACTGTCTGGAGGAAAAGGGTGGATGGGGGTGGGAAGAGAGGGTGTGTGTTTAGCCTGAAAAAGAAAAACCCAAGGAAGGGGTGTGTGGGGCGGGGTGGGGGGTGTCAGTGGATAGAGTACTGGAAAACCTGAGTTCAAATTCTGCCTTAGGCACTTGCTGTATGACTCTGGGCAAGTCACTTCACCTCTATCCTGCCTCAGGTTCCACAACTGTAAAATGGGGACAATAATAGCACCTCCCTCCCAGGGTTGCTTCAAGGATCAACTGGGATAATTGTAAAGCACTTAGCATGGTGCCTGGCACACAGCAGGTGCTTAATAAATGCTTATTCCCTTCCCCTTCTCCTGCTGGGCCCTAGAGGGCAGGCCTAGTTGAATAGGGTGTTACTTGAGAAGAAGCAGATTTAAGGCCTGACTTAAGGAAGAACTCAGTAGTCAATAGCTCTGCCTAAAAATACTTCCTGCCTCAGGGAGTAGTGTGATTTGAACCCAGGTCCTCCCACCCTAAATCCAGTTTTCCTTCCTCTACCCCACAGTGTTCCCTGAGTCATAGCCAAGTTGGTTTGGAGTCATTTACACTCCAACCCACAGCTAGGGTAACCCTGGATCTCAGTAGCCATTGTGAGTCTAATCTACACCCGACTGAGTCGCCTCTATGGTATACCAGTCAACTGGTCCCCATCGCTTGCTTGGGAAGGCTGTCTGTGAGGAGGGACTGGCCTCATGTCTATCCTCACATCACTAAGCTGGCCTTTCTAAGCTTCCACTCATCTCTGCCCTTAGGCTAGACGGACCTAATCTCATCCCTCTTACATGTGTCCCTTCTTTAAATACTAGAAAATAGTATCTCGTGCCCTCGTCTCCATAATTCTTTCCTTTTTCCTTCCACTTCTCCCCATCAATTATCATATGACATGGACTTAAGGCTATTATGACGCTGGCTGTTAACAAACATTTATTAAGTGCCTACTATGTACCAGGCTAAGCAATTTACAAACATCATCTCATTTGATCCTCCCAACAATCCTGGGAGGTAGGTGCTCTATTATTATCCCTATTTTACAGCTGATGTAAGCAGAGTTTAAGTGACTTGTCCATGGTCACACAGCTACTAAGCATTTGAGACTGGATTTGAACCCAGGTCTTCCTGATTCCAGGACTGGCATTCTATTCTCTGAGCCACCTAGCTGCCTAGGCTGGTCATCTTCTGAACATTCTCCAAGTTATCAATATCTTTCCTAAGCTGTAGTGCCCATAACTGAACACAGTACTCCAGATATGGTTTGCCCAAGGCAGAATAGCTTTCTAATTTCTGAAAGTTAGGTCTTTCTCTTTTTTTTTTTTTGGATGAGGCATTTGGGATTAAGTGACTTACTCAGGGTCACACAGCTGTGTCTGAGGCCAGATTTGAAGTCAGGTCTTCCTGACTCTAGGGCCAGTGCTCTATCCACTATACTACCTAGCATCCTCCCAAGTTAGGTGTTTTTCTTTTTCCTTTTTTTTTTTTTTTGGTGAGGCAATTGAGGTTAAGTGACTTGTCCATGTTCACATAGCTAGTTAAGTGTCAAGTGTCTGAGGCCAGATTTGAACTCAGGTCTTCCCGACTCCAGGGCTGGTGCTCTATTCACTGTACCACCCAGCCTCCCCCAAATTAGGTCTTTCTTAATGCAGCTCCAATAACACCTAAGCATTTTGGGGCTGCTGCATCACACTCAACTCATATCAAAACTGCCCTCCCCTGTAATCTCCAGCTTTTTTGGTTTAAATTTTAGGGATATATACAGGCAATGGGGTATAGAAATCTATCCTTCCCTACAGGAAAATAGAAGTGGAAGGGGATAAAGAGAAAAGGAGGGGGGTGATAGAAGGGAGGGTAAATTAGGGGAAGGGGTATTCAAAATGTATGCCGTCATGGGGTGGGGGGAGGGGTGAGATGGGGAGAAAATTTGGAACTCAAAATCTTGTGGAAGTGAATGTTGAAAACTGAAAATAAATTAAGTTTTAGGGACATATTACCTGTATGTCCCAATACATCCCTCTGTCCTCCCCTATTCAGGGAGACCTCCGTTATAACAAAACATTATAGAGAAAAAGAAAGAACTTCAGCAAAATCACCCAACATACCAAATCTGACATACTCAGAATTCTCCACCCATAGATCTCCACCTTCGCAAAGAGGGGAAGATATTATTTCTTTGGAGCCTGGCTTGGTTATTATAATCTCCCAACACTGTTCCTTTTTCAACCCATTCTTCTTATTTACACCATTGTCACTGTGTATATTGTTTCCCTGGTTTTACCTACTTCACTTTACATTAACTCTAGTCTTTCCATGATTCTCTGTGTCGATCACTGTAGTTTCTTACAACACAGTCACAGTTGTTCAGTCATGTCTGACTCTTTGTGACCCCGTTTGGGGTTTTCTTGGAAAAGATACTGGAGTGGTTTGCCATTGCCTTCTCCAGCTCATTTTATAGATGAGGAAACTGAGGCAAACAGGGTTAAGTGACTTGCCCCAGGGTCACACAGCTAGTGAATTATCTGAGGTCAATTTTGAACTCGTCTCCTTGACTCCAGACCAGGTGCTCTACCTACAGCATGATCTAGCTGCCCTACAACACAGTATTATTCTGCTGTATTTATGTGCTTGCCTGTTTTTCAATCTGCTTTTTGTCTAGTTTTGCATCTGCCTTATTTTTGGTTTTTGGCAACTAAAAAAAAAGTGTTGCTATGAATATTTTGGTAAATGAGGGACCTTTCTTTTTTTCATCAAAAGTTCATAGGCATTTTGAAAATGCCCTTCCTCGACGTTATTCCAAATTGTGCTTCAGAATCCAGGCTTTGTCTAATATCGGCACTCTTAGGCAAGGCACTTCCCTGGTCCTTAGTTTCGTTATGTGTGAAATAAGGGGTTGAAGAAGTAGAGGGCTTCTTTGGTTTCTTCAAGCTCCAAATCTATGGTCCTCTGACCTCGGAGTTAGACCAGTTCCACTAATAATGTACCAGTGAGCTCATTTCTCCACACCTCTTTGAATGTTGATTATCCCCATCTTTTATCATCTTTGCCCATTTGAGAGGACGTAAAACCTTTAAGAGTGCTTTGACATGTGATTCTCTAATTTGGAATTCTGTTGAGAACCATTTGTTCATACCCTTTGACAACTTATTCATTGGAGAGTGGCTTTTGGCCTTTTAAGTTTGTTGGTTTCTTATACAGCTTGGATATCAAGTCAGATATCAGTGATATTGTGGTCTTCTTGTTTGTTTAGGTATGACTTTTAGTAATATTCCGGTCACCCACACATTTTGGGTTTATTACAATATATGGTAAAGATGTTGGTGTAAGCCTAATATCAGCCAAACTGCTTTCCAGTTTTCCCAACAATTTCCGTCAAGCAGGGAATTCAATTTATTTCTGCTCTCGGGTTTAACCACTGAGTTACTGCAGTCATGCTTTCCTAATTCTTCCTTAGCCAGTCTGTTCTGTTGGTTATTTTTTTAAAAAACAGAATCAAACAGTTTTGAGTATTACTGATCTAAAGTCTGTTATTCCACTTCATTCTTATTTTTAAAAATTATTTCCCTGGAGATTTTAGAGCTCTTAAATCTTTTTCCAGACGGTCTCCCTTGCCTCATCCTTGTAAAGTTGCTTTCTTGGACCGAAGTGAGGCTTGATATTCAGTCCTAGGAAATATCTTATTGTGTCCAGCCCAATTTTCCAGCCTGTTGTGATCTTTCTGGATCTTGTCATCCAGTGTGCTGCTAACTCCTAATTTGGGGTCATCTGTACATTTGACAATGATGTCCTCTATTCTCTGATCCGTTTTTATTGATGAAGATGCTAAACATTGAAGCCAATTACAGATCCCTAGGATATTGGTGGAGAGCCTTCTTTCCAAGTAGCCTTGGAGCCAGCCACTAATGACATTCAACCAATTCTGAATTCATCTCGTTTTATCGTCTAACCCGTATGATTCCATTTCTTCCACAAGAATATCGATACCCTAATTTGCTAACATCTAGGCAAACTATTTAGCATGCTGCTGATTTAGCAATTTAGGGACTGCCCAAAAAATACATTCTAGAATCATGGCAGGAATCAAAATCCTAGAGGCTCACCGGCCCATAGTTTGTATATATACATTTACACATATTTTCAATTGAAGGAACTTCACACCAATGACAGAGGCCAGCAATGGACAATGTTGGCTGTGACAAACAGGACTGGAGGCCCACCTGACTTGATGTAAAGACAATAGGAGGAACTGTCAGGGAACAGGTCTCAGACATTTTCATAGTGTCTTAAGGCTTACAAAGCCCCTTCCTCACAATTTGGAAGTAGGGTATATGAGGACAGATGATTATTTCCACCTCACAAATGAGGAAATTCAAAGGAAGAAATTGAGGGCAACAACCCATGTTTAAAAAAAAAAAAGCTCTACATAACTAATAATTAGAGAAATACAAATTAAAGCAACTCAGAGGTTCCACTTCTCATCTATCAGACTGGCAAACAGGACAAGAGAAAAATGCCAGCTGTTGGAGAGGCTGAGGAAACGCATATCGCCAGTGGAGATGTGAATTGGTTCAGCCATCCTGGAGGCAACTTGTACTTCGACCTTGAGAACAGCCATTCTACAATCCCCTTGGTCCAGTGATGCCACTACTAAGAGTGCATCCCAAAGAAATCAAAGAGCCCAAAACGGTTAACTATGGCGGCACCCTACTGGGGAGTGGCTAAACCAATCGTGCTATACAAACAGAAAGGAACATTACTGTGCCAGAAGAAACTGTGAAAGGGACCCTTTTGGAGAAGACTGGGAAGACCTCTATAGAGTGACACAGAGGGGAAGTAATGGAAGGGATAGATTAAGGAGGAAAACAAAAGGACTGAAGACCTTGGGACTTAGAAGGAAAGCAAATGAATTGTTCAAGGTCACAAAGCTAGTGTTACTATCTCTGAGATTCGAACCACAAGGTTCTTCAGTCTTAAAGACTAGCACTTTTGTTATTCATACTAAAGAGCTGAAGAACAGAAGAAACCAATGACAAGGCTCTGACAAGTTTAAAACATTTATTTAAAATACAATTTATAAAATGCTTAATCTGCTGACTTGGGGACCCGAGGAGAGAGGTGGGAGTTCAGGGAGCTGCCCGGCTACTCCAGCAGGGCAGAACTGCAGGCTATATGGCATCTCTCCCTCCCTCCCCTACTGTTCTCTCTTGAACACACCCAAGGGGACCTTGGCTCACCCTTGGGGGGGGGCCGGGGGGACACAACTAGAAACAAGGTTCCAAGAGGTCTCTCAAGCCTCTGGGCCATGGTGGCCAAGTGTGTCCCCACCTATCTAGTCTCAACAGGAAGGCTCCCCCAGGGAGGGCTGGGCGGGGCTCATGGGGTGTTGCCTCCTGCCTGCAGGTGGGGAGCACCCTGATTGACTGGGCTGAGAGGGGCTGACTGCCAGCCCCTGCACCCCCAGCTCCTTTGGTTAGCTAGGCTGATGTGGGAGAAGTGGCTCATTGGAAGCTGTTAAGCCGGGAGGTCAGGGGCCTGGCCCATGGGGTCAGAGGAGCTGGAGAAGAGGATGTTACCATGGACAGGTAGCTAACGGGGCAGCAGCCTTGGGTTACTGCCCTCCACCCCCATCCCGGATTTCCTAAGCCAAAGCCCACAGCTCATTTTAAAAGTAAAAAAATAAAACAGAACAAAACTGAACCAAAGGAAATGCACTTAGGAAAGATGTGGACGACCACAGAAAGCCCAACCCCTCCTCCTCCCATCTCCCTGACCCAACCCCACAACTCACACACATAATAAGAGTTTCCTATTTCCTTCTCTCACCCTTCCCACTCTGGGGAGTCAAGGCAAAGCCTTGGTGCTGGAGCTGCCGGGGGCCCAGAATGGGACCTAGTCCCACCTCAGCAAAGGAGGGCTAAGTCCCAGGCCCAGGGGAGGGGGGGACATGCTCTCACCACCCTCACACGCCCTTACTGCTGCAGAAAGGACCCAGGAAGGAAGGCCCCTCCTGGGCCCAAGATGTGCATGCCTGGGTGCCTTGGGGATTCCCCGCCCCCACTCTCTGGGCCAATGAGTTGTATAGACTATGCACTCAGGCAAGGGGGTCAGAACTGAGGAGAGCAGGCCTCCCCTTTCCTCTGCCACTCCTGGAGGGAATTCCCTGGGAGAGGAGGGAATCTGATGCCACTGTTTTATGGGCCAATGGTTATCACGTCCCTTTCACTCACTGTGGCACCACTCCTCCTCGGGATCAACCCATTACGACCCTCACTTTGGTGCAGGCAGTGACCACAAAGAGTGGCAGGCCTTTCCTCCTGCTGGGCCTGACCCCATGGCAGGATAAGACAGGATAGGAGAGACAGCACACATGCCACCACTGAAACAAGGCAAGGCTCAGGGCCCTCGAGCAAATGCAACCTGCCACCCTGGGTCTAAATATGGCTTGGCAGTGCATACGCGCCACCTGTGGGACGCAACAATCTCCTGATCCCTTGGAAACTTGTCAGTTAAAACCAGAAGCGGGAATTGGCTAATAACTAAGTCCTAGGAAGAATCAGTGCAGTAGAAGAGAGGAGATGGGGACTGAGAAGAAAGGCGGACCTCGGACCTCTCCACAGTGTACGGGCAGCACGCACACCCTATGGACCCAGGAGGAAGCCACTTCAGGCACCACCTACTGCCTCTGCCCCAGTCTAAGGGGCCGAGCTGAATTTCCAGAATCCAGATGGGGCGTAGAACACCCTCCTCCGGCCCCTGCTTTGGAAGGCGGGGGCATCTAGGCGAGGTGAGTGAACACTGTAGCTTCGACCTACAGGGAGCCAGTCTGTCATCACCAACCAAGGCATGACTGGAGGCTTCTTTCCAAATGTAATCAGCATGGTTAGTCCCCAAAGCAATGACTCCTAGAAAGAAACGTGCCAGGTTCAGCTCTGGACTGGTACCATAAGCTGAGCAATAGTGGGCCTCAGCTCCTAAGAGTTCAAACCTTGCTGTCGCTGGGAAATCGAGCTACCTTCTAACAACACTGTACAGATGGCTTATCAGCAGAGGCCTTGGAACCAGACTCGTTCCCATATTTTCCTTGGATAAGAAAGCAAAATACTGAATAAATCTAGTTTCCCTTGCTTGTAAACCTGGGTATGACCAGTCTCCCTCCCTCCCTCACCCTGAACTCTTGGGTGGAAACAGCCCATGTGAATGCTGGGGTAGGGAGACCAGCCTGGGGAGAAAGGGAGGGCAAGTCTGTCTGCTTTCACCGCCTCCATGAACACTAGTGGTGCCTCCTGCCAGCCCCAGCTCTCTGGCCTGGTCTCCGTAAAAGGCCCCAACAAGAGGAGGCTCAGCTGAGAACAGGCAATGGAGGGAGCCCTCTTGGGGGCAGTAATAGGAACAGAGAACAAGAAGCTAAGCTTGCCAAAATCCAATCTGTTACTGTTTCTGCAAATTCACTGAAACATCTTAGAAGACTATCAACTACCCTTCTCAATTAAAACAAAAATTCATTTAACAGCTAAAACCCCTCCCATGCACTTCTCCTTGCAAATCAGACTCTGAAACAAAAACAAACGAACAAAAAAAAAAGAAAAAAAAAGAAAAGAAAAAAAAAGAAAACAATCCTTTCAAAAGGAACTTGCTATTTAAGTGATGAAGACATGCACGTTTGGGGGCGTTCCCATTTGTGTTTTGAAATCCCAAATTAATGAGCATGATAAACTGTTATTGCTGGCACTGGCTTCACCCCAAGTGGCACCATTTGACTCTCCACTTGGAGTCTGCGGTGGGCCCCCCCAACCCACCTCATGCCCCCATCTTCTCCTTTTACAGCGACTTGGGACAGCCCTTGTCGAGGTGCCAATCACAGTGGGAGGAGGGGGTCGGGGGTCACAGTGCATGGGGTTCAAGGTCACAGTGGGCAGAGCAAAGGGGATCACAGTGCAAGTAAATCAGGTCGTTCCCTCTGCTCAAGTCCAGCTGTCCGCCACGGCAGTGCAACCCGTGGCGGACGACCCTGGCGGTGGTGGGGGCAGCGGCGGCAGCATCCTCTCGCACCCACATTTATCTGCGCTGCTTGAAGCCTTGTGAACCATCAGGACCCAGGGGCTGCCTGATCACATTATTGGGCTGTCTGGTGTCTTCGGGCTGGGAGATCCTGGTCGGCCTAAATGGAAGCAGATCAAAGTGGAAGGTCATCTTTGGTGCGTGTGTGTTTGCTGGTGTCCAGCTGCCCTCTGTGCTCCCTCCCTTCCCCACACATTCCCTCCCTCACCCCTCCTTCCCCCGGCTAATTCTCGGGGCATTAGCAGGCCGTGCTGGCCCTCTGGCCGCTTGAGACATCAAATCTGCAGGGGGTCCTCTAGGCCATGTCTTTAACCCTGCCTTTCCTGCTTCCCTAGTCATCTCCGGGGATGAGACCACTGCTGAAGGTGGCCTGCTTGCCCTCACACACTGAGCCCGACAATCTGTCCTTGACAGGGGCCAGAAAAATCTCCCAAGTGTTGGAATGAGATACTGATGAGTCCTAATGACAAAGGCGGCCAAGCACTGATCCAGGAGGTAACAGAATGCTTACCCCAAGATAGAAACCTGAACCACTTTTGCACAGACAGATCAGGACTCTGAAAAAATAAATGAAGCACAAGGAGAAGACAAGCAGCGCCCACAAAACCACTGACAGGGGTGTGGGTGTGTGTTGGGGGGGGGGCAGGGACCAAGCTATGGTCATGACTTAAATTCCAGAACAACTAAGACACAAGGCATCTCCCTTTTGAGATGCTTCAGAAGGAACTGTTTGCAGCTCACAGAGGAAGACCGAGTCCTAGAGAGGGGAAGCACTTTGGTGGGGTCATGTGGCTAACGCAGGGCTTAACAGGATTTAAACCCAGGTCCTCTAAAAAACCCAGGGCTCTTTTCACTTACATGTTGCTGTCTTTCCTGATAGTACAGCCAAGAAACAGAAACAGTTTCAAGGGTTTAATTATTGAGGCACAGATACAGGATAGTTTAAGGGAAATCAACATCAACAATATTGAGGGAAACTATGGGTGTTTGGGGGTGGCACTAGCCAAGGTAAGCCTGTGTCCAACAAACCACTACTACACTTGGCCTTGTAAAAGCTGTTTTTATTTCATGACCTGAACCCTGCAGGCATCTAGGGGTCACAATCATGAGTGTAAGTCCTGAAGGTGCTGTGATGTAAATCCAGGTGGGTCCCTTCCTCTCTCTCAGCCTCAACATCACAGGTGGGAGAGCTGGAAGGGCCCAACAGAGCCCCCATTTCAATCTTGATTTTAGAGAGGAGGAAACTGAAGCACAGAGAGGGAAGGGATCTGTCCAAAGCCACGAGCAGCAGCGCCAGGATCTGAACCCAGATCTGGTGCCTCTTTGGCACGCTGGATGGAGCCGTGCGTTTGCTGGACCTCAGGGAAGAAGGTAACACAAAATGAGCGTCTTCAGCGTGGTTCCTGTGTTCTGCGACTCCTCTAGGAGAACCTGGGGCCCCAGATGAGACACTACTTGACCACTAGGCTCACCTGTCAAGGATGGGCTTCTCTTGTTCTTCCTCAGGGCTGGCGCTACCGAGGATCCGTTTCCGGGCCTCCGCGTATTCCGCCTCGCGCTGGGCCAACGACTTCACAGGGAGGGCTGGCCTGCTGCTAGAGTTGGGGCTGCTGACGACCCCGTTGCTTGTGGGTCTTTTGAGGATCCGTATTTGAGGAGGGGGTCCTGAGGGAAGGCTATCGTCCTGAATAACGATGGGCACTTTGGGAGGAGACGCAGATTTCCTGCTGATAGAGAAATCAAAGGTGGCCTCAAGATACTGATCAGATTCAGGCACCACGTCTGATCCCACATTCCCCAAGTGCCCCAGGTACTAACATCCACGCCCAGGCTTCAGAGGAGGAACAAACCACCACGTGGTATGGCCCTCGACAGCAAGCCAACACTCAGCCAGGACATGACACTGCTTTTGGAGTCTCTTCCAAAGGCAACTCAGCCCAGGGTGGGACAATGAGAGGCGTGCCCACACTGCCTCCTCCAGAACATCCGGCCCCCCAAAACCACAATGACAGCAACAGGTAGAAATTGTAAAGAGACAAATTTAGGCTTATCATAAGGAAAAATGTCCTCATGATTCAAGGTATCCAAAAGTGGAAAGGGCTGTCTTGGGAGGCAGTAGTGCCCCCTCCTGGGTGGTCTTCGAGCAAAGGCTGGACGACCACTTGTTAAGCATGTCGTGGTAGGGATTCTTTGAGGCTATGAGTTGAATCGATGGCCCCTCTCAACCTCAAGATTCTGTGATTTAGTGAGTGGTACCCCAGAGCTACAAAATGCACATCCTGAACACAGCTCTCTGAGCAAGCCTGCTCCAACAAGAATCCCAGCTTCCTTGCTCAGAGAGAACCATGGCCACCCTGCAAGGACACAACACCTCAGCATGGCAGTACCTCCCCCCCACACGAGATCTGAAGGGCTTAAACTGCCCCCAGGCTACAAGGGACCTGTAAAAGATTTCTGAGAAAACGGCCCACACGCTTTTGGGGGATGGGGCTTATACTCCTCAGTGACAGACCCCAAAAGAGGTTGTTGGGCCTAGCTGCATGCTCCAGCTGGACAGCGGCGGGGCCTGAGTTAAGGACAATTCCAGAGATATGGGGAGGGCATGACCATGCCTCGGGAAGTGGCCTGCCTCCTCTACAATAAGGCCACATCTGGAACCATCAACAAAATGCCCCGCTCTACCCCCACTCCCCTCCAAATGAGAGGGTCCTAGCCACACCACAGGGCAGGGAAGAGACAAGCGAGTGGGAAGGGTTTCGAGGCAGGAGGAGGAAGTTCTTCAGAGGCATAAATAACCCCAAATGCCCCCAGACCCTCCCAACAACAGTTTGCTGGCTCCTCCAGAACCAAACTGGCATCGGGGGAATCTATTTCTAGAGCACAGCACTGGCTGCTGGGGATTGGAGGGCAGCTGCTGCCATAGCTGAGTTGGAACAAGCATGGGGATGACATGGAAAAACATTCGGTAATGGAGGAGGTGGTGCGCGGTCACCATGACGAGCAAACAGACAGACCTGGAGCCAGGAGTCTGATCAAGGAAGTGGGAAGCCAGGAGAGCTAGAGCAGAGGCAACGCTGACCATCCCAGACAGAGCTTCTCTGGAGAATGACTGTGGGCCACTCCCCAACTGGAGACCAGCCCTGGGCTGCGTTCTCCTGACTTAGCTAGGGCACAGAAGCAAATCAGAATCACAAGCTGGCGTCTTATTTCCCTTATCTGGAATACAGTCCCCCTGCTCTAACCCTGACCCCCGTCCTGATGGGGAACACACTTATTCTTAGAAGTCATCCAAAGATCCTCCAGCAGGCCTGTTACTGGACTTGTCTATAATGTCTCAAGTACCCATTTCCCAGCTCAAATGGGAGGGTTCATTCTCTTGGGTCTAAACCTTAGGGTCAGCTAAAAAACAGCAATGATTGCTCAACTCTCAAACAGAAGAGAGCAAAGGTCCTCTGGAGCAGAGAGCAGTCTTACCTCTCCTTTTGGGTGATCTTCAGTTTTTTTTCCAACCGTCTGTCTATTTCCTAGAGGGAAAAAATGTATATAAAAAGTGGAAAAAAACATCTCTCAAATAGAAGTTTAATTGTCTATATTTTAAAAAAGAATCCAGGACATTGTCAAGTACTGTCAGGTCACTATTGTCAGGCTAGAAGCTCCACTAGCAGCTAAGGTGCCCTAAAGATCACCTAAGTGAGACAGCCCTGGAACGTCACATCCCTGAGGCCTGGCAGGGTCCTCAGCTCAGGTGCCCATGCTGGACAGCAGGCCAAGCATGAGAACAACATGCAGCTCTGAGCTCACACCAGAAAAGAGAAGCCGACAAAACCACTCCTCTCTGGGCCCAGTGAAAACTCATATTTCTACAGTGCTTAAAGGTTTACAAGGTGCATTCTTCACAATAACCCTGAAGTACTGGGATTTACATTTTACTTGAGGAAACTGAGTCTCAGCAGTTATATTATTTGCCTGTAGCCACATGGCTATCAAATATGTGAGCTGGGATTTGAACTGGGTCTCTTGACTCCAAATCTAGCACTCTTTCAACTATATCCCATTATACAAAAAGATCACTAATTTGGATACTCCAGGAAGCAAGACCTGATTAAAAAGATGATCCTGGTTTTTTTTTCCCCCACCAAAGGGATTTAAAAATGGAAACCATAACTGTGAAATTAATTCCATTTTAGAAAACAGTATTTCCCCCCAAAACCAAAAACCCATCCTGCCCCCTCTGACTGAAAAATGAATCCAGCCCCCAGGAGCAGGCAGAAATTCTCAGCAGAGATTCATTAAGTTAAACAAAAGTTGCCTTTTAAAATGCAAATACTCCCAGGGACCATCAATTATTCACAGAGAAGACCCAGTGTGAACTGGTTGAACCAGAGCACAAAACCCTTAAAGCTGAATCCAGCTAATGAAAGAAGAAGCCTTCTCCTTATGAGGACATTTGGTGAAGGGTCCCTTGGAGGCAGGGGGCTTTAGGCAGGCCTAAGATCACTGAGTACCAAGGGAGTAGGGATGAGAGAAGTGTCAGATCAGCAGAGAACCTACCTAGCTCCCAGTTACCTTAATAAAGCTCTCACCCCCATTCCAGTTCGGCCTGCAGAGTCACTGGGAGAATCCTTTCTAAGACACTGTTCACTCAAGAGCCAGTAATGGCTCCCTTGCTGCCTGCTCCTTCAAGGCCAAAACTCCACCTCCGGCCTTTAAAGGCTCTTCCATAACCAGTGTCCCTCCTCCACGCTTGTTTCCAATGCTTTCCAATCCTGGCTCTCTCATAACGCTACTCCCCACCATCCACTGCTGGCTGTGCTAAAGGCTCAGTTGAACAAAGCCCTGGGAGTCTGGCATTTAACTCTTCTCAGCACTAGGCAGTGCATTAATTTAGGTGTCCCTGAACTAGGCTATCAACGCAGAAAGATCAGTACAATCACATTCAACTATCGAAGTGGAAGAAGAGAGCCACAGCCAGCACAACCAATCAGTCCCGATCAGATCACGTTTCTCTAGCTTGTGGTGAGGCCGGCAGCCTAAGTGCTGCCAGCCCCCTCATACAGATGGAAAGACAAGGCTCAGAGAGGTTCGGTGACTGCGCCAGGGTCCAGAGCTACCAGAACCAGGGAGGCCGAGTCGCTCTGGACCCCCAGTATTCTTCCCCTTCAAACGACCCCCGACCACACAAAGAACTCTGACAACGCAAAGATTTATGTGGCTTCAAGGAGAGAAATCACATCTAGCTGTGGGGTGGTGGAAAGCTCCACAGAAGGGGGTTGACATTTTTGAGGTTAGGCCTCAAAGGACGGACAGGATTGAAACAGGCAGAGCTGGGATAATGGAGCTGGAAGAGAGAGCATTCTAAAGGGAGACCACAAGAAAAGCAAAAACTATCTTTAGGCAATGGGGAGCCATAGGAGGTTTGGAGTTGGGAGTGACAAGAGATCAAAGAATTATGTTTCAGGAAGATTAAACTTACATCATATCCAAAGACTGATTAAATTAGAGGAAGAAGGAACCGAAACTGGGAAACCTGAAGAGTTAGGCTATACACTAATGGCAATGGTGATTTAAAAAAAAAGAGAGAGAGAGAGATTAATGTGAGAGAAAGGGGAAGAGGTAAAATAGAGCTTGACAACTGCTTGGACATGGGAGGGAGGGCAAAGAGATCCTCAACCATTAAGTGAAAACAGCTCTTACAAGTAATTTCTGAGCTCTGGGCAAGTGACATAATATGGGCCCAGAGTCAGCCATAAAATACATGGTCAAACATGGCAGAGGGGAGTCCCCACGGTCAACAAACCTAGGACACTGGGTGGATGCAGCTAGCAGAGGAGACCACTGCTGAGGGCTTCCTATTTTAGCTAATTATTCTTGATAACTAGATGCTAAGCTTAATTGTTTCCACGCTACTGGGAAGGACAAGGGCTGTTAGCCCCTTCCAAATGTCAGCACCCTAGGACAAAGCCTGATTTCTCTGCCCTAGGTATGGCTCTAAATTGTTAACAAAATCATTATTAATAATTATTAGCATCAAATTATTAAAGTTAAAATGCATATATTTCTAGTTAGTAACATTAACCTGTGTCAAAACAAAATTATCAAGCTTTCCAGATGGCTTGGATATTGATGGTATCCAAGACAGTCTTCAGAGGAGGAAGATGAGGGGCCTGTGGATCATTCAGGGGGAGGTATGCAGTGGGCAGGTAGGAGGGTAGTACTTGGGGCTCAGGCAATTAACCTGGGAGTTATCCAGACAGCAGCACTTCTTAAACTTTTTAGGTTTCAGGAATCCTTTACAATCTTAAAAATTACTGGGGACACTCTAAAGAGCTTTTGTTCATGTGGGTTATACCTATCAATAGTTACCATATTAGGGATTAAAACATCTTAATATTAGTATGGAAGTATTTTTGGTCTGGTGGATTTCCTGAAAGGCTCCTAGAGGTCCCTGGAACACATCTTGAGTACTACTACCACAAAGACAAAATCCGGGAACTACAGGATACCATCAAGAAAGAAAAGCAGGCCAGAAACAGGCCTTGGAGAGCCTATACTAGGAAGCCAGAAATCTGAATGTCATCTGCACTGACCTGAATTCACTTCAAGTTAACTCAAAAGGCCTTTATTAAGCACCACCTATGCACCAAGGACATCAGGCAAGCAAGAGTCCCTGTCCTCAAGTGACTTCTATTCTACTAAGAAGAAAAACACACAGGTAAGGATGTACAGAACTGAACCAGACAGCTAAATGGAGATACAGTTATGAACTGACAAGTGATTTGGTTGGAGGATGCTAACCGTGGGGCTGCAGCAGGGGCCGAGAAAAGGACTCTGGTAGGAAGCGGTATCTGAACTGAAATCGGAATGGGACTAGGGATTCCCAGGCAGCGACACAGAGCCAGGAGCCGGAATGGCATGTCTGGGGAAGAGCGAGGCGGGTCAGTCTGCCTGGAGTGGAGAGGGCACAAGGGGAAGCAACAGGAAATAAGGAGAGATTGGAACTAGCTTTCGATGCCAGATAGAGGCATTTGTGTTTTAGTCTGGAAATTACCAACAATGCCCACTGAAGCTTTTGGAATTGAGGAACTGGGGGAAAGGAGACAGGGAGTCACATACGAATGCAGCAGTTAGTCCAGGCAGGAGGTGACTTGAGAAAGGGAGGTGGAAGGAAAGGGGAGAAAGAGTTAGAGGGCAGTCTTTTCCATTTTCTAAACAGAACAAGGGAGTTCCAGGCCTGTCCTCTGAGCTTTAACCATTAAAAAGGCAAGGAGGGTACGTTCAGAAGAGAGAGCCTAAACTTTGGTGAGATCCCTCCCAGATCCTAAATTTGATCCTGGGCTTTGCACCTCCAATCACTGTGTTTTATCAAGATGTCCAAGGGTAAGCATATTCAGGGATGTAATTCACAAGAAAGAGTGATTGTAAAACCAGAATACTTCTTTACTCAAGCATAAAAAGGATTTGTACCTCTGCAGTGACAAACACACATACACCCACCAGTTAGGGGACCCTCTTCCCATTAGCATCAAGGCACCCTGTGAATCAGAAGGCTGCTTGGTAAGGGATGAATCGCAGTCTAGAGCAACAGCTTTATGGGATATTTTACCCAAACTATGGTGGCCTGATGACTTACTGCCACTCTGATCCATAGCAGACCTTTCAGCTCATTGAATTACTGTGTTCATTTCTGCTGGAAACAGTGGCTCTCTTCTCGAGGACAGTGCTGGATAACGACAAAATCAATTCTCATTTTAGAGACTTACAGAGTCGTTCATTAAGGACCTGAAAGGCCCAAGTGATGGCAGTAGGAAAAAAATAGCGTTTACAATATATCTGGACAAATGATCCCACAGAGTCTGCTGGAAAGTTTCCCCTGATCATGACTTCTTTGTGTCCTGAAACAGCCTCGCCTAATTCGGGGCAGCTCTAATTTTTTTCATTCTTTCTTACAGAGACAAAAACCTGCCTATCAGTCTAAATAAGTCTACGTCCAATCCTTTACCTGCACAGCCAACTTCAAATGCTTTTATGTCTGCCATCACTTCTTCAGACAAAACGTTTCTGGTTCCTTCAACCAATCCATTCTGATCGTAGCTCTGGTCTATCAATGACCCCAAGTTTCTTTTTTCAACACCCCTTATAAGCCACAGAAAGCTTTTACCACTCCAACACGCCCTGGGGTAAAGGACAGGAGACTGTAACTTCTTCTACATTCTACATTAAAGTGTGTCTGTAGGATTAGATTCTAGGATGTACACCAGTGATTTTTTAGAAACTGCCCCAGGCTCATCAGCAACACAATGAGCAGTGTGTCTTGGATGTGTCATTTTGGGGAATATTTCCACAAATGGTTAATTTCATCCACGAGCTGATCCTAGGGAGCTTCTATTTCAGTGGCTGATACTTTCTGACTTTTCCAAATTGTAAGGGTATGCTCAACTGTGATTTCTTTCAGAACCGGGAAGGCAGATTACAATTACACCTCTTCAGAAAAAGGCTTTGAGGAGGGGGAAAAAAATCTCCTGGACCACACACTCTAAATTTCTGCTGGCCAATTTTTATTGTGGAACTTTGTTTGCCAAGCTAATCTTCAGGCGGATGTGGCACATTTCTAGCCTGGGGGTAGTGGTGCTAAGTACAACATCACTTAGAGAAAGCATTAACTTGGGTGCCAGATCCCTTCCACCTCTAGAACAGAACCTGGGCTCAGCCCACATTAGGGCACATGATTGCTCTCCTAAGAGCTCCTCCGATTCATTACTAAGTAACCAGGCAGAAAGACCCAGGCTAATTCATTATTCAATTTTTCAAAAGGGGTTCCACGTCCTTTTAAAGTAAATCAATTAGCAGCCTTCATGTCTAGACGTGCATTCTGAAGAGACCTGATCTCCAAACAGTAAAGCTGTGCTGAAAGGCCTCACCCTGCTAGGCTGGAAGGCCCCTTGTGTTGACTTCCTTCTCCTCCCTCATTATGTTATTAGCAGGCTTGGCTCAAAGAGTCCCATAGCTCAATTCCTGAGCCCAAGAAGTTCCTACAATGAGCCTTTCCTGTGTTTGGGGAGTCTGCTGGGGTTCCTAGGGAAGCAAGCTTCTCCTCCTCATAGTCTTATTAGTAGGCCCGCCCTCCAGAAAATCGGGCTCCAGTCAAAAAGGAGCGTGGGAGAAGCAAACACAGTCTGATCATCCAAAGTACATTCTACTGCAATTAATTCTCCAATTATTACATTAAAATGAGAGGATCTGGAGCTCAAAAAGAGCCTTTAAAGATCAAGCAGTCTGCCCTCCTCCTTAACAGCTGAGGAATCTGAGGCCCAGAGACATTAAGTGACCAGGGTCACTCACACAAGTGGGACATCCCAGGGAAGGGGTCTGAAACCTTGTCTCTGGCTGCTTTGTGTGTTACAGTTCCCAACATCACACTATTCAGCAGCCACTGAACAAGCCCAAAGAACAGGTGGCAGCTATCAAGGGGGAGGCAAAGGCCTAAGGTGACATATCCATTTACTTCACAGGCCAGTCCCCCTTCGCCACTCAATGTTTCAGACATTGGTTCTCTTCCGAGTCTAATTTCTTCCCCAGCTCCCATGCTAATTTCATAGCTCCGCCATCAATAGTTCTGCCATCACAGACTCTCAGCCTGTTCCTACAGGATTACACAGCTAGAAGTGATCTGAGAAACTGCCTGGTACCATTCTCCCCATCTCTAACTCCCTTGTAAGGGTGATGTCCAGACTCATTACTCCCACAGGCTTCCTGGTGCCTAGGAAACATCCCCCACTTCAATCAAGGGTCTCATTCCAAAGCTCCCGAGTGTTTGTCCTTTATGAATTCAAGGTAGAATGGTTTATTGATATGGCCAGCTTCAAAGATTTCTTTGGAAGGAAGAGGAAAGTGTGGGCTTGGACAAATAGAAAGGGGGTCCAGACAAGAAAGCCTAGTTATTTCCTACATCTGTGCTAGGAGAACAAATTTCATTACCTCCTATCAGTCATATTTCTTTCAGAATCTGCCTTTGAAAATCTACCTAAAATCACTTTAGCAGCAGCTCCACTTTTTAAAAAAAATTTATTGGTACTAACAGGCTTCCCACATCGATTGCTGTAGAGAAAACAAAGTATAACTACTGTTTGACTCGTAAGGAGCAGGGAGGGGAGACCCTCCCAATGCATTCACTGCTGCTCTTGTACTGGGCAGGGCCATCCAACCTGCCTTAGGCTGCACTGCATGCATTTCAAGAAGCAAACACAGCCCTAGAGATTCTAAAGAAACAACGCATGTGCCAGCATGGGAAAACTCAACATCACCCCTCTTCCCTCAGTTCTTCACCACAGAGTTCCTGCCAGAGCCCCAGAGCAGTGCTCAAGAAGGGAAGAATATCCGACACACACACAGGCCACAATTAAAGAAACCAAACACAGAGCAGTGTCTTTGCCTGGCTGATCAGAGGGGCAGAACTTTCTCTGGGTGGCCAAATCACAAAACGAGGACAAAACTCCCACACTTCTCGGTTAACCTCAGCCCAATCGTAAACAGCATCCAAAAGGCTAAAAGTGAGGCCCAGTTTAAAGTTTGGAAATGAACTGCTCTCTTGGAGAAGACCAATGACTGAGCCCCTAACAGCCAAATTTAGTTAATGCCTTAGTACCTGTCCACCTGGTTGTCCTTGCAATTTTTTGATACTGTTGAAGATTATGTCCTTCTCAGAGGATTATAAAATCAGAACTCGAGAACTGGAAGGGCCCTCAAAAGACCATTCTAGTCCAACCAACCCAAACAAGGGGCCTTCTCCATGGTACCTGACAAGTGGTTGCCCAAACTGCTAGATCTCCAATGAAGAGGAAGCTACTGCCTCCAGAGGCAGGTGGATCTGGAGAGCGCTCCCATTTAGAAAGTCCTCCCTTCCGTCAAGCCTAAATTTGTCTCTCATTTCACCTAGTTCTGTCCTCTAGGGCAAAACAGACCTCAAGACAACTCTCATGGTCCTTCCTCCTTCTCCAGGTTAAATAGTCATAGTTTCTTCCACTGATCCCCAGACATTAACTCCAGACCCTTGACTGGCCATCCTGGCTTTCCTCCCCTGGCTGCTCTCCAATGTATCAATGTTCTTGTTCAAACAAGGCCCTCAGAACCACACAGGATACTCGAGAATGGGTCTGACCAGGGTGGAAGAAGCATGATGAGACACCTTTCTTTTCCTGGACACCACTCCCCTCTCTCTTGACCTTAGTTCGGCAGCAGACTGCATTGGCTTTTCAGCTGTCACTCCACACTATCTCATTACAGATAAAAATTCCAGACTTTTCAAGAAAAAATATGCAGTCTAGCCACACCTCCCTTCCTCCCGTTCCGTACTTGTGAGGTCAATTTTTTTGTACCTGAGCATTAAAATTTTATGTGCATCTATTAAAGGTCAATCTAATAGTTTTTACTGAATATTTTACAATGTCGAGACTCCTCTGGATCCTGGCTACACTACCGTATTAGCTCTCCTTCCCAGCTTTATGCCACCTGAACATTTGGTGAGCGTGCCATCTTTGCTTTTCTACAAGTCCTTGATGAAAACGATAAACAGCAAAGCACCAAGCACAACTTCTGGGGCACTCCACTGGAGCCCTCCACCAAGCGGCCACCAAACCACTGAAAATGAACTACCTCTACCTAGAAAGCTCCCTCGATCCAAAGAGGCAGCCAGGTCAGGCTTACAGGCCAGGGTCTTGAGAAGGACACCCCAGCTCTCTCTCTCTCCTTAGCTACCTTTTCTGGATGTTCACTAACTGTGCCTTTCATAAACGATCTGTTCTAAAATTCTGCCAGGAATGGATGTCAAGGTCACTGGCCCAGCATTTGCTGACCTTCTGCCTTTTCCAAGCCTGCAATGCCTCTCAATTCTCCGCAAGGCCAGCTCTTTCAATGCTCTTTCATTGATGTAGGGCAGCTGGGTGCTCTCTTCCTATTTCCTAACTCATACTGAGTGATATTCCCTATTGGCCATTTTCATTTCTATCCCTTACGGTCCAAAGGTTATTCTCGTTGGCAGAGAAGAAAACGATCAGAGTAAGATCTCCTTTGGACGACTGGCACGCAATCCAACCGATGCAGCGATCTTAGCCCTGTTCTGACCCTTAGTTCCCTCACAGCCTCAGCATACCATACTCTGAACACACTACTCTGACCTACTTGAACCTTGCTTCCATTTTTTGCAGGTGTCTTTAAAAGTCCCAGCTGGTTGATGAGTTTCCTGTGCATCCACACTGGTCTCTTTAGGCAATTCCAGCTTTTCTTCTTCTTTGAACTAGTTCCTCTTTATTGCTTCAAAATTTCACCCTGAAGAGGCAATCTGACTTTCCCTGCAAAATTTTAGGCCATCGAATCCTGGCTAGACTGAAAAATGTTTTTTCCAGACCCAAGAGACACAATTCAAAGCTTCCCTCGCCTCTGTCCCAATGTCATGATGGGCATGCTTACTCTCCCCGTGCCCCCAAATCCCATCAAGGTGGCAACCACTTCCTCTTATGGTCACGGGTCTTACCTCCCAGTGACACGGCACTTGGGTCTCCTCTTATCAAGTCTCAGTGATGTCCAGTAAGTCAAATTTGCCTCCTTGATTCAGTTTGTCTTGCGTGTCACCCGTCCTGGTTGCCCTTCACACGCAGGCGTGAGGCCAGGGATTCTGACCACAGAGTCCCTCTTTGGGTTTTGTCTCATAGGATCTTCTAGGTCTCTCTATTGCTACTCTTTGCCTGCTACAGTCTCTCCCCATGGTAGTTGGTTTGGCAGACACAAACAGGCAGTTTCACCTTTTTGCCTTCCGTGTCAGGAAAAGTAAAGTCTCTGTCTGAGACAATTCTGAATGGTAGATCCTACAGTACTGGGAGAACACCCGACTGAGCCTCCCTCTCCCCTCATTTATAAGCGGAGAAACTGAATTCGGCGAATGAGCTGATGTTCCTAGTCCGCCCCTCTCTCCCTCACAGATGCTGGGAGACAGCAAGCAGGTGGCAGCCTGGGCCCTGCCGGACCAGAAAGCACTTCAGGAGAGGCGCAGTTCACTCCGATACGCTAGACCCTATTTCCAAGGGTCCTCCAAACAAGGAGATACTTGGGACCAGACCTCCGGGGTGGAGAGATAGTGGAATATTGCGAGGGAACAGTACCTCAACCAGGTATTGTTCTATCCCAGACTAATATCAAAAAAGCACAGAACCTGCCCACGTACGAGTCAAAGACACTGTGTGCCTCCCAGAGAGAATGGGAGGGAAACACGTGGGGCCGTTTCCAGTTCTTTCCCCCAGTGAGTGGCAATGGTGGGGAGAGCTTCTTGGGCAGGGGAAACACAACAGGCAGCTATATCTTTTAAGTGAGATACTTTGAAAGAAATGAAGGCTGGAGCCATTCTAGTGAAATTAAATGCACCACCTTCCTATCTGTCCCAAGTGTCTGCAGTTCACAGGTTTTCAATTCTATTAAATAGATTAAGTAGAAAGCTCTACATTTCTCAGAATCTCAGGTGGGCTGGTTAAAAAGTGTGGGCTTCTGCCCTCCTCTGACAGAACTCAAAGGTTCTTTTTCTGCCCAAAGGAGTAATGTCCCAGGGGTGGTACCTGCACGACAATAGGAAGGGAGACCAGCTAAGCCCCACTAAAAGGAAAGAAAGCCAACGTTTCACTGGCCTAATGGTACTGCCATCCAAAGATCTTCTGCTTGCAGGAAAACTTACTAAGTTATTCTCCAGGTTACAGTTTTAATTACGTTTTTAAGAAAATAGGCAGGGCAGCTAGGTGGCACAGTGGATAGAGCACCAGCACTGGAGTCTCAGGAGGCGAGTTCAAATCCAGCCTCAGACACTTAATACTTACTAGCTGTGTGACCTTGGGCAAGTCACTTAACCCCACGGCCTAACCCCACCCCAAAAAAAGAAAATAGGCAGCCAATTCCAAGAAAGAACAAAAACTTTACAATTGTGTTCTAATGCATTTAACTTGTTAATCCTCTGGTCAGAGGAAGACAGAAGTAAACCCAGTTTTGCCAACAGGAGGGTAGGCAGAAGGCTCTAAAGAGTTGGCCAGATGCCTTAGCTAGGGTCGGTGGCTGAGGCCTGTGAAGTCCATGGCCAATCAATGAGATCTCCTTAGAGGAGGTCAGATGGATGTCACAAATACCTTGGAACCAGTGGAAAACCATGCTGGAGGGCAGAGAATGGCTCTTTGAAGGCCTAAAAAGAGCAGCTATCCCATGAGGACGTTGTCCTTCCCCAGAAACAGATTACCACTTTGTCTTTTTTTTTTTTAATTTTTTTAGGCAACTGAGGTTAAGTGACTTGCCCAGGGTCACACAGCTAGTTAGTGTCAAGTGTTTGGTCTGAGGCCAAATTTGAACTCAGGTCCTCCCAATTTCAGGGCTCTACCCACTGCGCCACCTAGCTGCCCCTACTTTG
Organism: Phascolarctos cinereus; assembly: GCF_003287225.1. Taxonomy (NCBI): domain Eukaryota; kingdom Metazoa; phylum Chordata; class Mammalia; order Diprotodontia; family Phascolarctidae; genus Phascolarctos; species Phascolarctos cinereus. The sequence continues at coordinate 384,677,803 of NW_027556098.1, forward strand.
TCTTTTCAGAGAACCAACTTCTTCTGTTTGAAAACCAAGGTCCCAGGAAAGGCAGCGTTTAGCTGTGTGTATTTATCATTCCTCTTACAAGGGAATGCCTGCTATTTCCTGTGTTGTGCTGCTGAGCCTTGAGGACTCAGGAAACGGCTCCCTCATTCTGGGGACCAGCAGCTTAAAAGGGAGGAAAAAAGGATGATGGGAGCTAGAGACTAGTTTATTGCCTCGGACTAAAATTTCTGGTGAAAAGAGCTATGTGCCAATTCCACATGAACAAGTCCCAGCCTTCACATTTAAATTCAATCCATCTCAATAAACACTTCTGAAGGGCCTATTCCAAGGACAATCTTGTGCCTGGAACTGGAGAGAGAGCTGGGTATGCCCAGGCCTGGTTCTCAAGATGCTTCCAGGAAGGCATATCACAAAACTTAAGGAAGGCCAAAGAGTCCAGGCACAGGACGATAAGAAACCCAAGGCAGGGGAGCCTTTCACCTCAATGGCGAAAGGTCTGGGGTCAGGAAGAGTTTCCCAGAGGAAGTGACATCAGAGCTAGGCCTTAGTAATATAGATGAGGTCGCAATACACACCAGCAGAGGAACATCAAGACTCCATTTGAGTTGGAACAGAAGTTGCAGCCAAGACTGTGGAGAGCCTTGAATGTCAAAATCATTTTATACTGAATTTGGCAATAGGAAGCCACTGAAAGTTCCTAAGCATTAGAGTGATCTATTTGTGAGATGACTCAGTAAAGGCTGGTGTCTGGAGGAGAAGACAAAGGAGAGGAAGGAAGGCACAATCTAGGTGAGTGGGACTAAATGAGGGCCTTGAACGAAGGGTGGCAGCTGAGGGTGAGGGATGGAGGAGGGGCCAGATGGCAGAGATACTGGTGTCACAGCGAGGAAGGATACAAGGCTCTGCTACAGGAGAGTGAAGAAGACAAACCTACTCTGCTAACATCTAAAGATTTCAAAAGTGCTTTCCTCCCAATGATCCTATGAAGGCCTACACACGAGAAGGATATCTAATGTTGACACTTCAGACACATGGCAACTAAATCACTACTACACTCGCTATTTAGGTATTTTGGCTGCAGACATAGACTCTTCCTCCCAGGGGAAAAACCAAGGCAGGAGTTGGTCTGGCAAGCAGCGCAAAGTACAGAAGACCCCCTTCCCCAGGCCACCGAACATGGTCAGAAGCTTCCCAGAGGAAAGGGCTGCCCTTCTGCCTAATTCTCCCTGGGGTTGAACTGCTTGAGGACTGAAAAAAACTGGGAATGAAGAAATCCCCTTTCTCAAGGAGCTCTGGAGCTCTGATGCTCCAGGGCAGGCCAGTTTGCAGCTGAAGACCTCCACACCAGGAAGCCTTTCCTTTCCCGACTTCACCAAGGGTTGAGGAAAAGAAGTCAAAGTCTTTCTTGTTTGAGGAGGAAAAGCAAGACCACTGGAGCCCTGGCACAACCAAGTAACCCCATGGGAACTGCAGCCTGGATCTTTAGTAACTGCAAACTAGCTTCAAAAACAAGAGAAATCAAGATCAACATTCACTTGACTTGTTTCCCCAGTCACAAAGATTACTTCCAACTATCAAATGCTGTTTGTTTGTACAACACTGAAATTTGCTTAAGCCAACAAAGGCCATTTAGAGTTTAGAACAACAGCTCAATCTCATGTTTTCAACCCTTTTGCCAACATTCCCTGCCCCCACCCGAGTTTTTTAAAAAAGCTTTTCCTTGGTAATGACGGCCATATTCCTTAAACATTCTTTTGATTAAGAATATGGCATCTTGGGGAAAAAGCTTTAGGAAAAATTTTTAAGGGATAAAATTAGCTAAGGCCCACATGAAAACCATTCCACCAACAGAAAGAATTTCTCAAAGCCAATCTCCCCCATATCCAAATATAATTTTAGTTTCTCATCAGTGTAATGGAAATACTACTTGCACTGTGTGTGACTTATCTCCAAGGACCACTTGTAGGAAAGTGTTTTGTAAACTTTGAAAGGCAACAGAAAGGTGAGCCACTGACTATTATTTAAAGAAAATTCCAAAGGCCTAAACAACACAGACTTGGATATGCCAAGATTTCCAAGTAAAAAATTTCAGGTTAATGCCTTACTCTTAGGTAACCAGAAGAGGAAAAGGGAGTACAATAGCAGAAAAATAAAATCCAATTCTTCTCGGCTTTTCTTGAGGGAGATGTTACGAATTAGAACCTCAGACTTGGTTTGCCCCTCTAGTTTATAGATCAGCTTAGAATTTCCAGGTGCTGCTCCTGTACAGGCGTTACTGGCTCCCTTCTGCAGCTTGCTTTCTGGATATTTCACTGGTGGAAAGGTGAAAGGTGACCTGGCTTTCAAATGTGAAAGTGATAACCACTCACCCTCCACCCTCTTATTGATTCCCTCCAGCCAACAAATGGTGCCGATTTACAAGAAGGCAGCATGGCTGGAGCTACCAGGAGAGGATCTGCAGGTGGAGGGCTTGGGTTGGGTACCTAGTAACTTGAGCAAGTCACCCAAGCCCTCCAGGCCTCAGTTTCCTCATCCCCTGTAACATGAGGAGGATAGACGGTTTTACCTCATATTCATTGCAGGTCTAAATCTATACCCTATGATTAAAATCCTTCGATCCTAGAAAAATCAAATCAGTTACATCCACCTGGAGGACTGACACATTAGTAAACATGGTTACGAGGGATATTCAGTGAGAGATATATCTTTTGTAAAAGTGTTGAGGATCAATGTGGCTCCAGAATCACCGAGATGAAAGAAAAGGGGCTGCTGAAACAAAAGAAAATTGGGAAGATAAAGAAGAGAGGCACAAAGACTCAAGTATTGGAAGGTCTAGCATGTCAAAGAAGGCTCCAACTTGTTTTGCTGGCCCTCAGACCCCAGAAAGAGGGGAAATGGGAAGGAGCAACTGAGAGGCAGACGGGAGGTCCCGATCCTGCTGTGGGGCAGGCACTGGACAAAGTCCTCACAAATCTGGGTTCACCCAGACTGGCTGAGTGACCCTAGGCAAGTCACTTAAACTCTCAGTGTCCCAGGCAATGGTAAAAGGATAAACAGCCTTCAGACAAGTGTCTGATCCCCACTGATTGAGGGAGTTTCTACACCAATGAAATTACAGATCCAGACCAAGTGGCCTGGGGTACTCAGCAGGCTCTCATCTCTGAAGGCCTTGAAGATCTCCATAGAGATCTACAGAGGAACTCCCTTCCAACTCTGCCACTGTCTGACCTTATACCAAGGCTGACTAAGGCTAGGGGCTCAGACTGAAGCGACACAGGAAAGAAACAAACTAAAGGACTTTTCTATACTTTACCAAAAACACTTTATACACATAAACTCTTCGGATAGCCACAAAAACCCATGAGGTAGGTGCTGCTAGTATCCCTATCATAAAAAAGCAAAACAAAACAAAGCCAAAAACAGAGATGTGAAGAAGTGACTTGCCCAGAGTTACTAGCATCTAACGCAGAATTTCAAACTAGGACTTCCAGTTTACCACTTCACCAGATTGCCTCTAAGAAGGGGAAATTCAATAATAGATAGCACTTATATAACATTTTAAGGCTTTCCAAGTGCTTTACATATATGATCTCATTTGGTACAGGCTATTATCACCATTTTACAGATAAAAGAAACTGAGGCAGACAGAGGTAACATGACTTACTTGGGCTCACACACTGAGGAAGTATCTGAGGGCAGATCTGAATTCAGGTCGTCCTGACTCTCCAGGTCCAGTGCTCTGTTCTCCACCACCTAGCTGCTAGTTAGCAGCACTAAGTGAGAAGATAAATGAAACAGCTAGAAGAGGATTTAGGATTATTGGAGTCATCATAAGGAACAGAGCGATGGCCAAGTTTTAAGTGTGGAAGACCTGGGCATGAGAATTTCATTTCAGACAAGTACTAGCTACCCGACCACAAGCAAAACAATAAGCCTCAGTCTTCTTGTGTGTAAAATAATCAATCGATAAATATTTATTAAGCACCTACTAAGGCCTAGGCACCCTGTTAAGTACAGAGGATTAAAAAGAGGCCAAAGACAAACCCCTAGGGACAGTACCGGTCTCGGTGACTCAAATCAAAATAGTTAAATCACTTTGTAAACTTCAAAGCACTGTAGTTATCATTAGTACTAGCTACCTATTCTATGGCACAACTGCTAGGCCACAACAAAAAATTAGAAGGATGAATAATTAGCCAATCTCCAAAACTGTTTCATAGGGCCAAAGAGGCTGAGTATTCCACATGAGGCAGCGTGGCCAACTACCAGGCCTCAATTCCCTTATCTAGGCAGAATGTCCACAGTGAAGCTCTACCTCCCTCACCTGGCCTGGTCCCATCCCCATCAGCTCCCAAACAACGGTGTGATACAACCCAACTCAATAACCATAGAGTCCCTATCTTATAAAGATTAAAGGAAAGGAAATGACTTTTTTGGCAACACCATACACTCTGTCAAGGAAGCCAGCTAGGCTTCAAGTCAGAAAGCCTGGGTTAGCTTCTGCCCCTCACAGTCCCTGCGACCTCAGTCAAGTCACTATCTCCCTGGGCTCCATTTTCTTCATCTGAAAAGCGAGTTCAACCAAGTTGTTACTAGACCATCTTTGAAAAGGTCCCCTCTGAGTTCTAAATCCAAGACCCTCTTAACCTGCTCCACCCTTCATCACAGGGAAGCTTGGGAAACCTGAAAATGGGGGCTAATGCAACAATGTTTGGGGAGGTGGATAGAATAATGCAAATACTAGGAAAACAAGATCAATGGGAATGCCAACATCATTTTACAGGAAGGATGATAAGTGTCTTTATATCTCATGACAGGGATGTCAAAGGCAAATGAGTAATACCTCCATGTTACAGTCTTGCTGTTAACTTCAGATGTCTAAGACTGGGGGTTTAACCTGGAGTTAAAGTGAGGGCATCTGGATGGCACTTTGGATAGGGTCAGGCCTAGAGTCTGGGAGACTCATCTTCCTGAGTTCAAATCTGGCCTCAGACATTTACTAGCTGGGTGACCCTGGGCAAGTCCACTTAACCCTGTTTACTTCAGTTTCCTCACGTGTAAAATGAACTGGAAAAGGAAAGAGCAAACCACTCCAGTATCTCTGCCAAGAAAACCCCAAATGAGGGTTACAGAGTGTTGGACACAACTGAAAAAAAAAAAAAAGCTAAACTGAAGGCCTAATTGTAACAGAGGAAAGAGCACTGGATTGGGTGTCAGAGGACCTAGATTTGAATTTGCTGTTTCTACATTATGTGAGCTTGGGCTGACTTAACTTCTCCAAGTCTCAGTTTCATCATCTAATACCTGACTGGACCTTGATCAGCTCTAAGATCCCTTCCAGGTCTGAAATATACATAACTGGGCCCTTTAACAAGGCTTTATAGCAGAGCGTTATGTTGAACTGTGAGTAATTGTGAGCTCCCAGAAAGCAGGGAATCGCTTTTACCTTTCTATCCCTGAGGGAAGTGACTGGTACACAGCAGGTGCTTAACTAATGTTTGCTGACACTGGTTCGCCTTTAGCATCTGCCAGTAAAATGGTTGGGCAATCTTCAACAGTCAGTTTTCTCCTTGGTAGAATGATCTCTCAAGGTCCAAAAGTTTCAACTACCTAAATTCTGCAGCAACCAATTTCTTCTTTTCCAATCTGAGAAAATCCTCAATAGTACCTTCTCTACAAACGTGATAAAAGCATGGAATCGAAATCTGACTGCAAGAATTTATTAAGCACCCACGTGCAAGGTACGGTGTTGAGTTTGGGAATACAGACTTAAAAAAAAAAAGTTCCTGTCCTCAAGATGCATATATTGTATCAGGGAAGTCTGAAAACTAGACTGAGAACGAAATGACTCAAGTTCCAGGCCAAACTCTATTATTGTGTGCCTCGAGCAAAAAAAAGATCTCTCTGGGCCTCAGTTTTCCCACCAGTAAAACAAGAAAGGCTGAATTCTATTTCAAAGATCTCTGATAGTCTACTGATTCTATGAATCATTCCAACTCCAGGTGTGATTTTTCTAGAAAGTGATATAATCAATGAAGATATAAGTGGAATATTTCATTGATTTGAATAAATTGGTAGTTAGTTTAAAAAGAAAAAAAAAGCCTACATTCGTGGAAAATCTGAAATTCCTAGCACAAATTCCTGCACTAGGACACAGGATGCCAATCCTTTTTACCCCCAAATCAACAAGTCAATAAGTATTTGTTAAGCTCTTACAAGGAGCCGAGCAGGGGCCAAGCGGCGGAATCCCCCACAAGCACAGAAGAACAGAGAAGCCTCCAGGCAGAGGGAATTCCACAAGTCCCCAGTCACTGCCAGGCGGAGAAGAGGAGAACAGTGGGGCAGAAAGCTCTCGGTGGGTCGTCCCACAGACGACGGGGAAGTCACGTTTCCACCTCCCGGCCAGGCCACGCAAGGCTACGGATTCTCCAGCTCGTCCCCACCCAGCTCTCCCAGGCCCGGTAAAGATACACTTTTCCAAGCAGAAAAACCCACAAACCAGCAGCTCTTATCGAGCGCCTGCTGCGTGCAGGCGCCGGGCGCACAATCAGTGCGCGGCCTCGTGGGGAGCACCTCCCCCTTTCCTCCCAGCCCCCGCTGGGGGGGGGGCAGCGGGCTCTTCCTGCAAGTTCAAGGGCTGGCGAGCATCCCCGGCGGCGTCGGACGCGCACCACAAACTAACTACCGTAATTACGGCTTGGAATTCCAGCCCAAAGCTGGGCAGCCCCTCCCCCCGCCCCGGATCCCCGGCCTCCGGACCCCCCCTCCCCCCGCCCGGGGAGGCCCCGCCGCATCCCGAGCGGGCACTTCCCGTCCACGCCCCGACCCCGCCACAGCCTCCAGGAAGCCCGAGCCTCGGGGCGCCAGCACGCGGCGCAGCCTGCAAGGGAGGCGCATTTACCGGGTTGCCCCCTTCGAGGCACCCCAAAGTCCCGGCCCCCCCCCGGAAGTGGCTCTCCAGCCCAGAGCGCGGCGGCCTGGAGACGACTCAGCTTCCACTCCCGCGTCCCGGCGCCTCCACGCCAGGGCCACGGAGCGTGCCCGGCTGCCCACGATACCCCTCGACAGGGCAGGGCAGGGCCCACCAAGTTTAAAATGTGCCTCGCGGGGTAGTGCGGGAGCCTCGAGGGCAGCCCGAGATCCGGGGAGGGGAAGGGGAGAGCCCCTGAAGGCAGGACAGCCCCCCGGGATCGGCAGGGCCCGGCACGCCCGGGGGCACCCCGAGAGGCGGCAAGGGAAACGGAGCGCGGCCCCTTTAAGAGGCCTTCAAGGCGCTCAGGGGCCCGGGGCCTCTTCGCCTGCCACGGCCCGGCGTGGGGGGGACCCTTTCCCAGGGAAAGCCATACCCTCCGACCGGTCCCCCGAGGCTCCCCCTCCTGCCAGGTCCCGCCCGGCCCAGCCCCGGTCCGGCGGCTCCTCCTTACCCCACTGTCGGCCGCCTCCTCCCAGCTCTCAGCGACCTCCTCATCTTCCATCTTACTCGCCGCTTCCCACCCCCCTCCCCGCGCCTGCGCCCTACGCCCTACGCCCTGCACCCCGCCCCCCCCGCGCTGGCGGCGCGCCTCCGCTAGGGCGCGGGCGCGCACGGCATCTCTGGCCTCCGAGGCCCCATCTCCGCCTCCGGCCACGCCCCCATCCCGAGGCCCCGCTCGTTCAGCTCCCGGAAGAGGTCCCGGGACAGCGTGCACGCGTCGCCGCCGGCGGACATGTCGAAGAAGGGCATAGACGTCTTTGAGGCGCCATCTTTCTTAAGAGCAAGCAGCCGTAGTAGGGGGCGGCGAAAGCAAAGTCCAAAGATCTGCGAGCTTTCAGTGTGGTCAAGTGACTCTTGAGGCGCCATGTTGTCTGAGGGTCGCGAAGTCCTAAGAACTTTTCACCAGTGTTTGAAGCGCTTGGCATAGTGGATAATCAGTAAACAAGCATTTTCAAGCGCTTAGCACTGTGTTCTAAAGAAAGGTCAAAGCCAGCTCCTGCCCTCAAGGAGCTTACAATCTAATAGAGGAAATAATATGCAAACACCTATGTACAAACAAGCTATAGACAGGATAAACAGAAAATAATTAACAGAGAAGGTATTGGAATGAAGGGGGATTGGGAAAGATGAGGAAGGAGAGCATTCCAAGCATGGGGGACGGAGAGCCAGAGAAAAAGCTAGATCTCATCAGCCCTAAGACTCACACCTCCTCAGCGTCCCTGGCTCCTGGGGGCCCTCCTTCCCTCTGATTAGAGAGGGTGGACGTTGGGGAGCCTCTCTCAGATCCCCCCATTTAAAGAAGGGGCCCGGGGCAGCCGCCTCATCATTGCCCACCTGGCTGGCCTCCCTTGGGCATCGCCATCGTCTCCAGAAACTCATCTTCAGGCTAGATGAAATTACTCTGAAACTCACACTTCCTCCCAGTACCTCCTGCCCTTGCGCGCCGCCCCCCCAATGGAGAAGGTAGAAGACGGACAGTGGGGAGCTCCTCCCAGATCTTCCATTTAAGGAAGGGGCCCGGGGCAGCCGCCTCTTCATTGCCCACCCACTGACAAGTGAGTACACCTTGAAGCTTCACTACGCTATCCTTCGTATCCCCAGTACTTAGCAAAGTGCTGGGCACATAGTAGGCGCTTAATAAATGTTAGTTACTGACTGGATGAAGAAGAGGAGCGGGGCATAGACCATGAAGGGCTTTGAATATCAAAGGATTTTATATTTGTTCCTGGAGGTGTTAGGGAGTTTATGGGGGGGGGGTGGCGCCGCCGCCACGGGGAAGAGTTGACATAATCAGACCTTTCTTTTAGAAAATTGCTTTGGCCTCTAAATGGAGGATGGACTCCACTGGAAAAGAAATTTGAAGCGGCCAGACCCCACCAGCAGGCTATTGCAATAATCCAGGCATGAGGTGATGAGGGCCTGCACCAGAATGGCGGCAGTGTAAGAGGCGGGAAGGGGGTGTGTTCAAGAGCTGTTGCAAAAGTGAAATTGACAGGCCTTGGCAACAGATGGCTTGTGGGAGAGAAGGGTGAAAGTGAAATACATCATATCACTTAGGCTGTTAGCCTGAGGTACTGGGAGGATGGTGATACCCTCTGCAGTAATAGGGAAGGTGAGGGGGTGGGGATGGTTTAGAGGAAAGAGATAATGAGTTGAGTTTTGGAGATGTTGAGTTTAAAATGTCAATAGGAGGTCTGGTTCAAGATGTCTAATAGACAACTGGAGATTAGAGGCTGGGGGTCAGCAGAGAGATTAAGGCTGGACAAATAGATCTGAGAATCACCAATACAGAGATGATAATTGAAACCATGAAAACATGAGATCACCAGGTGAAATAATTGAGAGGGAGAAGAGAGCCTGTGACAGAGCTCTGGGGGATACTCATGGTTAGAGGGTGTGGCCTGGAAAAAAGGTGCAGTAAAGGAGACCAAGAAGGATGGGTCAGATAGGTGGGACGAGAATCAGGTGGAAATAGTGTCATGAAAACCTAGAGAGGAAAAAATTATAAAGGAGAAGAGGGTGAGCAACAGTGGCAAAGGCTGCAGAGAGGTCAGGAAGGATGAGGATTGAGAAAAGGATTTGGCAATTAAGAGATCATTGGTAACTTTGGCGAGAGCACTTCCAGTTGAATGATGTCGTTGAAAGTCAGATTGTAGAGAGTGAAAAGACTAGCTGGGTGACCCTGGGCAGGTCATTTAATCTCTGCCTCAGTTTCCTTAATTATAAAATGGGGATAATAACAGCAACTACTTTTTTCTTAATTTATAATTTTCAACATTCACTTTTATAATATTTTGAGTTCTAAAATTTCCTCCCTCACCCCTCCCCAAGATAGCAAACAATCTGATATAGGCTATACATGTACAATCATATTACACATATTTCCACATTAGTCATGCTGTAAAGAAGAATCAGAACCTAAGGGGAAAACCATGAGAAAGAAAAAAAAGAGAGAGAAAAAATAGTATGCTTTGATCTGCATTCAGACCCTATAGTTCTTTTTCTGGATGTAGATACCATTTTCCATCTTTAAGTCTTTTGGACTTGTCTTAGATCATTAACAGCACCTACTTCCAAAGGATTGTTGTGAGGATCAAATGAGATATTTGTGAAGTGCTTATCACAGTGCCTTACACATAGTAGGCCCTACATAAATGCTAGTTGTGATGATGATGATGATGATGATGATGATGATGATGATGATGATGGGAAGCAGGGTGGAGATGCTTACAAACAGCCTTCTCCACCTCCTCTTCAAGACTTTAGCCACAAAATGGAAGAGAGATATGGGATGATAGCTAAGTGAATAGATGGACCAAGTGAGGGGTTTTTTGAGACTGAGTTAGACATGGATGTGTTTGTTGGCCAGTAGTGAAGCAACCAGTAGTTGGGATTGGAGAAGGAGCCATCTGCTGGAGAAGCTGACCTTGGATCCAGAAAGCCCTGAATCCAAGCCTAGCCTCCATCACAAAGTATCTGAATGGCACTGGGCAAGTGACTCAACCTCTTAGCATTCAGAGATAGTGCTGCCCTACAGCAAGGGCAACGAGGTGGCACAGTGGATAGCGCAGTCAGTCCGGGATCCAGGAGGACCTGAGTTCAAATCTGGCCTCAGACACATAACACTTACTAGCTGTGTGACCCTGGGCAAGTCACTTAATCCCATTAATGGCCTAACCAAAATAAATAAATAAATAAAAAGTTAAAGAATTTTTAAAAAGGTAGTGCTGCTCTACCTTGGTGGAGAGAGTTTCTTTACCTGGAAACTTAGACCAACAGAACCCAAACCAACAAACCCAGTGCCTATCCCTTGAACTGCAGAAGAGTCAGCATTTGTGAAAGGATCCCTGAATTTGGAGGCAGGCCTTCAGTTCAAATTGAGGTTCTACCCTTTGTTACCTATGTCCTGAGGCAAGTCTCCACACTTCTCCAGGGCAGCATTTCCTCATCTGCAAAATGGCAGAGTTGGAATAGGTGGCCATTACGGTCGATGTCAGCCCTGCTTCTGAGATCTTCAGAGTAAGAGCTGGAAAGTCAGTCAGTCAGTCAATAAGCATTTAAGTGCCTACAATGTGTCAGGCACTGTGCCAAGTGCTGGGGATACAAAGAAGAGGAATTTACAAAAATCATCCGGTTTGACCCTCCCCTTTTACAGACAGAAAAACTGAAACTCCAAGAGGGGAAGGAGATTGTGAATTGGAGAGCTGGGCCATGAATTCTAAAACCTCCTTGTTTCCCACCTGGCTGAACTCCTTTGGGACTACACTGACTTCTGCAGTGACTCCTGTTGTTGGTACCTTCCCCCTTCAACCCCTTTCTGATCCCTTTTGTGCATTGCCTTGCCCCATTTTAGATTGTAAACTCCATGAGGTCAGGGACCGTCTCTCTTTCTCCTTTGTATCCCCAGTGCTTAGGTAGACACTTAATGAATGCTTATTTATTGACCATGCCCAGTAATCTCTGTTCTGTATCACATTTTCAATCTTGGAATGCCTAATATTCAACATTTACTAACTTCCCACTACGGAGGTGAGGAGGATATGATATATCAGCAGTTAAATTAATTCAGATTCATTTCAGGAGAGTGCACTTAACCCCTATGGATCTCAGGTGGCCCCTGAGCAGGTGGCAAACTTCCAAGAGGTGGAAGAGTAGAGAGGGCAAGGACCTGGCAGGAGAGACAGCCTATGTAAAGACAAGAAGGCCTGCTGAGTTTGGGAAGCAGCAGATAGGCCAGTTTGGCTGGAACACGCAGTATGGGAAGGGGAATAATAAGAAAGAAGCCTGAAAAAGTAGGTGGGAGCCAGGCTGGTTTTAAATACTAGACTGAGGAGTTTGTATTGAATCCTAGAGGCAGCAAGGAGACATTGAAGGTTTTTGAATAGGGGAATGGCCTGGTCAGAGTGACATGTTTTGGCAATATTAGTTTGGCATCTGTGTGGAAGATGGGTTAAAGAGGGAAGTGACTGGAAGCAGAAAGATAAGTTAGGAGGCTGTTGAAATAGTCTAGGCAAAATAGAGGCTGCAACTGGGAGGTGACCGTGTCAGAGAGAAGGCGACTGATGAGGCACTACAGCAGAATTGGCAAGACTCTTGGTAATATTATAGTTTGTGTTCACAATGCCCTGTGTTTTTTTTAAAATGTTTTATTAATGCTATTTCCTCTTTTTACATCACTAATGCTTCCCAAGGACTTGCCTGCTTACAAGAGAACCCTCCCATAGTCAAGCAAAACAGATCAATACGTGAATATATTTGAAAATGGGTGGCTCATTTTGCGCCTGTTATCCACCAACGTCTCTGCCAAGAGGTGGAAGGGATGTTTCACCTTCAGCTCTGACCTCGTGCTTGGTCATTGCCCATACTGCAGATGAGGCAGCCAAACCTGAGGTGGGTTATGACTTGCTCAAGGTCACACAGCTAGGAAGTGATAGAAATCCGAGTTTTACCCTGGTAAATTTCATTCTGGGGAAATTTGCTTCCTTGCTTTAGTCTAGGAGATGAAGTTCTTTTAAGGTGTTAGGGGAAGAAGCTATCTAGAATACTCTGCATGAGGCATTGCATCATTTCATGAAGAAAGGCAAAATAGACTCCAAAGGCATTCAGACAGTCTCCTTGGGCCTCTGATTTTGAGACCCTACAATACATAACTAGCTTAGACCAATCAGGAGCTGACTGGCATCACTTAGCACAGACTCAGACAGCGGCAGAATACAGTTCCACTTTTCTAGTTACAGCTTTTGTAAGATAGCCTGGGAGGATGCTTTGACTAAGATCAGGTAGCCCATTATACTCAGTGTTAGAGGTGGGTGTCAGAGGTGGGATCTGAAGGAAGGTCTTCCTGTTTCCAAGTCTTTACATACTTCGTTGCAGCACTGGCATTCTCTCACTCTGCCAGTTTCTGGGACAGAACTAATACAACTTTTTTTTCTTTTTAGCTTTCAACATTCACTTTTATAAGGTTTTGAGTTCCAAATTTTTTTCTCTCTCCCTCACCTCCCCTTTCGCCTTCCCCAAGACAGCAAGCAATCTGATATAGGCTATATGTGTATTTCCACATTTAGTCATGTTGTAAAAGAAGAATCAGAACAAAAGGGAAAAACCACAAGAAAGGGAAAAAAAAGAGAAAATGCTACTACAACTTTTGTTAACCTCATTTTACAAATGAGGAAACTGAGGCATAGAGAAGTTAAGTTGCTTGACCCCATGATCATATGGTCAGTAAGCACCAGAGTTAGGTTTCAAGTGCAGGTCTCCGAATTCTGAATCCAATACTCTGTTAGAGCCAGATGCCTGTCACAATAAAGTAAGATGTGGTTTTGCTTAGCAGATAGAGAAGACACAGATAACTGTAATACTAAAGATTTACTGTGGAGGATGAAGTCCTCCAGAAGCTCTGGTTTCCAGATGATGTTGCATAAAGCTACAAAACATTGAAATTTCCCAAAAAAGGTGTATAATCCATCATACTTCACCCTTTCCTCATTCCAGTGATTCTGAATCCCCCAGCTGTCGTCATTTAAACCCTGTTTCCCATCTACCTACTACCTGTTTCCTAGTCCCCTTCCCCTTTAACTCATTCTTCCTTAGCCTCCCAGTCTAAAGCTATCCACCCCTTCCACTGTGCTCTCTGTAATGCCTGCTACATAGATTTAAAAAAGAAAAAAAAAACTCGCTTTCATCTTAAACCTGTTTCTTTTTTCACTTCTTCCATTTCTTGTATCTGACTTTTTCCTAATGACTCAGTTTCTCTGCCCATTCTTTTCAACATTGGTGGCACTTTCATTCATGCCCCCAACTCATTGGTTGTGGTGAAGGAATTGCAATTCTCTATGCTTATTACTACTTCCAACCTCTCGTTCTACCTCCATTACTCAGTATTTCTCTTCCTCCTCCTTTGATGTTCATTAATCCCATATTTATCACTCAATCAAGATTCTGGTAGCTGTTCCCTACAGACCTCCAGGATATGCTCCTTCCTTCCTCTGTTAGGTCAGTGTCTGGCTCATAGCCACTCCCCAGCTAATGCCCTCTTACTAGGAGGCTTCATTATACATCTTGATACACCCTCAAACACTCTAACCTCCCAGTTCCTCAACTTATTCATTTCCCATGACTTGTACTTCTTTATCCCACCTCATCCACACATAGAGATAGTCATACTTTTCAACTTACTGTCATCCACAAATGCTCCATTTCCATGTTCATGAACTCTAAAATTCCTTTATCTGATCATAACCTGTGGTCCTTCCTCTTTTGTCTCTGCCTGGCAACTCCAAACCCTATTCTTTGTGTGTACTTCGGGACAAAGACACCTCATTTCTACACTTTCTATACTTAACACTCTTCTCCCTTTCCCATCTTGAACCAAGTCAACTCCATACTGTCCTTCTCTCAAGACCCTTGCCCCCTATTCTTTCACCCATCTTTCTTGCTATGCTTCAGTCTTGGATTACTCCTACAATGTACTCCCTTTGCTCCTACTTATGTGCTATAGAATAAAGATGGGAAAAAATCATGAAACTGGATCTACAACAGATTTATATTTTGTAATCTCCACTGGGCCCTAACCATGATGAGACAATCCTAATCAATTCACATTCTCACTTAACACAATAGTTTTTCCAAAACTTTTCATTCCCCCCTAAACTTCCCATGGCTTCCCCTCGCTTCATCCTCTCAGTTAAGAACTTTGATTCATATTTAATTGAAAAAATTGAGGCCATTCTCAGAGGGCCTCTTCTTCTCCTCTGTTCCTTATCGCACATTACTTAGATGTCTTCTACCACTGTCTCCTTTACTCTTGTCTCATATGAATAGGTGACGCTTCTCCTTTCCAAGACAAATCTACGTGCACATGATCCCATCCTACCTCTGTCTTCTCCAGCAGACTATATCCTTTGACATCTCCACTTTCTCAATAATCTTCATTCTCTACTGCTTACAAACATGCCCACTTCTACCCCATGCTCTCTTGATCCATACATCCCCATTAAGTATCATCCCAATATCTCTCGTCCCTTTTGTGGTTAAATTCCTTAGGAAGGCCACCTACAATAATTGCTTCCTCTTCCTTTCTTCTTACCTTAACTCCTTAACAGTTTGGCTCCTAACTCATCATTCAGTTGAAACTGCTCTGTCCAAAATTACCAATTATCTCCTATTTGTCAAATCTAATGAACTTTTTCTCAGTTCTTATATTTCTTGATCCCTCTGAAGATTTTGATGCTCTCTCTTCCTTGATGCTCTCTTCTCTCTATGTTTTCATGACCCTACTGTCTCCTGGTCCTCCTCCTCTCTACATGACCTCTCTTCTCAGTCTCCCGCCTCTTCATCCTGATTGCATCCTCTTACTCTCTTAGTCTCCCAAGACTCTGTCCTGGGTCTTCTTCTTTTCTGCCTCTGTATTATTCCTCTTGATGAGGTCATCAGCTCCCATGGATTCCATTTTTATCCATGATTATGGAGGTAGTTTTGCAGACCTATTTATCAGCACTAATCTTTTCCTGACCTCTAGTCTCATATTTCCAACTACTTACAGGACGTGAATTTAATGTCTTGTGGACACCTTGAACTCAGCATGTACAAAACTGAACTCAATATTGTTCCTCCCCACACACCTCCGCTCTTCCTAACTTCTCTGTTGCTGTCAAGGGCACTGTCAACCTCCCAGTCACCAAGGTTCACAACCTAGGTAGCATCCTCTCTCTCACCTCCCCAACCCCATCCCCACCCAATCAGTTGTAAAGTTATATCATTCCTATTTTCAAAGCATTTCTCATGTGTTCCTGATTTTCTTCTCTGACACTGCTACCCCTTTGGTGAGGTTCCTTATCCCCTCACACCTAGAATATTGCTATAGCCTTTTGATTGGTATTCCTACCTCAAGTTCCTCCCAACTCCAGTCCATCCTCTACTCAGTTAAATTTATTTTCCTAAAGCACAGGTCTGATCAGGCTATCCCCATATTCAATAAAACTCAATTGTTACCTAGAGTCATTGAATGGGTGTTTCCTCAGACAAACTGACACCTGGGAAAGGCCTTAATTTAGAAAAGGCCAAGGTCACCGACTGCATCCTGGGCCATTGCTGGTTGACTTTTGTCTTGCCTCGGGACTTCATTGACTCTGGAGGGGAGAGTGAAGCTGAGCACTTTTTGAAGCTCTGCCTCACTTAAATCCAATTCATACAGGAGTTAAGACTTTACCTCTTGGAGAGAGAAGGACCAGTGACAACACTAACAAACTCTAAGGGCTCCCAATATACTCCAGGATCAAATATAAAATACTCTCTCTGACTTTTAGAGCCTTTCGTGACCTGGCCCCTTGCCACCGAATTTCCAGTCTTCTTACACTTTTCTCCCTTCCACGTTATCTGTGATACAATGCCACTGCTTTCCTTGCTGTTCCTCGCATAGGATGCTTCATCTCCTGACTCTGGACATTCTCACTGGCTTTCTCCTATGCTTTGGAGTTCTCTCTTTCCTCATTTCCATCTCCGTGCTTCTCTGGCTTCCTTTCCCTGGTAGTTAAAATCCCGCCTTCTACTAGAAGTCTTCTGACCCTTCATCTTAGTGCTATTCTTCTGACAGTACCGACAATTTATCCAGTGTATATCTTCTTTCTACTATTGAAGAATTCTCTCAGCCTCTAGAGACAGGAGTAATCAGCAGTGCAGAAAGGTCTGATGACTGTGGGTCAAAGATAGGAGGCCAAACTGGAAACAAAAGGTTTCATTAGCATGCTAAGGAATCTGTTGCTACTGATAACAGATTCAGATTGGGGGGGGGGCAGAGATCTTGCTTTTTTTTTTTTAAAGCCTTTCAGGTCCTAATGAAGCAGCATTCTGCAGTATTTAGGATAGAAAAGTAAAGCATTTTACTGGAAAGAGTAGAGAATGAGAGGGAATAGGTCAAGGGAAAAGGGAATGAGTATTTGGAATGCAAGTAGCAGGCTTTGTTATTGGAATGTAGCATGGGGTATCCTATGTCCCCTGCTAAGAGGCAAAAGGATAGACATCTCTGGTGTCTCTTCCCCCTACCCTTCTCCAAAGTACACTTTCATTCAGGCTGGGGCCTGTGGCAGTCATGTTGGTCTCCTGGGAGAGAGAGATTACTGTGTTAGAATGATATCTGTCCACTCCCTTAAATATTGTTAGTCTAGGGGATATAACTTAGATTCAAGTTAAACTCCTGACTGCTATTTCTTAATGGAGAAAGGAGAGCCTTAAGCTTTATATTCAAGACTTGACTTCCTTTCTTGCCAAATACCGCAATGAACACACACAGCCAGCAGCAAAGAAACCCATTTATCCAAGTTGATGGCAAAATATGTATCTGCCAGACGTTATATACCAGACAATACAGAGTAAAGGAGTTCTTTCACTGGGGATGAGTTAACAGCTCAACTGAAAACCCCAGACTTCACTCACCCAAAGGGAAATTCCGCAAAGTCTCTAGTGTAGCAGGCTCGGGATAAGGATATGATAGATATTTCCAGCTCTTCTCGTATAATTTCTTTCCAGAGTCTTTTTTTCTCCTTTCATCTGCCTAAAGAAAAGTTGGCATTGTGTAGCTTCTCTTTTGAAGCTGGAATCCAAAAGGCATGAGGAGACTGAAAAGCCAGAAGAGATTAAAGAGACCCATCTCTCCTCTCTCCTGCCTTCACCAGTTCTACTCTGGCCTCTCACACAGGCAAGAGGGATTGACCTCCACCAATGAGGAGAGAGTCCTATGCCAATGAACTTTGGGGCTTCGTTTATAGCAATAAAAAAATACTCCCCATTCAAGGGCAAGGAGACAAGATGAAGAGAGCAAGTACTTTTACAACTGTGAAAGAAATTCCTTTAGACCAAACTGCGGAGTGTCACCTAAGGGCAGCAAGTGATGTTATAGCAGTGGATGAGGCGATGCCCTTCACTGCATCCGTATCTAGGAGTTGGGGACATTTTAAAATTAAGATGCCAGGTGGTTGAAGGATTTCTACAATTTCTACAAGATATCAAATAATTGTGGTTCCTAGTTTTGCCCCATATTGCGTAATCATTTACCTTGTCTCCCCTATTAGATTGTGTGTATGAGTGTTATGTGCATTATATGTAGGAGTATTATGAGATTATTCGTATTCTCAATGCTTAGCACACGTACTGCTGGCACATAGTGCCAGCATATAGAAGGCACAATAAATATTTGTCGATTCAGCTAGAATTGGCTGGAACAAATTTGAGAGAACAAGTTCAGTTTTCAGTGTAAGGATTTGTACCTTGGAAATCAGCAAACTCTACAAATCAGGGTTTAACTTATTATTTTGTTGGTTATTTAGACTTTAGTGAAGGAGAAAGTGTTAATATTGTAGGTTAAACTTTAAAGTGTGTTATGCATACTTTTTTTTTTTGAGAGGTTATTTACCAGCACACCCCTGCTTGACTCAAAGGAATTTGGTCCGTTCATACACACTGGAAAGACCCCTGGAAGTATATTAAAACCTTCCTTTAAATTCACCTGAAAATAGTAATAAATAAATAAATATTTCTAAAATCCTTGCCTGAAGGAAAAGAAATCTTACACTAGTTAATCAAACTTCTTAGGAAACAAAAAGCCTGCCATTAAAATCCTTTCTCTTAAGCTAGTATGTAAT
The DNA here is from genome assembly GCF_003287225.1 of Phascolarctos cinereus. Lineage (NCBI taxonomy): Eukaryota > Metazoa > Chordata > Mammalia > Diprotodontia > Phascolarctidae > Phascolarctos > Phascolarctos cinereus. Next base: position 384,696,421 of record NW_027556098.1, read on the forward strand.
GAGTCAAGAATGAAAGATACCTAGAAAATGAATTAAGGCTGAGAACTAGACTTAAAGTAGAAATATCTCCAGTCTGATCACAATGGTTGCCTTTCTCTCTCCCTGAAGGAAGCAGAGTTATGGCTCACTCAAAGACAATGCACTCTTTCCCCATGTATCCAAAGAGATCCTTTTGATTGCTTCAGGTCACCTGAAACCAGCTAAGGGAGAGTTCCTGAGGGGAATGATCAAAATGAAATTGAGTGGTTGTAGGAGAATGCTACTCTAAGAGAGCTCTGGAAAGACTGGTTATTGTTCCTTCAGAAGAAATAAAAAGGAAACCATGAGCTGTGTTTTATCATACTGCAACTTTTTCATTTTCAAGGTTCCTTCTTCAGTTATTTTTCAGCCATGTCTGACTCTTTGTGACCCCATTTGGGGTTTTCTCAGCACAGATACTGGAGTGATTTTCAATTTCCTTCTCTAGCTCTTTTTACAGATGAGGAGACTGAGGCAAACAGGGTTCGGTGACTTGCCTAGGGTCACACAGCTAGGAAGTGTCTGAGGTCAGATTTGGACCAGGGAAGTTGAATATTCCTGACTCCCAGCCTGCCACTCTATCTGCTGAGCCACCTTGATGCCCCTTAAAGATTCCGATGTTTTTTCAAAATGGCTTTTGTTGGGGGCAGCTAGATGGTGCAGTGTATAGAGCAACGGCCCTGGATTCAGGAGGACCTGAGTTCAAATACGGGCTCAGATACATAACACTGGCTAGCTGTGTGACCCTGGGTAAGTCACTTAACCCCCATTGCCCAACCAAAAAAAAAAAAAAGAAAAGAAAAAGTAAAATGGCTTGTATTAGATAGACATATGTGAATCCATGAGAGGACTCTACCTGTTTGGATATTTCCTCTCTACGCTAGAAATACTTGGATTTAGAATAATGATAAGTTAATGAAAATTGTTTCTGGAAGACTTATGCCTAAATTCAAATACAGCGTTAATATTTGCTTTTTCTTTTGGCAGACCATTTAAATGAAGAATATCTATGGCCCAGATTTCAACATGTATCTCTATGGACACCCTCTAGAGCTTGTCCTGCAGTATGCGTATCTGGGACACGAGTACTGAAGGAAAAAGAGCTGAGCCCAGGCTTGACAAGGAGGAGAGTGGGCTGGGTTGTTTTGGGGAAATTGCAAAGCACTTTTCCTGGCCCCAAACTTCCCATAGCAACAAGGGGCCATCTTTACGAAACACGTGATTTACTGGAATTGCCATATGGCCGAAGAATAACAGGAATACGACTCTCTGAAGAACTAAAGGTGAATCACTCAGAAGCAACTGAAGGTTCGTGGTGGTTGAAAGGTAAGTGGGAGCAAGCAGCAACCTGTAACCAATGAGGAATTCTTAAGAACAGGAATAAAGGATGTCATGGAGGAACTATATGAGAGAGAATATAACAGGTGAATGGCCCCAGTACTCCTCTGATACCTCACAAGGTCCAGAAAAGGTCAGGAAGACCTCTAGTCTACACATTGCATGGCCACCAGAGATAAGCCTTTGGGAAGACATGGGTAGAAATCTCACAGAATGGATAGGTAGGAATGAGTTACAATCTGCTTTGTTGGGAGGAAATTCTGAAATGATGATGGCACATGAGAGTATCACATGATCAATGCATGTCAATAGAGAGCTGGCCTTGGTGTCAATCAAGGAGCCTGGGATCCTGTCTCTGACGCATCTAAGCTATATGACCTGGTACTTCTCAGTGCCCCAGGCATCACTCCAGTTGTTACTTTTCCATACCCAGAGTGCCCTCTACCAAACAAATCATAGACCCAGACCAAATACCAGAGTGCTTTAGAAAGGAGCAGAAAAGATGACTATGGACAAAATCAATAAATAGAGCAGTGTAGTGCAATGGAAAGCATACTGGGTTTAGACTCAGAGGGCTTGGGTTCAAATCCTAGCTCTGCTATTCATTACTTGTATAAACATAGGCTTATACTTGAACTTGTATAAACATTTAACCTCTTTGAGCTTCTGTTCATCTGTGAAATGAGGGGCTTGGACTTAAATCTATGCTCCTAGTTTTGTTGTTGCTTTAGTTGTGTTCAGCTCTCAGTGATCCCATTTGGGGTTTTCTTGGCAGAGATCCTGGAGTGATTTGCCATTTCCTTCTCCAGCTCATTTTACAAATGAGGAAACTGAGGCAAAACTTGCCCAGGGTCACACAGCTAGTAAGAGTCTGAGGCCAGATTTTAACTTAGGAGTCTTTCTGACTCCAGTCTGGCACTCTGTCCACCGAACCACCTAGCTGCCCTTCCAATGCTCATATACTTAACCCCAAATCCAAACTAGCAGTTTGACCTTGGGGAAATCACTTAACCACTCTGAGTCTCAGTTTTCTTATCTCCAAAATGGGTGTTAGTTGAGAGCTTGGAATCATTGGCTACAAGGGTTCTAAGAGCAATTAACCTCTTCTTGGTCATATGTAATCCAGTGGTCTCCCAATTTTTTGACCATACACTCCATTGGTAAACAAATTTTGATTGTGTAAAAAAAGGGCATATATTTATTTATAAATTATATGCTCATACTACCATACTAAAAATTATGCACATTATGAAACATGCAAAACAGGTATTCAGAACTATAAAGATGAAATAGTATTTGATCCTAGGATCAATAGGAAGGCATTGGAATTTACTGAGTAGGGGAGTTACATGGTCAAACTTACACTTCAGGAAAATCACTTTGGCAGGGAGCAGAAAATGAATCAGAGTGCAGAGACTTGAGGCAGGGAAACCAGCTAGTACCGGGGCAGGGAATCTTTGGCCTCGAGGCCACATGTGACCCTCTAGGTCCTCAAGTGCTGCCCTTTGACTGAATCCAAACTTTTGTTTTACAGAACAAATTCTTTTATTAAGGGTATTTGTTCTGTGAAGTTTGGACGATACTGCAATAGTCCAGAAAAGAGGTGATGGAGGGTCTGAACTAAAGCATTGGTGACAGGAATGGGGAGAAGGTCTTAGATGAAAGAAATGTAGACACAGAACCAAGATCTGGCAACTGATTAGGTATGTGGATACGGGGTGTGGGGCAGGGGTATGCTCAAACCAGCTTGTACTGGTGAGAACTGCTCATTTATTTTTTCAGTGGTAGCATTTATACCTCAGAAATGGGCAAAAACTACAAATCAGGGCTTGATTTATTGTTTTGTTAACTGTATAGACTTAAGTAAATGATGGAGGAAATGTCAACTATGCAGGTTAAACTGTGTTAAAAATTTGTACAGTTGTTGATTGTGTGTGTTGGGTTTTCCCCCCCCAGAGAGCCAGTTGTTAAACATTTACCATCCAGGTGAGAGAAGTGAATTGAAGATAAGGTTTCCAACTTGGGTGATTACAAGTGTGGTGGTGTCCTAAGCAGTAATAGGGAAGTTTGGAAGATGAATGGCTTTGTGGACAAAATAATGAACTGACTTCTGCCATGCAGATCACACCCACCCATGCTTGCTCACCATGTCTGACTCAATCTGTTCCACCCAAAATAAAAAGTGGGGAGGTGGGGTTCTTACCCAGCATTCCCTGGCCCCAAGCTCAGATCCCAACCTCTGAGAGGTGCCAAGGGAGGTAGGGAAGGGAGCAATTTTCCCAGTAGCTCCTGTTCAGCTGCTGTGGGTGGTGGTAGTTTAGGTTATAATCTCCCTAATGGGCCAACACTCAGCTCCCTGGGGTGGGGGAGGAAGGTTCAGTGAGTTCAAACAGTAAAAGGAGTGTCTGAATGCTGGGGACATAAAGGCAGTTGTGATTTTGTTGGAGACAACTGCATGATTGTCTGTCAGCAGAGAGGGAGGGAATGTGACCTGTTTTCCCAAGTTCTGACTGGTAGTTCAAATTATCTATGATATCAGGCCACAAATCACATGGGGTTAGCTGCAACCACAGTGAGGCCCCAGCTCCTACCTGGAGGCCATTGATCTAATCAATCAATTAATCAGTCAGTAAGGATTTTTTAAGCACCATGTGCCAGGCACACCTATGCACTAGGATACAAAGACAAAAATGAAACAATTCCTACCTTAAAAGGATCTTACCTTCTCTCAGGGAAGGCCACAGGGATGAATATGAAAATTTACAGAATATAGTTTGAGGAGTAGGGGCACTAACATCTGGAAGGATCAGGAAAGATTTAGTGTAGAAAGTAGGACTTGACCTGAGTCTCCAAAGAAACGAAGGATTCTAAGAGGTAGAAGTGAAGATGGAGTGCATTCCAGGTGTGGGGTAATGATCAAAGCACTCACATCTTCTAGTAGTAAATCTAGTGGTAAAAGTTGTTTACTCATACCTAATAGTAAAATCTAGTAAAACTTCCTAGGAAACAGCCCCAGGAAATGGAAATAATTTGCCCATGGTCACACGAGGAATAAATTGGAAAAGTCCATATATCTAAAGTTCCTTCCAGCTCTAAGCTTTTTAAATTCTGTGGTTCTACCTAACATTTTAGAAAATAGAGGTTCCTGGGATACCCAGTAGAATGACCAGTCACTAGAGTTCCTTGTCTTTGCATGACTGCCTAGAATTCAGGGGTGGAGACCTAGAGGGCCACATGTGGCCTTGAGGCCAAAGGTTCCCCACTCCTGGCCTAGCTGTTAGTGAATTAAGGTAAGTGCTCACATGGCAGTCACAAGAAGCGGTATAAAGACACTTTCACGGTATCTCTGGAGCACTGTGATGTTGACCATGAGACATGGGGAAACCCTGGCACTAGAACGCCCATTGTGGCTTGCCCACAGCAAAGAAGGCACGGTACTCCATGAGCAAAGCAGCATTGTAGAAGCACAAAGGAAGTGTGAGCCACTTCCACTCTAATTCTGACTTCTAACAGAGCTCACGTGCCTGATCTGCGGCAGCAGCCTCTGACCTTGAACTGGACTGATTGGCCACACACCACACCACACTCCAATATTGTGATGTCACACATCGGTCTTGGAAAATGAAGGACAACCAGCAACAAAAACAAAAACTGGGTATTTCAGTGCAATATCCTGTAGTGGAAATAAGGCTGGAATTGGAGTTAAGACCTGCTGTTCATCCCCTGACTCTGACAGTGGAGAGTTGTATGAGTCACCTTTTGAGCCTTCGTTTCTTTACCTTTAAAGTGGGGATAACGATACCTGCAGCGTTACAACCCTAGAGGTATTGTTGTAAGGTTCAAATGAGATAGTATTTATGTCATAGACTCTGTGTCTTTAATTCATTTTAAGACTGGTGGTGGTAATATCCAGAGAAAGAACTATGAAGTCTGAATGCAGATCGAAGCAAACTAGTTACTCTTTTTTTTCCTCTTTCTCATGGTTTTCCCCTTTTGTTCTGATTCTTCTTTTACAACATGACTAATGTGCAAATATGTTTAGCACGATTGTATATGTATAGCCTGTGTCAGATTGCTTGCTGTCTTAGAGAGGTTGGAGGGGAGAAAAATTTGGAACTCAAAATCTTATAAAAGTGAATGTTGAAAACTATTTTTATGTGTATTTGGAAAAAAAATAAAATACTATTAAGTGGAGGGAGAAAGACTGGTGGCATTGGAGGGAGTATAATAGCTTCTAAAATCTTTTTGGTTCCATCTTCTTTGGATTTAAATATTTTATTTTACATGAAAAGTTCTAAATTCAAACAAAATCACTCTGAGTCCCCAGTTAGAAAAATTCCAAACATTTAGGCAGATCTCTGCCTGATCTTACATTTATATTTATCTCTAGTTTGATGCCTAGCCTCTTTGTGATTGATGTTAAATTCAGTTTATTGGGAACATTTGGGTAATGAATCCCAGATTACATTATAGTGTCACTGGAGAAGCAGGCATTGGGAGGGGAAGTTGTGAAAAGAACTGACCTTTTCTTGGATTGTCCCGGTGCCTGTAGAACCAATGTTTCTCTATATCTTCCTTCTCTTTGACAGCTCAGTTCTCTCTTTGCTCTTGAAAGACATACAAGAATTGCCTTACTCCTTTTGTGAATCCAGATTTCTCACAAAAATGGCTTTAATTCACTGAGATATGTAGGCCCAGTTCTGATTTATTCATTTAAAAAGTGTTCTTAGTTAAAATATCAGCGTTCCAATGGAGTTGTTTCTAGTGCTATATCTGGTGTCAGAGAATCTGGGTTCAAATCCTGAGTCTCTGCCTGTGTGACCTAGGGTAAGTAATTTAACTTCTCTGGGTCTTGGTTTTTTCCACTGTAAAATGAAGGAGTTGTGATAGATGACCTGGAAGTTCCTTTCCAGCTATACATCTATGATTCTAAATATCAATTATTATTGACACTATTTAGATGTCTCAAATACAGGGTCTTGGAGAAACTTCTACCCGTGCAGGTTAGGTATAAAGGTATTGAAACCTCTTATATCCAGCAAACTAGAAATGATGAGAAAAGATGGGAAGATGGAAATACTCGAGGGTTGTAGAAAGAGAGGCACACTAATGCATTGCTGGTGGAGCTGTGAATCAGTACAGCCTTTCTGGAAAACAATTTGGAATAACACAGATAAAGTAACTATAGTATCTCATACCCTTTTGCCCAGAGATGGCACTGCTAAGCATATAGTTACCCCAAGAAGATTACTGATAAAGATAAAGGCCCAGGCACATCAAAATATTTGTATCTCTTTTTTTGCAGTACCAAAGAATTGGAAACAAAGTGGATGCCCATAGAATGGGGAATGGAAACAGATTGTGGTAGATGTATGTAACAGAATATTACTATGCTATAAGAAGTGACAAATGTGATGAATATAGGGAATCATAGCAAGACTTGTGTGAACTGATTGATGCATAGTTGGGAAGAATATACACAACAGATGCAATAATGTAAGTCAGAAGAACAATGGCAAGACAATCAAAAATGAGTGTTGCAAGATTACGAAGTACAAGCACAGCCCCGGAGAAATGACACAGATCCCTTCTCCCCACCCCCGGAACTTTGCAGAGCTGGGAAAGCAGCAGGGGGGTGTCCAGAGCTATGGAACATTGCATATGATGTCAGGTTTTTCCTATATATGTTGATTGATTTTGCCGATTTTCTTTCCTTCTTTCTTTTTAAATTATTTGTTATAAGTATAAGGAATACAATAGTTTTTAGACATATAAATGCTTATTCCCTTCCCATATCCCCCCCCCCCACTAAATGAAGAGGCCCCCAGGAAGTTCAAAACAACCGAGTCATCCCGTCGATTAAGACCAGAAGTAATGGCCCCAAATCCCTGTTCTGCCGGATGGGGAGTTTGCACATCAACCAGTCTTTCCAGTAGCCTTTCCTGGCGGCCACTAACACAAATCAAGTTCCCAAGTCTAGGCTCTTTGTTCTCAAGGGTGAGCCCCATCAAAGCCCCGTGGACTTGAGTGGTAGAGGACAAAATGCCCCATTCCATCCTCCACTCCCTAGACCCCAGTGAAATGCTCACTTATACACGGGATAAAAAGGAAGCAATTAACTGAGGGAAGGCCCTGGAATTGAGAGGGGTTGGGGAACCCTGTAGAAGATGGGATTTTAGCTGGGACTTAGAGGAAGGCAGGGAGGTCAGTAGGTGGAGGAGGGGAGAGAGAGAGTGTACAGTCAGAGGGAATGCCCAGAGCCTAGAGATGGAGTGTCTCATTCCTGGGGCAGCCAGTGTTATTGGATCTAAGAGTATGTATTCGGGAGTAGGGGGATGATGTGATCAGACCTGTGCTTTAGCAACATCACTTTAGTGGCTAGATGGAGGGTGGATTGGAGTGGGGAGAGGTCTGAGGCAGGGAGACCCACCAGCAGCTAGTGAAATAGTCCAGGTATGAGGTGATGAGCCTCCGCATGAGGGTGGGGGCAGCATCAGAGGAGAAAAGGGGCATATTGGAGAGATGAAATTGACAGGCCTTGGCAACAGATTGGCTATAAGGGGAGGGAGGGGGAGAGGTAGTGAGAATCCAGGCTGACTCCTAGGCTGCAGGCCTGAGGGACTCAGGTTCCAAAGAGCCAGACATGATTGAACAGCAGCAGTAACACATATACAGGGTGTCCTCTCCGTCCCTCGGGCTTGCATCCTAGGAGTCAGCCTGGTTATTTTGTACTTTGGAATTTAGCTCTAGCCGTGTGACTTTCAGACCTAACTTCCTCAAGTTTGGCACTTGAGATTTTCCCCACATTCCCATCATTCCATTAATCTTCCTTTGGCGATGAAGAGTAGCACAGTTTCCTGTTATGAAATTTTGCCGCTTCAGTCATACCTATAATTATTACAAATCAATGGAGAGCTGGACATTATGGCAATTGTCTGCAATCTCAGCTGCTGGGGAGGATGAGGCTGGCAGATCTGTGGAGCCTGGGAGTTCTGAGCTGTAATGGGCCAGAGAGACCCTTGGAATTGTGAGGTGTTGGGGAAGGCTTCCTGTAGAAGGTGAGATTTTAGTTGGGATTTCAAAGAAGGCAGGGAGGTCAGTAGTCATTGCAGAGGAGAGTGTTCCACACATGGGGGACAGTCAGAGAGAATGCCCAGAGCCAAGAGATGGAGCGAATTGTTCTTGGCACTAAGCCTGGCACCAATATAATGAGTCACAAAATCTCAGACCTGAAAGAGACCTCAGATGCCATCTAGTCTAACCAGTCATTGGATAAGGATCTTTTGTACCCCCAAGTAGTCACCAGACTTAATGAGGGGGACCCCACTACCTGCCAAGGCAGCCCATTCCTCTTTAGGATGACTCATTGTTAGGAAATTTTCCCCATACCAAACCTAGACTTGTCTCTTTGCAGCTTTGGGCCTTAGACCTGGAAGGGACATGAGAGGTCATTTAGTCCATTTGCCTACTGATAAGGAACTTGAAGATCACAGGAAGTGGCTGTTTTATCCAGTGCCACAGAGGTTATAAGTGGCAGAGCCAGGATTTGAACCCAAGTCCTCTGACTCCAAATCTAGCTCTCTTTCCTGTGCCACACACCTGTTGCTCCTAGGTTTGCTGTCTGTGGCCAAACAGGAAAAAGCTAATCCCTCTTCCACAGCCCTTTAGACAGCTATCATTTCCCCCTTCTCCCCTTTATATTTTCTCTTCTCTGCTAAACAGTCTCACTTTCTTCAGTTGATCCTCCTGAGGTATGATCACAAGGGCTTCCACTAGCCAGACTGTACTTGTCTAGATGCCCTACAAGTTGATCCATTTCCAATATGGGACCCAGAACTGAAATCCAAGGCTTCAGTCTGACCAGGGCAGAATAGTGTAGGCATCCTTTCCTTTCAACTTTCTTCCTTTGGTTCCTATGACATGACTCTTTTCTGTCTCTCCTGGTTCCTCTGTGTCTCTGGCCTCCTCCTTCCCTATTTCTTGTCACGCATTCTCTTTCTCCATCTACTTCCTGTGCAGACCTGTTTGCTCCTGAAAGTTTAGTCCTTGTCCCTTTGTTCAGGGGCCCAGCTCTTCACTTATTCCATGCCAATGACTTAAAAATCTGTAGTGATAATCATCAGATTTCAATTTGGGAAGGGCTTTAAAGAGTTAGTTCAAATCACTATTGTTTTACTGTAAAGGTGGATTAATGGATTTACTTATTCAGTCACCTCATCCCACTTAAAGTGAATGAGAAAAAAAATAAAGAAAATGAGAAAATGTCCTGGTCCCTTAAGCAGGTGAAAAAAAAAAAAAGAAAAGCTCACTCAATCTCAATCATAGGCTTTAGTAGAAATCAAGACCAGAGATTCTTAATCTGATATCTCTGAACTTTAAAAAAAAAGTGATAATTTTATTTCTATATCATTTATTTCTTTTGTAATTCTCTGTACTTTATTTTAGGCATTTAAAAACAGTCTTCTGAAGAAGGGTCCATAAGCTTCCCCAGACTTCCAAAGGAGTTTGTGACACAGAAAAGGTTTTGATCCCATGCTTTAGGCCACGTGTGACAAGCCCTTGGAACAGGAATGAAGTAGCTTGGGAATGTTGCTCTGATAGGAGAAGGAAACACGATCACTCTCCAGGGGTTCTCTATAAATTATCAAGTTTGTTTAGAACTGGAGTTACTCAAGAGATGCAAGGGTGACCTTCGGGTAAAGCCCCTGAGTCAGAATTCCCTGGGGTGGGGAGGAAGGGGAGGGAAGAGAGGCCTTGTTCCGGGTCTTGTTCCCCTACTTGACTGGATAGAGGAAGACCTGGTGAGCTCTGCACTGTCCAGAGCATGATGCACTTTCCGTCTTCCTGTCAGTCAGTCCCCTGAGGCGTTTCCAGATCAAATCGAAGTTGGTGTTTTCATTGGACACTAAGGACAAACCGGACCTGGATTTGTGGCCCCCAAAGGGGCCCAGCACATCGACTAGATCGTGCATAAGCAGAGCTCCTCCAGACTTGAACTCACTCTCCTTGGCACTCTGTATGTACTTGTTGGAGAGTGAGGCACCAACTTTTAGGTGCGGTGCTCTGTATTCTTAGAGTACCACCTTCATGATGATCCCTTTCCAAAAGCTCCTTAAGGCTGGATTCTAACCAAGGAATCATCCCTGAGTCCTTGGGGGAACCAGAGATGTGCCGGTTCAAGCTGACTGTTAAATTTTCAATGTGAACATTTACACCTTAGAAATTGGCGAATGCTAGAAATCTGGACTTGGTTTATTCTTTTGTTGATTGTCTGCTCTCAAGAAGTTAGTATATCTATTAAGCACCTACTGTGTTCTAAGCACTGTGCTAAGCACAAGGGATAGAAAGAGAGGCAAAAGACAGGCCCTGTCCTCAAGGAGCTTACAATCTAAATACTTTAGACTCTGGAAAGTGATAAAGAAAATGTTAATAATGTAGATTAAGCTTTTTTTTCTTTCTTTCTTTCAAGGCAATTACGGTTAAATGACTTGCCCAGGGTCACACAGCTACTAAGTGTCTGAGGCCAGATTTGAATTCAAGGCCCCCTAACTCTGGGACCGGTGCCCTATTCACTGTGCCACTAGCTGCCCCCAAACTAAACTTAAAAGTATGTCATGAGTACTTTTTTCCCCCCAGAGAGCTAGTTGCTAAACATATATTAGCTCAAACATATATTAGCTCACGGCTAGAGGTACCACTACGATCCTGAGGGGGAGATGTAGCCTTCTTCTAAGACCTTAGACTGATCTGTGAACACAGGAGTTAGGGTAAGGATCTTCAGAACTTACTGTTAGGTAGAATGTGGCCCAAGGCAAAGCCACAAAGATAGAAAGTTGAGGCAGCTAGGGTGGTGCAGTGGACAGAATGCCATCTCTGAAGTCAGGAGGATCTGAGTTGAAATCTGGCCTCAGACACTAGCTGTGTGATCCTGGGCAACTCACCTAACCCTGATTGCTTCAAACACACACACACACACACAATGAAAGTCTTAGAGCCTGGGGCTCTAAGGTCTCCTGGTCTCAAGTCCAACAAGTGGTCCACCATGTCACAATCCAGTACCTCCCACTGACTGCTAGACTTTTCCACTTGGATGTGCTACCATCAACTCAACAAAATACTCAAATGGATCTGTGATCACATCAATATGGGAGCTCCCTCCAAAAATGCAGATTGCAACCCGTGACTCTTGTCCATGGTCTCTTAAAAGTCTACCCAACATGCTGGAGTTACAAGGGAATATTATAATTGAGAGGTAGGGAGGTATATTGGAAAATGAGTATACAATAAAAAGAAAAGTTATCATTAAAACATGTATATATATGCATATGGCTTTTCTTATGTGATATTATCAAGATATTATTGAGGTCTTGTCTGGGCACAAAAAGAGCTGGGCTGGTAACAATGAGAAATGGAGGTTTTAACAACTGGACAGTCTGAGTGGTGATGTAAGAAAGAATTGTCCAGTAAATTAGTGCCATCCCACACCGGACACTGCTTAGGGAGGTAGTAGGTTCCACTCACTGGAGGTCTTCAAAGAAAGGTTGGATGACCACAAAGTCAGGAAGACCAGGGTTTAAGTCCTGCTTTTGACACATGTTAACTCTGTGACACTGGACAAATCACTTAACCCCTCTGTGACCCAGGAAACTCTACAAGACTAGAAGTTGCATCATCATCATCACAACTAGCATTTATATAGCTCTTTAAAGTTTGCAAAATGCTTTGTGAATATTATCTCATTTTATCCTCCTAACAACCCTAGGAGGTAGGTGTTATTATCATCCCCATTTTACAGATGAGGAAACTGAGGCAAGAGAGAGGTGAAGGGACTTACCCAGGATCACACAGCAAAGTAAATATCTGAGGCAGGATTAGAACTCGGCTTTTTCTGACTTCATACGTAGTGCTCTATCCACTGAGCCACCTAGCTACTTATATAATGCTTTAAAGTTTATATAGTGCTCTAGATACTCAAACACATTGTGACCTCCCAACAGCCATTAGGTTCTACAGGGATTGGTATCCCCATTTAATAGCTGAGGCAACTGAGACTCAGATAGGTTAAGGGGTTTGTCTGTGATGACATAACAAGGAAATGGTAAAGGTGGGAGATAAACTCAGGTCTTCCAGACACCAAGTCAAGCACTCTCTCCACTCTACCAAACTGCAGTGGTGTAAAAACCCAAACCATCCAGAACACCCCATCTTTAGTGACATTTACCGTGAAGTAGATGGTAGTGGTCTGAAGGAAATTTAAGAAAATCTGCTATTTCTCTCTGTTTAAAAAAGAAGACGAGAAATGAAGGATGGATGGATAATCCATTACATGGAGGAAATGAACAGAACATGATGGCTGCCCAACTGGATGTGAGGGATGAAGAAAAAGATTGAGTAAGAGATGACTCCGAGGTTTTAAAGCTGGTTAAATGGAAGACTGGAGGTACCTTTGACAGTGATATTGGGAAGGGAAGGGAAGGGGAATTTGTGAACAGATGGTAATTTGGTTTTCAATGTATTTCATTTGATATGGGGTGACACTTCACCTACCATCAAGGAATTAATTGTACATGAGGAAGAGAAGATGGGCTGGTCATGGGGTGAGAGTGAGGGATGATAATTGGACAGCCAGAGTGCTAGATTAGCGGATATCCTTGTGGATGTTAGAAGAAAGCTAACAAGTATGACTTGTTTGACTTTGGGGGAGTCCCTTATCTTCTCTGATCCCCAGTTTCCTCATGAAGGAGATTGCATTTGATGGCCAAGATCCTTTCTGTGACTAGATCCATGGCCTCTCTCTACTTTGCTAGCCAGCCTCACATTGCCCTCTTCCCTGCAGATGGATGGGTGGATGGATAGATGGATGGATGGATGGGTGGATGGATGACCACTTGCCACCTGGTATCCTTTGACTTCCTACAAAGAATGTGTACGCTCTCTTTTTTGCCTCTTCAAATCCTACTGGCCCTTCAAGGTCCACTTACTTCATTAAACCTTCCCAAAGTGCTCCAGCCTTCATTCAACACATATCTCCTTTGAACTTCTATTTAGCAACTTGTGGGCCATACCATATAATTGTGTGGTTAATTATAGCCTATTCTTGTATTAACTGATGCTGAGTGAAGGAAGCAGAAACGAGAGCACAATATTGATAATGACTACAGCAATGAAAATGAAAACAATGCTGAAAGGCAGCTGAACTTCGATCAAAGGCAGTACCCAGCCTTGGTCCCAGAGGACGCACACTTCCTTCCTTTCAGTAGAGGTGTGGGAGTGTGGACCAAGGGGATGGAATGGTGCATATATATACCGTCACATTTGGTAGCTCTATTGGTCAGTGTTGCTCGACTGTTTTTCCTTATTATAAGGGAATATTATAGTTAGGGGGAGGGAGGGGAAATGAGTGTACAATAAAAAACAGAAGTTATCATTAAAACATATATGTATGTATGTCTGTGTAATTATATACACGTTGATGTAGATAGTTTTATCTTGTGTAATATAAAGACATTATTGTGGTTTTGTCTGGCCACAGAAAGAGTCAAAGGAGTCAGGCTGGGCACAACAGGAAGTAGAGATTAGAACAACTGGATAGCCTGGGGGTGATGTGAGGAAGAGCTGTCCAGTAATTAGTGCCATCCCAGCGTGGAATGGGCCGCTCAGGGAGTTAGTGAGCTCCCTGTTGCTGGAGGTCTTTTGGGAAAGGCTGGATGTTCGTTTGTCAGAGAGGGAGCTTCTCGTTCAGATAGGAGTTTGACTAGATGGTTGCTGAGAACTCTTCAGTCCATGTGATTTTTGAAGTCTTCCATTGTTGAGGTCCTTTTGGTGTCTCCATTTTGGGGGGGCCCCCAGGCTGGCCCCTCCTGGCCCTGCTTCTGACTCTCTGTACTTCCACTCAAGACTTTTATACCTATTCCTCCTAGCTCCCTTTTATGTGATGGAGGGCTTGGTAAATATTTGTTGCTTTGCCTGCCTGCCTAATATATCCATATCCCTGAGATATTTTAAAAAATGACAGAATGGTGTTGCGTGGTTCTTTGGAAGATTTTTGAGAGGACTTAAACTTGAAAATTATTGTATAGGATGAGGAGGTATCAAAGAGTTGCCATCTGTACTGGTAGAGGGTGTTTCATCCCTGATCATTCTCATCATTATTGCCATGATCATGATCGCGATAATCATCACCATCATCCATTTCATCTTCATCATCATCATCATCATCATCGTCATCATCCTTATCAATATAAGTTCCTGGAAGGAAAGGATTGTTTCACTTTGGGGATTGTTACACTTTTGATTTTGTATCCCTAGGAACTAGCAAATAGTAGGAGTTTAATAAATACTTATTGACTGATTGACAATTGTGAATAAATGAATGAATGGTAAGGCATTTATTAAATGATTACCATATGCCATATGTTATACTAAGTTCTGGTGACACAAATGTTGGCTCTAAACTCAATGTTTATAATTTCTCCCTGCCAAGTATTTAATCAGTCTTTGCTTGAAGCTTTCTAGTGAGGGGGAGCCCACCCCTCCTGTGACAATCTGTTCCATTTTTGGATGGCTCTGATTCTTGGGAAATTTTTGTTTACATTATATTCAAATTTGTTAGTTTGTAATTTCTACCCACTGTTCCTAGTTTTGGATAGGCAGCAAAGTGGTGCCTTGTATAGATTCCTGGACCTGAACTCAGGAAGACCCGAGTTCAAATCCTGCCTCAGATACTTATTAGTTCTGTGATCTGGGCATACAGTTTGCTTCAGTTTCCTCGACTATAAAATGAGGATAATAATAGCATCTACCTCCCAGAGTTACTGTGAAAATTAAATAAGATAATGTTAGTGAAGTTATTTTTTAAGCTTTTATTTAGTATTTTATTTTCCCCCAGTTATGTGTAAAAACAATTTTTAACATATTTTTGAAACTTTGAATTCCAAATTCTCTCCCTTCCTCCTTTTCCCACCCCCCACCCCAGCAATGCCATATAGGTTATACATGTGTAGTCATGCAAAACATATTCATAATAGTCACATTGTGAAAGAAAACATAGACCAGAAAAAAAAAAACTCAAGAAAAATAAAGGAAAAAAAAATATATGCTTCAATCTGTATTCAGACACCAACAGTTCTTCCTCAGGGGATGGATAGCATTTATCATCATAAGTCCTTCAGAGTTGTCTTGGATCATTGTGTTGCTGAGAATAGCTAAGTCATTCACAGCTGATCACTTTACAATATTGCTATTGCTTTGTACCCAGTATGTTTCGCTTTGCATCAGCTCATGCAAGTCTTTCCAGATTTTTCTGAGAGCATACTGCTCATCATTTCTCATACTGCAATAGTATTCCATCATAATCACATACTATAACTTGTTCAGCCATTCCCCAATTGATGGGCATCCCCTCAATTTCTAATTCTTTACCCTTAGAAAAGAGCTGTTATAAATATTTTTGCACATATAGGTCCTTTTCCTTTTTGTTTTTGATCTCTTTTGGGATACAGACCTAGTAGTGGTGTTGCCAGGTCAAAAGGTATGCGTGGTTTTATAGCCCTTTGGGCATAGCTCCAAATTGCTTTACAGAATGGTTGAATCAAGTCACAATTCTACCAACAGTGCATTAATGTCTCATTTTCCCTACATCCCCCCCCAACATTTGTCATTTACCTTTTCTGTCCTATTAGCCAATCTAACAGGTAGTACTTCAGAATTATTTTAATTTACACTTCTTCAATCAGTAGTGAGTTAGAGTATTTTTTCATATGGCTATAGATAGCTTTGA
Source organism: Phascolarctos cinereus (assembly GCF_003287225.1). Lineage (NCBI taxonomy): Eukaryota > Metazoa > Chordata > Mammalia > Diprotodontia > Phascolarctidae > Phascolarctos > Phascolarctos cinereus. Next base: position 384,712,556 of record NW_027556098.1, read on the forward strand.
TTACTTCATCTGAAAACTGATTATATCTTTTAATCAATTATCAATTGGGGAATGGCTCTTATTTTTATAAATCTGACTCAGTTCTTTATTTGCTTGAGAAATGAGGCCTTTAGTAAAGTTCTTAACACATTGCCTGGCACCTATATGTTGGTTGTTGTCAAAATGACATCACTATGTTGGGATCAAGGTACAGTCTGTTCAGCTGTGGCTGATCAAACTGATACAAGCTCAGAAGGCTCTATCATAAGTTTGGCATAAATTGTCCATACTAACATTTGGGGTGGAGATGCCTCTAAATTTCGCGTTTCTTTTGAGCAACTGCAATTCTGCTTTGCTTATAGAGCACCTTGTCTTCTCTGATGTGGGCATGCCATGTTGAGTGGTTCTGTGCCAGTGTCTCCCACGTCTCATAATCAATTCCGAAGTTCTTCACAGAGACTTTGAGAGTGTCCTTGTATCGCTTCTTCTGTCCTCCATGTGAGAGCTTGCCTTGTGTGAATTGTCTGTAAAACAGTCTTTTCAGCGAAAGTATGTTTGGCATTTGAACAGTGTGGCCAGCTCATCAGAGTTGCATTCTCTCCAATAGAGTGTGAATGCTTGGCAGTTCAGCTTGAGAAAGGACCTCAGTGTCTAGTACCTTATCCCATCAGGTGATCTTCAGAATCTTCCTGAGACAATTCAAATGGCAGTGATTCAGTTTCCTGGATCATTTGCCAGCCTCGTTTCACTCAGGGTCAGGGCTGCTATTTGGATGTGATACCTATTGAGTTCTCTCACAACAAGAGCTGTTTGTCTTTCAGGTCTATGGGATTTTGTCTTATCCATAAACATGTGAGTGTTCCATGTACTGATGGTGAGTGGAATCATTTTCGTAAAAGTTTTCATACTTTTTTGGGGGGGGGGTTGACCGCTGAGTGGGATCCCCACCTGCTGCAGCAAGCAGGCTAAGGTTGAGTGAAGCAGACAATTTTTAGGGCACATTTTCTAGCCCCTTCCTCATGCCAGGAGGGAGTAGGGCGCTCCTTGGAAAAGGTTGCTTAGATGTCCAAGGGGTTGTTAATCCCACTGCTGCTTCAGTCCAGTGAGAAGATGACTGTATGGCCTTGGCCGCCTGTGTGCAGGCTTGTGACTGCAGCTCCCAGCGTATCCACATCTGCTGCTCTGTCACTTGCCTGTTGCCACAGGACTTTGAGGTAGGTAAAAATGGTAAAATGGCATGGGTGATGTCTTTTGACTTGCACATAAATTGGATTTAAGTGAGGCAGAGTTGTATGTAATTATTGGCTTCATTCTGTCTTTCAGAATCATTGAAGTCCGGTGTCAAGACAAAAGTCAAGAAGCCTGGCTATAGCTCAGGATACAGTGGATGACCTTGGCGTCTTCGATGTCTGATCAAGCTCTAAGTGCTCCACAGTGCTTGCTTCAGCTGCCTTCATGGCCATTGGAACAAATTGTTCTCATCTGCCCATTCTGCCAGGGGAAGTCTTCCCATGCCTGGAGCAGACATTCCCCTAATTCACCTACAGGTTTTAGACCTCTTGGTTACCCTCAGCCTCATTTAGCCCGTCTGCCAAAACAGTTTACCGGGGGTAGCCACTGCACATGCTAAAGCTTGTTGGAGCCACAGGTGAGAGGTGAGTGAAGCAGGTGGACACCAAAGGTGGATGAGTACTCCTGAAAAGGGCTCGGTAGCCCTCACACTGCAGTCTTTCCTGAACATCCTGCACCCCAGTACATAGCAGGTACTCAATAAATAGGCATCTAGGTGGTGCCGTGGATAGATCACTGGGCTCAGAATCAGAAAGACTCATCTTCTTGAGTTCAAATCTGGCCTCAGACACTTACTAGCTGTGTAACCCTGAGCAAGTCATTTAAGGCTGTTTGCTTCAGTTTCCACATCTATAAAATGGGCTGGAGAAGGAAATGGCAAACCACTATGGTGTTTTTGCCAAGAAAATCCCAGATGGGGTCGAGAAGAGTAGGACAAGATTGAAATGGCACAACGTGAACAATGCATGCTTGCTTCCTCCCTTCCCTCCGGAGCCAGTCAGAGCACATCTCATCTCTTTCCCCCATGAGAACCTATGAAATATTTGAAGACAAATCTCATCCCCCCCTCCCCCTACACACACTCAATCTCATCTTCTCCGGCAAAGCCCCCAGCTAATCCTTATATGACATGGACTCAAGGATATTTGTCATCCTAGCTGCCCTTTTAAGGACATTTGCCAGCTTATCAAGCCTTCCTAAAATGTGGCAGCTAGAAGAAGAAAACCATTCTATCTTTCTCCAAAATTTTTCTCCCATGAACAAGGTGCATCTAATCCCACAAACCAGCGAAAACATTCCTATACTTTTCTCTGATACCTTTCTCCACTTAACTATAAACTCAGATTTTATAATCACTTGATTACTTCTCTAGACCTTTAAAAAGGTAACTTTTTTTTTTTTGGCTAGGCAATGGGGTTAAGTGACTTGTCCAGGGTCACAGCTAGTAAGTCTCAAGTATTTGGTCTGAGGCCATATTTGAACTCAGGTCCTGAATCCAGGGCCAGTGCTCTATCCATTGTACCATCTAGCTGCCCCATAAAAAGGTAACTTCTTGGACCTTGGAAAGGTAATCTCTGAAAAATAACTGAAACGCTCCTTTGGAAGTTGGGTTTCAGGAACTCTTACTGCGTGGTTCCTCTCCCCCTGGCTACCACAAAACAGAATATATATACCCTGACGTGGTCTATCCAGGGCTAGGTCTGGATGCCACCAATAGTCACGAATGCCCAGACTGCTGCCGTAACATAGGCTTTCCAAAGGGCACTTATGGTGGCCACATGGTTGAAGACAAGCCATTCCCGTGCAATTGTTAGAGAAGGAGGAGTTTCAGCTCTAGGTCCCAGAATCTAGCTTTCCAGAAAGAAAAGGGTGAGTTTTTTTTTCTGGCTAAGGCCTGCCTCTGGAGTTGTTTCTCTAGAAACCTAAAGGTCAGGAGTCCTGGAATGTGGTCTTCCATTGAGAGAAGAGGAGTTCCTGGGAAGAGACTTCTTGGAGAGATAAAAGGATTATGTATTTTGCCCTGGGATTGGGGTGGACCAAGTCCAAGATAAGAAGAAAAAAAGGACCTGGACTTTATACACATATGTGTATGTGTGTGTGTGTATAAATTATATATAATTATGTATATGTGCGTTATATAAATTATATATACATTATATATGTGTGTGTTATATAAAATTATATATACATATATATATAATTATATATAATATATATTATTCAGTTAATGGGGGTCAGATAAGGAAGAGGGGGTCTGTCTAGTAGCCCCAAGATCACTTCCTATTGGGGGGGGAAGAAGAACCAAATACCTTAAGGTCAGATATCTCTAGACATCTCTGAATTAAAACTAGATTGGTTGCTGTGTTAACTACCTTACCTTTGTTTCCCTTCCAGAGGTGGTCTAATACACAAAATTATACTATGAGCATGGATGGCTTTAGGACCCTTGGAAAGTGAGATTTGTGAAGAGAAGCATGTCGATTATTAATGGGCTGCATGAGTCCTTCGTGTGTTTTGCTGTATTGTTTATGGACTTTTGTGAGCCCTTGTATGTGTTTTTGTATTTTATGTGGGGTGGAGTAAAGACTTGGTATCCTGTTTATCCATGAGTTCAAATCTGGCCTCAGACCAAATACTTGAGACTTACTAGCTGTGACCCTGGACAAGTCACTTAACCCCATTGCCTAGCCAAAAAAAAAAAAAAAAGAAATTACCTTTTTAAAGGTCTAGAGAAGTAATCAAGTGATTACTGGTTTTGCTGAATCTTGACCACCTTCATGAAGTTCTTATCTATGACCAGTAGAGGGAGATATGCTTCTTTTTAAATTAATTTTTAGTTTTCAACATTGCTTTTGTAAGATTTTGAGTTCTAAATTTTTCCCCCACTCCAAGACGGCATGCAATCTGATATAGGCTATACACCTATGCTCATATTAAACATATTTCCACATTAGTGATGTTGTAAAGAAGAATCAGAACGAAAGAGAAAAACCATGAGAAACAAAACACAAAAAACAACAGAAAAGAGCAAATAGTATGCTTTGATCTGCATTCAGACTCCATAGTTCTTTCTCTGGATGTGAATAACATTTTCCATCATGAGTCTTTTGGAATTGTCTTAGAGCATTGCATTGCTGAGAAGAATTAAGTCTAACAAAATTGGTCATTGCACAATGTGGCTGTTACCGTGTACAACGTTCTCTTGGTTCTGCTCACTTTACTCAGCTTCGGTTCATGTAAGGCTTTCCAGGTTTTTCTGAAGTCCTCCTGATCATGATTTCTTTTTTTTTTTTTAATTAATTTGTTTTTAGTTTTCAACATTCACTTCCATAAGCTTTTGAGTTTTAAATTTTCTCCCCCTTCCTCCCCACCTCTCTCCAAGACAGTGTGCAGTCTGATATAGGCTCTACATATACATTCCTATTAAACATATTTTCACTTTAGTCATGTTGTAAAGAAGAATTAGACCCAATAGGAGGAACCACAGGAAGGAATAATTAATAATAATAATAAACAGATAATAATGATGGTGATGATGATGATGATGATGTGGCCTTGCTTTATAAAACAAAACATAAGAAAAAGAAAATAGTCTGCTTTGATCTGCATTCAAACTCTATAGTTCTTTCTCTGGATGTGGAGAGCATTTCCTATCGTGAGACTTTTGGAGATGTCTTAGATCCTTACATTGCTCAGAAGAATTAAATCTAACAAAGTTGGTCATTGCACAATGTGGCTGTTACTGTGTACAATGTTCTCCTGGTTCTGCTCACTTCAGTCGGCATCAGACCATACAAGTCTTTCCAGGTTTTTCTGAAGTCTGCTTGCTCATCATTTCTTATAGCACAATAAATAGTATTCCATTACATTCATATACCACAGCTTGTTCAGCCATTCCCCAATTGATGGGCATCCCCTCAATTTCCAATTCTTTGCCACCACAAAAAGACCTTGCACAAATATTTTTGTACATGTAGGTCCTTTTCCCTTTTTTATGATCTCTCTGGGATACAGACCTAGTAGTGGTGTTGCTAGCTAAAAGGGTATGCACAATTTTATAGTCCTTTGGGTATAGTTCCAAATTGCTTTACAGAATGGTTGAATCAAGTCACAACTCCACCAACAACGCATTAGTGTTCCAATTTTCCTACGTCTGGGAGATGCGTTTCTTATAACGGGGTTAGATTTAGGCTGTAGAACTTTGAGCCCTCATGTCCAATGACTCTGTAATCTCATCAATGTGGGTATTCCTTCCAAATGTACAGATTGTAACGCGTCCATGCCTGCCTATCTCGTACCCCTCTTCTCTGTGATTTCTTGGAAATCCTAGAATCATACATTTGGAGCTAGAATGGACCTTGCTTAGAAGACATTTGGTCTAATCCCCTTATTTTGCAAATAAGAAAACTGAGGTTCACAGAGTTGAAGGGACTTGACCAAGGTCATTCAGCTAGTAAGCATCAGAGAAAGGATTTGACTCCAGGGATAATGTTCTTTTCACTGTATCATACTGTACCCACATTGCCTTCTTAATCCACCCAACGTGCTTGGATAAAACCCATAATTCTCTTGATTTTATATAGATAGACTATATGGACTATGCCTTTGTAGCTCTCAACAAATGATAAGGCCCCTTTTTTTGGTAGTCATCTCTGTTTCTGATGCTTTTCTTTACTCCCATTTTACTGAAGAATTTCTTATACTCACCCTGTGCCTTTTCATTGTCCTTTAGGTGACCCTCAACTTTAATTCTTTGGTAGCTTATATTCCATGGCTCATAGCCAAATAGCACCGCCAGAAGAACATTATTGCTCAATGTACCAATCTCTAGAACTTAGCTCTGTACCATATCAGATGGGTTTTGAGGGTTTCCGTGCCTGGAAATTTCATTTCCCTGCAGCCAAATTGGTGATTAATCAGTCAACCAACATGCAATCATTAAACACCTACTATGTACCAGGCATTTTGCTGTATGATGTCAATTCAAAGACAAGAATGAGTCTCTGCCTATAAAGAGTTACAGTGTCTGGGTCTAGGAGCTTATATTCTAGAACTAACAGTGTCACTGGCAGCTAGGTGGTGCAGTGGATACAATGCCAGGCCTGGAGTCAGGAGTTCTTGAGCTCAAATCCCTTCTCAGATGCTAGCTGTGTGACTCTGGGCAAGTCACTTAACTCTGTTGGCCTCAGTTTCCTCATGTATAAAATGAGGTGGAGAAAGAAATGGCAAACTCCTCCAGTATCTTTGCTTCCTTTAAAGACTATTGAATGTAAGAAATGGAAAACAGGACTTCAACAGAGGGGGGAAAACTTGTGGCTATGAGCATTTCTGGTAGATCCCAAACTTTTGGACAGTGCCAATGGTAAGGAAATTTTCCTTGACACCAAAACTTAAATCTATTTCTCCTTAAATCTGAAATCCCTTCTATTGTTTCATGGCTCCCAGTTTTGCCTTCTGGGGGTAAGTAGAACCAATGCAATCTCCCTTTCATGGGACAGCCGGTAGAATACTAGAAGACAGATGATGATGATGATGATGCCTTGCATTTATAGAGAGCTTTAAAGTTTGCAAAGTACTTTACATTTGTTAATATATTTGATCCTTCCCAACAACCCTAGGAAGTAAGTGCTATTACTAGCCCCATTTTACAGATGAGGAAACTGAGGAACAGAGTGACTTACTTAGGGTCACACAGCTAGTGTGTGTCAGAGACAGGATCTGAATTCAGATTTTTCTGATTCCAAGGCCAGGATAAAGATCCACTTCACTCTCGCTCTGCTCTACATAGTGTATCACCCTATCTTCTCTTAGCCAGGCTTAATATCCTCCGTCTCTGCAATGGGTTTTGTATGGCATAGCCCTCAAGCCCTCTCTGTCCTTAACTGCCTTTGTCTGAACACTCTCCAACTTAACCGTGTCCTCTCTAAACAGCGGCTCCTAGAGCTGAACGCAGTTCAGAGGAAGACAGTCCGGTGAAGATGACAGAATACTGGCTTTACAGGGATTCCAGTCTTGGCTCAGAAGTATCCATCCATCCATCCATCCATTCATTCAACAGTTATTAGATGACTACTTTATGAACGGCCTTGTGCTGGGGAAGATGCAGACTTCAGTTGGACGTGGTCTTTGTTTCAGAGGATCTACAGTCTTGGAGCTGATTTGGAGAAGATGCGAAGAGCTTTAATACACCAAGTCACATACTAAAGTCTAATAAGAGGCTTTGGAGGGAAGGCTTTAGATAGAAGCATGGTGCCATGGAAAGACTCCTGGATTTGGAGGCCTGTATTCAAATGCCAGCTCTATTATTTACTACTTGCATGACCTTGGACCAGTCACTTCTTGTGTCTGGTCCTTGGTTTCCTGCTCTGTAAAATGAAAGGACTGGACAAGGAGATTTCCAAAGTCCCTCCCAGTTTTAAATCTATGAACCTTTAAGGGGTGACATTTATGTTTTTTAAAATTTTCATTTAATTTTATAGTTATTCTGATCTTAATGAACACCAAATACAATAAGCATTTCTATATACAGAGTAGAACAGAGAGGATTATATATGAAACCTAATCTCTTAAATAGAACTTTCTTTTAAAAAGTATATGATATTATAATATTATGTTGTATATGTTATATAGGTATATAATAGATTAAATATAAAACTTTCAAAGTATTCTGAGAGGAGAGAGATTCAGTGTTTGATCCTGTAACAACCTTGTGAAGGGTTGTAAAGCCCATTTTATAGAGGAGGTAAACTGAGGTTGACAGAGGTCTAGTTCCTTGCCCAGGGTCACATAGCTAGTTAGTATTTGAAACAGGGTTTGAATATAATCAGTTAACCTATTAAGCATTTATTAAGCTCCTGCTACTTGTCAGGCACTATTCCAGGCACTAGGGATTCAAAGATGAAAAAGAAAGTTTCTGCCAAGGGGCTTACATTCTAAAGAAAGAAATAACACACATACACTTACACATATACATACATGTGTGAATATACAAATATACTTTTTTAGTGGAGAGCATTAGAAAGAGATGAGGAAAGGTTTCACACAGAAGGCTGCACAAGGGATTGTGAGAGGTGGAGGGAAAGGCCTTCCAGGCATGGGGGACAGCCAGGACAAAGGTACAAAGATGGGAAATGGAGGGTCTCGTGTGAGGGGTATTACTGAGCCAAGACTAGAGTCCCTATAAAACCAGCATTCTCTTCTCTTCACCAGACTGTGTTCCTTTGAATTGTGTTCAGCTCTTCTTGTGTGAAGGCCAGTCTGGCTAGGCTGTAAAGTGCAGGAAGGGGAGTAACGTATAATGATGCTGAACATGTAGGTTTGAGAAGGTTTGTGGAAGGCTTTAGATGTCAAAGATCCTTGAGGTAATAGGGAGCCATTGGAATTTATTAAGTAGAAGAAGAGGGACATGATAAGACCCAGGTTTTCCAGATTCTCAGGTCAGCATTCTTTCTACTATGCCATGCTAAGCTTGGAGTCAGTAGTTCTGAGTTCATGTCTTGGTTCAAGCACTTACTACCTTTGTGTTCTTTTGTAAGTCACTGGACTTTTCAATCTGTAAAATGGGACTAACAATACTTACACGACTTCCCTTATGAGATTGCTGTGAAGAAGGTGGTTAGCAGGCAGCTAGGTGGTATGGTGGATAGAACATTGGACTTGCAGTCAGGAGGACCTGAGTTCAAATGTGACCTCAGACACTTACTAGCTGTGTGACCCTGCATAAGTCAAGATGTCTGCCTCAGTTTGCTCTTCTGTAAAATGATGGGTTTGGACTCCCAATTATAAAGCCACCATCCTATGTTGTTTAATCATTCAATCAATAAGCATTTATTAAGTATCCCCATTGTACCTGGAACCCAGCTAAGTGCTGGGGACAAGCACAAAAAATGAAACAATTTCCACTCCTAAGGAGTTTACATCCTAATGTGGGGGGGGGAACGACAGGGGGGACCACAAGTACTCCTATAAGTAAATAGGTATAGACAGTGTAAATATAAGGTGAATAAATTAAAATAGATACAAAATAGTAACATGCAAAACCGTTTGGGAGGGAAGGCACCAGCAGTTGGGGAGGATCAGAAAAGGCTTTATTCAGAAGCTCAAACTGGGCCTTGAAAGGCAAATTGTTGGTAGGTAGCTTGGTGGTGAAATGGATAGAGCACAGAGCTTGCAGTCATGTTGAGGGCCGGCTCTAAAGAGTCCGATCTGGGTTCAAGATCCAGGACAGAGTTTGACTCTTGCCCAGGCTTAACCCACAGGGCTCAATCATTTAGGAAGCAGGGCTCTCCAAATCTCCCCCTGCAAGGGAGGTTTTCTGAGACATTCCTTCTCACCCTTTGAACCTTGGATTTACACATTCAGTCCTCCATGCAGGTGGCACCAAAGCGTCTGGGAAAACCTTGGCAAATACAACCCAATCTAGGAACCCTGATAACGAGGAAATGTATGTTGTCCCGTCCTCAGCAGATGTTTTGGGGAGTACCTCACGGGGAGGACTCTTTGAAGTTAAGCTCGATTTTCTCCATATATCCTGTACTCTCAGATGAATAAACTGAGTCAGTCTTTACTGCTCTGCCTGGCCCACATCTCACATTTATTTCGCACCTTCCCGTTTGGAGTGCTATCTGATTGCTGGCAATACAGTCACAAATACAGGACACTTATTAGCTGTGTGACCCTGGACAAATCACTTTACTGCTGCTTGCCTCAGTTTCCTCATCTGTAAAACAGGGATAACAATATCTCCCTAACAGGGTTGTTGTAAGGATCAAATGAGACAATAATTACAAAGCACCTGGTATATAGTAAGTGCTATACAAATGTTAGCTATTATTATTGTTAACTGAGGTAACAATTGTAAAGCTCTCAGCATGGTGCCTGGCACATAGGTGCTGTATAAATGTCAGCTATTATTAACTGAGATAGTAATTGTAAAATGCTTAGCATAGCACCTGGCTATTATGATTACTATTACTTATAATTGCTATCATTCTTAATGGAGAGGCAGGCACTGTTGTTTGTGTATGCTTTTATTATCATGGGTGAAGGTCAACGCGTCCGTCTATCAGGTAGGTCAGTGGGACACACCCACAGCTCAGCTCATTTCATAGGATCTTAAAAATAGAACAGCTGCACGGGGCCTTAAGGTCATCTCCTGAAGTCCAGCCCCTTTCTTTTGCAGCTGAGGAAACTGAACCCCAAACGAGTTAGGGATTCAGATTTCCCAGGCTGGCTCTCCTCTCCATTTCTCCAGGACAGTCTCTCTCCTTCCTAAATAAAGAACGATAACAAAGGCAAGGGACGACGGGAAGAAGGTCTGAGGCCCAGCTTCCCCTCCTCCTGACCTGCCCTTCCCTCCCTTTTCCCTTCTCCGCATGACGTCTCCCTCGGAGCTCCGCCTCCCCACGCGAGGCGGGCTCGCCTGGCCCTCGTGCCTTCGTACGTGCGTGCGTGCGCGCGCGCGCCGCGCCGTGCCCGCCCGGCCTTCCCCGGGCGGCTCTTGACGCATGCGCGGTTTCGCTGTCTTCCCCGGGCCGGAGCGGCGGCGGCGGTGGCGGCGGCGGCGGCGGCGGCGGCGGCGGCGCTGGCGTTAGCGGTGGCGGCATTGGCGACGTTGAGTGGAGAAGATGGCGGCTCCGGGGAGTTCGGGGACTCGGCAGCCGTGAAGAGGAGGCAGCGAGAGAGGCCCGGCCCGAGGTCCAGCGCAGCGCGGCGCCCTCCTCCCCCTTTCCCTCCTCCGGTCCGTCAGCCCGTCCGTCCGTCCGTCCGTCCGTCCGCGCGGCAGCAGCCGCGGAGCGAAGGCGAGAGCGGGCGGTGGCCAGGCCAGGTGAGGCGGCTCCCCGCGCCGGGGACCCGCCGGCTTCCTGGGGCCTGGCTGGCGAGAGCAGAGCGAACCTCGGGCCATGGACCCTCCCCCCCCCCCCAGTGGGGGAGACCCTCCCCAACCCCCAGGGATGCGGGGCCCCTGGGCCAGCCCGTCCCCAGACCCTACCGGCCGCCCCTGCTGGGATGCGGCCCGCCTCCCGGGGTGAGAGCCCCCCTGTTCCCCCTCCCCAGACTCTCTTCGGAGGGTGCAAACCCCCTCCCCAGCTCACCTCAGAGACCTCCTGCTGAAGGTGTAGCCCCCTCACTTCACCTCGTTTCCCTTTTGTGGGTGCAAAACCCCTTTTCCTTCCCCAGTCCCCCTTTTGAGGCTGTAGACCCCCTTCTGTCTTCTTTCTGAGGGTGCAGTCCCCCTTCCCTCTCCTCCCTAGTCTTTTTGAGGGTTCAAACCCACCTTCCCTGCCTTCGCTCTGAGGGTCTTAACCTTCCCCCCCAGCCCAGTCTCTCCAGCCTCCCCTCTGAAGGCGGTAGCCTCTTGGCATTCTCCTACTAGTGTCCTCCCCTCCGAAGGTGCTAAGGCTGTCTAAGCCCAGCCCCTCCCTTTCCTCTTTGAAGATGTGTCCGCCCCTACCTTGCGGGTAGCCCCCTCCTCGGGCTTCCCCCTCTAAAGGTGTAAGTGCCCCTCAATATTGGGAGTGACTTTCCGGTATCAGGAGTCATTCCTCCCCCCTTCCCAATCCCTGGAACAAAATGAAGAAAGGGGGAAATGCATCCACACACACACACACACACACAAAATGGCTAGCCAGCACCAGGACACGGCATCACCTGCTAAACTCGAGAGGATGAAGGCACCCCCTGATTTTAGTGCCCCTGATCCAACCCGCATTGGCTCTGGGACGGAAGGCTGGCACTCCAAGTTAGTAGCACCAAGAAAAGGGTTCGAAAGGTTTTGAAAGCCTCATGAAAGGTTTTTGACCTCTGAGGTCCCTCTGAGCTCTAAACCTGTGATCCCAGGAACCTTTTTTGGATAGCCCCTTCAGAGTGTTTTTCTTTGTCATTGGAAAGAGATGGGACCGTGAGCTCTCCTTGGTTAAAGAAAGACCGAGGGTTCGGGATGGTGGAAAGCTTGTTTCTGTGAGGTGGTGCTGAAGGGTGGAAACCAATTAGGAAAATGCAGAAATAACAGTTGAAGGGTCCTGTTTGTCTTGTCTCTAGGAATGTTGAGATCTTCTGTTTCAACTGAAGTTCACGTTTGTGAGTGTCCTTTGATGATGTTCAGGATTAACCCCTTTCTTTGTCTGCTGTCTTTAGATTTGCCTGACGTTAGGGAAATATCCTTCTATTTTCTTTAATTGGGGTGGTGTTTGGATTTAACTTTTCCCTGGTGAAATAGTGACTGCTTCAGATGGAGATAAACTTTCAGTGTGTCAGGATCTTTTCTCCCTTCTTTGTAGTAATATTGTATTATGTTTAATATTGCTTTTGAGGAACAGCCTTTTCTCCCTCCAGTGCCAGTGGGGTCTAGTTGTGTTTCTGTAGCTGTGTAGTGAAATTGACTCTAGATTCATACTTGTAATTTCTCTTAGAAGTGATGCTTTGAGCTGGAATTATCCTGTGGCAAAATATTAAAACATGATATCAGTACATATTGAGCCCACTCTAAATTATTTCCTTAAGTAGAGGTACTTGTAGTTCTCCAGGAATGAAAAAATCGTGTGTCCAAATGAGCAAAAGATTTTTTGAAAAATATAGATTATTTAGAATTAATGTTTAAAAAATCTAACAGTGCAGGTTTTATGGTTAGCAGTGGTGGCTGTTCTGTCTGTCAAATTCTTAACTTTGAGTGTAGTCATTTGTACAGACTGATTCAACTTCTGGATCTTCTTGTCATATGTTGTATCATTTTATATCCTGGCACTTTATTTTCTGTTTGAAGTATAAATTAATTATGAGACAGTTATGTAATTTACTTTATTCATATTAATGGGTGGGTATGTTGCTTACTTCAACATATTTTTGATTGTCAAAATGACAGTTGTTTGGGTTGAATGCCAGTTGACAACTTGATTATTTCTTTTCTTCTTTCAAAAACTGAAGTCTTTCCCATAGAGATTTGGGTCTTCTTAGGGGTTTATTGTTGCTTGCTGTAACTAAGAGAATACCTGAATGCAGCAAAACAGACCAATGTGGTTGTTTTAACATTATGCTGACTTGCTGAGAATATTGCATTGCTGTGCTGAAACATCAGGTTCTGGTGCAACTTTATGTCACCCATAGCTTCATTCTTTCTCTAGCATTCTGGCTTTTGGGAAGAAATGTTTTGTCTTCTGGGTCTTCCCCAGACTCCAGACCCCAAGTCAGGAAAGGAAAATAAGCAGGAAAATTTATTTTAAGGGAGTCATATCCATTTATTACTTCTAAAAGAAGGTAAAAAAAAGTGCCTCATTGTTTCTTTACAACTCAGAGTGTGATCCATAACCCTGGGTAAAAGCAAGGAGAATGCCAACAAAGCCTGTGGATTTTATGAGCTTTTTGAGGAAGAATGGTGTAGCGGAGAGTGACGTTAGGTGGTGCAGTGGATACAGCACTGGGCCTGGAGTCAAGAAGACTCATCTTTCTGAGTTCAAATCCAGCCTCAGACACTTACTAGCTGGGTGACCCTGGGCAAGCCACTTTACCCTGTTGGCCTCAGTTTTCTTTTCTGTAAAATGATCTGGAGAAGGAAATGGCAAACCACTCCGGTATCTTGGCCAAGAAAACTCCAAATGTGGTGATGAAGAGTTGGATGTGACTGAAACGACTGAACAAAAACAGTGGTATTGGAGACTGCTCTGACCTTGGGAGCTGGGAGCCTGGGGTTCAAGTCCTGCTTCTAATACATTCTAATTGTATGACCAAAGGTTGGACTTCTTACTTAGAAGCATCCAAGGCAACTTTCTGAGACTCTTAAATTACAAATGAGTAATTTTCATTCGTTCATCTCTTCATTCATTCTGTTCATTCATTAAGCACCTACTATATGCCCAGCACTGTACTAAGCTTTTGGGATATAAAAAGAGGCAAAAGACAGTTCCTACCCTCAATGAGCTTACAACCTAATGGGCGAGACAACATGTAAACAAATATATACAATGCAAGCTATATACAGGATAAATAGGAAATAATTAAAAGAAGGAAAGCATTGGAATTACAAGGGTTTGGGGAAAGCTTCCTGTAGAAGGTGGGATTTTAGTTGGGACTTAGAGGAAGCCAGGGAGGTCAGTAGTCACAGCAAAGCCAGGAGAGCATTCCAGACATGGGCAGTACTCTGAGAAAATACCTGGAGCTGAGAGATGGAGTGGAATGGCCCAGAAGCCCCATATACCGGCAGTTATTCACAGGGATAAGCACATAGAGCTGTATGAAAAATGTTTAAAGTTCCAAAGATATTACGCTCAGAGCTAGAAGAGACTGTAGAGACCATGTGACAATGGACAAGAACATTTATCTGTGTTCTGACAGCTGAAGTGATTTGACCCAGGTCATTACAGGCAGAACTGGGAGTAGAACTCATGTCTTCAGACTTTAAGCCCAGTGCTTGTACCACTAGACTGTGCTATGTTGATTTGTGTAATTTTGTGCTTATTTTAAATCAGTCAACAATAATGAAATGCTGTAGAAATGTGAGTTATTTTGTAATCTTGCCCTAAATGCACATAGAGAGGGGTCTGTTTACAGCCAGCAAATACGTACCCAAGTTCATCACAGAAATGTCTACTTTTCAGTGGGAAGTAACTTCTTTGAAAAATAGAAGGGTTTAAAAAAATTGTTGTACCTTTTGGACTTGTATCACATGATTTCTTTTCTCTTTTATTCATTCATTGTTGTGACCTTTCCCTCAAGACTTTTGAAGTCTCAAAATGCAAGGGAGCTGTAGACTGTTTCTTAGAGTGAGTCTTAGAGTGAGTCTTATACCAAGCCAGCAAACACAAGCATTACCATTGCCATAGTTAACATGGCATGGATGGGGTAGCTAGGTGGCATGGTGGATACAGCATTGGTCCTGCAGTCAGAAGGACCTGAGTTCAAATCCTGCCTCAGACACATAACGCTCATTAGTTGTGTGACTCTGGGCAAGTTACTTAACCCCAGTTGCCTCACCAAAACAAACAAAAAAACCCATGGCTTGGATGACTGGACTGAGGTAATCCAGTACAAGAAGCCCACTGTGTGTATTATTTGGCCATGTTTATTAAAGAGCAGGGGTGTAATTCTTCTTTAATTAGAAATATTAAGTATGTTTCTATCTAATGTCTCTTTTCTTTGTGTAATGGAGAGTAGAAATCCACTCCTATATTATTTTGTGTAGAAAATGAACTTTTAAAAAAAATGAACTTTTGAACTTATGAAGTGTAGCTCAGTGACTTCAGCTTAAGGGGCCTTTCTTTATGTGTGATATCAATTGCAGAACAAATATTTACTTGCAAAGATACTTTATGCATTTTAGGGTTAAGAATAGTAATATGTTCATTAAGCACTCAGAATTTATAGCACTATACCAAAAAATTTGAGATTCCAAAGATATTATGTTCAGAGCTGGAAGAGTCTATAGAGATCATCTGACTCAATCCTTCCTCTGACAGTGAATGATTTTTTAAGGTTTGGTGAGGTGCTGTTTGTGATAAAGGAAAATTTTCATTTTTTAAAATGATGTAACCGTTTACTACACATACAGGGAAGTGAGTTGCAGATGATTAAGTCATACTTTAAAAATTGTTCGGTATTAGCTCACATTTCAGCCTATTTTAAAAATAGTCTCTTGTGACATTCCTCCATGTCTTGTAAAATTCATAAGTTATTGGTGCCCTTGTAGCCTTGTTTTTGCATTTTCTGACTCATATAATTAATGGAAAGCTATTGAATTTGATTTGTATTAAAATTTTTCCTAAATTAAATTTGTCTAGAGCTTCACTTGTGAAATTTTTTTTCTCCTACATTTGTTTTGGAAATGGTGCCACTCTGTTCTGCACTAGAGGTGGGTGATTGTCTTTATCATCTAGTTTAAGAAGCTTTAGAGGTGGTTTTTTTTTTTACGAGACCTTAATCATTATTTCTGCAAAGCATAAACCATTTATAAGACTTTTTTTTTGTTATTCTGGAGTTTAAATGAGACAGTAATTCATCTGTCTTTTTCTAGTCACATATAAAATTGAGATAATTCCAGTTTCTATAATGATATGAAATTTCTTAGATTTAGATAATAATGTATTCTTAGGGTGTTTAATATTTTACATGTTTTTATTTCAGAATGTCTTAAGAAACTCAGCAGTATGGCATTATAGACTAGACTTTTGTATTTCTTTCTGAATCTTAATCAACTCTTATAAGCTTAGTCACCTTTTGAATATTTGATTTTTTTCATGCCATATGCAGAGCAATTTTTCCAGTGAAATAAATATCTGGAACACTGCCTGGAGAAAGATTAATGCTGAGATGTTCTTATCAATAACATTTATTTAATTTTGATTTTAAAAAATAATCTGCTAGGTTTGCAAGAAAATAATAATTTATCTGTTTGAATATTATTTTTTAAGTTTTGTAAGTAATCTTTCTGTTTCTTTCCAAGAAACAGAGTACTGTGATTATAGTGTTTTCTGCAGAGTTGCCTCTTTGATTTTCTCTTGAAGATAATGAATGGCATCTTTCTATATAGATCTTTTCTGTATCTGTGCTTAAGAGAACAAGTATTTGGCCTATTGTGATGTCTTCTACTTTTTGCTTTTTCTTTGGACTCTGCTTTACCAACTTGATCATCTTCCATACCATGCCCTCTAATTGTGGGGTATCTGTCTTGGGTCCTTTTCTCTTTTTTCTGTACAGTCACTCACTTGGTACTCTCATCAGTTTTCTGGGATTCCTTTTTATCTCTGTGCAGATGCCTTCCAGAACTATACATCTCTCCACAGCTCCAGGCCCAGATCGCCAACAAGCTATTGGACATTTCAAGCTGGCTGTCCTGTCCACATGTCTTAACTTGTATTCGAAACAGAACTCGTTCTTTTTCATGCCTATTCCTCTTCAGAGCTTCCCCATTTCTGAAGTGATGGGCATCCTGTCCTTTCAGGCACCTACATTCACAGCTTTGGTATTGTGAACCCTCACTCCTCCCTCTCACCTCACATAGCCAATCAATTACCAAATCTTGTCTCCACGGCCTTGCTTTCATTGCTCCCTTGTCTCCATTCACAGTGCTATAACTCCCACCTAAACTACTGCAGTGGCTTCCTAATTGGTTTCTCCCTTCATTCCAATTCATCTCCCATCCATCTGCCAAATGCATCTCCTAAAGTGTAGGTGTGACCATGTCATCTCCTTCCAGCTCAGTAGGACTCCAGTGGCTCCTTTTCACTTCTAAGATCAAATGTAAGCTCCTCTGGCATTTACACCTCTTGAAAACCTGGCCCCTCCCTAACTTTCCAGTCTTCTCCCATGTTCTCTACCATGTACTCGATGGTCTAGTGATACTGGCCTTTTTGCAGTTCTTCACGTAGCATCTTCTATCCCTGTGCCCTTGTACTGGCTGTTAGCCATGCCTGACACACTCTCCCTCCTCACCTCCACCTCTTGGAATCCCTGGTTTTCTGGTAGATTCAGCTGTACTCTGCATGAAGTGTTCCCCCCTTTTTTCCACACTTTCCTGCCC
This sequence comes from Phascolarctos cinereus, assembly GCF_003287225.1. Taxonomy (NCBI): domain Eukaryota; kingdom Metazoa; phylum Chordata; class Mammalia; order Diprotodontia; family Phascolarctidae; genus Phascolarctos; species Phascolarctos cinereus. Next base: position 384,730,113 of record NW_027556098.1, read on the forward strand.
TCAGTGTTACATCGCATCTACTTTGTATTTTTGTTTGGTCTATATCAGACTGTGTGACTCGGCAGCAAGTAGGGGCCAAAATTAAAAGAGGCTGAACTTTGGGCCACAGATAGGTTTTTAGCAGCTCACTTTCCAAGTAAAAGTATAATTAATAACCAAATCATATTTAAAAAAGGGAAATTTCAGTTAATATAAATTAATTACACTTATTACTTAAGATTTTTATTTATCCTGAAATCCCTCTTCTCTGACTAGGGACAGACTGAGTGATGATGGTTGGTTGCTTCGGGTCACGAGACAAACAGGAGAGAGTAAGCCATGGCAGCCCACCTGCCGAGTTACACGAGGGGCACACTAATGACTAGTGGAAGGTGGGTGAAGCGGGGCATGACAAAGCACTCATTACATCTTTACTTTCTTTTACGTCCTCTACGTTTTCTGTAGGCCACCCAAAATCCTTTGGCCGATTATATGTTGTGCAGGCCTGGTCTATACCTGTAGATGTGTATCTTGTCTCCTCTGTTAGAATGTAATAAACTGCTTTTGGGCAGAAACTGTTATTGCCATTTTATTTTTTATTTTCTCATTGCCTCGTACTTAGTAAATGGTTGTTGATTGATTGGCTGGATGTCCCTGCTGAGTCTTCTGTTCTCTAGACCAGATGCCCCTGCGCCTTTGACTGTTTGTCACATGGTGTGATTTTGCAGTCCTGTGCTCTCCTGGTTGCCTTGCCTGGATGATTTTCAGATTCAGTATCTTTCCTAAAATGTAGTGCTCAGTTTCCTTATCTATAAAATGGAAGAGGTTAATAGTAGCATTACCTCATACTTGTTGTGAAGAAAGTGTTCTGTAAACTAAATAGCTTAATATAAATGAGTACTTTAGATGAGTGATATATAACTCAAATAGAAACACATCCCTGCTATCCACAAAATGACTTACAAAACCAAGAATTAACATTGTGTATGCATTATTTTTCTTTATTTTGTTAAACATGTCCCAGTTATATTTTGATCTGGTTCAGGCCAGAGGCCCCTTGAATTTGGTACCGCTGGGTTAGAGGGAGCTATGTGATGCAGTTAAGTGCTCAGCCTGGAGTCAGGAAGACTTGACCTCAAATCGGGTCTTAGACACTTAGTAGACCCTGGGTAAGTTTCTTAACCTTTTTGCTTCAGTTTGCTCAACTATAAAATAGGGATAATAATAGCACCTTCCAGGATTGTTATGATGATAAAATATTTGTGAAGTGCTTTACAAACCTTAAAGTGCTATGTATGTGTTAGTTATGATTAGAGCTGTAGTAATACAAGTTGTACATAATATATCATACAGTAGAGGAGTGACTTGCTTACGAGTTCCATTGCCAGAGACAAAGCTGGGAATACCAGGTCTTTTGATGAGAACCTGAACTAAGTGGTTGGTGTATGAATAGAAAGAGACACGTTTGAAGGAATTAGTGACTGGTCTTAATTAATTGGGATGTAAGGGTCTGTAAGACCTAGACCTTATGGTACCCTGTTTCATGGATGTGTGAGAGTAAAGTCGTATTGTATGTGTGCAAGGTGGATGGCAGGAAGATGATGGCCAGGGTAGGATGTGAAATATGGCTGGGACTAGCTGAATATAAAGGGCCATTCATCAGTCAGGGAAGCACAGGGTTTTTGGGGCAGGAGTTCTAAAGCTAAAAGGGTTAAATTCCCCCTAGGGTATGGTATGGTCTCTATAAGTCCTGTGGTCTTGAGGTTTGTAAAGAAGCTGGCCAGGGTGCAACGTGAGGAATGGCTGAAGCTGGGTAGATATCTCAGTTTATGTGAGTCACTCTTCAATGATATAAAACAATTAGCTTGATGTTTATCTTTTCAGATTAACTACTATGTGAGTTAGTGTCTAGAATAAGCATTATTTCATTTGCAAGTACAGAAACATAATAACAGAAAGTATCATCAATTCCTGGGTAATGAATTTTTTTCCCTTGACTCCTTAAGGACATACATTAGTGCACAAAAGGGTTGTGATGTGTGCCATGGGAGTGTCTTACCTATAACAATGACATTCCATAGATTTCAGTTCTTAAAGTAATTGTTACTAACTGATAATTCTGTATAAATGCAGAGATACCTTGTTTATTAAGGAATGTGAACTTTTAAGAGCCAGGGTTAAATATATTTTCTTTCTATGATAGCTATGTACCAAAAGCCTTTTGAGTTTTGGAAAATTCAGGTAGTGATGACATTAAACCCAGAGTTCTGAATTCTCCTTCCTCTGGAGACACTCATTTATTCAGAACTTCTCTATAAAAGATATCATGCCTATAGTGTCTAAACCATACAAAGTTTGATTCTTTAGTGCCGTGTCCCAAGACCACTAGATTCACAGCATTTTTCATTAAGAATATTGCTAATTCCTAGGAGATTCTTTTTTTTTTTTTAATTAGACCCTAAAACATTCTTGTCCTAAAGCTCTGTGTGTTTATTGGGAAAAAAGAAAGTGGAAATAAAAGGCTGGATTTAGTGAGATTTTTAGCAGTTAGTAAGCAAATTGCCTTGCCAGACTTAGGCCTTGACCTGGAATTTGCACTGTCTTAGAACAACAGTCTGTAAATTGTTTTGATTATGTACCTGTATCAGTAATAAAATTTTTAAGTACGCATTTACTATATATTTATAAATTATATGTGTACTATTATACTAATATGTATGCCATAAAACATACATACAGAATAGAAATTAAGAAAGGATGCGATAACGATGACAAACAATATTTTTAAATTTTTATTTACAAACAATACATAAATCCTATTTGTAGAGTAATATGATTGAATATACATCACTATTAAAAAGAAATTCTTGTGCCTGGCTTGGAGGGATAGAGTAAACTTAAATCACAACTGTTAGTAATTTAGTTGATTTGATCAAGCAGGAACATTTCTTTTTTTGAGTACTTTTAGACTGAAAGATACACAATATAACAATCACATAATAGTGATAGCTTTTTAGCAAGTAATGTATCTCTAGATATTCACCATATGCAATGTAAAAACAGGCAAAAAGTGAATTATTCGTGATTTCAACAGAGCAGAAGGCTTTTAATATAACTCCATTCTTTTTTCTTTATGTGCTGCCGTCTAACATCTGTGATGGATGAAATCTGAAATAACTGAGGAAACAAAGGTTCGAGCTTATGAGTATATCAGTTTATTAAGCAGTGCAATACCAATTGCATAACAGATTGGGATCAGGCCTCCTCAGCTTGGTATTGGACCCAAAATACAAAAGGGAGAGACAAATTTTTATGCATTAAAAGAAAAAAATTAACAGAACATAAACCAGGATACAAGACTGGTAATCAGATTTCTAATTGAAAGAAAAGTTAGGGACCTTCCAAGTTGGAGAGGAAGAGTGAAAAGGTGTAATTCCTAACAGAAAAAGAAGTGTCCCACTCCTATTTAAATATCTGTATTCAGTCAAAGGAACAAGGAAACAGTAATTTATTGACGTGTGTGGGGACAGTTTTCAGATAAGACATATGAGTTGCTTGAGGTGTATAATTATAAGAAAATTCCTCATATCAGCCTTTGGATCTGACTGGGTTTGTGGTCAGCATAACCTAGGTCCTTGATGAAGGGTCTCTAAGCAATAGCTTCCCAGCCATGAAGGGGCTGGGTTCAAACAGTGCAATAAAGTTTTCTTACAATTCCATCATTGAATAAAGTTTTCTCACAAGATAGAAACTAGACTAGACCCATGATTGAATAGAAAGGGAACTGAGCTAGAATCAGAATTGAGTGACCGGATGGAGTCTGTGGTTCACTCAGTCCGCACAGTTCCCACACATCTTACCTTAATGTCTTATTCATATTGGGATATTTTAGTTGTTTTTGTATGAGAAACAGCAATATGATCAATTTATCTGGACAGTAGAGTGCAAGAAAGGGAATAATGCCTAATGAGCCTGGAAAAGAAGGTTGGGGCCGGTCATGAAGAGCTTTAAGTGCTGAAGGAGTACTAGAGAGCCACTAGAAGGACGTGATCAGCCCTGGGCTTGCAGAAGATCACCTTGGCAGGATGTGTTGGAGTAGGGAGAGCTTCAAGGCAGGGAGATAAATTAGGAGACTGTGGCCATGGTCCAGGTGACAAGGGTGCTGGCTATGTGACTGGAGACAAGGGGGCATATGGAGAGAGGTTGAGATTTGGCAACTGCTGTCATATGTATTACTAAGTGAAAGTGAGCAGTCTGTCATGACCTTCCTGTTGTGAAGCTGGGTGACTGGAAGGATGATAATGTCGCCCACAGAAGTAGAGCAGTTCAGGAGATGGGTGGGTTTTTGTTGTTGTCGTTGTTGCCATTGTTTTTTTTTTTTTGCAGGAAGATAATGTAATGAGAGCTGTAATGTAGGTCACAACACATTCATGCCTGTACTTCTTGCATGTTCAGTCAGTCACATTTATTAAGTGCCTACTATGTGCCAGACGCTATGATAAGTGCATAGTGTTTACTGTCCTCCAAAATTACTAAGGAACTGTTAATCACTTGTCACTACCCCTGAGCACAGAGCCCAAGGAGCCTCTGCTGACAGGTGATCTGGGGAGTGTGGTGGGAAACAAGGTCTGTATGTTGTGTAGGGGCGGAATTTTCCTAATGTCATCTGGGCAAAAGTGGGATAGGAATGAGGTTATAAACTGCCTTGGATGGACAGATGGGCCAAGTGTCAATAGTACTGGCCCCAAGGAGCTTCCATTCTAATAGGGGAGACAACATGCACATTTTTGTGTGTGTGTGTGTGTGTGTGTATGTGTGTGTGTATGTACATACATACACACCAAACAAATACATAGTAGATAAAATGTGACATTGGAAGGGAAAAAGGTGGAGAGACAACCAGGAACAGGGAAGATTGGAAGTTTTCTGAAGAGGTGTGTGTGGAGTTGGGGGGGAGGCTATTATTAGGCTACACTTGTGTGAATTTATTATCTATTGAGAAGGTGGATTGCAGCCCTTCTTACCCTCCCATTGGTGATCATGTCCTGACCTTGGAGATCACTGAAGATAGACAATTTTAAGAAATTAAATCTTGTTAAAAATTTAAAAAAAAAGCTAAGAATTGCTGCTCATTTGCCACAAGAATATTATGACTGCAACAGCAGTGGTGAGAGTCATTTTATTAGTGTTGTTTTGGGTTATAGTGCAAACAGCAATGAACTGCTAGTTTTCCCCTTCCAAGGGTACCTTGTATTTTATTTGTATGTCTTCTGTGTTTCAATATGGTGTGTATTGCTTCCCTCATTATAATGCAAACTCTTTGAGGGCAGGACTGTTTTTCTTTTCTGTTTGCATTTTCAGTACTTAGCACAGTGCCTGGCATGTAGTAAATGATTAATAAATGCTTGTTGACTGATTGAGTTCGGCATCTAGAGACCTGAGTTCAAATGTTAGCTGTGAAGCTGTATGATCTTGGGCTAATTACTTAATACCTTCGAGGTTGGCTTTTCTCATCATTAAAATATGCACTGCCTGCCTCACAGAATTGTTCTAAGAATGCACTTTGCAGGCCTTAAAGAATTGTAGAAATGTGACAGATTCACTTGGAGAGTTGTGACTTGTGGAGATCAAAGAATCAGGAAGGGTTGGCCCATCTCCAAGAGTCCAGTAGGGAATAGTTGTCCTCTGGGCATCTGGAGAATGGTGAAGCATGGTACCATGGTCAGTGCCTGAAGGAAGTGTGCTTTTAGCTTTATGTTAGCATCTTGAGGCAAAAACCAGTTTTCTTCTTGCTAGCTATGTCTGTCTGGAATGACTTCCTTAATTTATCTTTGCGACTCCAGTATTTTGTACATATACAGTAGGTGTTTTATAAATATTTTTTGAATTGCCATCATATTATATACTGATTTGCTAAGATTTAACTTAGAATTTTGCTGTAGTCTTGAGTTGAAGACTTGTTGCTCAGAATTTTTGTTTGTGTTTTTGACTTAGAGTTAAAAAATTGCCCTTCCTCTGATTGTATTGGCATGTTTTTTATTTTTCATTTCGTGATTACTTCATTGCTTTTTAAACTTGGCTTCCTTATTGGGAATTGCCTTGACCCTTGTTTTCCTTCCTTTTAACTTCCCAAATAGATCTGTCTGTTTGCTTGATCCAGTTGTAATATTTGGCACTTCTCCTTCTTCCTTGATATGAGTAATAGCAATTTCAGTGTGGTGCATATTTTGCTGGACCATAAAGCTTAAAACAATTTTACTATTCTTCTCTATTTCTCAGCAAATATTTGAATGGTGGGCAACAAAGCTCATGCCTTTAAAAAATGTCTCCAATTCTATGTTTATTTTTTATTAAAAGGGAAGGCAGAACATACTATGAACTTGCAACATTTGTTTTTTAAACTTAAAATTATTGATACTTTTTTCTTTTAGGCAATTGGGGTTAAGTGACTTGCCCTGGGTCACACAGCTAGTAAGTGTCAGGTGTTTGTTCTGAGGATGGATTTGAATTCAGGTCTTCCTGACTTCAGGGCAAGGGCTCTATCTACTGCGCCACCTAGTTGCCCCTTCCATAGTTCTTTCTTTGGATGTGGATAGCATTTTCCATCACAAGGCCTTTGGAGATGTCTTAGATCCTTGTATTGCCGGGAAGGGTTACGGTTATCAATATAAGTCATTGCACAACGTGACTGTTATTGTTTTGTTTTGGCTAGGCAATGGGGTTAAGTGACTTGCCCAAGGTCACACAGCTAGTAAGTGTTGTGTGTCTGATGCCGGATTTGAACTCAGGTCGTCCTGAATCCAGGGCCGGTGCTCTATCCACTGCGCCACCTAGCTGCCCCATGTGACTGTTATTGTTTACAACATTCTCTTGGTTCTGCCTACTTCACTCAACATCAGACCATACAAGTCTTTCCGAAGTCAGCCTGTTCATCATTTCTTATAGCGCAATAGTATTCTATTACATTCATATACCACAGCTTGTTCAGCCATTCTCCAGTTCATGAGCATCTTCTCAATTTCCAATTCTTTGCCACCACAAAAAGAGCTGCTGTGTATATTTTTGTACATGTGGGTCCTTTTCCCATTTGTATGATCTCTTTGGGATACAGCCCTAGAAATACTATTGCTGGATCAAAGGGTGTGAACATTTTTGTAGCCCTTTGGGCATAGTTCCAAATTGCTCTCCAAAATGATTGGATCATTTCACAACTCCACCAACAAGGCATGAGTGTTCCAATTTTCCCACATCCTCTCCAACATCTATCGTTTTCTTGTTTTGTTGTCTTGGCCAATCTGATAGGTGTGATGTGGTACCTCAGAGTTGTTTTGATTTGCATTTTTCTAATCAATAGTGATTTAGAGCATTTTTTCATATGACTATAGATGGCTTTAATTTCTTCATCTGAGAACTGCCTGTTCATATCCTCTGACCATTTATCAATTGGGGAATGACTTGTATTGTTATAAATTTGACTTAATTCTCTATATATTTTAGAAATGAGGCCTTTATCAGAAAGACTGGTTGTAAAAATTCTTTCCCAGTTTTCTGCCTTCCTTCTAATCTTAGTTGCATTGGCTTTGTTCAGAAATTTTTAATTTAATGGCTAAATTGTTTTTAAAGGAAAATTGTTAGTACCCCAGGGACAAATGTTAAGTAAGTCTTTATAAAGAGATAGACAATTAAAGAATTCTGTGTCTGCCCAATTCTTGAAATTCAGCTACTAGAATCAAAAACAAAGGAGAGCTGGTCTTATCTTCCTGTGAGTTCCCTGTTTCTGGAGTTACTTGAAATAGAAACTTCTTTGATGGTCTTACTTCTAATTTTGATGTTTGTTTCTGTTGGAGACAAATCTGGAGACAGATTTTAAAACATTTTATTTTGGTTTTTACTATTTGTTGAATCTTATATTCTGTTTTTTTTTAAAGAAGGTATGAAGCTCATTGGTCAATGTTTTACATGTAAAAGTGTGCATATTTTAATATTATTCATCATTTTTGTAGCTAACTTAGCTCTCTAGTTAGTTTTGGAGTCATTATAACTGCAAAACCAGCAGAGGGGGCTCAGGAATTCCTCAGACTCAGTGATAGTACTGGCTGTAGTACTATTTTAAAAAATTGGTCCAAAGATTTGTAAGTTTAGTGATTGAATTTTCAGTGGTGTTTTCTCAGCATATGTGAGATTGTGCATATCAGAAGCCTGTTAGATTAATTCTCTATCTTAATATGTACAATACTAACTTTTGTTTTTTAAATCATTCTAGTTCACAGGGAACATCTGGAGGTATTTCATTCTGTGTTTTTAGTTTACTGAAAGCCTTATGTTTGGTAAGGAATAGTTTTCTTTATTTCCAGAAGTATTTAGGCATGTGTTAAGTAAGACCATATCCTTATTTCCAGAAGTATTTAGGCATGTGTTAAGTAAGACCATATGATTCTTTGAGGTAGGAAGTAGTAATTTGTTAAGCTAAGCAGCAAATATTTTGTGAGGATGGTTTCCATTTACTCCTAAAAAAAAAAAGGCCACTCAGAAATAGAACTCCAAGCATCCTGAATTACTACATAAGGTATTGCGGACATTGTGAAAGTCAGAGTATTGAGGAAAATTGACATGTTATCTTTATCCTTTTATTGTGAATATTGGGAAAAAATAAGAGGAAAAAGTTACTCTCCAGTGAAACAAGAGTGGATGAGAAATTAAGTGTTCAGTTTCAAAGCTTACTTTCACGTCCTTTATTTTGATGACTTTATGAGTACTTCTGTTTGATGTGGGCAATTCCTCCTCCACTGACATAGATTGCAACTTGTTTATACCTTCGTATGCTGTACGATTCTTGTATTTTTCTTATATCTTCCACTGAGCAACCGGTCAGTGTGCTTGAGGCCTTCTATTGGTCTTTTAATACTTTGTGGGTAGCAGTGTGTAGTATTGTCAGGCTGTTAACCCTTTTCCTCCTCGTGATCAGCCCACCTGCTTTTGGCATCGTGGAAAGAGCACTGGATCCTGAGTTGGAGAATCTGGGTTCAGATGTCACCTCTGATGTTTACTTACTACTTCTGTGACCCTGGGCCTCATTTCCTCATCTGGTAAACGAGGGAGTTGTATTAGATGGTGTCTGAGCTCTCTTCCAGCTCTAAATCTATGATCCTTGTTCTTGATATCCTTTATAAAACTTTGCACATTTAAGTCCATTATTGGTAAATAGCAGTTTACTTATTGCCAATGTGCGTGTTCCCTGGGATCTTCGGTCTCTTGCAATTTTGATTCTTCTGGGGTTGCAGTGTGCCATTTGTGTCTAGATAGCATTAGCATTCTGGAGATAGTATTATGTTAAAAACTTGAAATTTTGCAGCATAGAGATGGCTTAAGATCAGCAGAAGCACTGTACAGTTTCCCAAATGTGATCCAGCTGATGCGTTCCAATTCTGGGCACAGTTCGCTGTGTGTAGTGCTTTTCTGTGTGATATGCACTGATGGGCGTGTCACAATCTGAGGGTTATATGTTTGGTTTTTTCCTCTACATATTGCTAAGCTTATCTATTTTGTTTGGCTGTTTTTTCCATTAAGGCCCAGTAGTATTCTAGAATTTATGAAATCATCATTATGTCACCTGCAAATAGGAACATAAGGAGAATTTCTTTGTTCTTTGTTCTGCTTGAACTTTATGTAGGATGTTGATAGCTATATATCTCCTCATTTTATGCCTTGCTTGATAATCATATACAGAGGATTGTTGAGCAAAGTTATCTGTGTGATTGCATCGTGGACTAGATATGCAGCCTGATATGAGGTCACAACCCACAGTTTAAGAAGCACTGAAGGGGTCCCAAATTCCTCATCTATAAGGAGATGACGAGTTCATCCTACAAACAGAACACATTTCCACCAGAGGAATGAGAGAGTAGTGATGGGGGATTTAATTATTCAGACTTTTGCTGGAGTTCTTTTTCTCTGCAAAAGGCAAAGTAACCTGTAACTTCTTGACTTGCCTGAAAGAACATTTCATCCTTCAAAAGGTAGAGGAACCAATAAGGAGAAGTCCTGTTTTGGATCTGATTCTTCTTAACAGATATAAACTGGTTGTGGAATTTACATTAGATATGGACCCTTATTATCCTACTTGCATCAGTGTGGATGAAATGCCTACAGTGTGCAAAGCACTGCTAGCACATTGTTGTATCTTGCTGACTTGTTCAAAGTAACAGATTCTTCTCATTTAATTTAATTTAAATGATTCTTATTTAATTTTTCAGACTTTTATTATTTTTTAATAAATAAAAGGGTTTAATGAACCTGACTTCTTGCTGTGAAATTGATAGTCAAACACAAACACATTTTCATTTACTACTGGCTATATCAAAAGGGTTTTACCTTAACAATGATGGGAATAGAAGGGAAAGCAAAATCTGTTCTGTCTTTAGCATAACCTTTGATTTTTTCATAAAGGTAGCAACAGTTGAATACTTTCATAATGAAGTAATCTCAGAAAAATATAACTTGAAATCCTAATTTTTATGTTAATTAAATTATTTTTCATTTTTAAACAACTCTTTTATATAGTTTATTGGAAGAGGTGAAAATTAATTGTTTTTAGCCTTTGTAAACTGCAGCACCTTTTGATTTTCCCTCAGAACTACATTTCCCAGATTAAGTTCAATTTAGATTTTTGTTAAGGACCCTAGTCTAGGTGCTAGGGGAACAAGAATTAGAAACTGATATGTTGGCTACTCTTGGAGCTTCATAATGTTGAGAATTCTTTTTTTTTTTATTAATTTATTTTTAGTTTTCAACATTTACTTTCATAATATGCTTTTGGACTTTAAATTTTCTCTACCTCCCTTCTCACCTCCCTCCCCAAGATGGCATGCAATCTGATATAGACTCTACATATACACTCCTATTAAACATATTTTCACATTAGACATGTTGTAAAAAAGAATTAGAAGCAATAGGAGGAACCACAAGAAAGAAGAAACAAAACAAACAGAAGAGAAGAGGAAAAAAAAGAGCAAATAGCATGCTTCCATCTGCATTCAAACTCCATAGTTCTTTCTATGGTTGTGGATAACATTTCCCATCATGAGACTTGTGGAGATGTCTTAGATCCTTGCATTGCTAAGAAAAGTTAAGTCTATCAAAGTCAGTCATCGCACAACATGGCTATTACTGTGTACAGTGTTCTGGTTCTCCTCACTTCACTCAGTATCAGTCCGTGTAAGTCTTTCCAGGTTTTTCTGAAGTCTGCCTGCTCAACATTTCTTATAGCACAATAGTATTCCATTACATTCATATACCACAATTTGTTCAGCCATTCCCCAGTTGATGGGCATCCCGTCAGTTTCCAATTCTTTGCCACCACAGAAAGAGCTACTATAAATATTTTTTGTACATATAGGTCCTTTTCCCATTTTTATGATCTCCATGGGATACAGCCCTAGAAGAGCTGGGTCAAAGGGTATGCACATTTTTATAGCCCTTCATGTTGAGAATTCTTGCAGCAGCAGTTTTCTTTAGGTATTTATTAAAGTCTTGTCCTTGATAAATGTAATACAATGGGACAGACATTTTCTTTTGTCATTACAACATCTGTAGAAACAGGATTTAATTAATTTTTTGGGAGCAAGGTGCTTATGAATGTTTATTCAGAGGTGGAATGAGAGTGAACCGGAAAGGCAGACACACAGTTTGACTGACTCCAGCATCCCGCAGGACCTATTAGAGTATGTTTAAAATGTTTCTTTTTTTTCAGTGGCCGAAGGATCTGATTTGCCCCAGATGAACCCCGTATGACTGCTTTTGTCCAGAGAGGCATCATGTGCTTTCTTGGTCCTGTCTTCTGTATGTAGTATTCTTGAGTAGTACTTAATACACTTCTGTCTAGTGGATTTCTTATTTCTACTGTTTGAAGTCGTAGTTCACCCCTCCTCATTGCAGCTTGATATCAATTACAAGGGAAAAAAATAGCTGCTTAAAACCTAGGGATAGCCTTCATTATATATTTACCGTGTCCAGGTTGGTGAGGAATTTTGTGACTGTATCAGTTTAGGTTAATTTTAGAGTTCATTAAGTTGTAACCTAGAATAGCAATGTGGAACAGTGGTTTGGTGGGGGAGGGGAACTTATTTTTATCTGGTGCTGTTCTTATATATAATATAACCTTGTTATAAAGGTTATATCAAAATAGGTTGTTTAGAATAGACTATACTAATGGCCTTTCCCTCCAAATTACCAGCAATTCCTGGGAAGGATATTAGTCATAACTTTAGAATCATTTTAAAAGGGATGTTGGTTTTGTTCTCTTCCTGATTCCATCTTTCAACTTAGTAGCAGCAGCTAATTAGATCCACTCTCTTTTACTGCCTTTTTAGTCTTTCTCAGGCTTGAGGTTAGTTTTTACTAATTGATAAAGATGAACAAAATTACAGTTTGCTGAAATTGTGGTGTATTTTCGTACCACACGGTTGAGTTTATCATGTTTTCCACTGAAATCTGGTAATTTTGATGGAGATCAGAATTTGAGTTTATGATTCTTGACAGGCTTCTTTAAATACTAGTTTGTGTATTGGAGCTGAAGTATTGATAAGTATCAGAACTTCTGAACCACCTTGTGGGGCAATAGAGAGAATTCTGGATCAGGAATTCAGTCCATCTCTTGTCATTTACTCCTTGTTGTGACCTTGGGCAAATCAGTCCCCATGTGGTTGGGGTTAAACTGGATGACTTTTTCTACTCTCAACCTAGGCCTATATATGAATTGACCCCCCACCCCCACCCCCCAACCAGAGCATAACATAACACTTGCATAATGTGTTTCTTATGAATGAATTTATGTAGGTTATTCTCAAGTCTGTCAAGTTAATGTGCATAAAAATGTGTATATGTATTGTGTATAAAATACCATGTACAGAAATACACTTCAGCAGGGCGGACTGGAGTAGTGAGGCAAGATACAACAGCAAGCAACCAGTTATATACCCTTAGACAAACCACTCCAAGAAACCCCCTTCCCCACTTGATTACCTCAATCTATTTATCCTCATTGTTTGAGGCAAGAGACCTTACAATCTATATTTAGAACCCAAGAGATACATTTTACCGAAACCAAGCTTAGAAGCTGGAAGATTGCCTTATTTGGTAAGGATAAGGCTGGGGTGATGGTAACAAAACAAGGGAGGGGGTGGGCAGCTGGTGTATGACCCTGTTATATGATTTACAGGAAAACTAAACTTAGGCCCAGCCAATGCTGAAGCCTTAACTAAATTTTTGGGGCATAGCTTCCATTTCATATGAGAAACTTTCACTTGTCCCACACAGAGGTGACACCTGAGATATACTTAAGGTTTTTGTGATGTGGATTTAAGGAGAGAATATGGTCTGGATAGTGGGGACAACTTAAGCAAAGGGAGGGAACTGATATTCAATATCATATAGTGGTAATGACCAGTAGGCCAGATTGACTAGAGCAAGAAATTGTGGGAAATGGAATAATATGAATGAAACAAGACCAGAAAGATAGATGGGATCCAGATTGTGGAAGTCTTTAAATATTTGGTTGAGGATTTTGTATTTTGTCCTGGATGCAATAGTTATTAAAGATTTTTTAATAAATGAGTGGGGCGACATGATCAGATCTGTGTTTTAGGAATATCAATTTGGCTACTGTGTTGAGGATGTATTGGGGAGGAAATTCATTCAGAGGCTTTGTAATAGTCCAGGTGAAGAAGTAATGAGGGCCTGAACAAGAGTGGATAGAAAACTATTCATGGGGAGAAGTGACAGATGTGAAAGATGTTGCAGTGGTAGAATTAACAAGATTTGGAAATGGATTAAGATATGGGAGACAAGAGAAAGGGAATAGTTAAGGATGATGTCAGGATTGTGAAGCAAGGTGATTAAAAGGTTGGTACCATCAAAAGAAAAATTGGAGGTTTTGGACATGATTATGCATTGGAGATGCTAGCAGTGACATTTAGGTGGCAACTAGTAATGCTGTCTAGAGTTCAGGACAGAGACGGCATATTTGTTTGTCACCTGCATAGAAATAAATTAAATTCATGGCAGCTGTGAGAAATAACTCATTTAGACTCAGGAAGGATGAAGTTAAAAGCCCAGTTAATTATGCAGTTTCAAAAGCAGATATCCACACACACCCCCACACACCCACACCCACACCTACACCCTCGCCATACACCCCCAGCAAGAGTTTACTATTTGTAATCCCGGCCACAGCTTTCCAGCACACCTATTGCGCATCTGCTCCTTGACATGTCCTCCCTCCTCCTGTATACATCACATGTTCAGAAAATGGTGTCTTAATGCCGCCTGCAGGTGGAGAAGTTAGTATTTATGAACCTATTGAGGATGAGCACTCCAAGTAAAGCTTAACCTTTGCCCTCCTTACTGACTTCTACCAGCCAAATGGCTCTCAATTTCTCTCTCTTTTAATGTGGGTTTTGTTTCTGTAATTTCTTATTTTCCTTATTAACTCTTTTCTCAAAATTTTCAAGAAGTTTTAAACATTCTTTCTCCTCTTTTCCTTCTCTAGGACTGGGTTTTCTTTTTACTACCATAATTGAGACATCTTGCTCTGTCTTTTTAGGTAACATGACAACTTGCATCCCCCTCTACTACATGTGAAATAAGGCTTATCAGGCAAGGAATCAAGCAAAGTATGAATAATCCCCCTAATCCTAACAGAATTTCATTCCAAGTTGCTTTCTCCATGACCCTGTCAGCTAATTAAACCAGTTTGAGTCAAACCGTCCTTTCCACTTTTGAACTGGCACATGTACCACTTGACGAATTTTTGTAGCCAAATTTTTAACTATCTGTCTGTTATTGTCAGTTTTTAGACAGCCAGTTACTTGAGTTTTAAACTCTTTGTTAAGGTAGGGGTCTGCTTCCAGTGTAGAGAGTGTACTGTCCCAAGCTTCAGGGAGTTTGTGTAGCTGTTTTCAGAGCTACTTGTAGGGACCTGTAAATTTTCAGTTCTTCCAAGGTGGAACAATCAAGGGTGAGGTGTTTACTCCTTTTCTGGCCTGTGCTCCGGTCTGTGAGTTACCACAAGCACTCTTTTCTGCCTTGAACCTGTAAGGAGGAGTCCCTCTCCACAGTCAGCACAAGCTCGCCACCATGCCAGTGCTCCTCTTCTCCCCAGGACCGCCCCCCAGAACTGTGACCCAGATCCAAGCACGGGCAAAGCAAGAGATTCCTGCCTCAGCACCAGCAAAGAGATCCCTGCAGTCCCCCTCGGAGCAGCCACTCAATTTCCCCTCTGTCCAGGGGCCAAGAGCTCCGGAAGCAGTCACCCGGGGGCTGCGCCAGAACTGGGGCTGGAACCAAGCTTCTCTCTCACCGCAGTCACAGACCTTTCCTGCTGACCCTCTAAGTTATCTTTAGCATTTGTGGGTTGAGAAGTCTGGAAACTGCCACAGCTGCCCCTGATTCAGTCCCCTGAGGCCTGCTTCAGGTTCCCTGAGACCTTGTTTTTGCCTGTGTGCCCATGCTAAACTGCCCTTCTCTCCCAGCCTGATGCAGTAGACCTTTCCAATCAACCATCCAGGTTGTCTTGGGCTGGAAATCTGTTTCACTCTGTCTTTTTGTGGGTTCTGCTGCTCTAGAATTTGTTTAGAGCCATTTTTTATGGAGGGGTTTGGAAGAGAGCTCAAGCAAGTCACTGCTTTTACTCTGCCATCTTGGCTCCCCCAACTATGTTTTTCTGCTTGGTCCCAGAAACCAGTGCCGTTCCTTACCTCTGACTGGTTGCTGAGTATCCAGGCCAGACTCAAAGGTACTAGGTACCATGGCCACAATTCCACTGTTTCAGGGCCTCCATAGACCCAACAACCACTCAGGTTGAAAGTGTTAGCCACTATTTAGGCTAGCTGTAAAAAGGCATTAGGGAGCAATGGGAGGAGGCACAGGATGGGCTGTACCAGGGAGGATTAGGACTGCTATTACTAAATATGACAACGGAAGCATTTGCTGTGGTTCTATCATGTAGGTACCTTTTGATTAAGTCAAAGATACTTTCTCACTGTTTGTTTGGTTATTTTTTGGTAGGTCACCCAATAATTTTCTCAGGGAATATAGCTATTCTTATAATTCCTTATACTACATACAGGAGCCCCACACTTATCATCCCTAACTAGCTCCTTCAATAAAAGGGATCCCTTTCCTAATCTCTTCTCTAAGTTTCTTACCAGTAGCCAGCAAGAATATTACTACAAGTATATGAAACAATAATATAAGCACAAGGATGATCAGTCTAAAGTCTTTTGACATCCCTTCCCTTCCCAGCGCAAAGTAACCTTTAATGGATCAGGGCAACTTTTAACAGTCCATTCCCGGGGTTCGTCCACTGGTCCTTTGACTCTGGTATAATATGCCCACCCCTTCTTGGTTGTCCAGATTGCTGTTTCTATAGTTAGCAACCCTTGGTAGGGTCTTTCCTAGTCAGGGTGAAGTTTGATTTCCTTCCAGGATTTGAGCAGCACCCAATCCCCTGGTTTGTACTTATGCACTGAGAATTCCAGTGGTGGAGTCTGAGTCCTTTCTTCCTCAAATCTGAAAATATATACATAGTTCCTCAAAAATCTATCTTTTGTCTCAAAAGTAGGGATGTCTTCCTGCCCTCCTAGATAAGGTTACCCAAATGTCATTTCATAAGGCGATAAACTTCAACCCATTCAGTTAAATGGTCTGCTAAAACCAATGAATATTTAAGTCTCCCTACTTTTGCATTTTGGTAAAATCTGCTTGTATACTTTGAGACCATCTAAAGCCAAGCTCTCCCTCCTTGCTTAGTTTTGGGGAGAGGGAATGCCACAATTCCCTTAATTCTTTCAGCACCTGTTTTCCTCTTCCCTTCTGAAATTAGGTGTCCTAAGTACCTAACCTCCTTTTCTACACATTTTAATTTCTTTTTGGACACACTAATACCTTCTTTCCCAAGGAAATTTAGTAAAGCGTTTGTTGCTTCCATTACTTTATTTTTCTTTTCTCCTGAAATACTGTCAAACTTCCTCATACCCTGTCAACACAAACTGGCACAAAGGTACCCAGAGTAACTATCCAAGGATAGGAGGGGCTTGGATTTCCCCCATTTGTCCCCAGACCTTCTTATCTGCCTTCCATATTTTCAGACGAACCTTTGTCTTACTAAATCTTTTGAACTCATTACTCAGACTACTCAACTTTCTTTTATATTTCAACCATAAGGTAAGATAGCTCGTAAGTTATTACTCTTCACTAACATAATTGTACTGCTTTAAACAAATGAGGTTCCTAACTTTAACCTTACAACTGAATAGATATACAGCCTTGTTTCACAACCTTGTTTATCTTTCTCTAATTATATTCACTCTGGAAGAAAAAGATGCTTCAGAAATGGAATCTTTTACATATGATAAATTCAGACACTGATTTTACTCTTACTTAGGCCATGGGATGACTACGAATTCAGATCAGAACAGCAAGATCTCACATACTTACATTGTGCTCATGTCTTTTACTGACCATTGCTCTGATCAGAGAAATCTGCTCTAAAAGGAAAAGGCAGGGACATGTGACATACCAAATATGACAGGATAGGACATTGTTAGCTCCGTTTGAATTCAGATGAGAGTGACGGTTCTCCAGTCATGCAGTATCAATTCCACCTCATAGAATAGTTAAGTGGGAAACATTGCTTCCCAGAAGAACACAGTGGGGAAAATGAGCCAGGAGGATCCCATCCTACATGGAGACTAAGATTGTCTTCCCGGCACTTTCCCAGATGCAGACCTCCACTGGTTAATAGTACAGGACCACATTCCCTAAGTATCTTGGGACATTTCTCTTAGATACTGATTTAATGCAGACTACTATATCCAAATTCAAACTCAAAACAAAATTAGTTATAGTCCCAAGAGCCTTATACCACAGACAGTTAAGTTTCACTAATCACAGCTTAAAGCTTGATAAAGTTATTTGCTCTCATGTAGTTGCAATAAGCAATAAAAATTTACCAGGACTCATGTAAAGGATTCCATTTAACATCTTTTCTTCTCAGATTTAAACTTGTGCTGGTGTAAAAGCCAATCATTAGAAATCACTTACATACACTTGCAAATTCTCAGCAAGCTAAGTTTTCACAATTTGCCTTAGTGCCAAACAGTATAATAAATTCTGACTTATCTTAAGCATCAAATTAAGAGTGACACATTTCATTTAAAATACTACCAGAATGAATTAAATTACGTTTTGGTTGTGTTCCGATACACAAAAACTTTTCTCTTGTGTGAGATAGAAAAGATTAATTATGCTAGTCAGCCTGCCTCTTTTTTGATCTGAGGGGAAAAGGTTCCCCTTTTCTTTCTTGTCTTTCCCTCCACATTCAAAACTTGGCCAGAGTTAGAATGTAGAGAGAGAATTTTTTTTTACCAACAATTCTCCAAAAGTTTCCAAACCTTTTATTCTCAAACCCCCTGTTCACACTGTTCATACAAATCGATTATGCCTTTCTTTCTACCCACATTCCTCTAATTCCTGCATGGTTAAACTTTCTTGCCTTTACTTCTACCTATCATATAACCTAAATAAATGAGTATTTTTCTCTCTCTTTCTCTTGCTCATCCACCCACTCGTCTGTGGCTGCTTGCAATCAGGGAGGCAGAGAAAGAAAGCAGCATTCTGAAGTCCAGCTGCAGCTCTTAGATACTACTCTCGCTGGCTGGCTACCTAGACATGAAACATTTACAAACACACACAGAAACAGAAACATCTTGACAAGACAAAGTGTGTACAAATCTAATTTTCTTGTTGGCTTTTTAAAGTAACCCTTGAATGGTCAAAAGAACCCAATTGTAGCTGATGTAATTTGGGGCTATTCTTAGTTCACTGATACCGGCATTGATCCTTTTTCTTATACTTCTGTTTCCCATCTTCCCTAGGGACGATTTGGTGGGGTGTTCCCCTAAGAATCCCCCTTTCTCCTGTTCTGGTGCCTGACTTCCTATCCCCATCCTATGTCCTTCCCTAGGATTTCTTGTAACTATCTAACTTGGTACTTGTCTCTCTCTGACAAGACCCCCTGTGTGGATCTTCTCCATACTCCCATAATCCCAGACTACCCCGATATCTACTCAACCCTATACCTGTAGGATGTCCCCCCACTGGCAAGATAATACTTAATAGTTCAGTTTTCTTATCTTGCTCTGTATAGTGTAGTGGCTGTGGTTTCCGTGCCTTTTTTCCACTTTTCCATTCACCTCACCTTTTCAGTCAGTCTCGGGTCCCTGCAGTCGGATGGAAGGGAAGCTCACCCTCAATCCATGGGGCTGTTAAAAAAAATTTAACAGGGTGCCTTCCCTGCCTTTTGGTGATGATCACCTCTCTGCCTTGATGCTTGGATCCCAGAGGAGCCCCTAAGGAATTGGGAGAAATAACTCATTCAGACTCAGGAAGGATGAAGCCCAGTTTATTACACAGTTGCAAAAGCAGATGTTCTAACACACACACACACACACCCCACAACACCCAGAGTTCACTATTTGTAATCCTGGCCACAGAGTCCCTCCTCTGTTTCCTCATTGACTGAGTACTCCAGAGGGTACAACTTTCTGGCACACCTGTTACACATCTACTCCTTGACATGTTCTTCTTCCTTCTACATACATCACATGTTCGGAAAATGGCGTCTTCACCCCATCTGGAGGTGGAGAAGTTAGTATTTATGAGCCTACGATCATGAATACTCGTAGGTAGAGCTTAACCTTTGTCCTAGTTACTGACTTCTACCAGCAAAATAAGATAAGACTGCCTGTATCCAGTTTTACTTAGTTGCTTTTCTAGTGGTTGTTTCAATTTTATGGAAACAAACATTTTTGTTATATCTCTCAGTAGCTGATGAGCTCACCAGTGGAAAGAGAGTGTAAGAAAGAAGAGGGCCTGGGAGAGAATTTTCAGTGGAGGTGACATTCGCAGTTATTGGGCAAGAGGAGAATGATAATGTAGCAGAGCAGCCTGACTCAGGGCAGAGAGGTGGGAGGAGGGCATGGTAGAGAAAAAGGACTGGAAAAGATCAAGGGCTTTAGCAGTAAGATCATTGGTAACCTCGGGGAGAGCAGTTTAAGAAGACTGGTGGGTTTGTAAGATGGATCGAATAAGATGAAGAAATGAATGGGAGGTGAGAAAATGAGAGCAGTGAAGTGGAGACCACCCTTTCTGATAGTTTGGCTGTAAAAAGGAGAGGACATAACAGTATGATAGCTTCAGGGAATGATGGGGTAGGGAAGAGGGAAGACCTGGTCATATTTATAGACTCAGAGAAGAACATTTTAGTCCTCTTGAAAGAAATAGATTTCTTAGCACGCTTTGATTTAAGATTAAGATAGCTGGCATAATAGATCATCTTATTACTCTCTCCTTACCATCCGAAGTAAAGTAGTGCATCCAAGCCAGTGAGGCCCTGGGAGGTGGTGAGTTGCCTAAGATTCCACATCTGGGAAGAGACAGAATCAGGATTTGAATCCAAGCCTTCTGAGTCCAAATTCAGTCTTCTTTCCTCCTTGCCACAGCTAGCTCTCAGGAGAAAACAAAGAATGTAACTTCTGCTGATGTGAAGGAGGACCTTTTCAAAATTAACTTCAGTATCATTTAAGACCAAGCAAAACTGGACATGTGGCTTGCCTTACTGCAGTATGCCAAAAGGCTATTCTGTCACCTCACTCTCTTTTTTCTTTATTATTGCTCAGTTCAGTAATCCCAGAACAAATCAATTTTTGGGGTAATGTTTTTTGGAAATGAAGAAAAAAAGCCCAGTTTTAATGGATTTTTTTCAAAAGTGGAATGCTAAATCAACAGAGATCAAATTTTACATGTATCAAGAAGTCTCCAGTGATCAATATTCTATACTTTCTCCAAACCTTTTAAAATGATGGATGCATTTCTGTCCACTGCAGCCCTGTTGTAGCTAACTTCCCCCTAAGCCTCTTCTGTGTTTTATGGGACTGTTTTAGTTATTTTCATTAAGGGATGTTTTGGTATAAGGACTTAAGGAGTTCTTGATCAATATGTTGATTTGAGTTTTAGAAAATTGCTGCAGGAAATTCATAGTAAGCCATCTTAGCATTTGCTTGGTAATGTGCTCGTGAGTTGTGAGAACAAAGCAAGGGCTCCACGCTGGGGCTTAACTGAAGGCTTCCCTTCTTGGTTTTGATGTAGCCCTGTCACTCAGCTCCTTTACACGGTCTCTGTCTTGATATTTCAAGACCACTGAAGCTGTATAAATATTATAAGTATTTATAGTTGTACCCAACTAAGTGGAAGAACTATAAACAAGAGATTATAGCAACATATTTGCCAGTCTATACATGCAGAGCAAAAGAATACTCAGAAACTAATTTGAAGATTACATGAAAGTTCAGTCTTCAATAAACATTTATTAGGTGCTTACTGTGTGCCAGACAGAACCCATGTTAAGAGCTGGGGATACAGATGGGAGCGAAAGACAATCCCTGCCCTCAAAGAGCTCACGCTCTAATGGGAGAGACAACAAACAGATTCGTGCAAGCGGAGCCATATACAGGATAAGCAGGAAGTAATTAACAGAGAGAATATACCGAAATCCAGAGGGGTTGGGGAAGGCTTCTCATAGAAGGAGGGATTTGAGTTGGAACTTCAAGGAAGACAACAGGCAGAGATGAGAAGGAGGGAGAGCATTCTGGGCATAGGGACAGCCTGAGAAAAAGAGAAAATGCCTAGAACTGAGAGATGGAGGGTCACTGGATTGAAGGTATGTAGTGGAGGGGAGTAAGGTATAAGGAGACTGGAAAGGTAGGAATGCCTAACAGAGGATTTTGCATTTGATTGTTGAGGCAATAGGGAGCTACTGGAGTTTTTTGGGATTGGGGATGGAGGGTGACATGATCAGGTGTTCGATTTTAGGAGAACCACTTTGGTAGCTGAATAGGGAGAGACTTGAGGCAGGCAGACCCACCATTGCTCTGTCACAGTCACACCAGTGTGAAGTGATTTGGGCCTGCTCTAGAGAGGTGGCAGTTCAGCAGAGAGAAGAGGTTAAGATGGAGACAAGGTCTCCATTAAATGCCCTGATCAAATCTTTTGCAGGAGAAAGAAGAAATAAAACAACCAAAAAAAAGGAGAGCAAATAGTAAGTATGCTTCCATCTGCATTCAGACTCCATGGTTCTTTTTCTGGATGTGGATAGCATTTTCCATCATGAATCTTTTGGAGTTGTCTTAGATCCTTGCATTGCTGAGAAGAGCTAAGTCTGTCAAACTCAGTCATCCCACAGTGTGGCTGTTACTGTGTACAGTGTTCTCCTGGTTCTGCTCTCTTCACTCAGTATCAGTTCATATAAGTCTTTGCAGGTTTTTCTGAAGTTTGCCTGCTCATCATTTCTTATAGCACAATAGTATTTCATTACATTCATATACCACAACTTGTTCAGCCGTTCCCCAGTTGATGGGCATCCCCTCAATTTCCAATTCTTTGCCACACAGAAAGAGCTGCTATGAATATTTTTATTTAAAAACAAAAACAGCCAAATTCTTTAACTTATTCTCTTTCCTCATTCTGTCTGTCAAATAAAGGAAATGCATTGATCTTGTCACAAGGAATATACTACAATTACAATACTACAATATACTACAATTCTAAGAATCATGTAGAATTTTGGGGTTAGAAAGAAATTTAGAAATATCCCAGTTCAATATCTGTTTAAACAAGGAATGCTCTGACAAGTGACTATCAGGCCTCTGCTTTAGGTTCCACTGATGGTTCATGTAGCCATTTATAGCCATTGTGTATTTCCTTCCATCCTGTTGCCTTATACATTTTCCTCTCTCCCCTTTTCTCGCTGTCTATAAAGAAGAGAAGGAGGTTAAAGATGAGTGTGTTTAGCACCAGTGATCTGTATTTGAAACCATCTACTCCCACTCCACTTTCCCCCTAGTTTTTCCCTCTCTGAGATTCCAATCACAAGTTCTTACTCTTTCTTCTTTTCCTTTTAATTCCTCTTCAGAATCCATCCCAGCCATCCATCTTCATTCAGATATATTATCTTTATGATTATGCCTCACTGATCATCCTACCTTCCTTCTCAAATACCCTTGTCCCAGTTCTCTGTTGAGTTTAATAATTTCTAAACCAAGCATTGAAGTCATTGAGGAAGACAGTAGAATAGCCTAAGCTCAAGGGATGGGAAAGGCTAGGAGTGATTTAGTGGTATCTGGAGAGCCTGGAAGTGTATTCCAGTTCCCCCACTGTGCTTTGTGAATCTGGAAGTATCAGTGAAAATGTAAGCAGTCCTATAGAGAGTGTCAAGAGATACAGTGTCATGAGGAGGGAGCCAGTTCTCAGTGGGTGCCAGAAGATGGATAGAGTGAGAAATGAAAAGGTTTTGTTAATTTTGGAACAAGTACTCCAGCTAGCACACTGGAAGGGGCATGTAGATCTGGAGTTGGACATTGTGAAGGAAGGTAATGTGGAGGAGGATGAGAGGAAGAGAGTTGACAAATGGGGATGGAGACTGAGGAGAATATGAGGGGGCGAGAGTTTGTTAACCATTGGGGAATGAGGCTAGGCCTAGAGCATCAGTGATTGGAAGAGAGGTCAGGTGAGGTAGGCAAGATGATTAGATTGTTCAGGGTTTTTCTAAGAGAACCAATCTTGTGGCAAGTTTTCTGTGAGGCTCGAGTAGACTGTCTTACAGAAGAAGCAGGCAAAGCTATGGCCTCAGGTAGACTAGTTGGTAGGCATCAGTGGGAGGTAGATCTGGTCCATGTATGGCCTCTGGAGTCCTCAGTAAGGCAGGGTGAAGCTCATAGGGATTGCTCAGAAGGCCCTACAAAGAGAAAAGCCAGGAATGAGTAACTAGGATTAGTTTCTAAGATACACAGGTTAGCAGTCCTTTAGCATATTAGAGTAATAGTCAGTTTTGCTGTAACCATGTTTTAAAAATGTGAATTTGTTCTAATGTGATTGATGTATTAAGGAACATTTTGAGAAGAACACAAATTTTGAATTTGCTTCTGTGGAATTTCTTCCTTGAGAAATAGTGAAAGAACTCAGAAAACTGCTCCACTTCACAGTAACTTATAAGCTGCAACCCTTCAGACAGTCCATTTTTACAAGCAAACTTCAGGTCTTTGTCAAGGTAAGGGACCCTATTGAGTGGATGTTTTCTGGTGCAGCCAGAGGTGTGAGCAGAGAAGGGCAGCTCCTTCCACCATGTCCCAAGCCTGCCTGGCTTGTTCTTGTGTAGCCTGAGGCTGGGAAGACTGCCACTATTTATCGGAGGATTTATGTAGTTTTTAACCACTTTAAACTGTGCCTTTTAAAATTAGGTTCCTATCTTTTTTTTTTAGTGTGTCACTGATGAAACTTTAGCATTGTGTCTGTATCGCTATAAGTTCAGTGGTTTTTATTGCACGATTTTGCATAGTGTGATGCTTTTTAGGAGCACATTTCATTTTAACAGAATTGCTTGTAGTTACTTCTTGTGAATTTCTTTTTCATGTGAGAATGTTATCTTCTCTTCTTTTTGGGGTCGAGGAATGCTGGGTCAATTCAAGGTAAGAGTTAGAGATATTTGTGATTTTTTAAAATCTATTTGAAGACAAAGTTGCTGCTTCCATTAGTGTCATAAAGAGCCTATAAAGAAAGGGAGAAGTAGTTGGACAAAGGTGATTCTTGGTTGTAATCCTAGCACCTCTGCCTGCTGGAATATATTCTAAGCCCTCTACTCCTTTAATGGAAGCCACTAAATCTTCTGTAATCTTGACTGTGGCTTCATAATTTTTAAATTGTTTCTCTCTGGCTGCCTGACATATTTTCTCTTTGACCTGGTAGCTCTGGAATTTTGTTATAATATTCCTGGGGATTTTAGTTTTGGGATCTTTTTCAGGAGGTGATCTTTCAAGTGGATTCTTTCAGTTTCTATTTTACCCCCTGGATATAATATGTTGAGGTAGTTTTTTTCCTTGATAATTTCTTGAAATGTGATCTCTAGGCTCTTTCTTTGATCATGGCTTTCAGGTAGTCCAGTCATTCTTAAAATTATCTCTCCTTGATCTACTTTACAGGTCAATTGTTTTTCTGAAGAGATATTTCACATTTTATTCAATTTTTTTCATTCTTTTGACTTTATTTTATTGTTTCTTGATGTCTTTTTGGAGTCATTAGCTTTTACTTGCCCAATTCTAATTTTTAAGGAATTATTTTCTTCAGTGAATTTTTGTACTTCCTTTTCCATTTGACCTGCTCTTTAAGGAGTTTTTTTTTCACCCAGTGAATTTTTGTGGTTCTTTTACCATTTGGCCAATTCCAGTTTTTTTTTTTTTTGGTGAGGCAATTGGGGTTAAGTGACTTACCCACAGTCACATAGCTAGTAAGTGTCATGTGTCTGAGGCCAGATTTGAACTCGGGCTCCAAGACTCCAAGGCTGGAGCTTTATCTACTGAGCTGCCCCACCATTTCCAGTTTTTAAGGTGTTAGTTTCTTCAGTATTTTTTTGTGCTTCTTTTTACCAAGCTGTTAATTTTTTTTCTTTTCTTTTTTTTTGGGGGGGTTAGGCAGTGGAGTTAAGTGACTTGCCCAGGGTCACACAGCTAGTAAGTGTTATGTATCTGAGGCTGGATTTGAACTCAGGTCCTTCTGACTCCAGGGCTGGTGCTCTATACACTGCGCTACCTAGCTGCCCTGCTCTTTTCATTTCTTGCATGACTCTCATTTCTTTTCCCAATTTTTCCTCTACCACTCTTATCTCTTTCCTTAACTCTTTCAGGAATTCTTGTTGGGCTTGGGTCCAATTAACATTTTTCTTTTATGTTTTTTTAGATGGTTGTTTTGACATTGTTGTCTTCTGAGTGTATGTCTTCCTTGTCACTGTGGCAGCTTTTTAATGGTCAGATTCTTTTGTTGTTTTCTAATTTTTCCAGCCTATTTCTTGATTGAGGTAGACTCCAGAAGACCTCCACCCTGGTGTTACTAACTTGTTTTTACCTCTTAAGTTTTCTTTTTTTTGTGTGAGGCAGTTGGGGTTAAGTGACTTGCCCAGAGTCACACAGCTAGTGTTATGTGTCTGAGGTTAGTTTTGAACTCAGGTCCTCCTGACTCCAGGGCCGGTGCTGTATCCACTGCACCGCCTTGCTGCCCCTCCTCTTAAATTTCTTAGGCCAGAAAACCATTCCACCCTGATTTTTTTGGTTGGCTGTGCTGCTCCAAAATTTGATTTGAGGCACTATTTTAAAGTTGTTTGGAAGAAATGTTGAAGGAGTTCAGCTGCGTGGCTGACCCTAATCTGCCACCTTGGTTCCATCCTTGGAATGGAAGAATTTAAAAAATGGTATTCCAACATAATTCTTTTTCTTTGTAATTTTGTTTTATTTTATGCATTTAAAAACATAATTCTGAGAAAGAATTCCTAAGCTTCACTAGATTGCTAAAAGGATCCATGGCACAAAGGTTATAATTACCTTGTGTAGAAGAGAAGAGGCCTAAGACAGAACCCAAGGTTGTGATATAGATGATGAGGCAGCAAAAGAGATTGAAAAGGAGTGGTCATATAGGTAGGAGGTAAACCAGACAAGAATGAAAACCCGGAGAGGAGAAAGTATCTAGGAGGAGGGTGTACAGTAGTGTCAAAAGCAACAGATAGGTAAAGGATTAGGATTGAGAAGAAATGATCAGATCTGACCGCTAAAAGATGATTGCTAACTTCTGAGAGAGCTGTTTCATTTGAGGGATGAAGTAAAAAGCTGATTGCAGGAGATTGATTGGTTTTTTTGTTTTTTTGTTTTTTAGGCAATCAGGCTTAAGTGACTTGCCCAGGGTCACACAGCTAGTTAAGTGTCTAGTGTTTGGTCTGAGGCCAGATTTGAATTCAGGTTCTCCTGACTTCAGGGCTGGTGCTCTATCCACTGAGCCACCTAGCTGCCCCAAAATGATTTTTTTTTTTTTTGGTGAGGCAGTTGGGATTAAGTGACTTGCCCTGTCATACAGCTAGTGAGTGTTATGTATCTGAGGCTGGATTTGAACTCAGGTCCTCCTGACTCCAGGGCTGGTGCTCTATCCACTGTACCATATAGCTTCCCTGATTGCAAGGGATTGAGGAGAGAAAGTAGAGGATGAGTGGACACAACTTTTTTGAGTCTAGAGAGATATTAGATCTACATCGTGAGGGGTGGTAGGGTCTGATGAAAGTTTTAAAAGATGGAGTAGTCCCACAGTCAATAGAGCACTGACCCTGAAGTCAGGAGGACCTGAGTTCAAAGCCACCCTCAGACCAAACACTTGATGCTTAATAGCTGTGTGACCCCGGGCAAGTCACTTAACCTCAATTGCTGCCCCTCCCATAAAAAGGGGGAGAGTTGGTCATGTTTTAAAGAAGTAGAGAAGGAGGTAGTTGATGAGCGATTCAAGATTTGTGATGATTGAACTGCAGAAGGCCTTGGGAGGGGAGGGGAGGGGATCAAGTGTTGACTTTGGCAAAGAGAACAGTTACTTCCATCAAAGACCGGGGGAGGGGAAAAGAGGAGAGGGTGTCAAGGGGGTTTAATGTTCAAGGGAATGGGAGAAGAGGGAGCCCATGTCTAATAGTCTCATTTTTTTTCAGCAAAGTAAGAGGCAGAGTCCTCAGGTGAGGGTAGGTGGGGGTGGTGAAGATGAGGTGGAGGAGGCTTAGCTGTAGTGAGGGCTCAGTTGAGGTTGACGAGCATGGATTTGTAATGTGTCCAGTCAGTGAAATTGGGAAATTTCTTCTTGTTTCCTTCAATTTATGAGTAGAAGTGGAGGAGCTGGATAGTGGGAGTAATCAGGGCTGAGGTTTTTGAAGACGAGTGGTGATAGGACAAGGGGGCAAAGGATTCAAAAGCAGAGGGCAAAGTAGAGTTTGGATGGCTAGCTGTTAGGTTCAGGTTGGGTGCCATGTTGGCTGGGAGTACCAGTAACTTCTGTCCAAAAGTGCTCCTTACCTGGCACCAGCTGAGGCAAACACTCAGGATGGCAGTTCTGATCCGTAGCTGTGGGAAAACAATCACAACTCTGTGTAAAATGCTGTCTAGCTAGTAATAAACCAACAACTAGTATCGGGTAGTTTTTCATTTACAATTGGACTGCCTACCAGAGGCAGCAAATTGGAATTTTAGCCATTTATAAGTGCTCAGCTGCAGTTGATTTCTGTTATTAAAAACGAAAAGCTTATAGATACATCTCCGTGTCTACTAAGTAGCTAGCAGTTTGCTAATAATAACAGAAGTTATGCCAAATTGTTCTATTTCCAGACTTCCTTTGTCATAACATTGACTGCTAGGAGCTAAGCAGCTTCCAGATTTTGAGTGCTTCTGTTAAGTAGATGATGTATGAAGCAGTCTGTGCATTTGGTGAAACACCTGCTAAGTGAATGTGTCTCTTACCCTTTTATTCCATGAAGAACAGCTGTGCTGTAAGTGGCAGGGGTTTCATAGTGGTTTTCAATTTAAGATTCTTTGAAATGTCCCTCCTCAAAAAAAAAAAGTCTCTTCTTTTGGAGAATTTGCTTCTGTCTCCTCTTCTGTGAATGAAATCCTACCCCTTCTTCAAAATGCTGCTTAGATATCATCTTCATGGAGTATTTTCTTGATCCTTCCAACTGTAAGTGACCTCTCTTTCCTGTGAACCCCTCTAGCTTACAGAATTTCTTTGTTGAAATTCTTTTTTTCTTCCTTTAAGACACAGTTCAGATAACACCTCCTCTGTGAAGCTTCCCTGAGGCCCTTAGCTGAAAGTGATCTCTTCAGATTTTCTTAGACAATTTTTTCTGGATGTCACCTTTGTCTTCGTCACATGCTACTGTGAATCATACTCATTTGTGTACATGGTGCATCTGTCACCTCCCTCCCTTCAAAGGGGGCTTTTCTACAATTCTAATGTGTGTAGATATTCTAGAGGCAGCATTGTGTAGTGAAAAGAATTCTCTACTGGGAACCAAGAAATCCAGAATCTAAATTTAGGCTTGATATAAGGAAAAACTTTTTTTTAAAAAGCAATTTAAAACTATTCCAAAGTAGAATGGCCCTTCTTCAGAGGAAGTGAGGACTCTCTTCACTGGAGGTTTTAAGGAAAAGTCTGGGCAACTATTTGTTGAATGTGCCGTAAAAATAATTTTTTTGAATTATCTGTTGGACCAAATTGCTGTTCAGATTTTTTCCAAGTCTGTAATTCCATGATTCTGGAAGTCTAGAATCTGCTGCCATGAGGCCTTGGGCAAATAATTTTTTTACTGTTCTAGACAGAGTTGTAACTAGGGCAAGGTGAACTTGGGCTTTACTCGAGGGCACCAGAGTACAGAAGGTGCTGGTTATACATGCAAATCTTCTTCAGCAATGTATGAACAATTGAGCTGAGCACCTAATTAGCTGAAATAGTGACTTAAAATAGGAATCTATTCGATGGTGTGTATCTTCCCTCCACTGTGGTAGCTTCACCTGCTGTGAGCTCCTGCCTACTCAGCCATGTCCTTACGGTGTTGAAGGTAAATTTTGTGCAGCTTGCCTCAGGTGCCTGGTGGCATCAGCTAACTTTCTCTTCTACAAAATGTAAGGATTATACCAGATAATCTCTAAAACCCCTGTTGACTCTGACATCTGCTATGTAAGCAACAGCAGTCACCTACTTTGGAAGACACAGTTGTAAGCTTCATAGCAGTAGAAAGTTCAGAGACTTTTTTATGAGCTTTCTTCATGGCTTTCCTTGTTAGAACTCCAAATTTTATATCTTTTGAAGAGGTATCAAAGCAGATTTTTTTCCACTTAGTAGTATTTTATCTTTTTCCAATTACATGTAAAGATAATTTTCAACATTCACTTTTATAAGATTTTGAATTCCAGATTTTGTTTCTCCCTCCTTTCCCTCTCCCCTCCCCAAGACCACATGTAGTCTGATATAGGCTATACGTGTACAGTCCTAATAGACATATTTTCACATCAGTCATGTTGTGAAGGAAGAATCAGAATAAAAGGGGAAAACCATGAGAAAGAAAAAAAAAGAAAATAGTATGCTTCCATCCGCATTCAGACTCCATAGTTCTTTCTGTGAATGTAGATAGCATTTTCCATAATGAGTCTTTCGTAATTTTCTTAGATTTTATTGCTAAGAAGACCTAAGTCTGTCAGAGTGGGTCATTGCACAATGTTGCTGTTACTGTGTACAGTGTTCTGGTTCTACTAACTTCACTCAGCATCAGACCATGCAAATCTTTCCAGGTTTTTCTGAAATCTTCCTGCTCACCATTTCTTTCTTTCTTTTTTTAAAAAATTAATTAATTTATCTTTAGTTTTCAAGATTCACTTCCATAAGCTTTTAAGTTTTACATTTTCTTCCCCTCCCTCTCTGCCTCTCTCCAAGACGGTGTGCAGTCTGATATAGGCTCTACATATACATTCCTATTGAACATATTTTCACTTTAGTTATGTTGTAAAGAAGAATTAAACCAATGGGGGAACCACAAGAAAGAGGAAACAAAACAAAACAGAGGGAAAAAAAGAGCAAATAGTATGCTTTGATCTGCATTCAAACTCCATAGTTCTTTCTCTGGATGTGGATAGCATTTTTTCATCATGAGACTTTTGGAGATGTCTTAGATCTTTACATTGCTCAGAAGAATTAAGTCTAACAGAGTTGGTCATTGCACAATGTGGCTGTTAACTGTGTACAACATGCTCCTGGTTCTGCGCACTTCACTCAGCCTCAGTCCATACAAGTCTTTCCAGGTTTTTCTGAAGTCTTCTTGCTCATCATTTCTTATAGCACAATAAATAGTATTCCATTACATTCATATACCACAGCTTTGTTCAGCCATTCCCCAATTGATGGGCATCCCCTCAATTTCCAATTCTTTGCCACCAAAAAAAAGAGCTTAAAGCACATGTTTAGCAAGATGTGGGTAACAATAGAAGAAACTGACTTTTTTTGATATTTAAAAATTAGTATATTTTGTGTTTTCATCACTTACGCTTCCTTCCTATTCCCTTCCCCTAGGAGTCATTCCTTAAAACAAAGCATGAAAAAGCAGTTTAGCCAAGTTAGACAGTACGTGCTGTAGTCCACACCCACAAGCTCCCCCCTCTGCAAAGAAGAAAGAGAAGCCCATCCATTTTCTTAGTGCTTTTTCTGGGCTAAGCTTGGTCATTATAATTACAAGTGTTCATTTTTACGTGATTGTTATGGTTTATATTGATGTTTGGTTCTGCATATTTCAGGTAGTTTTTGTGCTTCTTTGTGGTCTTCATGTTCCTTACTTAGAATGATAGTTGCTCACATTTCTATATTTCTTTAAAGTTTGCAGTGTAGTACCTAGGTTATCTCATTTGATCCTCACAACAACCCTGAGAGAGTAGTGCTGTTATTGTCGCCATTTTACATATGGGGAAACTGAGGGTGAGAGAGATGATATGCCTAGGGTCACACAGGTAGGAAGGGTCTGAGACTGGATCTGAACCCAGGTCTTCCTCACTTCAAGCCCAACACTACTGTGACACCTTGCTACACAATAATGTACCATTACATGTATTTATCAGAATTTGTTTTGCCATTTCCCCAAATAGATAGGCAGCTATTTTGTTTCTAGTTCTTTGCTACTATAACAAATAGTGCCATAAATGTATTGTTGCATAAGAGACTTTTCTATCTTTGACTTCTCTGAGGTTTATGCTGTGTAGTAGGATCTCTAGGTCACAGAGTACAGACATTTTTGTCATTTTCTTGTCATAATTTTGAATTGCTTCCAGAATTATTGGATCAATTCTTAGAGGCCACCAGAAGCTTGTTACTTTTCACAATGAAGTGAACCCATTCCCATTCTGAATTTCTTTAAATCTAATAATTCCTTGAATTTGTCCATTCTCCTCCAAAGAATTCAAAACCTCTTCAATACGATAGGTATTTAATTTGTAGCCTAATCCTTATTAGATAGATAGGAAATTATTTTGCAGAGGGAAAGTGAAGTTGTGCAGCTGCCTGGTATGAGGTCATGGGGCAGGAGAGGCTGAACCCAGAATGTGGGGTTCTAGGCCAGGGCTTTGTCTGTTTCCCTTTGCCTCAGAAGGGAGAGGGCAAGAGGCCTAGACAAGGACACTGGTAAACTCGGCATGAAAATCACAAGATCACATGCATCAGGTTAATCAGTTAAAGATCCAAGATGCAATTATATTTTTTATTAGTTACTTTTTGTACAATTTGTAGGAAAACAAAAGAAATTCATAATTCAAAGCATCAAAATGTCTGTGTATCTTCTAGGAGTAAGAGAGGTAATTTCATGGTTGAATCAACGGAGTCAAAATGGAGCACTCTGTAAAACAGTGGTGAGCATATCATTTCAGAGTAATGCATTTGGGCCCATCTCAGTGTTCTTACTGTGTGTGTGGCTGTTACTTAAATACTTTTATGTAAATGGAGAAACAATTGCCCTTTTAGAACAGGGGTTTTATGGGACCCATGAACTTTTTAAAAAGAAAATTGGTTTCTGCTGTAATCCTTTTTATTTTATGTATTTAAAAACTTTATTCTGAAAAGGGGTCCACAGGCTTCAGCAGACTGCTAGAGTCCATGACACAAAAAAGGTTAAAAACCCCTGTTCTAGAGATGTGACTGGTGTCTTTGAGGTTTACTTAGAACTCCAGGTCTTACAGGATTGAGTTCTTTAAAGTTCACCAGTGATACATGGTAAAATTCCAAACAACTTTAAGGTCATGGAATCATGGATTTGGAGCTAGAAAGGACCTGAGACGTCATCTCTTTCAACTATCTCATTCAATAAATGAGAAAAGTGAGGCTTCATTTTTCAAATTTCAGATAATGAGTGGCAGCATCGGAAGTCAAACTCAAATTCTCTGACTTCAGATTCTGTGCCCTTTCTACCATCCTTTGGTATTCAGGGTAGCAATAAGGTGAACATCTCAGAGAACTTTTTTGTTACAAATCATTGACCTTATATGGATCATTCATGTAGCATAGTGACTTAGGACCTGTATTAAAACATGACAAGTGGTAAATCATGGGATCTAGACCTGAATGAGGCCTTCGCAATTACTTCTATTCCAAATCCCATCATTTTACAGATCAGGAAACTGAGAACCAGATTAAGGAACTGACTTGCTTAAGGTCACCCATGTAAATAGCAGAATCAAAGTTTCAAATATAGAGCCTTTGACTTTATATCCTGTGATTGGTGTAGCCTATCACATTGTTTCAGAAATTGCAAATGAAAAACCTCCATTCTCTTGTGTTGGAAGGGCATTTTATTTATTTTTAGTTTTCAACATTCATTTTTGCAAGATTTTGAGTTTTAAATTTTCTTCCCCTTCTTCCCCCCCAATGTCATACAATCCGATATAGGTCATACATGTGCAATCATATTAAACACATTAGAAGAGCATTTTAAAGGGTTTCCTTTGACTAGGAGCAGGTTTTCAGACAGGATGTACACATTGATTGGGGATTTCATTCCTGT
The DNA here is from genome assembly GCF_003287225.1 of Phascolarctos cinereus. NCBI lineage: Eukaryota > Metazoa > Chordata > Mammalia > Diprotodontia > Phascolarctidae > Phascolarctos > Phascolarctos cinereus. The sequence continues at coordinate 384,763,582 of NW_027556098.1, forward strand.
ATGTATCTACCTTGCGTACATCGTGATCCTTGTAGCTGTGTAATGCCTTTGAAATCTAGATACAGTAACAGGGTCCACAGTTAGTCAAATAGATGCTGCATTTAATTCAGCTACAGATGCATTCTTACACCCATGTTCTTAGAAAATAAAGTTGAATAGTATTAGTATCATATCTTCAAACTCAAGGAAGAAAGATTTCCTCGTTTGGTACAGTAGTTGGGAGTTATGAAACTGGGAAAAGTAGATAAGCAGCCAGCATTCTTAAAGGGACCATGTAGGTCTTGTCCGTGATCTTTCCTGTAGTTACATGCACTTTGTACATTACAAGAGCCTGTGAGCAATGTAGAAAAATTACCTGAAGTACTGTTGTCTTCAAGAGTCATGATCTGGTTTCAGTAAGTAAATATTGTTTAGGTTCAGTATGATGTAATGGAAAGAGAATTAGATTTGGAATTAAATCTCCCCTTGATAATTGAGATTGGGTTTGAATTTTAGCTCTGTAATTGATGTGATACCTGTTTAAATTTTTCTGGGCTTCCCAACAGGTACTAGATGGTCTCCAAGTTTTTTCTAGCTCTAGATCTTACGATCTTGTGATTGGAATATTTTGTAGTTGACATGTTCCACTTGTATTAGAGGCAGTAGCACATTCTGGCACATTTAGTGTGTTTGTGTAATGTGAGGAAGTGTGGCAGAAAGCAGAATGCTGGCTGTCATCTTCATCTCCTCTCCCCACAGAGGCTGAAGGTACTGTGTACGTGGGATACCTATTGATCTTTCTCAGTTTAAGACTCTGGATTGTTGCCTCTAGCCAAGGAAAGGTGGAGGATGATTCTTTTGCTGCCATCTTCTTAAGTCCTTTCCTTAGAAGTGTTACTGGAGAACTGTGTCAGGCCCAAATTTGACCCAAATTGGCTGATTTTTAGTAGAGAAAAATCCATTCAGGAGTCATCAGTGACTCTTTGATTCCTAGCATAGATTTCAAATTCCAGTTGCATATGGCAGACTGAAGCTGCCTATAAGCCAGGTGGGTAAAGACGTAAATAAAACTTTCTTTAAATAAAACTGGTTTCAAAGCTGTGGCTGTGCCCCACATCAGAGCCATGCCAGAATACATCTGTGTGTTCGAATGATTTTTCTCTCTCTCCTTCTGCAGCCGTCAAGGGGAATGCCATGGCCAGTTCCTCGGACAGTGAGGATGACAGCTTCATGGCCGTGGACCAAGAAGAAGCTGGAGTGGAGGGGACAATGGAGCAAGATGAGGAACCCCGCCCTGAACTGGAGATTGAGGAGACAAGACATAACAGGTCTATGTCTGAGCTGCCTGAAGAGGTTCTGGAATATATCCTGTCTTTTCTCTCACCGTATCAGGAGCACAAAACCTCAGCCCTTGTCTGCAAACAGTGGTACCGACTTATTAAAGGTAGGGCCTGTGCTACCAAAAACACGCTCATTAGACCTTTGGAAATCTGTCTTTTGCTTCAGAACTTTGCTTCAGGTGCTTGCTGTCCTTGACTCTTAATTTATTTGGCCTCTTGAGGTTCATCTTTGTTTATATTAGAAGATAAGCAAAGTCAGACACTTTCTTTCCGTCAATCAGCCAGACCTGTGAACAGTTCCTTCAGTGCATTTGTCTGGGTAGTGCTAGAGATCAGAAGCTCATAGATTTGGAGCAGGAAGAGAGGTCATTGAATACCAGTTGCTTTATTTTATAAATGAGAAAACAGACCCAGAAAGGGGAAGAGACTCGATCCGGTAAATTGCACAGTTCTTCAATAATAAAAGTTGGGGATAAATTTCACATTGTCCCATCAAACTTAGATTCTGTTCTCAACTGTCTTGTCACTGTAAAAGATAATTTCATCGACATGAAGAAAAGCCACTTAGTCTCTGTGTCATGATTGTTATAAATGATTGTTGTTCTTTTTATGCCCCCTTCCTGCCTCCCTCCCAGTTTTCCACTGGCTAACTTTTTTTGTATCATTGTTTAATAGTTAGCAATTACTGGGCTCCTTTTGTTCCATCTTGACCTGTCAAGTCAGGATACTGAGTATAGATCAGATGAATTAACATTGAAATCAAGTCAGCATCATCTATCAAAGCACTCCTTTCAGATGTGAACATGACAGCTAAAATTGTTACGGGGAATACTTTTAAAGGGGTATCAGACAGTCCTAAGGTGTATTCCTTAGGTCAGTGAGAAACGTAGAAAAATTACCTGCAGAACTGTGGTCTTTAAGAATCTTGATCTGGTTTCAGTAAGTAGATATTGTTTAGATGCATTATGATGTAATGGAAAGAAAATTAGATTTGGAGTTAAATCTCCACTTGATAACTGGGATTGAGTTTGAATTTTAGCTCTAATTGATACGACATCTATATGAATTTTTCTGGGCTTCATTTTCCTCATCTGTACTATAAGGAGCAGGTACTAGATGGTCTCCAAGTTTTCTTTTAGCTCTAAATCTTATGATCTTGTGATTGGAATATTTTGTAAGTCAGGGCTCACAAGAATTCTGTCACACTGGACAGCCAAGGTCTGTGTTGAAGCTTCCCAAGTGGGCCTAGAGTGAAACTGGCCTGGCCTACCTACTTCTGTCTGTGCTGCGAGGGTATGGGTTTGGCACACGGGAGAAAAACATGGGAAATAGTGAGAGAGATGAGATGGAAATGTGTGGACTCAACTGTGTGTCACGTTTGGCAGCCATGTCGTTTTGGTAGAGAGGGGCTGTAACTATACTTTAGGGCTGCAGCGCCTTCAGTTGTCACACTGTCGAACTCTCAGCCTCTCAGAATAATATGAAACTTTGAAATCCTGGCATTGATGGCAGCTGTTTTTCTACCCTCTTTGAAGTGGGAAAATTGTTTTGAGACTCTCATCATCTTAACAGTTATATGATCTAACTACTAAAGATCCAGCTCCTTTTGAGTCTAGGGGGGTGTCACAGTTTTTGACTTGGTCCCCTTCTTGTATACACAGAGTTATAGAATTTCAGAGTTGGAAAGGCCCTGAGAGGTCCCAGTCCCTAACCTGTGTCGTGAATGTCACGCTTTTGTTTTTGAAATCCTTCCCTCTTGAGCTGTCTTCGCTTCTAGATTCTCAGACTCAGGATCCTACTTTGCACTGAACATTTTGGAATCTGGTGTCTTAAAGTCTAGGGTTTACATTCTCACATCTAACAAATCTGATTTAAACACATTTTCTCCAGATTTGTCCTTAGTAGAGATGGAAAATGTAGACTGCCTAAAAAGGTAGAGTGTGAGTGTGTTCCCCTCACTAAGCTGCCACTCCTCAGCCTTAATGATAAAGAGGGTTAGGGCGTTGTGGACTTAGTCCCATCTCTCATTAATTAACTTTGAGATTGGGAAATCGTTCAAGCTTTCTGGGCCCAGATTCTTACCTGTAGAAAAGAGGAAGTTCAGCTAAATGATCGTTAGTCTTAGTCACTCTAAAATTCTGTTATTCATGATGATCTTTGATTTCTAAGTCATGTTATACATTCACTGACATGTTTCCCTTCATTTTTCTACAGGTGTGGCCCACCAGTGTTATCATGGCTTTATTAAGGCTGTCCAGGAAGGAAACATTCAGTGGGAGAGTCGAACTTATCCCTACCCTGGAACCCCGATCACTCAGCGGTTCTCACATAGTAAGTCTTTAACCAAAAAATGAGAGGTTAGTGCTTCCTTTCCTAGAATTTAGTGTAGCGTCGTCCCAGAGGGCTCCTTAGATTGTAGGTTGTGTTTATAGTCAGGAGCATATCAAAGGAGAATTTGTCATTTTTGTTGAGAGTGAAAAGAGAACACGTCTGAGTTTCTCTTCTTGTCCTTTGCTCCAGTGATATGCTCCATTTGCTCCTGGGGCTCCCCCAGTGCTTGTCTTCTGAAGAGTTTAAGGTTCTATTGTTTAAAATTTTAAACGTCTCCCATCATAAACATTGACCAAAGATAAAGAGCATATTTTTCATTTTCAACATTCACTTCCATAAGATTTTGAATTTTGAATTTTAATTTTTCTTCCCCTCTCTCTCTTCCTTCCTCCCCAAGACAGGGTGCAGTCTGATATAGGCTCTACTTATACATTCATATTAAACATATTTTCACATTAGTCATGATGTAAAGAAGAATTAGAACTAATGGGAAGAACCATGACAAAGAAGAAATAAAACAAAACAACCAAAAAAAAAGGAGAGCAAATAGTCTGCTTCCATCTGCATTCAGACTCCACAGTTCTTTCTCTGGATGTGGAAAGCATTTTCCATCGTGAGTCTTTTGGATTTGCTTAGATCCTTGCATTGCTGAGAAGAGCTAAGTCTATCAAAGTCAGTCATCTCATAGTGTGACTGTTACTGTGTTCAGTGTTCTCCTGTTTCTGCTCATTTCACTTTGCATCAGTTCATATAAATCTTTCCAGATTTTTCTGAAGTCTGCCTGCTCATCATTTTTTATAACATGATAGTATTCCATTACATTCATACAGCACAGCTTGTTCAGCCATTCCCCAATTGATGGTCATCCCCTCAATTTCTAATTCTTTGCACCACAAAAAGAGCTGCTATAAATATTTTTGGACATGTGGGTCCTTTTCCCATTTGTATGATCTCTTTGGGATACAGACCTGGAAGTGCTATTGCTGGGTCAGAGGGCATGCACATTTTTATACCCCTGTGGGCACAGTTCCAAATTGCTCTTCAGAATGGTTGGATCAGTGTATAACTCCACCAGCAATGCATTAGTGTTCCAGTTTTCCCACATCTTCTCCAATATTTATCATTTTCCTAGTTTGTCATGTTAGCCAATCTGATAGGTGTGATGTGGTATCTGGTATTTTTGTAAGAGTCATAGCTATGTTCTTCATTTTTAGAACTTCAGTGCTGCAGCATACCTTGCGGGAAAGACGTCATTGTGTGTGTTTAACAGATTTTGAATGAAATTATTATAGTTAAGGCTAATGAATCTTTGGATATCCACTTGGATGATTCTATATACAAATGATATTGTTTTTCTTCAGGGGAGATATATCTGTGTTACTCTTTTGGATAAATATTTAAATCTTTAATCTCTTGGTGAGGGAGGGAGCAAGCTTTGATTTTGAAATAAAGAATTGGTCGATTTTTTGTGGAATCACATAAGACAAAGTATCAAGAGATGTGTACCTGTTTTCCCTAGCACAGTGCTAGGTATGTTGTAAGTGCTTAATAAAAACTTTTGGATCACAGTTGATTGACTTTCTGATTGCTAGCAAGTAAGACTACTCTTGGTATCTCTTAAGCAAACCATGGGTTGTACAAAGAATATTGTTAGGAAGAGTGAGATTTAATTATTATTCTTATTATCCATACTTAGGAAATGAAATTGACAAACGAGGTGAAGCTGCTAGAAGAAGTGGAGTCAAGTGTTCCATGTTCTTTTCTCTGCCCTCTTCTGTTTTTGGCCCAGTCCGTTAGTGATTCTCCTGGGAACGATGTTTTGTCTTAAATATGTAAATAAACTGTTCGCGTGTGTTAGGATATGAGTCTTCTGGAATCCTAAGTGATTCATACACTTTAGTCATGATTTATTAAGTGAATATAGAATACATAAATGTTTGGCAGGGAAGGCTTGGGTGATGCTATATGACGTAAGTCTTTGAGTTCTAAATGGAAGTCTATATAAGCTTTACTCTATAGGTATAATTTTGCAGATGACCCATGAAGAAACACCATGTAGCTTTATAAGGGTAGGAATTTTTTATTCTTTCTTCTGAGGTCCCATTGTGAAACTTCTCATGCTCCCTTTTCCTTGAGGAGCCTTCTCTCCCTTCCCCCCAGCCCCTTTCTCCTGAAACCTTCCAAGGTGATGCGATAGAGTTTTGCTGGCCCTTGGGGAGAAGGCCTGCTAAATATTGAGTGAGGCAGAAGGGCTGGGTAGAGAGAGCGGCTAAATAAACAGCCCATGGTCCTTAATCTCAGAACTAGGAAGGACTTCAGAGGTCATTTAGTCCAATTTATATCTGAGCGGGAATAGCCTTTGCAACATTCCAGACTAGTGGTGAACATTCAGTGTATGCTAGAAAACATCCAGTAATGTGGTACTTACTACCTCCAGGAGCAGTCTGTTATGCTTTTGGACAGTTAGGATATTTTCCCTTATATCAGGCTGAAATTTGCCTCTCAGCAGATTCCCATTGTTCTGAATTCTTGCCCTCTGAGACAGATTCTCGCTTTGACATGACAGTCCTTCAGACGCATCAAGACGCCTGGCATGCTTCCTGTCACTTCTCTTCTTCAGCCTCAATAGCTGTAGTTCCTTCAGTTGTTCTCATGTGGCTTGGCTGCCAGTACCCTGAGTAACTTGGATGCACTCCTCTGTCAGTGCTTCAGACTGTGGTGTCTGTTGGTTAGAAAGGAAATAGAATGGCCTTAATTGAGAGGAGGGTCTTAGATTTACAGATGGAAAAAAGCCTAGAGGCCATTGAATCCAACCTTGCCCACTGTAAAATGGATCGTATTTGAAATGGGGATTTGACCCCAGATGTCCTGACTTCAAGGCCAGCATTTTCTTTACTAATAGAAGAAGTGGGTGCACCATGTCACCATGAACTAGCTTTCATAATGGGAGTTCAGTTTTATTGTGGGAGAGGGGAAAAGAACAACTACATAAGGCTGTTGCACAAATATTTTGAAAAGTAGTATTTTTTTGTAGTATGTAGGTATTAGTAATGAAACCTTGGAGGTGTACATTGCTATTTTCCATAATTCATAGCATACTTTTCAGTTTTTTCCTAAACAATGAGAAAACAAAGGTTAGGAAAAGATAGACATGAATATTTTGGAAAATTTTAGTTATAGGGGCAGCTAGGTGGCACAGTGGATACAGCACCGGCCCGGGATTCATTAGGACCTGAGTTCAAATCCGGCCTCAGACACATAACACTTGCTAGCTGTGTGACCCTGGGCAAGTCACTTAATCCCATTGCCTAGCCAAAAAAAAAAAAAAGAAAAAAGAAAATTTTATTTATAGTAAAAGAGACTGTTGGGAGAAGTACTGAGAGAGTGAGAGCAGGAAATAACAGACCCCACATTTCTGTGGTGTCCAGGGTTTACAAAGTGCTTTCCTTGCAATAATCCTATAAGGCAGGTAGTACAGATATTATTGATCCTAATTTACAGATGAGGAAGGCGAGGCTGGCAGGGATGAAATGTCCCAAATATGCTTATCCAGCAAGACTCTGGGTTTTCATTTGACCCCAAGAGACCTGTTCCCTTCTGGTGCCATTTCCCTTTTTAGCCTCCAGGGCAGCTGGTCGGGGCTGAGCCTGAAATGAGGTGGGCAAAAAGCAGATATGAAGAATGCTTTGCTAGGGTTCCTCTGAATCAGCACATAAGATATTCTTAGGGAAAGCAAAGGTGGAAATACAATTAGAGAACCAGAGGTGACTTATGCAAGATGTTTTGTAGGTGATGAAAAAGTCAGAGACAAAATCAGTGTCTTTTCCTCAGTCTTTAGTCACCTAGGTAGATTAATGGGTAGACGGTTGAACTTGAAATCAGGAAGGCAGGAGTTTAGATCCAGCCCCAGACACTCCCTAACTGTGTGACCCTGGGCAAATCACTTAAACCCTGTCTGCCTCATTTTCTTCATCTGTAAAATGGGGATAGTAACATTACCTATCTCCCAGGACTGTTAACAAGGATCAGGTAGGGTAATAGAAAGTGTTTATAAAGCTTAAAGAACTATATTTATATAGTTAAATAATAATAAATAAAAATTAAAAATTAAAATAATATAATAAAAAACTGATTTTAATTTTTGTTGTTACTGCTGCTGCTGTCGCTGAAGGGTCACATTTCCAAATTGTGCTTTGAGGTAAATCCATTAGAGTGGAGAAACAATAGTGAACAAACAGCATGTTTTAGACATGATAAATCAATTAGATGTAAATAAAACACCAGGATAGACTGGCTTCCATCTAAGAGTTTTGAAGGAACTCATACTTCAGGGAGTTATCATTTCATTGTTGTGGATACTTCTTCCACCAGTGTGCTTCAGAATCTCTCTCTGGCTTTGTAAACTCTTCCCAGATTGCTGTGGCTGAAGTAAGTGAGTAGCTACCTTCTGGTGATTAGCTAAGATGATCCCTAGGCTAGAGGTGGATGTCTCTTGTGGTACCCAGACTTCAGTCCCTCCAGCTTTGTAGGATCTGCCAGGACTTGCATTTCATTGGCATAATCTTTGAGAGCCCAGGGTCCCTCCCCTCCATACCACTGGGAGGCCTTAGAAAAGGACTTTAGTGGAAGTTGGGTTTTGTAAATTGTATAAATGACCACTGTGCCGGAGTAACTGATAGGAAGTGTGCCCCTCTTCTGAGAGAAGGCTTCAGGGGAGCCTAGGAACTTCACATTCATGGATCTCACTTTCATATTGGGCCAGCTACTAGAACCTGTAATTTTTTGTAATAGAAATCAGTGATTACTTAAGATAACCTGTTGAGGGAAAGGTAACAGTTTTTTGTAAGGTAAGTGCTGCATTACCCCTCTAGAATTCTAGGAGATGGTGAATAATTACATTACTAAAGAGGGAACCAGTGGAGTTTTAAAATCTTCAAAATGCCTTTGACAAGATTTCATATCAAAGGCTTCATTTAAAAAACAAAAAAAAAACTCTCCAGAGTTAAAGGCAAAGGCTTTTCCTATAGATAAAACAGGCAGTAAAACTCAGAGCACAGTCAACTGGGAAATAATCATAGAGACAGATAGGTACTTCTTTTTTTGTTCTTTTTTTTTGGCTTGGCAGTGGGGTTAAGTGACTTGCCCAGGGTCACACAGTTAGTAAGTGTTATGTGTCTGAGGCCAGATTTGAACTCAGGTCTTCCTGAATCCAGGGCCAGTGCTCTATCCACTGTGCCACCTAGCTGCCCCTTAGGTACTTCTTTAGATAAAGTAACTCTGAAATCATCTAGGTATTCCTGCTGGAACCAGTACCATTTAAAATCTTTGTATATGATTTGGAAGATGGAATGCACAGTGGAGTAGTCTGGCTTGTAAATGGCACCATTGAAATAAAATGCCAAGCCAGTGGAGAGAAATGGCAAGATGATGTCTAGAACCTATGTTGTGGCTGGCGTGTAAGCCCATGAGCTCAACTAGAAATGAGTATTGGAAAATGAAGCCATTTTAGAACAGAGAGAACCCTTAGAAATCCTAGGCCAACTCTCCCATTTTATAAATTTAAGAAACTGAGGCCTAGAGAGGGGAAGTGACTTAGCTGAGGTCAAATACATTTTTTAAAATGGTGGTTTGCTGGTACATTGTATTTGGATGTGACAAAACCACATCCCCACATCCAAGCCGCCCCCTCTCCCCCTTGCAAAAACAAAAACAAAACAAAACCCCAACATTTACAAAGTACATTCCCTGAGAAAAATTTGGTTCTTGATGACTAAAGAAAAGAAGAATATGTTCTTTCACTTTGGTAGTTTGTGTGCATAGCCTTTGTTCCAGCAATACCACTGCCAGGCCTGCATCCCCAAGAGATCATAAAAACAGGAAAAGGACCCAAATGTGCAAAAATATTTATAGCAGCTCCTTTTGTAGTGGCAAAGAAGTGGCCATTCCTATCAGTTGGGGAATGGCTGAACAAGCTGTGGTATATAAATGTAATGGAATACTGTTGTGTTATAAGAAATGATGAGCAGGTGGACTTCAGAGAAATCTGGAAAGACTTATATGAACTGATGCAGAGTGAAATGAGCAGAACCAGGAGAACATTGAACATAGTAATAGCCACATTGTGGGATGACTGACTTTGTTAGACTTAACTCTTCTCAGCAATACAGTGATCTAAGCAAATCCAGAAGACTCACGATGAAAAATCCTTTCCACATCCAGAGAAGGAACTGTGGAGTCAGATCAAAGCATACTGTTTTCTCTCTCTTTTTTCTTTCTCATAGTTTTCTCCCTTTTTGGAAAAAAAACCCAAGCTTTGGTAGTTTGATATTAGTGCTGGCACTTAATGTGCAACCAGAATTTTGTTGCTTCTTCATGTTGACTTTATTGACCTTACAGCAATCATTTTATAGCATATTCTTCTGGCCCTGCTTTGCCTGCTCATCATCACTTTATAAAATGTTTCTTTCTGAATTCTACATGCTTATCATTCCTTATGGCACAACAATATTCCATTATATTTGTATACTGTAATATGTTCAGCTATTCCCCACTTGTTTTTATTGTTACAAATAATGTGATATGAACATTTTTGTACATTAGCGGTATTTTCTTGTTGTCATTCACTTCCTTGTATTCTTCTTGTATAATGCCAGATTGTTTTTTAGAACAATTAGATCAATTCATAGCTTCTTGAGCAATCAGTTAAAAATGTCACATATATTTAGGGGGAAATAACTATGCTTTCAAAACTGTTCATTTTGGTCACTTAAAAACTAAGAAAGAAATTTAGGAGTTATATACTAGATGGAGACTGTGTGACCTTTATCACATCAGTTCCCATTCTCTGGGCCTCAGATTTGTCATCTGCAAAAGTGATTGGGTTGGACTAGATATTCTTTAAATCTTATACCTCTAAAGACAGCAATGTGCTGTGTTGCTTCAGTCAAACAGGCCGGTAGATTGCAGGGTCTCTTCAGCAAAGGGTTTAAAGTAACAAAATTTAACAAGTAGGTGGTGCAGTGGAAAAAGAGTTGGACCTGGAGTTAGGAAGACATGACTTTCAGTCCTGCCTCAGATACTTCTGAGCTGTGTGACCCTGGCCAAGTCACTTAATCTCTCTTAACCTCAGTTTCCTTATTTGTAAAATGGACTCAATAATAGCACCTGCTTCCTTATGTTTGTAAGGATAAGATGAGAAAATATTTGTAAAGCGCTTTGCAAACCTTAAAGTACTATATAAATGCTAGCTGCTATAATTGTACAGAGCCCTCTTGTATCTACTCTCCATTACTATGTGCAGGTCAAGTCCCTACAGATAGATGTGGAGCTGGAGAAAGTCTAGACTTTTGGGTAGGGATTCATAACCTTTTTTGTGTCACAGATGCCCTTTGGCAGTCTGATGAAGCCTAGTAACTCTTTCATGGAACTGTGTTTTTAAATTCATAAAATAAAATACGTAGGACTACAAAGGACACCTGTTGTGTTGATATACAGTTTGTGACATTTTTTAAAAGCCAAATTCATAGACCCCAGGTTAATAATCCCTGCCTTCAAGGAAGGCAGCTATAATGATCTAGGATTTGAGGGATTTTCCTTAGGAGAAAAGCCTACAACAAATAGCACTTTAACATTGGAAGGAGAAAAGTGGTGGAGCCGTGAAAAGCAGGTCAGACTCTGAAGGGCTTGGTTGTCATGGACAAGGACTTGTTTACAAACTTCTAGAATACTAGACCTGAAAGTCTGCCCTTGAAGCTTCAAAAAGACAGCTTTAGGACAAATAAGAGGAAGTTCTACTTACACATTGGGAAGTAAATATATGAAACTTAGAGAATTATGGAATACCATGGATGGAAGAACCCTTAGAAGTGCTCTAGTCCAACTTCCTAATTTAGCAGGAGGGGAAACTGAGTCCAGAGACTTCAGTAACTTGCCCAGCTGGGCGCTGGAGTCCTCTTCTTCTGGCTTCGAGTGCTGTGCTCTTTCCATGGTGCAGTCTCGCCCCCCAAAGTGGTACTGAAAACATATTTACAAGAAGGCTTTGATAAATTCAAGAATAAAAACGCTGTGCTAGGTTAAGAAAAACTAGCAGTGTTTAGGGGACACTGATAACTTCTTTATTGATATTGTCAATTGGAAATGTTTCCTGAGTGCTGTTGTCATAGACAGGATTCAGAGTTTTCTGGATTATTGGTTTCCTCTTGTGTGGCATTTGTTTTGTTCTTCTATGGCTCATGGCCCTGGAGATGCGATGAATTATCTTTTACTCAGCTTGTTTCACACTCCTAGTTGCAATGAGTGGTCATTGTAATGTGTGAAAGAGTGAATGATTAGTAGCTACATCCACCCAGCAATTTCAGGTCATTGTTCAGAAAAGAAGCTTCTTGCTCCTTTGACTCAGAGGGAAAAGGATCCTTTGACTTTGGAAAGACAGGCCCTTTTATTGCTTTTTTTTTGGGAGCAGCACAGGGCACAACTACTCATGATGCCCTTGAATAAAGCAATACCCACATAGGCTCAGAGACCTGTGAATCCTACAACTTCTCCTGTTTTGAAAGAAAACAGAGGGTTCAGCTTTTCCACGTTTGTTCATTCATTCATCAAGCATTGGACTCTTGCAGTAGCCGACAGGGCCACACTGGATGATTCACCTTGCTTCTTCCCTCTGTAAGTCCCAATTTGTAATCAGTGTGTCCTGACACATATGCCTGAGTGCAAGGCTCCTGAGGGCTTTGTATTCTTGGAGTGGGGAATGAATGCCAGAGGACATTTCTGTGCAGATACCAGGGAAAACAGAAGGGATCGAGCATCTTGCGTGGCAGAAGTCAGTGTGTGTAATTTGTTTATTCGTTCAGTGAACATTTATTAAGTACCATATAGAATACCAGAGTAGAAGATGGAGATTTTGTATTAGAGGAGAGTTAAATTTAGTTGATTATAAAGGCCCTAGACATGTATGAAATAACTCCAGAATACACTTTGCGGTGTGAGTAACCACATGAATCTTTGGATACATCCTTGAGGGGGGAATTGTTGACCATTGCCCTTTGTGGTTATCATGACACTTGAGGAAACCAGGGTCACTCTGAAAAGAATCTATTGGAAGCAAAATGTGGGCTTGCTTTAAAAAAAAGAAAGAAAGAAAGAAAAGGGTACGCTGAGTGGGTCTTTGCCCTTCTGGTTTATCCTTGGAAATTGTTCCCTAGTACAGTGTACAGCCTGTGTGGGTTATGTTGATTTTACACTAGATGGGACTTCAGAGAGTCATCTTGTCTAGCCCTTTTAGTTTGCGGATGAGGGAAGAGGTCTAAGGAAGTTAAATGACTTGCCCAAAATACCTCAAGCCCTCGGACGGCAAGGCCATCATTCTTTCTGTTGGCAGCATGCTGAATTATACACCTGTATTATATTATCGTGTGGCAATTCTTTATAACATGTGTCAGAGGTCTGGCCTTGGAATAGAATATGAAAGGAAAAATGTATTATTTAGGTGAGTGGCTTTGAACTTTCACAATTCATTTTTTATAAGTCAGTACATGGTGATTTTAGCACTGAGATTGTTAGGAAGACCCATTTAAATTTTACAGGCCTTTTTCCTCCTACAAGTAGGATGTTAGCTTTTTTTTTTAAAAGAAGTATAACGCTATTAATATTTATTTAATTCCTATAAATAGTTAAGCTTGTTATTGATGGCTATCAGATTCTCATTCTATTATATTTGAGGTCTAAACATAGTTGTTTTCAATGACTTTCTTCCTCTTTTAACTTTGTTGATGGGTGGCTGCTGGTCATTGAAAATGCGGTATGTGAAACTTGCTATTTCAATCCCATTAGTCCTCACATCCATTGGGCTGTGCCTTCCTTTTCCAGAAACCTTTGTTTGCTCAAAGAGAGTCAGGAAAATACTGGTTGCTTTATTTTTGTATAGGATTAAAAATACATGCTTCAAGGACGTCATGGGGCCTGGCTGGCTGGCTGAGTTTTCAATCCAAATAGAGAAGAATGTTTGCCACCCCTTGGAAAAATAAAGCTCTGGTTCTTTCTTGCTGTATGAAGGAAGAATCAAGCCAAGAGTTGATCTTTGAGGTGGGAAAGCAGGCAAAAGATGAACAGTTTTTTAATTTGAGAAATTGTGAGTTTGTGCAAAATGTTGTGATATTGGAGATAGTGATTAAAGTTTTACAGGCTGTGAAAAGACTGCCACGCCATTTGGGAGAGCTATATTCAAATTCCATAGGAAAAAGAGTGCCTTTCGTTCAAGGTACTAATTGGTCTGAGTTAAAATGATCTTATCTTGTTGTCAGGCTTAGTTACAGTTATGATGGTCTAGATTCAAGCCACTAGGATCCCAGTCCTGTTAGTAGAGATTGAAATGTATCTATCCAAGAAGCATCCTTTTAATTAGATGAATGCTTTCTGACTTGATTGCTACTAATAATTCTTAACAATTACATCATGAGTAGAGGAACTGCTAGGACTTTAATTCTTTACAGTCATTCTTGGCGGTTTCTATTCATTAAACATTTATTAAAGACCTACTGTAATCAGATTGTATTGGACCAGGTATTCAAGGACATAGAAAAGTAACCAGGGCCTAGCCCCATCTTTGTGGAGCTTACAGTCTACTTAGGTGGGGAGACTACAATATATGATGATGATGATGATGATGATGATAACTAACATTTATATAGCACCTACTCTGTGCCAGACATTATGCTAAACACTTTGACAGACATCTTATTTGATCCATACAATGGCCCTGGGATTATTATCCCCATTTTACAGATGAGGAAACTGAGGCTAATAGAGGCTAGTGACTTATCTAGAGTTGTATAGATAGCCAGAGGCTGGGTCTGAACTTGGGTCTTCCTGACTCCAGGCCCTGTACTATCCACTGTGCCCTTTGAGGTCAATATATAAAAAGTACATATAAATATTAGACATAATAAATGTAAATTATAGGTAAATACAGAATAAATAAGGTATGTATAAAAGTAATCCTATTTCATTTCATGTGTTTAACAGCATGATTCTGGCAAGGGGTTTATAGGCTTCACTAGACTGCCAAAGATGCCTCTCTGACACAGAAAAAGTTAAGATCTCCAGCTCTAGATAGGGGGAACAATGTGAACAGAGGCCCTGAGGACAGCACATAGTATATTCAGGGGACAGTTTGGTTGGTATTTGGGATAAGGCTAGAAATGTAGGGTAGCACCACCAGAAGGCAGAAGGCCCTGAATACTAGGCATAGGAGTATGAACTTTTCTTTTTTTATTTCTTTTTTTCATTAATTTCTTTTGATTTATCAACAATCACTTCCGCATGCTTTTGAGTTTAAAATTTTTCTCCTCCTTCCTCCCCACCACCCTCCCAAAGACAGCGCCCAATCTGATATATATATATTATACATTCTTATTAAACATATTTTCACATTAGTGATGTTGTAAGTAAAAATTAGAACCAATAGGAGGAACCACCAGAAAGAGGAAACAAAACTCAACAGAAGAGAAAAAAATATCAAATAGTATGCTTGATTGCATTCAAACTCCATAGTTCTTTCTTTGGATGTGGATAGCATTTTCCATCATGAGGCCTTTGGAGATGTCTTAGATCCTTATATTGCTGGGAAGTTTATCAGTATTAGTCATTGCACAACGTAACTATTATTGTGTACAATGTTCTCTTGGTTCTGCTCACTTCACTCAGCATCGGTCCATACAAGTCTTTCCAGTTTTTTTTGAAGTCCGCCTGTTCATCATTTCTTATAATAAGCACAATAGTATTCCATTACATTCATACACCACAGCTTGTTCAGCCATTCCCCAGTTGATGGGCATCCCTCAATTTCCAGTTCTTTGCCACCACAGAAAGAGCTGCTGTGAACATTTTTGTACGTGTGGGTAAGTATGAACTTTTCTCAGGAGGGAGCCACTGAAGAATTTTGAGCAGAAGAATGACATAAATATATCTATGCATAATCAAGATTTTTCTGTCAGCAGCTGTATGAGGTGAAGGGATTGGGCAGGGGGAGCAAGTGACCGCTTAACTGGAGATGAAAGAGCGGAGGTGGGAAAGACCTGGTCTTAGTAGTGTCTACACATGGTAATAAAGGTTGTATGTAGGTGGTGGCATTGGGAGTAGAGTAGAATGGAAGGATGCCCAACATGTTATGGAGCTCCCCACCTTTTTGTCTCCCCTTGTCTTGCTGCCTGGACCAGAATATGTATCTAGAGGATTTAACCTGAAAAGTCCTGGCATTCATGCACTGGGTTTCCCGAGGTCCTAGTTGATGAGTACCTTTTGTGTCTGTTGTATCAGGCTACTCCAGCCATTCTTCACTTCACTCTCTTACCACCCCCACTGCTACCACTCCCCCTTTCCACCTCTGGAACCATAATGAAATCAGTACTTTACTATATTGCCATTGCCTCTAGAAAAGGGTGTATCATTCTACTCCGTCCTGGGTGCATTAATCATCCTTGTAATGACCCCTAAGTTACTAAGTTGGAAAACTGAGCGAATGATGGTGCTACAGGGAGAAATAGGTCAGAAGGAGGAAGCAGGTCTGGGGAGGGGGACACAACTTGGGATTGTTGACCTGTTGAGCTTGGAGTATCTGTGAGACATCCAGATTGAAACGCCTTATAAGCAGTTGGGAGTCTAATGTTTGGAAGACAGATCAAGTCTGGAGCTGAAATAAAAGGAACCAAGAAACGGGACCTGTGGATGACCAGATAATGTTTCACACCTACAAATCCAAGGTTTCTTCTGCATGGTTTGTTGAAGAGCCTAATTAATCTACCTGACAAGCCACAGGCCAAACAATAGGGGCCTTCTCAAACGATAAAGGTTTTAACTACTTCCCCTACTGAGTGAGGTTATTGTGTATGTGACTAAACACACTGTTTTATTGCCTGTAATTTATCCTAGTGTGCTGGCTTGTCTTACTAGTTCAAGAATTACTGAAGGGATCTAGTGGATGGGTTGAGTTAGAAAGGGTCATTCATGTAAGTAAAGAATTATGGCACTGGCATTTGGTAAGCAAAAACCAATAGAATGCCTTTTCTTTTTTCTAAAGTTGAATAAATGGTGCTAGAGTTTCAAATAAGTCTTAGAAGCAGTGACTTGCTAAACACATTCTGTCCAAAAGAGTTTCTTTCTGGTCATTGAAGCCATAGTACTATCCCATTGAGTCTCCTGTTTTCTCCCCTTTCCCCCCTTCCTTTTATTTAACCCCTGACTGTTCTGACCTATTTACATCCCACAGTTTTTATTTCCCTGGTGCTGTGTGTGAGAGAACAAGGAAGGAAGAAAGAGGTTTCATGCCCTACGCTCTTCTTGAGAGCGAAGAGTTTGAATATAGCCCTGAAGTATACATTCCAAAGGATAATGAATAAATGATCCTTCTAGTGAGAAAACAGCTGTGAAGCTTTATTCCCATACTTATTAACTGAGAAGGGCCAAACTTCTTTCCTTCTGCTTAGTAGGAGTGTAATCTTTCCCTGACCTATTGCCTCTTTTTTGTTATGTGTAGTTTATAGTTATAGATGGGACCTTAACATCTGCCATAAAGACTTTTCTTTACTTTTCAGTAGTCATAAAAATAAGAGTTCTCATTTCTGTAGTACATTAATGTTTATGAAGTGCTTGTAGAAGGTAGTAGATTTTTTTAAAAATAGAAGTTTCTATTGATGTCATTTGCTTTTTATATCATCATAGCTATCCCTAATAATCCCTCTCCATCCTCTCTTCCAGAGAGCCATCTTGTATAACAAATAGTAATTTTTTAAAGACAAAAAATGGGAAAAAAATCTGCACAACCGATTAATACTTCGAAAAAGTATTAAATCATCTTTAATGTGTAACGCTTGTGGACCTTTCCCCTCCATGAAAGTATGGATTGGAAGCAGCTTCTCATAGCTTGTCTTTTAAGTCATGCTTACTTTTAATGATCTTGCATCATTCCCTTTTGATTTTTTTGGTATGTGTATGTGGTTGTTCTTTTCATTTACATTGTTGTGATCTTCCTGTGTGTTGTTTTCTGGACTCTGTTGACTTCATTTTTCATCAGTTCATGTAATCCTCTCGTGCTTCTCAATATCCATCACATTCAGCGTTTCATACTGCAGTCACAGTCCATTATATTCATGCACCATTTGCTATTTGATTATTATCTTTGTTTCCAATGTTTTGCTATCATAAAAAAAGTGCCCTTGAGTATGTTTTGACTAGAGATTTTCTTCTTATTGATGGCTTCCTTGGAGGGTGGGTTTTTGGTGCTTTTTTTGTTTTGTTTTTTTGAGGAGTTTGCAGGTGCGGGTCTGTGCATTTACTAGTTGAAGGTAGCTCCCATTGTGGAAAGTTATTCCAGTAATGCAGATTAGCAACTCTCTCTGTATGTTACAGTTTTAGAAAATGTCTGGGCCACTAAAAAATAAGTTAATTTGGCTGTGGTTACACAGACCATATATTTCAGAAACAGGACTCGAAGCCATGTATTCCTGACTTTGAAGGCTCATCCTCTCTCTCTGTTATACCATGCTGTCCTTATGCAGGTACTGTTAGCCTCATTTAATAGAGGAGGAAATAGGGTTAGAAAGTTTGTGATCATTCAGCTAGTTAGTGGGAAAGCTAAGACTCAGAGCCTGGTCTTTGGGGCTCCGTTGGTTTTCTAGTCAGTCCTAGTGGACAGGCCCAGGTGACTTAGAACTTTCCCAGGGCATTTGTGGCTTTCTGAACAACTCTTCCACCCTCTGCTCTTTATCCGTCAGTCACACTGCCCTGTGGTTTCCAGGCTCTTTCACCTGGCCCGAATGTGGGACAGCCTTGCAGGACTGATTTTAAAACAGTCTTATTCCTCTCCTTAATAGTTTGAGTAATCAGTGTATATATTTTTCAAAGGAAGATTTTCAAAAAGATGGTGCTGTCATCTTCATCTAGGATACTAGAGTTAGATTGGAAGGGATCTCAGAGGCTATCTAGTCTGTCTCTTTGATTTTGTAGAATAGTCACCTGCAGCACAGAGCCGTCGAGAAACTTGCACCAAAAGGTCACAAATGAAGGAGGTGGTAGAACCGGGATGGAAGTGAGGTCCGAGTTAAGTGCTCTTGCCACTTTCCCCTGGGCCTTACTTCCCAGATTTTATAGGTGATGACCATCCCCGGAAGGGGAAATGGCTTGTTGGAAGTCATAGAGTCAGGAGCCAGCCCAAGGGCTTTTGATATCAGATCCTACTTTTACCACCTTGTCTTGCCTTCCCTCTTGGCTCATGCCCCTCATTTTTGACATGAGGATATCGGACTGAATGATGTCCTTTCCAGTCTGACATTCGTGGACTCTCATCTTCTTGTGCTTTTTTCTTGGTAGCCAAAAGGTGCATCTAAGATGCTGTCTTTGGAAGTCATTACTCATGTGTAAGGTATTCTGAAAAATTAAATTGTTGCAGCCCTCAGCATTATTGGTTAATACTAATGCCTCTAAAGTTATGCTCTGATGCTTCCTCTGTGGTAGTGGTTATCTGTTTCAGGAATTACTATGCAGGTTTGCTTGCTGGTTAAACAAATCTGATGTGTTTGTGAAGCTCTTGAGTTTTCAGTAGTGGGGAGACATTAGAATTCATGTAGCCTGGATAACATGAGTCCCTGAACTGGAGGCCCTTTCTGATTTTTGATCCACTTCCCCCAAAAATTTGTGTGTAGATTTGTACCCTAGCTAAAGATAGAGTGGAGGGTGTCTGTTTTCTTTTTCTGGACGCAATTTCAAAATTAGATCTAGAATCCCAGTCCTGCCTTTGAACCACACGCTCCAGGGCTGACTACTTGGGGGCCTAAGAGAGAAGCTGCATTTTCTTATCTTTGTTCTCTCTTTCTAGGTGCGTGTTACTATGATGCTAATCAGTCCATGTATGTCTTTGGAGGCTGCACCCAAAGCAGCTGCAATGCTGCCTTCAATGACCTCTGGAGACTCGATCTCAATAGTAAAGAGTGGATCCGACCTCTGGCTTCAGGTGAGAGACGACACAGTGGCTTTGGTGTCACTCGTGGCCTCCTTCTGCACTGTGGTGTGTGCAAGTTTTTCCTCAGAAGCAGCTTTATCAAGGAAAGAATGCCTGCTGACTTCTTTGTATTGATAAATTCACAGTTTTATCCTTAACACTGGTGCTTTGCCAGTATTGCTAGACTGCTGTGTGAAGACAGTCTTGTTGTTTTCTCAAGGTCTCCTACAGGTATGTAATGCTGCTTTGTGCTAGGCTTAAAATAAAGACTGAGCCGTGAGAACCCTAGTTGGCTGACAGGTGTTATTGTCCTGGGGCTAAGATCTCTGAGTATCTTTCGTTGTTACTAGCCCAGATATTTGGGGAGTGTAGAGGGACTTGTCTCTGCTTGTCTCTCTATGAGAGCCTGAGTGTGGGAATATTTCGCAGCAGGTATATTCCTGCCTACAGAGCCCCTCTGTGCCAAGAGTTCTAGCAGAAAGACTTAGTCTTTTTTCCCTTCTTGGCTTGAAGATCAGTTAGTTTTAATGTTTTGTTCAGTTTGCTAACCATCTCTCCGATGACTCCTGTAAGTAAGGCACTGTGCTAGGCTCTGCGACAGCAAGGATGAAAAAGGCCCAGTCCCTTCCCTGAAGAAGTTAGAGGACTCACAGGAACACAGGGGCATCTGGTGCACCCTCCTCCTCTTTTAGATGAGGAAACTAAGGCACAGGGAGATTGGGTGACTTGCTCGAATCACTACACAAGTCGTCAGTGGCAGAGCTGGGGTTCAAATCCAGGTCCTCTATCCCTAAACCCAGCACTTTGTCCGTTATGTCCCACTCTGACTATTACAGAAAAAGAAACGTGAGAAAGTTTAGTATGAGGGAGCTTATGAAAGGTGAAAAGGGGAGTTCCAGGCAGAGTACTCTAGGAAATTTGAGGATACTATTAGGTAAGGAAGTCAGGGAAGAAGCTTGTAGACGATATGCATATACCTTTTGTTTGAAGTAACAGTATATTAGATGCCGTTTGCTTTTTGGCTGGGATGTGTCACGATCAGTTCTGGGCATTAGGAAAGTTATTATTTGGAAGACTATATGGCTCAAAGAAGAGAAACTGGAGGCAGGGATCCTAATATAGGACTGATGTGAGGTGACAGAAACTTGAACCAGAGTTATGGTAGTGTGAATGGAGATGGATTTGAACACTCTCGGGGAATGAGAATCAACAGAACTTGGTTGCTGAATGGATGGTTCTGTGGGAGGCGAATGAGAAGGAAAAATCAAAGAAAATCCTGGGGTTTTGAGTCTAGGAGACTGGGTGCCTGGATACTGTTGCCCTTAACAGAAATGTGAAGGATTCTTGAATTAGTGGGTTGAAGTGGGGGACGTGTGCTTCCTTGCCTATAGTTTAGACATTCAGGGAGTGATTAGATCAGGGTACAGAATCATCCCATTTACCCTCAACCCCTCCTCAGTTTGCAACCTTTAAAAGCACGCCATGGGGAGAGAGGTGTAGCAGTGACTTCTGCTTTCTTGACCATGGTCAGGTGATGCTTCAAAAGCAATCTGTTGGGACTCCCTTTCTAGACATTCATTGAGGAAGTAACTTAAAATCAGTATGGTGATTTTATCTATGTGGCCCTGGGCAAGTCATTTAATCCCCGGCTGTCTTAGTTTGCTCAACTATAAAGTGGGGATCATAATAGCACCTAACTCCCATGATTGTTGTGAGGTTCAAGTGAGGTGATACTTGCAAAGCCCCTTAGCTCAGTGCCTGGCTCATAGTAGGTGCTTATTTCCTTCCTCTTTTTCCTTTCTTCCTTCTTTCCCTTCCTTTTTCCCTCCTTCCTCCTCTTCCTTCTGTTCTTCCTCCCTGTAGCGCTTTGATTGCTGCCATCTCTTTATCTACTTTTAGACCCTCCATTCCCTAAATAAACCTTTGAAATTTCTTCTTCTTTATTAATCAGTAGCACTATTAGAAGATAGTCCTGTGAGAATATCATTTAGGCAGCAATCCCATGGGAAGATTCCCTGAGGGAAATGTTTCTGCATGCTGTCATGAGTGCTGACCAAAATCAGTTCTGACCTGAGACGTCAGTGACTCTGAACAAAACGTAGTTGTTGATCTGCTGGTGGGGAGGGTGACTCACTGGGTTTGGTGCTGAGGGTGGGGAGGGGACTCCCACAGGTCTTCTTGTGCGCCTTCTCCACGTTTGCCAGGAGACGTAGTAAGTACTTGGTCTTCAAAAGCAGAGTTTGTTTAGTGGAGTCGACACGCTAAACAAAGGGTGGGCTCCCTTTCGTGGGAACACGAAGTCTTAGTAGAGACATTAACATCACCAAGTTCTTACATGGCCTTGGTGGTATTTGCTTTATTAGCTCACAAATTCACAGAGTGTAAAAGCTGGAGAGGATCATAGTTTCATTATCTATCCAGTGAAAGAGTTGGACTAGGTAATCTTTGAAGCCCAGAGAAGGGGATTAACTTAGTATCAGGGTAGGTGAAAGAGCAAGAAGAATGATGAGATAATCACAATAATCTTAGCAGAATTCCATTGAAAAAGATGAGAATGAGGTAATAATAATGCACATTGTGCAATAAAATTCTGGAATTTATACAACATTTCATTGTAGGTTGCAAAAATTTAGCATTTATTGGATATCTAGAAAGACATGATCAAATAGCTAAAGTTATGTACCAGTAGCTCACTACCCTTGATAAATTCCCATATTACAAATAAAAGCCATGTTCTGTCTTTGAGAATTCATTAAGTAAACCTTATTGGCAATAGAAAATCAAAGTCTTGTCCAGGTACAAAAGGCAGTCATTTTTTCCAACTCTACAGTCATTCAGAGAACACTAAATATAAGGTTACTTGTCCTGAGATTCTTGTAATCTGAACTTCATCAAAAAACGTGTGAACGAGATCAGTGATGATAGTGCAGATTTAAAATGTAGTAACTTACAGTTGCATAACACTTTCACACAGGAAACATTTTCACATTATCACTTGATTCTCAGAGTTAGTCAGCAAGCGTTAAGAGCTTAATCTGGTTCAGGCACCGTGCTTAATTCTGGGGCAAAGAAAGGCAAAGACACAGTAGCGGCTATAGAGGATCTCACGTTCTGAATAGGGGGAGACAGCGTGCAAATAACTGTAACTTAAAATATGTAGACCATGTAAAATGGAAAGTAATCTTATAGGTAACAGACTAGTAATAAGGGGGTGCCAGGAATGGCCTCTTCCCAAGGCTTGAAGCTAGGAATTGGGAGTGAAGAGTTAGAGCATTTCAGCCATAGGATATATTGCCAGTTCAAATGTATGGAGTCCAGAGATGGAGTGTCACCTGTAAGGAACAACAGCGAGCAGACCTTCTTAGCTAGATCATAGTATGCATGGCAGGGTAAAGCATAAGAAGACTGGTAAGGTAGGAAGGTGCCAGGTTGTAAAGGGCTTTCAGTGACAGATAAAAGATTTTATATTTAATCTGGGAGCTCCTATTGGATAGGGATCTTTATTGAATAGGGAAAATTTGATAATAGTTTGGATATGTGGAGTGAGGATGAGTGGAGATGACCCCAAGGTTTTGAGCCTGGGTGACCAGAAGGATGGTAGTACCCTCAAGAATAATAGGGCAGTTGGGAAAAGGGCAAAGGTTGGGGGGAAGGGAAGAGAGATGAGTTCTGTTGTAGACATTGAATTTGAAATGTCCAAAGGGCAGTGGGTGATGGGTGATTGGAGCTCAGAAGAGAGATTAAGATTGTATAGATCTGGGAATCATCTGCATAGAGATGATGATTGAGTCCTTGGGAGTAGCTGAGATCACCAGTAGAGATAGTATAGAGGAAAAAGAGAAGAGGGAGCTCTTGGCAAATGGTTTCAATTTTTTAAGCATTTTTAAATGAAATCTGAGTGGAGGTCTTCAGCTAAGAAGAGGAGAGGAGGGAAGTATCACAGGAGGCTTGAGGTTTGCTGAAAAGGTTTGAAATCACCATTGAGATGAGTTTGCATTTCTACTCCTCCAGACAGATTGATTCAGTAGGTATAAAAGGATTGCCTCGTTGGAGGAAGGGCCCAATTCAAATTATATGGCATAAATTTGTAGTGGACCACATCAGCAGGATTTCGTGATTTTTCTCCATCTCTCTTCAGCGACGCATGAATGGGAGAGAAGGGAGTGATGGGAGTAATCCAAAGTATTTTAGGTGACAGGACAAAAGGCCAAAGGACTTGAGTGTAGGAGATGGTATAGGTTTGAAGTGATTTACCTAGAGATAGAGATAGGGAAGAGAGCAGAGTGTAGCCAGTGCAGGGCTGATGCCTGGGAAAGAACTGAGGGGTGGAGGGATTGGAGGTCATGGTGAGGTTGAAGAACAGGTTTAGGGGCTGTTGAGCAAAAGGCAAGATAGTATGTGATAGAAGGTTATGATCAGATAAAGGAATTTCATCGCTTACCACATAGAAGTTGTTGGTGATGGCAAGACTAAGGATATGACTGTCTTTGTGAATCTGAAGTGCAATATAATGGGATTTGAATAGATCAAGAAACTAGAGTGTTAGGGTAGTTGAGAGAGTATAAATATATAGGTGAAAATCTTCTATTAGGAGGGCAGGAATTGTGGTGGAGAGGACTGTGAGCCAGACATTTAACTTACTGAGTACTGAAGGGGAAGGTCCTGTGTGACAGTAGACGGTGGCCATGGCTGTGGCTGTGAGGATTTGGATTAGGTGGTAAACAAAAAAATTTAGATCGCTCATACCTCAAAGGATGATAATTTGCTGCTAGTGATGGTCATAGAGGGAGAACCTGGAAGTGGTCATGGAAAGCAAGGAGTGTTGTGATTTCCCACCATGCGTGACCTGTGAGTCAGGAGTGTGAGTGAAAGTATAGTCAGTACTACAAGCAGGCCAGGGACGCATTGTCATGAAGTGAGGGGCCCAAGTGTCACAGATGGCCAGAAAATAGAAGGAGTGAGAAAGGGAACGGGTTTAGATAAAAACAGATTTCTTAATTCAGATCTGCAATGCAGGGTTTGGTGACTTGCCCAGAGTCTTGTGGCTGATGTGTAAAATAGCTGAGACTTTCAGATGTTATTGGAAAAAAGTGCTGGGTTTGGAGTCTGAGCCATTTCGTACCCATGTGACTGTGGTCAAATCCCTGAACCTTTTTGAATCTTAGTTTTCCTTTTGTATGGTAATGGAGTTGAACTGAATTGGCCTCTGAGGTAATTTCTAGCACTAAACCTGTGATCTATCTGGTCATTCTTCAAATATAATGTTATGGTTCTTGCTAAGATCTAACTGTAATGGGTTTACCAGAAGAGTTTGTATTTTAGGTCTTGCTCTGGATCCAGTTTTTGCTTTTGTTTTATGTGGGGAATCACAGAATCATAGATCTCAGAGCAGGAATGTTCTAAGAAATCTTCTTATCTAGTTCTTGGGCTGCTTGATAGATTAGATAACTGAAATCTGTGGAGGTTCAGTAATTTGCTTGAGGTTAGACAGCTAGTAAGTGGTGCTGAAGGGGAAATGGGGCTGGAAGGCAGGTTTTCTGTACCAAGTATGGTGTGCTTCAAGACTGCATTGGACTCTAGTCCCCCATTTGACTGTGACTCGGGCAGGAATTGTGGGGATTGAGTGAATCATCCTGACTCCATCTTGTAATTCAGTTCTGGTTCTAGCTCAGTTACTTTTCTATTCAGTTATGAGTTTAGTCCAGTTTCTGTCTTGTGGGAAAATTTTATTG
The DNA here is from genome assembly GCF_003287225.1 of Phascolarctos cinereus. Classification (NCBI taxonomy): domain Eukaryota; kingdom Metazoa; phylum Chordata; class Mammalia; order Diprotodontia; family Phascolarctidae; genus Phascolarctos; species Phascolarctos cinereus. The sequence goes on from NW_027556098.1 coordinate 384,788,955, forward strand.
AATTATGGGAATTGTGAGAAAACTTTATTGCATTGTTTGAACCTAGCCCTGTGTGGCTGGGAATCTGGACCACCTCTGCCTGATGCCTAGAGACCAGATGCTGACCATGCACCCAGTCAAATCTGAGGCTCGATGCAGGGAGTTTTCTCACAATTATACATCTTAAGCAACTCATATATTTTATCTGCAAACCGGCCCCCTACTGGTCAATAAGTTACTGTTGTCTTGGTTTTCTTAATTCAATACAGACACTTGGTAGGAATAGGACATTTCTTTTTCTGATTTCAAGAATTGTATCTTTTCATTCCTTCCTTCCCAAATTGGAAAGTCCTTAATCTTTCTTCCAGTTAGAAAGCAGATTATTTAATCTTGTACTCTGGTTCATGTTCTGTTAATTGTTTTCTTTTTATGCATAAAAATTTGTTTGCCTCTATACTTGTGGTCCAGTGCCAAGTTGAGGAGGCCTGATCCCGATTTGTTATGCAGTCGACATGCTCTGCTTAATAAATTGATATGGTTGAAATCTGGAGCCTTTGTTTCTTCAGTTATTTGAGATTTCACCTGTCACAGGCCCATGGCCTTTGAGTCTGGAGGTTTCAAGGGATTGATCTGGCTTCCAAAGGGAGCACTGGAGTTTTCCATTCAGGGAGTACAATCAGCTCTCAGATCTCCTTGCTACAGTTGATATATTTAGAGTAGAGTGTGTTCCAGAAAACAGTAGTGACAGTCAAAATGATGCAAGTCAAATCTGATTTGTGAGTCCCTGAGCATTTATTAAGCACCTACTAATTAATCTGAATAGTCAGGCATTGTACTAATCACTGGGGATAAAAAGAAAGGCCAAAGACAGTCCCTGCACCAAAGAGCTCAGGGGGACATGGTGTACAAACATCCATATATGTATAGACAAGCTGTAAGGGACCAGAATTAAGAGGGATTGGGAAAGGCTTCCTGTAGAAGGTGGGATTTTAGCTGGGATTTGAAGGAAGTCAGGGAAGTCAGGAGTTGGAGATGAGAGAGAGAGAGAGAGAGAGAGAGAGAGAGAGAAGAGAGAGAGAGAGAGAGAGAGAGAGAGAGAGAATGAGAGAATGAATGAATATGAATGAATGAGAATTCCCAGCATGGGGAACAGCCAGACAAAATGCCCGGAGATGGAGGGTCTTGTTTTAGGAACAACCAAGAGGCCATTGTCTGAGAGGACTTGGGGGTGGGGGCTGGGGGAATGTAAGGTATAGGAAGACTGGAAAGATAGGGGGATAAGTTATGGAGTGCTTTGAAAGCCAAACAGAGGAATGTATATTTGATCCTAGAGATGATAGGAAGCCACTGGAGTTTATTTTTCCGTAGAAATTCTGACATAATTGGGATTAAGTTCATAATTTAGGGTCTGATACCCATCTTCCCAGATTATCAACCTCCATATCCATGATCTTCATCTTTACTTCATCCCAGCCACATACACAGGGACAAATGTTCTATCTCTGTGATCTGTAATGAAATTCCTCCATGTATGACCTCCTATCCTTCTTTGGTTTTCCATGTGCCTTTTATTTCTCCTAAAGTTATTCTCCATCCTCACTGTAACCTCTGGTCACTTTAGCCCCCTCCCTTTTCCTCAGGCCAGCAGCCTTCCTCTGGCCTTATTTTTTCCCCTAAAATTTTTAACCTTGTAGATAACCAGCTTTACACTGTCCTTGACTCTCGAGTCCTTTCTGCCCTTGGCCTATGGCTACTCATTGCATTTCCAAGCACCCAGCTTTGTGTAGGTGCATCCTGTGCAGTGTAGTTACTTAAATACTTGTTAAATGATCTGCTTGGTTATGAATGACAAGAGAAGGCAGGGGGCGCAGTAACTAGAACACTATGCTTAGAATCAGGGAGGCCTGATTTTAGATGCCTGTGAGAGTCTCAGTAGGTCTGTGGCCTTGGACAAGTTGCTTAAATTTAGCCTCAGTTTACTTACCTGTATGGCACCCACCTCACAGTTATGAGCATGAAATGAGATAATACAAAGCTTGCATTGAAGATTGGCAAACCTTAAAGTGTTATTTTAGTATCCGATGTTATCCTCAGTTGATTAGAGTTATGATTTGGTGTCTTATCCCTGAACTAGCCTGTAAGGTTCATGAGGGCAGGGTCTCTGTCACCTAAACATTAGGTCCCTCAGTTCCTCATATGGTGTTTGATGTATGCTAGGAATACAATACATCAGTAAATCAACAAGGATTTATTAAGTGCTTGTTATGAAGTATTAGGCATTGTGTTAATGCAAAAACATCTACCTTCAAAAAAAAGGGACTTGTATTTAAATATAAAGAGGTACAGATAAGATCTTTCTGTCTCTCTGTCTGCCTACAGAGAGAATATATGAAAGGCAACCTTAGAGGGGAAGGTCTAGCATCTGGAGACTTTGGGAACTGCCTGTTGCAAAAGATGATGCTTGATCTAAGTCTTAAAGGAAGCTAAGAATTCTAAGAGGCGAAGGTGAGGAGGCAGGGCATCCCTGGCATGGGGATAGACAGTGCAAAGGCCCAGAGGCAGGAGATAGAATGTTATGTGTGAGGAGTAGTCAGCAGTCCCTGCTGCATCATTAGAATATGTGGAGGGGAGTAAAATTTGAGAAGACTGGAAAGGTGGGAATGGCCTAGGTTGTGGAGAATCTTAAATGGTTTAAAAAAAAAATCTCTGTTTGAACCTGTTGGAAATAGGGAGCCTCTGGAGTTTGAGAGGAGACGAGGTAACATAGTCAGACCTACTCTTTAGTAAAAATCTTTGGCATCTGTGTGGAAGATGGCTGTTTATCGAATGAGGGAATTTATAAAGACTACTTACAAGAGTGTGGGCAGGAAACGCTTGTCCTTTTGGCTCTGGCACCTCAGCAACTTTTTCTGGATTTTTGCTTTCTTTCTGGATCTTATCCCTTAGAGGAGAAATAGAATCAAAGCCTCAGACTTGGCTACACTAGTTATAACTTAGAAAAGGTGCAATTTGAGCTAGATCCTTTATGAGGTCTGTTCCAGCTCAGAGATGTTGTGAGTCTTCTGTTATATAAAAGTTGATAAAGTTATAACTTTCAATTTTATAATCCAGGAAAATCGAGGAAGTTAAACAGATTATTAAAGCCTATCTGCAGATATTTGCATACTTTCATTTATGTGGTAGTTGTTTTTATTTTTATCTTTAAAAATAAATCTTAACATTTATTTTGCACTTTGAGTCCACAGTTATTCAGTCATTGCCATTGCCTGGCAGGACACATAACAGTTTATTTGAGGATATAAGTGAAGCCTTGGTTATTTGATTTGTCCAAAAGCAATTATTTTTGGGCCCAGACAAATCTCAGAGAAATTGATTCAGAATTACAGAAGTTCAAACCTCAGATCTGAGTCCTCAAATTTATGCTCATGTTTTGTATATCTTCCAGATGTTCATGCATTCAAAACCTAGGTATGTGGTATAATTCTTTCTACCTGGATGTGTAATACAAAAAAAAAACCCAATAGAATAATCACATGCAGTTTTTGAAGGGAAAACATTTCATGAACTAGGCAGTCATGATTGTCAAGTACTCGGGTATATTTTGAGAAGGGTAGATAATTTTATTAGCATTAATAACACTTGTAGCTATGCAAAGATAATCTAATTTCATGCTGCAAAATATTATTGCCTGTGAAGGTTTGGAATTTTTTCCATGCCCAACCTTGTGCGTTTCTCTGTCTGCTATTTGGTAAGCAGTTGTATCCCCTTTGTCATATCTTCTCTCTGCTTTTCTCTCTGATATAAATAAAGATTTTGTTTAGATTCAGCCTATTTAAAGGATTACAGAGAACAGAATGTGTGAAAGCCGTGTTGATGAAAGAGTAGCTATCAGCTGCTGCCAAGACCATTCATTCTTCTTTCTCCATACTGAGGCTAGATCTGTGTATTTGACAGATAGCCAGTAATTTTCTTTTATGCTAAACATTTCTTGTTATTGGAAATGATTAAGTTGCTATGTAAACATTTGACACCTACATTAGAAATGGAGCACTCAGGGTTTTCCAATCAAAAACATTTGGCCCTTAGTTTTTTTCTCAACTAATTTAGTTTTTAAAACTTTCCACAGAATGATCTGTAAATAATAAAATTTTCTATAATGTTAAGCAAAGACTCAAAGCTTAAGCCATCATCTGAGTTAACTAGTTCATCCTGGGAGAAGAGCCAGATCTCCTCCTATATTTTAACTTGTGAGCCTTCATTCTCAAGATTTGGTTCTTTTTTTCCTTTCTCTCTTTCCCTTCCCTTCCCAGTCCATGCAGTGTTTTTTTCTGGTTCAGCACCTTTCTTCTACAGCAGTTCACTCAAGAGAGGGAAAACTAATCCAGGTGAGATGCTGTGTGTCAACTTCTACTCCAAGCTCATTGTGTGACCTTGGGCTTTCCAATTTTCCTAATAAAAGAGTTAGATTAAGTATCTTTTAAGATGCCTTCAAACTCTAAAATTCTGTGATCTCAGAGTTAGCTATTTGATTTTAATTAACTGGTAGATTAAAAAAAATTGTGGCCCTGGAGAGTCTGGAGATACATAGACAAAAACAACAAAGTGTCTCTGCCCTAAGGGAGCTTGTATTTTATAACATATTTAACATATAATATTAAAATGTTAACATGTTTAATAATATAAAATATTAATAATAGTTTATTTGTAGTGCTCATTGGTTTTCTTATTACTTGTAGAGAGTAGTAGAAGTAGTAGTATTTTACAAATAGAGGAAACTGAGACTCAGGTGAGATAACTTAAAGGTCATATAAGGGGCAGGGTTGAAATGTACACTCCCTGTCTTTAAATTTCAGGGCTAGTATTCTTTCCACTACTCCCTCTTATCTTATTATCCCCATTCCTAAAAGCAATGAAATCTAACATCCTTTTAATACTTTTTCGTGAGTCTGATTTTCACATCTTTTTTGTTGCATTCCTGTAAAATGTTCCCATCTCTCAGATGAAAGTCTGGACCTGCACTGAGAATTAAGGAATGGCTTTCACTTAGACCCCTTTACTTTGGGACCCTAAAGTTGTGATAATTTTTTCCTACCACCTTATCAAGAAGACTCTGGTTCAGTGTTCCTCCTGGCTGCTGTAAAACCATCAAGCCATCTAACTCTGTTTGTTCCAGTTTGTCATAACTTCCCCTAAACAGCAGCCTCAAGCTTTATGACCACAGTAAACTTCATTTTATATGGTGTCTTATTCCAGTATATTTCCAAATGTTGCTCAGGCTTAATAGTTTAATTTTATGCCCTAAAATGTGCCCTATCCAACTGGGAAAGGAAGAAAAAATCTTTAAAGGTTGCTAGCTTTAGGGCTGACATGATCAATGTCTTCTGTTCATCACTTCCGACCCCTGTATTCCCCCACCAATGACCACAACAAGAATTCCAATGAGCAGTTCGGTAGCTTTGTGAATCACTCATGACCACTCTGTAGGGCGGTGGTATCTGGCTGTGATCCAGTCATACCTATATTTACATTCTCCAAACATTCGTGAGAAACTAGCTTCTCGGGATTGTCCTAGGTCTTATTCCTGATAGCCGTGAAGCCTAGTGGCTGTCTCTGTTTGATCAGGACTTTGTCAGCGATGAGGATTAATCACTTTATTGGTTATCAGATACCCGCTTTCCTTTGGGGGCAGATGATTTCATCTTTTCAAAACTTCTGATTTCTTGTTCTGGAGCAAAGTTCTGGGACCTTGTGCTTTTTGCCTGGTTCTCCTTTTATGCAAGCAATATTCCTGATACTTTGCACATTCAGATTGCTGCTTTGTTCTGTCTTCCTAAACTAGATGTGGGCATTGGCTTTTGTATGCAGGAGAAGCTAGTTTCCTTTACAGTGTGCTTTGCTTTTTCCTTTTGCTTTCTTTCCCTTTGTAGTAAGAGATGTCAGTCTCACCTCCCCAGCCTTTAAAACATGTCCTCTTATAGTCAGAGCCTGTTGGAGATGCTAACCTAGGCATCTGGGATGCTAACCTTAGGAATTTTAAAATTCCACCTCTACCATCTGTCAGTTCTGCCCTTTTCACTTGGGATAAATCCTTATAAGATAAGTTCATAAGTTCCCAACTTTTACAGATGAGGAAATGGCTGCACAGAGCAGCCATGTGTCACTTTCAGCAGGTAAGCAGTCAAGCTGGCTCTGGAGCCTGGGTCTTCTAACCTAGAACCAGGACTCTTTGCGATGCTATCATGAGGCTTCGGCCTGGAAGGACCTTAGGAAGCATCTAGTCCTGCTTCCTTGCTTTCCAGCTGATGTACCTCTCCTGGCCCATGCCCAAGCTCACACGCAGCCACACGAGGAGCTGAGACTCTTGTCCCGTGACTGAGAACAGAACCTTTGAAACTTTTTCATCTTTTTTCAGCTAGCACTTTATCATAGATTGTTTTGGGGATTATGTTACCAGTGGGCATCAGGGAGGAGGAAGTGACAAGTAAGTGTTACTTCAACTTTGTCATATTTAGAATCTGAGAGAATGCTCTTTTGCATGGATTTCTCCAGGGATTACCCAGGAATTTCTCCCACTGTTCACTAGTCTTTGGCACTTGAAAGAGAGTGGTAGAGGATTCATCCCATGTTTGTGGTGAAGAAGGCAAGTGTAGACAAGGGGAAGGTTTGAGGGTTAAATAATCACTGTCCAGAGCCATTCCTGTCATGCTGCTATTTCAAGACAGCCCTTGATTGCCCTGAGGCTCCAGAAAAAATGGTAATGTCCTGAACTTCGAAGCAGAAGCTTGGGCTGGCGGTCCTGTTTTTATTGTTTATTTCTTTAGATTCTTTTTCAGGGTATTTGTAACAGGTATCTTTCAAGAATGGAGTTTTAAAAGTACTTGGGACAGTTGTATGGACTGTATGCATACAGAAAACACAGTGCTGTGAAGTGAATACGCATCTGGTGCTAGCTTGGCCAGTGACCCTGATGTGCATCTAAGATTTGTCTTACTTACCCTCTTTTTGAATAGTGAATGCTAGCTCCTAATTTGATCTAGTGGACTCAAGGTAACCTCTTGGTCTTTGGGTATTGGAAGGTATTTAGAACTGTTACTGAGAACTGGACTAGCCAGGTGTCAAAGGTGTAAGGCCTGAACCCAGGCCTTCCTGATTCCAAAGCTGATCCCCCCCTTTTTTAATGAATTTCAAATGAGGTAAATGTGAACAGGACTCTCTCTCCAACTCTAACCCTGCAAAACAAATTACTACGGAATTTTTTTTTTAAAGCAAACACACCTTGGATCTCTTTCCTGGGGGAGGCTGACTCGTGGATCCCTTGAGTGGGAGCGTTCTGAACAGCAGTAAGGGTGAAGTCAGTCTGTTGTCTAAGCTGAGTCTGGTGCTAGTGCATTTAAGCTCTGGGAATAGAAGGCTGCTGGTTGCCTAAAGAGGGGCAAACGTGCCCAGATTGGAAAAAGAGAGCAGGTTAAAATTTCTGTGCCCGTTAGTATTGGGTTCAGTCCCATAAGTAGCTGCTGCACTTCTACCTTGAGAGAGACAGGAAGACTCAGTGTCAAAAAAAAAAGAATAATATTGCTGAGGCAGTCATGACCATTGAGTATTCTTTTAGTAATGACCGGTACATGTGGCAATACTCCATTGTTGGTGCAACATGATTCAGGACTTAAATGCTTTATTTTAGAATAATGTGCAAAATTTAGTCATAGTAAGAACGAATCCCTGAAGATTGGTAACAGCCTTCCCTCTCAGCAGTTCATACTTTCAGCAGATATGATTTTGCCTTTATGAGTGCTTTTTGTACTAATAAAAATAAAAACCCCTCTGTGTCTTTCAGTAAACTTTATGAATCTCTTTGACAGATAAATTCATTGCCCTTTGGTAAACATTTTGGTAGTGATCCTCTCTTAGCTTAGTTAGTGTGGAGGAAAAGGGACATAGTTCATTCCTGAGTCAGTTTTTGAAGTCTGTTCCACTGTATAGATGGGGCCTGGCAGCACTGGTACTCGTACTCCCTTGGCATAGCCCTGGAGAATCCAGGATAGTCAGCCCCATAACACCTATGGACTAAGCAGAGGATAGACTTCTCTTTCAGGTCATAGCTTCGATGTGAAAGGGGTCTTGAAGGTCATTTAGTTCAGTCTCTTCATTTTACAGATGAGAAAACAGACCCAGAGAGGTTAAGTGACTTACTCAAGGTCACACAGGAAGTGTCAGATATAAGGTTTGAACCCAGGTCCTTTGACTCCAGTGCCAGTATTTCTTGTATTGTACCAAGCTTCAGGCAGCCGTCAGCTGAGTGATTCACCCCCTTAACCGTTCACCTTGGGTCCCAGTGAGCCTGAGAATAGAAGGTGATCCCTCAGTTAAGTTACTCGGCTCGGGAATCTGTGGCATCCCTTTTGTCCATCTGGACTATGCTTAGAAGATCTATGAGGAGGAAAGAATGATGGACAAGAGAGTGCTTCCTACCCCTGAGAATCTGAAGGGTTTGGGAAAGAATGTAATACTTTGCTTGTTTAAGAGTTCTCAGCGGCTGTGTTCTAGTACAACTACAGTGTTAGAAAAAAATCCCCTTCCCTTTATATCATATTCATGGTGCCCCTTGGTGAATGTTCCCATGAACTGCTGCCCTCCGTGCTGGTAGGAGTGGAAGCTTACAGTACAGTGATTTGCAGACGCTCGACTTTTCAGCTCCTCTCCATAGCATTATCACTTCAGAGCTGTAATGGACTTCAGAGGCCGAGTCAGTGAATTGGCCCAGGACGTGCAGATAGCGGTTCTCCAGGGTGAGGATTGGTCAGTGTTCTTTCCAGTGTCAGTGATCTAGTGTGTAGTACCTCCTGGGTGCTGGGCTCTGTGCTTGTGTGCAGGTGCTACAGAGAAAGACAGAAGAGGCCCTGCCCTCCAGGAGCTCACAGCCTTCCAAACAGCTGTGTGCTGGCATTAAGGGGCATCAGGAAAGGCTTCCTGTAGAAGGTGGGATCTTAGCAATGGAGGCCAGGAGGCCAAGAGGTCCAAACATGGGGAACAGCCAGTGAAAATATCTGGAATCAGGAGGTGGAATGTCTTGTTCAAGGAACAGCGAGAAAGCCACCGTCACTGGATCAAAGAGGATAGGAAGGGGAATAAGGTATAAAAAGATTGGAAAGATAGCAAGAGGCCAGCTTATGAAGGGCTTTAGAGTCAGACGGAGGGTTTTCTATATGATCCTGGAGGCCAGTTTATTGATTGGGCCTGGGAGTGGCAGTATCAGAGCTGTGAGAGTGGGGAGAGACTTAAGGTTTACCAAGCTGTGTGAGCTAGGACACCATCATATATTTGACATCTGCAGGAAAGAAATTTCTCTCTTTCTTTCTTTCTTCCTTCCTTCCTTCCTTCCTTCCTTCCTTCCTTCCTTCCTTCCTTCCTTCCTTCCTTCCTTCCTTCCTTCCTTCCTTCCTTCCTTCCTTCCTTCCTTCCTTCCTTCCTTCCTTCCTTCCTTCCTTCCTTCCTTCCTTCCTTCCTTCCTTCCTTCCTTCCTTCCTTCCTTCCTTCCTTCCTTCCTTCCTTCCTTCCTTCCTTCCTTCCTGGCAATGGGATTAAGTGACTTGCCCAGGGTCACATAGCTAGTAAGTGCTAAGTATCTGAGGCTGGATTTGAACTCAGGTCCTCCTGACTCCAGGGCCAGTGTTCTATCCAATGTGCCACCTAGCTGCCCCTCGAAAGAAATTTCTTTTCAGTGTCCCTAGGACCTTAGGTCTCTAGGAGGAGCTTAGCTTATTGGTAGTAACAGCTTACATTTCTATAGCACTTAAAGTGTTTTTTTCACAATGCTCCCAGGAGGTAGTGAAGTAACAGCAGCAGTGTTTTCATTTTACTGTTGAGGTGATAGACTCAAAAGTGTTCATGGTCCCACAGCTACTGGCAATCAGAGGTGGGATTGGAACCCAGGCTGCAGGTCTAGGATTCTTAGGGGAGAGTCACCTGGGAACCTCATTGAAATGGAGGCCCCAGGGCCTGGGCATGAATCTGGAGAGAACAACTGGGAAGCCAGCAAGGTGTTGAGAGCAGTTGGAGGCCAGGGGCCTGAGTCTCAGGGCTACTGTACTATGACTGTGTGCATGTCCCTGTCTCTCTTGAGATCTTGTTTCTTCATCTGCAAATAGCAATAACAGATACTAGGAATTTTGTGAGGCTTCAAAGAGAATGTGAGTAAATGACAGTGTCATTGGAAGCAGAGCTCCCATTTCCTTAGCCTTCAGCCAGCACACCTTCCGGGCCCTGTTATGCTTGACACCATACTTTGCACAGAGTAAGAGCTTTATAAATATATATTGAATTGAATTGCAAGGCAGTTCTGCACAGGGACACAATAGAGGGAGGGGATTTGGTCTGTGTTATGTCATCATGGGCTCTAGACTGTGAGGTCTGGCGTCTCCACCTCCTCACCATGGGTGTGTATGGTGTCCTTGCTACTTCCTAGGACTACAGGAGAGGGCGTGTCTTGAGTGTGAAAATGTTTTTACTTGTACTTTGCTTGTTCTATAAGTGGAAGGACTACAAAATGCTTCTGCTGACAAAGGCTTGGGAACCCCCTCTGCAGACATTACCCCCCCCCCAGCCCCCTTGTAATTGTGTTCATAAATCAGAGCTGAGTGGCCCCTGGACTTTTAAAGGTAGTTTTAGTTCCTTGAGATCTCTGTAATTGGGATTTACTGTAAACATGCTTTATGGTTGTTACAGTTGCCCTGGGAACCATAACTTTAAATTTCCTGTATATTCTATAGCCAAACCTTTCCCTAGAATGTGGCTTAACACTTTTTTGGCATTTAATTTTTCTTTCTCCTGTGAGAAAATACACCTCTCAATACTATTGAATAAAACAGAGCAGTAAGTCCAATATTTCATCAGGCTGCTTGTGGGAGTATGTGTTGAATTGATTGATTCATGAGCATACAAAGTCCTTTGCCCACAAATCAGTTTTTATATTTGAATTTACTGTAGCCCAGCAGTTATTTCTATTTTCTGGGCTTGCACATCTTTAGGATAATGAGTAGCTGGAATGGATAAATCTGATAACTCCCTTCCCTTAATTCCAAAAACTCCTTAATTATCTGCAGCAGCATAGTTGTATGCAACATTTCCCTCTTATTCGCATCATTTAAATTCTTTAGGGAGCAGTTAGAGCAGGAAATAACCATGGTAATTAGTTAATATTGCAATTTGAGATGTTGGGACTCTTGGAAGGGGGTAGAAGGGAAAAAAAACCCAACCACACATTCCTGGTGGTAAGCAATTTAATTTCACTTTTGCTGCCAGAAAGGAAGAGGTATACAGATTCAGATAATCTTTTGCTTCCATGGAAGTTAGTATAAGTATTAGAAATGACATCTTCTGTCTTTAGAAAGCCTTAAGGGAACAGTAAGTTTATGAAGCTACACAACTGGAAATATCTGATCTATTTATTTTATACTGATCAATGGATCAGGATTTGAATAATGAAATTCTCTCTGATCCCTAAGAAGAAAGTTTTCAAATGTGTAGTGGTTCTGCTTTTAATTTTAAAGACAAATTATTTGTTTTCCTTAAGGTGATATGCCTTGAAATCCTATATTTCTTGATATTCAGTGAGGACCTTGGGCTTGTTAGCAAGCGCTTTTGTGTACTGACATTTGTAGCAAAGACAGTTTAAGCTAAAAAAAAAAGTTTAAGCTAAAAAAATAATGTTTGTGTTCTTTATTATATTAGCTCCCTTCTAGAACATGTATGTGTAGTACATTGCCTTGCGTTAGCTGTTGCTTCTCTTGGCTGATTTTCCCACATTTCCCCATTTACTGGGACTGGGAACAGTATGAATCTGTGAACCAAGGAGGTAGGTTGGGTCCTTTGTCCTGAGTGGAAACAGAGCCAAAAGAATTTCTGAATGATGGTGATGGTGATGGTGATGACTGATAGTATTTCTATAGCTCTTTAAGGTTTACAAAGCACTTGGCAAATATTTTCTCATTTGATCCTCATAAGGACTGTGGGAGTTGAGTGCTATTATTATCACCAGTTTAAAGATGAAAAAACTGAGACAGGCAGAGATTCAGTAGCTTGCCCAGCATCACATAGCTGGTTAAGTGTCTGAGGCTGGGTTTGAACGCAGGTTTCCCTGATGTTGGGCCCAGCCCTTTGTCAAGCATTGCAGACATTCTGCTCTGTAAATGGATGCTGGGACCTTTCCAGAATGTATAGATTTCTGTTGTTTAAAAAATAAGTTTTATTGATGTCTCCTGTTTTTCATACCACAGTTATTATCCAATATGTCTTCTGACCTCATATGACTCTCTTGTTACAAAAACAAAAACAAAAAACAATTAAGGAAAATCAAGTACCCTCATCGTGCCTGGTAGTTTACAGTATATGCTGTTCTGTGCCCTACCTTTTTCCTGAGAGCAAGCATGATTTTTCAGTGTGATGAGGGTTTGACAGCATGCTTTTACGTGGTAAGTCTCCGCTGAATAGTTTGGATAAACTGAGGAGAGCCAAATAGGCATGGTAAGGAGATTGAACTCCATAGTGGCTATCCCGGCTCTTTCTCCACTGAAGAGGACTGACTGACTTTTATTCAGCAAACATTTATTAAGTGCTTGTTGTGTGTAAGGCCCAGTGTTAGGGACTCGGGAAGGGAGATGGAAAAAACAACATAGCCCTGCCCCTGAGGAATTTACCACTCGGGGTGGGGGAAAGGTGGCATTTTTGCAAATAACTTTTATAAAGAGAGAGAAATGCACAAGTGATCATGGCAAAGGGCTGTGAGAAATGTGGGGAGAGAGGTCGCAGACAGGGCAGGATTTACAGAGGAGGTAGCAACTGAGATGAGCCTTTTAAGAAAGGAGGGAATTTTCTTTGAACTCTTGCTAGAAACCCAAGATCAGCACCATTGTTTTTACTTCCAAACAGTTCTCATTCAATTCTGCAAAATTTTTTAGCTCCTTCTTTGTGTATATATAAAAGCTCCCACAGCTACAGTTAATAAATTATCAGATTATACTGAGATAAATGAATGAATGAGAAAAACCATCTTATACAGAGCACTGTGCTAACCACTGGGAATACAAAGAGAAAAGCAGGCCCTCTGCTCTCTAGTAGGAGTCACATTCTAATAGGAGAAACAACATATGGAGGAGGTTTCACCTGCAAGTCACATAGAAGGGAGCCTGTCCTATGGTTTTTAGGGTACAGCAGTGAACCACATGTTCATTCATCTTCTTTGATGGTATTTCTACTGATAAAGCTGTATCCATTTCTAATGCTGCACCATATGACAGTGCCAAGGACTTTGGCGGCAGTAACTGTGTTCAGAAATTTTGGACAGTTCTCTTATTTATTAATTTTTTTTGTATTATAATGTTTAGGTTTTTTAACTTATCTTCTGGGAGACCTATGATCCTTAGGTTTTCCTTACACATCCTGTCTTTGAGATTAGTATATTTTACTAGGATAGAGAGCTTTTTTTTTTTTTGCTTTTTAGTGAGGCAGTTGGGGTTAAGTGACTTGCCTAGGGTCACACAGCTAGTAAGTGTCAAGTGTCTGAGGTCAGATTTGAACTCAGGTCTTCCTGACTCCAGATCTGGAGCTCTCTATCCACTGTGTTTTTGTTTTTCTTTTGGATCAACCTTCTTTTCTGTATATTCAAGTTTTTCAATTCTGCCCATTACTTTTGTTATTCAGGCCACAAATTCTGCTCCTGTTATTCTCATTTCTCTTTTAAACCACTTCTAGGTTGTGGTTTCATGTTCTCAGATTCCACAGGTCCTCTGTCTCATCAGATGTTGGGTTGTTTTCCTTTGTTTTGTAATATTTATTCATAGATGCCTGAACTCATTTTCTAGATCTGGAGCCCACATTTCCTCCTGCTATTAATGGCTTCCCTATTCATTTGTCTGCTTATGTTCAAGATCTTTGAGTTTTCTTCCTTGGTAATTTCATTCTTTTTGCTCCCCTTATTTTCCCCTTTTGCTTACTTTCTGACTTCCTCTCTTCTGCTCTTAGTTTCCCTGAGTGCTGGATCTCAAAATGATTCTGTCTCCTCTCATCCTGGGCAATTCATTGTTCACTAGACTAGGTCTGTGCCCCAGGTGACTTTTGGGCAGACAGAACTGACCCCAGCTGGGGGGTTGGGCTCTTTTCTTCAGGCTTAGTGTGGTGCTGCCCAGCCTCCCCACATAGTGTCCTGTCCTGTTCCCTCAGTTCTTTCACCCAATACTGGCAGGTCAGAGACCTGCCAGATTGATGTCTGTAGTTTGAATTTCCAATGCTCTGGGTAGGTGGGTGGGAGTGGGATATGGCATTGAGCTCAAGAGTGTGGGGTCGAGTTTTTTGTTTCAAGCTGGTGGTCGGGCCCTTCCTTGGGTCTGCTAGTGCAGTTTTGCTGCCAGTAACGTGGTATGTGGTGGGGGAAGGGGTGCTGAATGAGCTCAAGGTATGCATCCATTCATGGGGTTTTGTTGCTTTTACCTTCTTAGAGGTTCTCAGAGGTAGAGATGAGGAAGAAAAACATCCCAGGCATGTTGGACATTCGGTGCAAAGACACAACAGTGGAGTGTCATGTGTGAGGAACAGCACATGGGCCAGGAGGGCTGGACCATAGAGTAAGGGAAGGGAAGGAATGTATTGAAAGACTGAAAAGAAAGGAAGGGGCCAGGTTATGATGAGCTAGGAATGCCAAATGGAGGACTTTCTATCTGATTCTCTTAGTATTAGGGGGCCATGGGAGTTTAGGTATGGGGATTTGTGACATGACCAGATCTGCACTGCATCAGACACCACACAAAGAAAGTCACTTTTGGTAGCTAGGGTGAATTGGAATGAGAAGAGATTTGAGGTAGTGAGTCCTTTTAGTAATTATTGTGATGGTCCAGGTGAGGGTTGCTGAGGGCCTGGACTAAAGCATTGGTTGTGTGAATCAGAAGGAGAAGATATGTATGACAAATGGGGAGGCAAAGAATAACAAGATTTGGCCACTGATTCGGTGTGTGGAATGAGGAAGAGAGAAGAATCAGGGATGACATGAAAGTTGCCAAACCCAGGTGACAAAGGACGGTAACGCCCTTACCCGTAATAGGGGGGTTCAGAAGAGGGATGGGTTTTGAGGAGAAGGTAACGTGTTCATTTTTGGACATGTTAAGTTTGAGGTCCCTTTAGGGCTTCCATAGAGTTGGAACCTCTGACAAGCAGTTGGTGATGCAGGCCTGGAACTCAGGAGGGAGACTGTGGCTAGAAAAATAGATCTGAGAATCACATGCCTAGAGGTGGGGATTGAACCCATTGGTTGCTAATTGGTTGGTTGTTCTTCATTCTCTGAGAGGACCCAAATGAATGACATCACTGTTGGAGTCACGTGTGTCCGAAGGTGGGTGATCTGACCACTAGGAGGCTCTGCCACAGGTTGGGAGACAGTGAAGAGAGAAGAGGGCCCAGGACAGAGCCTTGGGGGCCACCCACACTTTTGACATGGCCCGGATGAAGAGTCAGAAGAGTATATGGAGAAAGAGGAGTGAAATAGGAAGAAGAACCCAAGAGGGCAAATTCACAAAATCCCAAAAGGAAAAAGTGGCCAGGGGTATCAGATGCTCCGAGTGGTTGAGAAGGACGAAGATTGAGAAAAAGCCACTATATTTGACAGTTGGGAGGTCATTGGTAGCTTTGGAGAGGAGGGCAGTGACAGTTGAATGATGAACTTGGGATTCACATTGAGGGGGGTTTAGAAGAGAATGCTAAGAGAAGAAGTGGGGGCAGCAACTAGAGATGTTTGTGTGTGTGTGTGTGTTTTTTAAGGAATTTAATTGAGAAGGAGAGGAGAGGGAGACAGGAAAATAGTGTTAATGGTCAGAATCTATTTGTTCTGAGCCAAATTTTATGCCTGTTGGATCATATGTATGTACATACACATGTGTATGTTTATGCCTGTATGTACACACTGTCAAAAGATTTTTCACATTTCCTAGTCCAAAGTTACTAAATTTTGAGGTACTATAGATAGCCTAGGAATTAAAAAAAAAAACAAAAAACATATGGCTGTGTTTATACAGTGTGTATGTGCATTTCAAAGTCTCTAATAGACCACTCATTGTGAATGAACTGTTGTAAATCCATAATTGTTGAGGTTTATTACTGCATTGTTTTAGATATTGAATTCCTTAAATCAGTTAAGAAAAACATGAAAGAGGAAAAAAACCTCCAGGTATTTCCCTGTGATAGACTTGGCATTTGAAGAACAGAATTCAAGTTAGGGTTGAACAGGATTTCTTTCCTTATTGACTGTGGACCAATCACATGACCTCTCAGAACCTATTTCTTCATCTGTAAAATGTGGGTAATACTTATATTTCCCAGGTATATTATGAGGAAAATGCTTTGTAAATTATAAAATATATAATTGTGAATTTTTGTTACTGCAACTATCAATTTAGTGTTGGTAGGAATACTGTGCCATGTATGATCATGGCCCTGGAAAATTGGTGCTTCTGAGCCAGTCGTAGCTCCTAAGTGATATAGTCACTAGAGAATGCTTATTTTTTTAAAAAAGAAATCCTTTTTTCTGTTCGAATTCTTAGTGGTCAGTTAAAGCCACATTTTAGACCAAATTAAATGAAGTTCTTCCTTAAACTAGGACTTGGAATTAAAAAAAAAATTAGAATTCTCCTTTGATTTGCTTTGGATTTCCTTTCTGCAAAATGAGACTAATAATGTTGTTAATAGTTCATATCTGTAGAACTTTGGAAGATCTTGTTGAGTTCTTAGAATTTCTCTATGTTTTCATCTTCAGCAACCAACGTTGGTGCATAAACTGAAGTTATTTCATGGTGGACTTTTTGCAAATACTTGTCATTACTATAATATGAGATGACTAATGATCCCATGACATAAGTGTTTCATGTTGCTTTTAGATGTATGGTAAAATCAACTCCACAGCTCCTTTGCCTCTCTAAGGAATGATGATGATCTGTCTAGAGGTTGTGCTGGTGAATGTTTAAGGCCAACTCTTGGGGGCAGGGGTGGGAGGGCATATGCACAACACACTTTAAGTTCAATATGCATTATTAATATTTTCCACTTTCTTAAGTCTAGACTCTAGACAATCAACAAAACAATAAACCAAGCCCTGATTTTGGAGATGTAAATGCTCACACTGAAAATTTAACATTTGGCTTTTGAGAGCAGACTCAAGCTGGCTCCAGCACAATCCTGGATGCATTCTACAACTTAACTGTTAACTGCCCTCTTTTTTCAAGGCCTCCACACATTTTGATACCTCATGATGTCAGTGCAAAAGTGGAAAAAGATGAAGATGAAGAAAAGCATATGGGAAAGCATGATTCAATAAAAAAAAAGAGTACTAGTAGCCAAACAATTGTAGACAACACAGAAAACTCATACTTTTATGTTATGAGTACTTGCTTTGAGAAAAGAATCAGGCAGGCACCAAATAACTTCAAAAAAAGTAAAACATTCTATTTTAAGACAAGAAAAGATTAGTTACTGATTTGGAAGTTATTCCTGATTCAGTTGTCTTTATATAGCAAGACCATAATTTGTCAGGGTAAAAATCAGAATTAGCAAAAAAGAAAGAATAATAATGAGAAAAATATATGGCATAGAATCGATTCTGAACTATTTTTAAAAAGTGACCAGAAATGAAAAAATTGGAAATGTATGCTGGAAATTAAATACACTGATTACAGTATTTTTATACAGAAATTGAATGCTGTAGATCTATGGCTATAAGACCAGAAGAGCTCAGAAAGTGTGTTAGTTTGGTAACCATTGGACTGACTAGCCAAGTAGAGAGAGATGATGGCCAAAGGCAAGGCCACTTTAGAAATGAATTCATTTGTACAGTCTTAAAATGAATGTTGGATTACTATGAGCGGTATTGTTTAATAAAGCAAAAAGAAATGATGGAGTATAAAAATCAGTTTAAAGAAAGCTTGAAAAGAGGTCCAGACACTGCCATCACCCTGGTGCAGGCCTTCATATCTTCATGCTTGAATACTACAGTAGCCTGCTGATTGTTCTGCCTGTCATAAGTCTCTCCTTACTATCCATCCTCTGCTCCATCATCAAAGTGACTTTCCTAAACTCCCCAATAAAAGCCCTTAATAATCTGCCCTCCCTTCCAGTGTTACATTCTCTGCTCGACCCCCTGGGCCCCATGATCCTTCCCCCGCCATTTGCCTCTTGTCTAGTGGCCCTGGCCTCCTTGCTGTTCCTTGAACATAACTCTCCATCTCCCAACTCCAGGCATTTTCACTGGCTTTTCCTCATGCCTGGGATGCTCTCCCTCTTCATTTCTGCCTTTTGCTGTCTCTGGCTTCCTTCAAGTCCCAGGTAAAAATCCTGCCTTCTACATGAAATCCTTTTCAGTTCCTTTTAATTCTGGGACATTCCCTCCGTTGACTATTTCCTCTTGTCATGTACACAGTTTGTTTGTACATACTTGTTTGCATGTTGTCTGTCCTCGAAGACACGTGCTTGCTTTTGCCTTTCTTTGTATCCCCAGTGCTTAGCACAGTACCTGGCACGTAGTAGGCACTTTTATTGATTGACTGACTAAATGTTCTTTCCAATATAGTCTTTTGACCTCAGTTTCCTCATCTGTAAAAGGAGCAGATTGAAATAGATGATTTTTTTATTCCCTTCCAGGAGATGATTCCATGTCTGACTAATAAGTGATTTCTGACTCTTGGGAAAGAATTATATGCACCCACATGTTAAATAGCTAAATCGTAAGTGTATTAGAATTTTCCCTGAAGAGCTCTGTTGTCTTCTGAGTTGTATCTTAACTAACACTTAATTCCCTAGGAACTAGAAGCCTTTTTCTTTTTTTCCCTCTGCTGTTGCCCTTTCTGCCACATTTTCAAATTCTGATACAAATGTATTCTGGGAAATACTTTCTCAGAATTATTTGACTTTCTTACTTCGAACTGTTGCTATCCCAGGTTAGCTAATTCAGACTATCTATCATTATTACATTTCACAGAACCTAATGCTTGGGGAAAAAAACTTCCTGAAACGCAGCCTATCATCGTTTCACCTCTGTCACTCAGCCTTATCTCTGTCATATTCCCAGTGAATTAGGAACCACACAAAAGAGACAGTGGATTATTTTAATTTTAAACTGATTTTTACCCTACAAAAGCTTTTAAATCTTGGTCGGTGTTCATTTCTCCTAAAATACAGACATTGACAAAGCCATGAAGAAAGTGGACTTTTTTTTTTAATGACTCATAGCTCTAGCCTCAAGAAGCTTTTAAATAAATGCTCATTGACACTATTCAAATCATTGATAGGAAATGAGTTAGCATAGAAAAAAGCAAGGACATTTTTGAAGCCTCTTAAGAATTTCATAGCTTTCAGGCTCAAAATCAACCTAGGCCTAGACTTTAATGCTTCCTCTAACTCCATCATATTGGTACCACCTCTCTATGTGTGTTTCCAGAATTATATCCCAATAATTTACCTCCTCAGCTTAAGTAAATGTGGCTTCACTACTTTAGGACATCTCTGACTTTGTTTGTTATAAGAAATGGTCACTCAGGCCATTAGAGAGTGGCCTGAAGAGAAAGTGACCAGACCAGTCTTGCTTATTGATTACCTGAAAAGTTGCAAATGGCAAGACTGTTTAATGTTTTTTATTCCTTTTTGCCATAAAAGCCCTATCTTCTTGGCACCTGTATTCATCTAGCTATTTCATAAGGTTACAAATTGTAAGCACCATGATCTCAGAAGAACCACAAATGCAGTTCAAATAAGACGATATATGATGTGTGTGTGTGTGAGTTAGCCACTGCACTCTGGCATTGAGTTATTCCTCGTCTAGGATGACACTAGACACATTTGTCCAGAAAAGGGGCTGGGCTCCTTATAGAGCAAGAGCCTATAGATGGGTGCCCTGAATGTTGCTTTTGTATACATAGAACACAAAAAGACTAAGAAGAAGGCTTCCAGAGAGCACTAAGAAGCAGTGGACAGGAATCATTCAGAAGTAGAAGATACAGATGATCTGCAGAATGAAGGGAGTGCTTATATCAGTGAGAGCCCAGTGACATCTATGGGCCATCTTTACTTGGCTTTAGAAATGAAAGGTGCTGCCTAGAAAAATCCAGAGAGCAGTCGTGCGTGAGTGACCCATAGGGTCTGAGAATTGGACAGTCACCGAGTCTATCTAGTCTAGCCTTAGTACACGAAGGAGGGATTCTAAAAGGTATGACTCATCCCTGGGTGTTCCACGAGGAAGCACTGAGCTGATATTTGCTGAATCCATACAGTTAAGACAGAAGCTGCTAGCCACTAAAGGCAGAGGATAGAAGGAGGCAAGCTTTGCTACGTGATCCTTTGGCTGTTGGCAGGAGAGAAAAGGACAGTGTTCCTTCTGACGATTTACCACTCTCAGTAATATCTATTAAAGGACTTTTTCAAACAATTTAAAGCTTGAAGGAAACTTAGAAATGCTCTAATTCAACTTCATCATTTTACAAATGGGGATAAAAGGCCTAGAGGGCTTAAATGATTTAGCCTAAGGTTGTACCTACTAGCAGAGCTAGAATTCAAACCTAAGTCTTTTCACCCCAAATCCAGTATTTTTTACACTAGATAGAGGTGTGGGCCTGTAACATTCTCACTGGACCAGATTAAAATGTAATTGGGAAATATTTAACAAAATAAATAAAAATGCAATAAAACATAGATAAGGTTAATTTGTAGTTTTCTAAGTCAGTATGAGAATGTTGGTTTGGAAAATGGAGCACATGTAGGTAATCTATTGGGAATATTCTCATGTGGCTTTTTTTTTTTTTACTATAAAACAGGTTATTTTTTTTAATTTTTGCATCCATGGCCTTGATAAAGATCGGCATGTTTATATTTGTATGTGTGTGTATATACTGTTCTTAAAAATTTTTTTTTGTTTTGTTTTGAATTGTGTATTACTTAGATTGCCCTCAGAAATCCAGGGGCTTTATCGTTTTGAAGATTAGCCAGTTCTATTTCCCTAATTAGTGCAAGACCTTTTTATAGGATTTCTTGGGCATGGGAGTTGAATTTTGTCATATTATTATCATGGTTATGCTGTGCTTTTTATTTGACTATACAGGGTCTGCTGTTGCCAGAGTATTTAATCTCCATCCAAAAGCTCTCATTAAATAACTCATTATGTGTAGGGCTGAGCTCATAAGGGAGTAAGTAATTAGAATTCTCCGGGTGGAAGTTGAATGACTGCTAGCCTGTAGGATAGCAGTGGGAATTCTTGCTCAGGAATGAGTTGATTTAGATGTCCTCTCAGGTTCTCAGGACCAGAAAGGAAAAAAAAAGTTACTTATCCAAGATCATATAGTACATAATATGGACAGCACTAGATTCCACATCATCTGTCTCCCTTATTTGTGATTTCATTCCTAACTTTGCTCCTCCTCCAAGGACCTTCTGGTCTATAATATGTCTATTTAAGTGTAGTCCTAAGACATTTCAGTTATTTCTTGTTTAGGTTCAGTTTAAATTAGAGGACCTAAAGCACAGGCCTGATCCTGTCACCTCTCTACTCAGTAAACTCCCAGTGCTCCCTGTTGCCCCCATGATCAAATACAAAATGCTCTGTTTGGCATTCAAAGCTCTTCCTGATCTAGCCCCCTCTTACCTTTCTAGTCTTCTTACACCTTACTCTCCAACATATACTCTTTGATCCAGTGATACTGGCCTCATAACTGTTCCGACATTCCATATCTTTTTTTTTTTTAGGCATTTGGGGTTAAGTGACTTGCCCAGGGTCACACAGCTAGTAAGTGTAAAATCCCATCTTTAACTGGAAGCCTTCCCTCAAGCCCTCTTAATTCCAGTGACTTCTAGTTAATTATTTCCTATTTATTCTGTGATATAGCTTGCTTTGTATATATTTATCTGCACTTTGTCTCCCCCATTAGATTGTAAGCTCTGTGAAGGGAGGGACTGTCTTTTGCCTCCTTTTGTATTGCCTGTGCTTGGCACGGTACCCAAGCACCGAATAAGTATTGATTGATTGATTGATGGCCATTGAGGTTCTTCCAGCTGTGATTCAGAGGTCGTTAAAAGAGTGCTAGATAAGGAGACCTGGGTTAAAATCTGACCTCAGATACTTATTTGCTGTGTGACCTTGGACAAATTATTTCATTTTTTCAGAGCTTGTTTCCTTGTCTGTAAAGTAGGGTTAATACTTGTGTTCTCTGTCTCACAGGATTGTTGTGAGGAAAACACTCTTAAAATCTTGAAGTGGTATATAAATTTGAATTGTTTCCTTGGTACAATAATAGGTGATCTCATAATTTTTAGGATATTTAAATATTTTAAATGGTCCCCCCTACACCAAAAAAAAAGATGGTTGCCCCTGCTGCCTCCCCACCACCTAGTTAATAACAGGAGCACTTTATCACCAGTCATTTCTTCAAAAGTTCCAACATTGGATTCCTACCACCATCTATTACTTTCACTACATTTCACATGCTGCTGAACAAAGGTGGAGCAAATCATGAAACTGTCCACTGATTCTACTACAAATTTATGTTACATAATCTTAATTGGGCCCTCATTGGACCAAGACAATCTTTTTTCCTTCTCCTTAATCCATTCACTATCCCATTCACCATAGCGATTATTCCAAACCCTTTCATCCCTCCTCAAGCTTTCTAATAGCATCCCTTTCTCCCCACACTTGTAGCTAAAGATGTTGCCTCATATTACAGAAAAAAAAAATGGGGCTGGGGGCAGCTAGGTGGCACAGTGAATAGAGCTCTGGCCTTGGAGTCAGGAGGACCTGAGTTCAAATCCAGCCTCAGACGCTTCACACTTACTAGCTGTGTGACCCTGGGCAAGTCACTTAACCCCATCGCCTCACCCCCCCCCCCAAAATGGCTGTTTACTGAGATCTGTTTTCTCCCCTCCTCATCTTACGGTCCTCTTCCCCCACTATCTTCACTTCTGTCTCACCTGAAGAGTTAGTTAGCCCTTCTCCCCAATGCAAACCCCTCTACAAGCACATGTGATAGAGTTCCATCTCATCTTCTCCAGCAGATTGTGCTCTCTTGTCATCACTATTCAATGCAGCCTCTGAAGCTGAGATGGAACAAGGTATGGATTGTTTCTCTGCTGCTTGTCCTCATTTTGGCCTAACAGGTAACACCAAGAAAACACAGGTGCTCCCATCAGCCAGCGCCGCCCCACCCACATGTGGAGCCATTTGTTGTGGCAAATGGAGAAGTTTGGATAAATTCACTTACCTTGGCAGTGCGCTTTCCAGGGGTGTATACATTGATCATGAGGTTAATGAACCCATTTCCAGAGCTAGCTCAGGGTTTGGGAGGCTCTGAAAGAAACTGGGAGAGAAGAGGGATTAGACTGACTACCAGACTGAAGGTCTACAGAGCCCTTGTGCTGACCTCATTGTTGTATGCCTGTGAAACCTGGGCAGTACACCAGTGCCATGCCAGGAACTGAATGCTTCCATTTGAATTGTCTTAGGAAGATTCTGAAGATCACCTGGCAGGATAAGCTACCAGACACTGAGGTCCTTTCTTGACCTAAACTGCCAGGCGTTCAAACTCTGCTGCAGAGAGCACAACTCCAGTGGTCTAGCCATGTTGTTCAGATGCCAAATGTATGCTTGCCTAAAAAACTGTTTTATGGAGAACTCACACAGGACAAGCACTGACGTGCTGGTCAGAAGTGATACAAGGATGCTTTCATGGTCTCTCTTAAGAACTTTGGAGTTGATTTTGTGACACGGGAGACACTGGCACAGAACCACCCAGCATGGTGTGCCCTCTTCAGAGAAGGGGCTGTGCTTTTAGCTCAAAAGAAACGCGAGATGCCACATGTAGAGAAACCATCCCAAACCTTCACATGGAGTATTTGTGCTCAATCTGTGTCAGAGCATTCTGAGCTCATATCGGTCTGATCAGCCACAGTCAGACGCATTGTCACTTGACTCTAATTTAATGATGTCATTCTGTCCTCTTCGAGAATGAAGGACAACAGCCATTCTCTCACTAACATTTAGTGTTGCCCTCCCACTGACTGCTTCCCTTTGGTCTACAAGCACTGTTTGTCTTCCCTCATCCTTAAAAAAAAGAAAGCCCTCACTCCAACCCTTCCTGCTAACTCTTGTTCTATACCTTTGCTCCCTTTTGTGGATGAACTCTTTTACAAAGATGTCTACTGTTGGTGCCTCCTCTTCCTCTCTTCTACATCCTTTGAGGTCTGGCTTCTGATCTCATCATTAAACTGAAAATGTTCTCTCCAGAGTTATGAATAATCTCTTAATTGCCAAATTAAGCCTCAGTCCTTATCTTTCTTGACCTGTCAAGAGAGGTCTGTCTCCTGGATACCGTTTCCTCTCTAGCTCGATCTGTGTGGCTCTGCTCTCTTCTGATTGTCTTCCTGCCTGTGTGATGACTCCTTCTTAGTCTCCTTTGCTATTTCTTCATTATAAAATCACCCATCCCTGATGGCCTCAGTTTCCTCATCTGCAGAATAAGCTGGAGACAGAAATGGCAAACCACTCCAGTATCTCTGCCAAGAAAACCTCAGTGGGGCTGTGAAGAGTTAGACGCAGCTGGAAATGACTGAACAGCAGACATCAGCCCGGTCACATTCACTGCCCATGGGTGTCCCCCCAGGGCTCTGCGAGGCTCTTGTTCCTTCTCCTTCTGTAGGGTCTCACTTGATGATCTTCTTAGTTGTCACGGACTCAGTTATCATCTCAAGAGGTAGGCAGTTAGATAGTCCTGGTGACAAGAAGACCCGCGTTCCAGTCTAGCCTCATACACTTAGTGGCGGTGTGACCCTCGGCAAGTCACTAGACCTCTGTGTGGCTGTTTCTTCTGTAAAATAGAGATTATTATAGCACCTACCTCACAGGATGACTGTGAAGATCAAAGGAATTAGTGTGTAAAACAGAGCCATATAAATACTAACTAGCATCAGATGAGTCTCAGGTCTGTTAATCCAGCCCCTAATCTCTCTCCTGACTTCCAAGCTTGAATCACCAGCTGGTTTTGACCATCTCAGACTGGATGTCCTGTAGACATTTCAAACTCAGCACCTTTGAAACAGAACTAAGTATCTTTTTCCTCAAACCCTCTTCTTCCAATTTTCCAGTTACTCTTGTCCCAGCCATCTAGGTTCACAACCTGAGCGCTGCCCTTGTCTCTCCTCGCACTCCCCATGTGTCCAGTCTGTTGCCTAGTCTTGTCATTTCTCCCTCCACAGCGTCTCACATCGTTGTCCCCTTTTCTCCACTCCCGCTATTGCC
The DNA here is from genome assembly GCF_003287225.1 of Phascolarctos cinereus. Classification (NCBI taxonomy): domain Eukaryota; kingdom Metazoa; phylum Chordata; class Mammalia; order Diprotodontia; family Phascolarctidae; genus Phascolarctos; species Phascolarctos cinereus. Next base: position 384,814,237 of record NW_027556098.1, read on the forward strand.
ACCCCGGGCTAAGTCCTAGTCACCTGACATCTGAGACTTGCAGAAGCCTCCTCCATGGTTTCCAGCTTCAAGTCTCTTCCCACTCTAAGCTGTCTTCCATTCAGTTGCCAAAACAATCTGCCTAAACTGCCATTCTAACCACAGTCCCCTCACTTCCCCCAAATCAGTCAATTCCAGTGGCTCCCTGCAGTCTTCTGTCTGACTTTCAAGGCTCTTTAGGAGCCTTCTTAGACTTTGCCTACTCCCCTCCCCACTCTTTGTGGCCAGCGCTGTTGGCTTTCTTGCTGTTCTTGGCACGTGATGCTCCATCTCCCAACCCTGGGCTTCCCTAACTTCCTTCAAGACCAAAAATCCTACCTTTTACAATGGGGTTTTTCCCGGCCATCTGTTCCCCTTTCCCATCCCTCCCTACCAGTGCCTTTGCCCAGAAATCAGCTCACATTTATGTTATAAATGACTTGTATGCATATAGTTGTTTGTATGTTGTCTCCACCACTAGAATATGAACCTCTTGAAGGCAGAGGCCATGTCCCCCCTTTCTTTGCATCCCCAGTGCTTACCATAGTGCCTGGCATACAGTAAGTACTTAATAAATGCTTTGTTATGGTTGTTGTTGTTATGTAGTTGTAGATATTATTCTTTGCATTTCTCAAAACCCTAATTGAGAAGATTTTTGTTTCCTGACACAATTAGTGGGTCTCTTGATTTTAGGTACAATTTACTTGAATCCATGTGAATCCATCACATCATTGATAGTAGCACTACTCTGCTAGTGGAGATCCTAACTCAGTTACGCTGTGGGTTGTTGTCCCTCTGAAGACATTATTAAATTGTAGACATTGTAACAATGTGTAGAGCAACTAGGACATGGTCATCTTTGAGCTTCTACCTTGAAATCTATTACTCATGTCTGCTTTGCTTTAAACAAACACTGAGAAAAGTCACATTTTTACAAGTAATCCTTTAGGGGGCTAGTGATTCATAATTCATAATAAGATTCCTTTAACAAGCATTTAAAATGACAATTTAAAAAAACCCAACCCTCACTGTCATTTTTTATCTATTGTATGAAATAAGATGCATCTTCTATATTCTTATTGTCCTGTGGTTGCCAGATCAGTTGTGGGAAATGCTCCATATTATACATTTCCTTGGTCCTGAGTTCAGGGTGAGAGGCAGCTTTAGAATTGAGAAGAGCTGATTTGACATTGGTAGAGGGAATTTCTGCACTGAAAGTTACGTATGCCAACTGCTCTGATCTAAAAAATGTTGGGCCAGGCATTCTCTGCTAATGCAGATCACAGGCCCTTTATGATGTTCAGGCAGAAAACCTTTTTTAACAGTTGAGGTTGCCAATAGACTCATTCTGTGATCAACAAGGTGATAAGCCTCTCAAACCTAGGCTGGTGTTGAGATAACAGAAAATACGAGGACATTTTCTGGTTTTACACAGTCTGCCAGAGCTGGTGCTTGACCAGCATAGACTTAGACGATTTAAGAGAACTTTGATGCCCTGATGGCAGATCAGAGAAGGGCTCGGGATAAGGTGAAATAAGACTGTAAAGTCAGAGTTGCTGTGATTCTGCTCTTGCAGTACTAGAAGATGGAGATGCAACGTGTTTGAGATTATTGCTGTTTTGGGGTTGAGGTGACTAGGTAGAACAATCACCTACCTTACCTTCTTCAGAAAAAGGTTTTGTTTTGAGGAAAGCCTCATCCCAAAAGTGGATTATTGAGATTGCCACATGTTGGTTATTATATGACCAGCTTCAGTTTGCAAGTCACTTTAGCAGTCTTTGTACAGAGAGTCCAGAATGTAACTGGACAGTCCTAGTTTGAGGGAAAAAGTGTATTTAATCTCCAAATGTTACTAAGAAAAACAGATTGGAGCAAGGTCACCGAAAGCTGGGGAATGTCAGAACTACCCAGATTCTATCTAATTAAATTTAGTTCACATTGCTTTTGTACGTATTTCCTTTAATGTTTTAGAAATGAATCATCCCACGTCCTGTCACATTCACAGTTCCTGAGAAAGGTTGCTTCTCTTGGAATGTGTAGTGAGAAGGATGTCCCCTTCCTACCTCCCTTCTTCCCCATTTTCCACGGTCATCTGATTCTTTGGAGACAATTTAATTGAAGTATTGATTTAGAGGATTCTTGACAGTTATGGCAAATTAGGCACTTATATCATGAACAAACTAAGAAATGGTTTAGATCAGTGGTGTCAGACTCAAATAGGACTTGCAGGCTCCATAGTGACTTCAGAAACCACAAATTAGCATTATCTGTGTTGTGTTTTATGTTTATTTATTTTGTTAAATGTTTCCCAGTTATATTTTAATCTGTTTCTGACTTCTGGAGTTTGACACCTCTGGCTTAGAGAGTATTGCTTTCCTTGTTACTTCTTGCAAAGATCAAACCTAGGGGCAGCTAGGTGGCACAGTGGATAGAGCACCGGCCCTGAAGTCAGGAGGACCTGAGTTCAAATCGGCCTCAGACCAAACACTTGACACTTACTAGCTGTGTGACCCTGGGCAAGTCACTTAACCCCAATTGCCTAAACAAACAAACAAGCAAACAAACAAAAAAACAAAGATCAAACCTAGATAATTATTGCAAGGAGAAAAACCCAGCAAGATTTTGTTTTTAAGGAATAGTCATTATACCAAGAGTTTGGGGAAACTGTGTAGATTTCTAATCATTTTGGCACTTGTTGGGAATACCACAGTAAGAAATAGGTCAATTACAAATGAAGAGAACCTACTTCATCTCCGAGTCCTGAGACCAGGGAGTCATTAGGAATCCTTGAAGATTTGTCCTGAGCCCACAGCAGGTACCTCTGTTTACAGGTTATAACTAAAGGTTCATAGCTTGGTATTAACATTGATTTTTGAAGCAATTTGCACAAATTTCTCCCTTATTTTAGGTTGGGCAGTGGCCTTGAACCATGCAAGATATAAGTATCCCTGGTCTGCGTTCCATGCTCGATACCTATCACATTCCCTCTTATCATCATTATTCCATAACAGAACATGACAATATACTTAAATATTTTCTATTTCTTGAAAATAAAGTATGCAATATGTTTACTTTCTATGTTTCCAACTCATTTTGATGTGAACAAGGCTAGTCGTATTAGCATTTTAACTCTGACCTCGGTAGACAAAAAGTTACTAGATGTTTTGAGGTAATTACTGTTTTTTACTTAGTACCAAAGCAGTAATTTTGAGGGCTGTGTTAGAAAGCTGGTAATTTCCTATCACCGACTGACAGATGTTTTGCCCACAAATGAGATCTGCTTTCAAGCTTTGGGTAATTATGAAGATATGCAGTTTGATTATCTCTTGGCACTTCAAAACTCAGTTTCATCTTCCTGTTTTCTGGGCTTTTTGGTATAAGTTCTATTTTTCTCTCTCATGGGCAAGATGATCGGTGAAAAGCTTGCGCACTGATTATGAGAAGAGAGCATTCTCTAACCATGCTGTTTTTGACTCCTTCTAGGTTCTTATCCCTCCCCTAAAGCTGGAGCTACTCTAGTGGTATACAAGGACTTGCTTGTGTTGTTTGGGGGCTGGACACGGCCGAGCCCTTATCCTCTGCACCAACCTGAGAGGTTCTTTGATGAAATACACACTTACTCACCCTCTAAAAATTGGTAAGGATTACAGAGGGGAGAGCCTTTGATTGCAGGTCAGGAACCTGTTCCTCTGAAAGCTTTAGCAATGAGGAAGGGCTAAACAAATTTTGGCTCTTGAATTAATGGAATATTACTTTATCATAAGAAATTATGAATATGAAGAAATCAGAGGGGCTTGGGAATACTTACATGAACTGATGCAGTAAAACAGCCAGCATCAGGAAAACAGTAGACATAATGAGTGCAGCTGTGTGCATGTCCAGACTAAAAGCACAACTGATGCTTCCCCAAAGAAAGGATGAGATTCACCCCCTTCTTGGTACAGGTCGAAGGCTGTGGGTGGGGAACATTGCATTGAATTGTCAGCTGATAGGTTACTTAGTTTTGTGAACTTACCCCACCCCCTCTTTTTAAAATTCTGTGTTATAAAGATTAGCTTGCTGGGGAGGGAAAGAGGTATATTCATAAATGAAGATGATATAAAAACAAAACAGTAAAACTAAAAAAAAAAACGGCCCACATACTTGCCACATACTTGAGATTAATAGAAATTTCTCATAATGAAAAAGTAGGAGTGATTGCTACCTCTAGTACTGAAATAAGTGATGAGAGAACCCTGTTGGTGTCCTGAGACCTTGGCTGCTGTTATTCTTAGAATGCGCTTGTGCCTTGAGAATCCAGCAGTTTGCAAAACAAATGAGTCCTTATCCCCGCCTGTATTTTTCCAGACTCCTAACAGCTTGAAAATTTTTTACTTACCAGATGAAAGCAATCTCCTTTTTCCGTAATGAAACAAACACTGAGCACAGGAGTGCTTGTTAAGTGTGTGATTGCTCATCGAGGAGAAGTTGCTCTTTGTCCATTGTAAGACTCATTCAGCAAACTGTTTGGAAGGCATTGGTCGCTGTATGGACTACCTACAATAAGAATTTAGATTTAGTTTTAAGGAATGTGGCAGCGCAGAGTTGGGAAGCGGGTCGTCTGCTAGCAGGATGAAGGGCTTCTGGCATTTAAACTTAGACCTCCTGATTCCTTTCTGTCATCTTTCCATAGGTGGAATTGCATAGTAACAACGCATGGACCACCACCTATGGCAGGCCACTCCTCCTGTGTGATAGAGGACAAAATGATCGTCTTTGGTGGTTCCTTAGGATCCCGGCAAATGTGAGTGTGGACGGCTTGTTTTGTCAGTCAGAGTGATCCGTCCTGGGAGTCTTCTCTTGGCACTGTTCTGAAAGCACGTGGCCATCAGAAGCACATCTGATCTCAGCTTTGGGTGTTGAGGCAGTGAGGTGGTCCAGCGCACAGAGCGCTGCTCTTGGGATCAGGAAGAATGGACCCCAGTTCATTTAGTAGCTGTGCAGCTCTTGCCAGGGCATGTCCTTCTCTGAGGCCCAATATCCTCTGCTGTAAAAAGAGGAGGTTGACCTCAGTCATCTCCAAGGTCCCTCTGAGTTTGTGCCATAGGGCAGAGATTATGGACAGTTCAGTTCATTTACTAAGGGCATGTGGTGTTAGAGAGAGCACTGTGCTTAGCGCTGGGGGAGGAGCACAGTCTTGATAGGATAGGGTCTCCTGGGGGGCATAGGGGTACTAGGATAAGACACAGCCCTAGGTGTCATCTCCTCCTCTTATGTATTGTAATTAAATCCATGACTTTCTTTGTAAGGTTCAGTTTTGTCACCTAAGTGGAGCTGGGGAGGCTTCATGGAGATGGGTAGAGCTTGAATAGGACTTATAAGAATAGGTGGGCACATGGCTGATGATCCACATTGAAGAGGCTGATTGGAAAGGAGAAGATGGAAAAAGGGAGCAAGAGCAGTGTCAGTCATCTTTATCAAAGCTTCCTGTGTTTCCTCTTCCCTATTACTGTGTGTAGGACATAGTCTAGGACAGGGGTGGGGAACCTGCGGCCTGGAGGCCACTTTGGCTGCAGCCTCTTGACTGAGTACAGGTTTTACAGAATTTTTAAGGGGATTTGTTCTGTGAAGTTTGGATTCAGTCAGAGGGCTCACTTGACTACCTAGAGGGCCATATGTGGCCTTGAGGCTGCAGGTTCCTCAGCCCTGGTCTAGGACCAAGGGACAGTGAAATCCAGTTGCGTCATTATTTATGCCAGTGACTGTCAACTCCAGGAGCGCTTCAACAACTCTACTTGGTGTTCTGTTGTGACATTTCCAGGAGTGAAACCATTCTAGAAAGGGCTCTCCCTCCTCTTACTGTGACCCGGTGCCAGCTAGAAATGTCACCCAAGGCAGGCGCATTCCCATCTTTACATGTTGAGCCAACCTAGGGAGAAGTCATTCAGTTCATCCTTATATATGAAAGGAAGTCATTTTAATTTATTGCAAGTTATTTTACATTAAAATGAGGAAGATAGTATGATGCAATGGAGAGTTTGGAGTCAGAGGACTTGAGTTCAAATTTTAGCCCTGCTACTGGCTACTGGTGTGACCTTGGGCAAGTCACTTAAAGCATCTCTGGACCACAGTTTCCTCATCAGTAAAACAAGAGGGTTAGGATAGATGTCCCCTAAAATTCCTTCTAGCTCTAATTCTCTCATCCTCTGAATTCAAGAAGCAGGATACTCTAGAGGTGATTATTCATAGTAAAGTGGAAATTGCTGCTTGTAGTAAGCCAGTCTTTACTCCCTTGTTCGTGTGAAGGTTTGATGCCAGAGCATTCTGTTGAGGTATTCATCTGCCATGTACCCGTCTGGCCTTCCTTAGTCTTTGTGAAATTGTCCTTTTTTCCCCCTTAAGGAAGAAGTCATTGAGTCCTAAGAGCTCCTAGAAGGAGATGGGGCCTGGTGTTTGGCTGTTTTCATTTTCTTTCTTCTGGCCTTTACCTTGAAAAGAAATGGTTTGGGCTCTTTCAAAAGCTTCTTATGGAGAATCATCGTTTACCCTGCTCTTGGATAAGTTTCTTTGTGTATTAGTTAGTGAATAGATCTTGTCCCAGAAAGAGGCGGTTTCATGTCATGGAGAGAGTGCTGAATTGGAGGCCGACAGGCCAAGGGCCTGGTCTTGCCTCTGCTACTTACTGGCTGAGTGACTCCAGAAAGAATGCCATTCCTTGTAGCCTCCTTTTCCACCTCTGAAACACATGGGCATTGCACGTGTGTTCTCTAACCACTTTTTTAGCTCTAGCATTCTGTGCTCGGCAGAGATGCTCACTTGTGTAACAGGCTTGCTCAGGGATGTTGGTCCTGCTCATTCTTCTAGCTAGTGACGAAGGACTCTGCATGGCCTTGTATAATCAGCTTTGTGATTGTGTTCTTATCTTTTAGGAGCAATGATGTTTGGGTCCTCGACCTCGAGCAGTGGGCCTGGTCCAAGCCTAATGTCTCTGGCCCCAGCCCTCACCCTCGAGGTGGCCAGTCTCAGGTACCTAGTAGTTACAATTATTCTTCAGATTCCACAGCATATTTTAGTTGGGAGCAAGGGTGGAGGACGTCACAGGGAGGGGAAAGGGATCTCAAAGCAGCTACCACACAATTATAATATGCCCTCAGCTGAGGAGAGTTTACTGTTCCCTTTTGCTTGCATTAAATTTCTAGCTCCTAAAGGATATTGCTTATTTATAGTTGGTGTTGATTTTGCTTCTTCTAAAGCCTTGTGTTGGTTCACTTATTACTTTTGGCAAGAGATGGTTCTTTTTGTGTGACCTGCACTTCTATTTTAATATATGACCAACCAAAAAAAAAAAGGTTGTAAGGAGGCATATTTCACTTAAATTTCACTAATTTCCTAATTTCCCTTCCGTGGACTTTTTGAACAACGGTTGAGTGACCTTGTCAGGGACACGGTAGAGCAGATTCCTTTCTTTTAATTAACCTGGTAATTAAGAGGGCCTCTGAGGCCCTTCCAGTTTTGAGGTTCTGGAATTCTGTTATCAAGTGAATCACCAGTAATTTGTTTACATTAAGTAACTAGAGTTTTCATAATTATGGGGAACTTTAGGGGATATTAGCAACCAGAGTGGTACAATTTTCTGTTTTGGGAGTGGTTTGGGTGTTAAGTACATACCACCAAGGCATAAGGCAGATAATTGTGTGTTTATAAGATTATTTTAAATTTCTTCTCTTCCCACCTTCCAGATTGTCATAGATGATGAAACTATCCTGATCCTTGGAGGATGTGGTGGCCCGAATGCAGTAAGTACAAAGAATGCTGCCTAAGAATGGTTTGGAACCATGCTTCTTAGTACCCAAGCCCCTGGGAGAACTTTGTCCTTACTTTCCTTTGGTCTGCGATGTTCCTTTGTTTCACTTCCTTAGGGAAAGCTGCTAGTGATCGTTCCTTTGGGGCTTCACTGACTGCTGATAGAGCACGGAATGTAGGAGATGCTGGGATCGTCATCCTGGCCCTGACAGGAGACGTGGGGCCTTGGGCGAAGCTCCTCTCCTGGCTCACAGGACAGCTTTTTTATTTAAAGATTCATTAATTTATTTATTTGTGGTTTTCAGCATTCACTTCCACAAGATTTTGAGTTTCAGATTTTCTCCCCATCTTGTCCCTTCCCCTAATCTGCCCTCCCTTCTAGACCCCCCCCCCACCAGCTTCTCTTATCCTTTTCCTCTTCTATTTTCCTGTAGGGCAAGATAGATTTTCTATATCTCATTGCCCCACAGAACAGCTCTTAACTGCATCTCTCAGGGACGCCTGTAATTACAGAATGTACTAAGAAATAAGAGTAGATGTTAATGGGAACTTTAGTCAAAACTCGAGTGGCTGACTCTTTTTTCCTGTACTTGAGACTTTTTTCCCCTTTGTTTCACAAATACCTTGTATTGGCAGCATTTTGTACGCAGTAGGGATTTTGTAAATGTTTGTTAAATTGGCAAGACTTGAAATTTTGATCATCTTTGGTTCATAAGTGATAAACTAGGTAGGTTTGACCTAGAATTTGTCGATTCTTTGTAAGACCAGTCCCATAGCCCTATGTCCCTGACAACCTCTGGGCAGTGTGCCTCTTCATGAAATATCGCACATCGAGCCTGAGCTTCAGTCATGTCTGGGTTTTTCCTTACAGCTGTTTAAAGATGCTTGGTTACTGCACATGCACTCCAGCCCCTGGACCTGGCAGCCTCTCAGGGTGGAGAATGAAGACCATGGAGCCCCAGAGTTGTGGTGTCACCCAGCCTGCCGGGTAAGTCTGGGAAGGGACCAGCATGTTCAGGGGGAGAGTTGGCATAGATGTCCACGTTAGCTGAAAAGCTAAGGTGTTAGAGGAGGTCTGTGTGAGGAGCGAGTTTTCTCAGCATGCCAAGGTGGTCTGGTGGCCTTTCTCTGTTTCTGGGTAAGTAGAAGGGCACTCACCCTAGCCCTGCAGCAGCTCTCCCATCAGCGCTGCTTTGATTTCATCCTAACGGTATTTTAGAGAGCGCACGCTGACTCTGACTCGTGGAAGAGCGTGTATTTCCTAAGTGCAGTACCATAGAAGCTCAGAGTCATCCTGGCCTAACCCACAGCCGGCAAGACTCTTTTCTGCAGTATCCCTGCAAGTGGTAATGGGGGCCATCTGCAGTCGTCCCGTTCTATATCTGGCCACTGGACCCAGCCAGCTCCGGAGGAGAGAGTGAGGCTGGTGCCTTGCACAGCCCCGCGTCACTCCGGTCCAGTTCACTCGCGAGTCGTGGCGTCGCCTCCCTGGCGTCGTGGTTCCCTTCAGGAGCCAAGGACGGACACCAGTGCCGACTCAGCTTCTGCGTGAATGCCTCCGGTGAAGAGGAGCCCACTGCCTGCTTTGAAATTGTTGTTCATTGATGCTTTTTGTTTTTTATATCACCATGATTTCTCCAGGTATTCCTTCTCCTTCCCCCCCCGCAGAGCTATGCCAATTACAAAGAATGTTTGTAATGGAGCAAAAAAAGGAAAATGAAAAAAGTCAGCAAAACTAATCAACACACTGAAAAAGTGGGAAAATACATGGAGTGTTCCACCCTTAACGGCCCTTCCGCTCTACAGAGGAGTAGACTGGAGGTGTCCTCTCATCTCCGATCTTTGGCTTCTCTCTTTTTTGTTGTTTATAGTTTTGCAACATTCACTTTTGGTGGGTGGGTGGGGTTTTTTTTGTGATGGTCCTTTCCCTTTACGTTGTTGTGATCATATGTAGTGTTTTCTTGGCTCTGCTGACGTTACTCAACATCACTCCATGTAACACTTTTCATACTTGTCTGTGTTTGTCGTTTCTCAAGCACAGGATTTTCCAGGTCATTCATTACCACCGTTTTTAGCCATTCTCTGATCTGAGGGCATCTACTTTATTACCCAGTTCTTTGCCACCACAAAAAGTGCCACCGTAAATATTCCTGGCGTGCGTGGGAACTTCTTCTCAGTGACTTCCTTGGAGTCCATGCCTAGTAGCAGAATCTGAGTCGAGGGGCGCGGGCGTTCAGTCACTGCATTTGCGCCACTGCACATTCTTTCCACTGGAGCTAGTAGTGCTTATTCGCACCCCCACCAGCAGTGCACCGGCGTGCCTGTCTTCCCACAGCCCTTCAGTTTGACTGTTCCCGCCTTTTCTCATCTTTGCCGGCTCACTGGGTCTGAGGTGAAGCCTCAAGGTTGTTTCAGTTTTCGTTTCCCTTATTAGTGGTGATTCTGTTTTCACCTGGTTGTTAAAGAGTTTGAAATTCTTTTTAGAACTGTTTGTATCCTTTGACTATTGGGGAATGACTTTAAGTCTTTCATAGGTATGTTAGTTGTTTCTTTATCTAGGATACCGAACTGTATCTAATAAATTTGATACAAGATTTTTCTCCCGCATTTGACTTCTTTCCTTCTCATCCTAGATACATTATTTGTTTGTGTAGAAGCTTCTCAGCTTCATGTAATTGAAGTCATCTATTTTGTCTTTTGTAATCGCCTCTGTCCTTTGTTTGGGTAAGAATATATCTCCTATCCATAGCTGCCAAAGGTACAAGACCTGCTTCTCTTTTAATTTTTTGATTGGTATGATTTTTTTAATTAAAGTTGGGTATGTTTTTTGTTTATCATAGATTGTGGTCTAAGCCTTATTTGTGCCACACTGCTTTTCAGTTTTTCCAACAGTTTTTATCAAATAGGGAGTTCTTTCCTAAGTATGTTATGTTTCCCAGTTTATTGGACACCAGTTTATTGAATTTAGTTGTTTCTGGTTCTCCTGTGTCTACTCTCTTCCATTGCGATACTTGTCTATTTTTAACCAATGCCGGATGAATCCACTGCATTCTGAGGCAGCCTGTTTAACTTGTGGAAAGCTCTAGGGAATGTTTCCATCTGTCAAGGCTAAATCTTTCTCTGAAACCTCCCCTTCCTGCTCTTCATTCTGACGTGTAAGCCAAGCAGAACTTGTCTAATAATCCACCTTCCATTAATTTCCAAGTAGTTAAAGACAGTGATCGTGTCTCTCTTCTCTAAGCTACATATCCCCAGTTCTTTCAACGAGTCCTCCTATGACATAGTCTGGGGCCCATGGTCATCTAGTCCAGTTCTCCCTTGTGGTGCCCAGAACTCTGCACGATATTGATGATGCAGTCTAATCAGGACAGAAGACACTGGAAGGCCCCTTGCCCTGTTCTGGACACTGTCTGGGGCAGCCTCTTGACTTGGGCTTGTAGTTATCAAAATTTCCACGTAGGTTTCACCTGAGCTGTGGTTGTAGCCTCTGATGAGGTTCCCTGTTTCCCGGCCTTTAGGCAGGAGAGGTGCAGAAAGCACTAACTCCCCATCCTCTCCTTCTGCCGCTTGTTGGTTGGTTGTTTTTTTAAAGTCCTGTAGAACCTCACATTTATTCGTGTTAAATTTCCTCTAAGGAGATTCAGTCCATTATTCTGTTGGGTGCAGTAGCAGAGTTGAGCGGTATTTCTTTGTCTTTCAGGTGGGCCAGTGTGTGGTGGTTTTCAGCCAGGCTCCCAGTGGAAGAGCGCCCCTCAGCCCAAGTCTGAACTCCCGCCCGTCTCCCATCAGCGCCACTCCTCCGGCTCTGGTGCCTGAAACCCGAGAGTACCGCTCCCAGTCTCCAGTAAGGAATATGGATGAAGCGCCTTGTGTCAATGGTCGCTGGGGAACCTTACGCCCCAGGGCACCGAGGCAGACCCCATCGGGATCCCGAGAAGGGAGCCTTTCCCCCGCCAGGGGTGATGGCTCACCTGTCCTCAATGGTGGAAATTTATCCCCAGGAGCAGTAGCAGTTGGTGGGGCCTCCCTGGACAGCCCTGTTCAGGCAGTCTCTCCAAGTACCCCCTCATCAGCTGAAGGCTATGACCTAAAAATGGGGCTTTCTCTGGCTCCCCGGCGAGGGTCTCTGCCAGACCAGAAAGACCTGAGATTGGGATCGATGGATTTGAATTGGGATCTCAAACCTGCTTCCAGCAGTGGTCAGGTGGATGGCATGGATGCCAGGACAGTTGGGGGGAGCGTGAGGAATCCTCCAGAGCAGACAAATGGGGTTCACACACCTCCCCACATGGCCAGCACTCTCACGGGAGCTGTGTCCCCAGGCGCTCTCCGACGGAGCCTGGAAGCTGTCAGAGCCCTTTCCTCTAAGGGCCCACCTGCCCCTGCAGCACTGAGTCCCCCACTGGTGTCTTCCCCTGGGTCCCCAGGGAGCCAGAGCGTGAGCGGCGTTGAGGCGGTGCCCATCCCGCGCCCTGGGCCCGCCCAGGGTGACGGGCACTCCTTACCTGCCATCGCCCGGCGCTTGGGCCATCATCCGCCACAGTCTCTGAACGTTGGCAAGCCCTTGTACCAGAGTGTGAACTGCAAGCCCATGCAGATGTACGTGTTAGACATTAAAGACACCAAGGAGAAAGGGCGGGTCAAGTGGAAACTATTTAACAGCAGTTCTGTGGTTGGCCCGCCCGAGACCAGTCTGCACACAGTGGTGCAAGGCAGAGGGGAACTCATCATTTTTGGTGGCCTCATGGACAAGAAACAGAATGTGAAGTACTATCCCAAAACAAATGCCTTGTACTTTGTGCGAGCAAAAAGATAATATGGCAAAAACTTGCTTCCAACCTTTTTCCTTTCTGTGGCTTTTAATTTTGAATTTTACACTGTCATGCAGGCATTCAAACTGTGAATTGGGCAAACAAAGAATTAAGTAGCCCCACAAACCAAAACCCCAATTCCCAATCTAATGCTCGCTCTGGGCTAGGGTCAGATCCCCATTTAAAAACAAATTATATCAAATATCTATATCTATATCTATATCTATATCTATATTCTATAGCCAACTCTGTTTACAAAAGGGGAGCAATCTCCGTGCTGGTTCAGATAAAACTGTTGCTGTGTTTTAGCAGAGGCTCTTCTGCCTTTTTCTATTCTGCTGGTAATTAGACCAAGAATTTAGGGAACAGATCACCTAATCTCAGTTCCCTGCCAAGAGAACTGAAGAGTGGCAGGTAAGAAGAGGTGCAGGAGGGGGTGCCCATGAGCTCAGGTCCCCTGAGAGATCAGTGCATGCAGGGCCAGACCCAGGGTCTGCAGAGAAGCTAGTAGAGGAGGAATGATGGTGAGAAAGGGAGAAGAGAGTGAGGAGGGGAAGCTGTTCCATGTCTGTGCCAGGATCATCACGAACTGGTGTGCTTGTGCCCAGGCCACAGGGCCTGCCCTGGTTGGAAGGAGTAGGGCTAAAACATCTGTTTCTGATTCTGAAATCTCTGACTATCCCATTTGGTTGGGAGCTGCCAAAACCCACGTCCCCTTCACTTGCTCCCCCTTAAATGTCATCTTGTGGAATCTGCTTTTCCTTCTTGTAGGATTTCAGTGCAAATGTGGATGTTTGGGGTTGTTTAAAGCCCTACCCTTCAACACTTTGCAGATGAAAGTAAAATGAGGCTTGGAATCCTGAAACGATCACGTCCTTGTCAGAAATATTTGGGGAGCTTGACTTTTCCCAGCATCCTTAGCAAACCAGTGGAGAATTCAAAGATGCTTTTGAATCATCCGAGGCTTTACACATAAGATATTTTTAGCACCTTAAAATTGCTTTCTCTTCTACACATTTTTTTTTCTGCCAGTGAGCATCAGAAATATGCAACCACATTTGTAAAGGATATAAGAAGTTGGAGGGCAGATATTTCTCATCCTCAGAAAGGGTTTGTCTTATTAGATGGATAGGAAAGGGTCCTTTTCCCAGAGATCATTTTGGTCCTTTCTGCATCTGTGTTCGCTGGTTTGCCATCAGTCAAGAGATTCAGTTCAAGTTGTGGAGTCTGGTGAAGCCATCTCTGACCTGGCTAGGAGGCTCTGTCCACCACAGTCGTGCAGACAACGCCAGCATCCGTCCCATGCAGCTTGGGTATTTGTCTCATTCTTTTCTGAGATAAGTTGTTCCGAATAGATGAGATATTCGGGCAGTCTCCAAAACCATGGCCAGGACACAGGAAATACTGGCAAAAACCGAACTCTAATGGCATTAGCAGGTATCAGGCTGATCACTTAATTGTGATTATTGGTGATTTTTAACATTCAAGTATGATTTTTTTTTAAATGAAAAGTTGCCCCTCCTCCCCTCAGTCTTATTGAAGTTTCCCAAATGCAAGTGATAAAAGAGACTTGATTTCTGCTAGTTCTGGAGGCTTGGTTTTTAGCCAACCCTTGGAATTTATTTGATGAAAAAGGGTTCTTTCTTTTCTCCTGGTACAGTGTGCAGAATCTTCCATTCTCACTGCTCCCCCAACCTGTAATGTCTGGTGTTGGTAGAAAAGCTCTGCTGTTGCCAAGTCCCATTAGGAGCCGGTTCCCATCAGCGGGACGTGTCTGAGAAGCTGTTCCATCCTGACTGAGTAATCCTCACTCACGTGCCTACTTACTGTATTACCTGACTCATTAAAGCTCAGCATGCATCTCCCCCACATAACCTGGGGAGGGGCTTTTTCCAGTTCCCATTTGGCAAGGACTGTTAGGTTGTATGGGCTCTCCAGTCAACCTGAAAATATATACTAGAAGAATAGTAATTTAGCCATGGTTACTTAATAGAGAGCAGCTTTATCCATGACATTGTGTTTGTGAGCAGTTGTCTCCACACCCAGTTCCTATTTAAACGTAATTAAGCATCTAGAAGATAAGGAGTGGGGTGGGGTGGGGTGGGGGTTGGGCAGGAATCTCCATGAAGGGTTGAAATCACACCTTGAAAAGAAACCCCATAATTCTGCTCTATTGACTTTCTAACTGGTCATCATTGCTCCTATATCCTCAGAGAGGAGGCAAAGGAGGGGTAGGGGTATGCGCGCATGCGCACGTGTGTGTGTGTGTGTGTGTGTGTGTGTGTGTCCTCAGAGAAGAGGCAGAGGAAGGGTAGGGGTGTGTGTGTGTGTGTGTGTGTGTGTGTGTCTCCTCAGAGAGGAGGCAAAGGAGGGGTAGGTGTGTGTGTGTGTGTGTGTTTCTGCTGCCCCAGACAGTTCTCTCAGATACCTTTGGAATCTGAGGGCATACAGTGTTGCACACATAATCCAAAACAAAACCCAGCATTTGTTTACAGCTCTTCAAGTCATCTTCCTGGTCCCCACACATCAGTCGTGGTATTGGCTAGGTGACACCTGCTTAATGTTCCTTTGATCTGGTTGCCACCAAACTCCAACGGCACCATTGCCAAGTATCATCAGGGGCTGGTCAAGAAACTTGAGCCTGGTCAAGCTGGACAGTGTGGACAGAAAGCCGACCTAACCAAGATGGTTGTCTCCTCAGGACCACCTGAAAGCCACATGCTCGGATGAGCCGAGGCGAGTGTTTCCGTGGTGCATTGGACAGAGTCTCAGCTAGATGAGACATCACCGTCACTCTGTCTCAATACTCTCTGCGCCAATTTTGTCTTAAGATCAACCGAGAAAAATGAGACAAAACTTATTTTTAAACACACCTCAGGAGCGCCTAAAATGAGTATTTATCAGTATTTAAATATTTAAGATAAATTTGAAGCTATACTTGAAGCTTTAACCCCTTCCATTCCTGCAAGAGTGCCTTCAAGATTCCCGGCATTGCATTGACTTTGAAATTCACCTCATTGACTCTGTAGCAAGATTTTGAGTATGTTCCCACCCTCCCATGGACAGGACTGAAAATTCTGTCATCCCACTTGATATACACTACACGGCGTGGGTTTCGGGAAGAGGGGTGAGGGCGGGAAGGCTTGGCTGCACATCTCCAATGCTCTTCCAAATAGGTGGGGTGGGAGTTTTGCCTCTTTGGGGAGAGCATAGAATATGTCTACACAGAAACAGGATTCCCCTTTCCCCTCCCCCCCTTTTTTTCTTTTAAGGCAAAGCTGGACTTACCATTATCCCAGGCTTCTGTTTGCATAACTTCATTTTTGGATTCTTAAGCTTTACAACAGAAGATGAACCTATCAAAAGTAATCTAAGAATGACATCGAGACCTTTACATTTTGTTTTATTAACTTGAAGGGTCAGTGACCTTTGACTACAAAAGGCTTATAGTAAGTGGAGAATGAATACCTTCCCCTTACCTGTCTCTCTCAGTCTCTTTCTGCTTTGCTTCTTCCCTTCCCCTTCCAAGTGATGTTCCATCTGTCCTCGTCCCTGTGGTGATCCAGGCATGGTGATGTACGCTGCTTTGCATCCTGTGTGGTCTCTTAACCAGCTCGTAAGTCAGCTGAAAGAGTCACAACAACCCCCAGCCCAAATTGGCAGAAGCCAGGACTTCCTTCTTCCTGTCTCCTGCTCTGCTCCTTCCCGACTTCTTCCCACCATGTGTTGCAGAAGGCATGTTCTGCAGGGTTACCAGTAAATGACTCCCACAGTGGTTCATTGTGAAAGGGAAGAGGAGTGTTGGTGGTGACTCCTCTGCCCCTTGCACTCCGCTCTTGCCAGCCAGGGTTCTGGCAGTGCATACAGCCTGAGCTCTGGTAGAGCTTACCCTGGAATAGTCATTTTAGGCACACAAGTGTAGGAATGATTTCATTGGTATTTAAATCTGTGTCAATTTCATTTTATGTTAATGTTTCCCCCTGATGAATTTTTAGCAATTTAACAAATAAAAAGGAACTATGGAGAGAATAGTTTTCATTTATTATTATTGTTATTATTATTATTATTATTATTATTATTATATTGAAAGCCCTCCTCGGTTCATGGCATGGCGTTGACCTTGGTTCTTCCGGACTGTGCCATTGGGGCAGAAGATCTGGCAGATCCTTCCAGCCAGCATAGGCTTCCGACTCCCTGATTGTGCTTGTGGCTAAGAGTGGACAGGCTTGTCCCCACTAGACTGGCTTGTAGGGGCTGGATTCCTTCCTGGGTGCCCAAAAGCAAAAGGCCATTTTGTCTTAATTGTAAACAAAAAATTTTGGAGCTTTGGATAACTGTGAGAGCAATTGAAGTTAAGGCATTTCCACCTATTTCACCATTATGTTTGTTGGAGGAACATTGAGTCCTGTTGGGGTGAGGAGAAGAGATGTGAGCCTGCCATCTCTCCATAACAATCACTCTCAAAGGACTTGGGGCTTCGAAGCTTCAGGGCAGCCCCCTTAGAGTGTACCTGAGAGAAGATGATTCAGGTACTAGAATGAGGGCCCTGAATATCAGGGTATTCTGTGCTTCTCTCCCGGTGTGACCTAGAACAAGGTTGAGTGATCAACTAGCAAACATTTAATAAGCATCTGTGGTGTGCCAGGCCCCATTTCAGGTGCCAAAAACAAAATGGAAATGAAACAATCCCCTCCGTAACAGTAAGGAGCTTACATCTTGACATGTATATGGATAGGTGTTAGCAAAACAGATGCAGGGTGATTTGGCAAGGGAGAGCATAGCAGCCAGGGGAATCAGGAGAGGCTTCATGTAAAAAGAACTCAAGTCTTGAAGGAAAGTAGGTCTTTTGAGAGGGGGAGAGGGGAGGAGAGTAGGGAAGTATAACCTTAAGGCATGGGGTCAGAGCATGGAGTGCCATGGGTGAGAAACAGAAAAAGGCCACTTTCACTGGATTAGAGAAGATTTCTGTGCAGTAAGTCTGGAATGGTAGATTGTGAAGAGGCCGATGTGCCAAATGGAGGAATTTGTGACTGATCCTCAAGGTAATAGCGAGCTACTGCAGTTTACTAAGAAAGGAAATGATAGGGGCAGCTGGGTGGCACAGTAGATAGAGCACTGGCCCTGGAGTCAGGAGGACTTGAGTTCAAATCTGGCCTCAGACACATAACACTCACTACCTGTGTGACTCTGGGCAGGTCACTTAACCCCAACTGCTTCGCTAAAAAAAAAAAAATTAAGGAAATGATATGTGCAGACCTGTGCTTTAGGAAAATCACTTCGATACCTTTATGAAAGATGAATCTGAATAGTGACTCAAGGCAGGGATGCCAGTTAAGAAATGTGCAGTGGTCCAAACTAGAGGGTCGATGGCCTGAACTAAGATGGTAGCCGTGTAAGGGGAGAGTCAGCCAACAAACATTATTATGAACCTACTACGTGCCAGACGTTGTGCTGAGCACTAGGGATGCAAATAGGAATAAAAATAAAATTCCTGCCCTCAAGGAGTTTATAATCTAATGGAGACAGTCAACGCCCAAAAGGAAGGGGAAGAAGATATCAGGGGAAGGGATGTGATGGAGAAAGTCGTAGGAAGTCCAGAAGCAGTGTGTCTGCTAGGAAATGGCATGTCCAAGAACTGAGCCTAGAGACCCTTTTAAAAAACAGTGACAACGTCTTGAAACTTTAGTGGAAAGTATTGGTTACAGTGTTCCAAAACCGACGTGCAATGTTTTACCTACTTCCCACCTAGACACACACACACGTTAATTTTTTCCCATTTGTATCCAGGCCAGCATTTAGTTGTCATTTTGAGTACATCATATAAAGATAGCACTGAGCTGGGACCTGGGGGATCTCCAAAGACTAGAGCTCACAGATGAGGGGAAGCACTAGGCATCCATGCAAATAACTGTAGACATGGTTCAATAACTGCATCAGAGAGGGGTACCCAGAGTACTTTGTCAGGGCCAACAGGGAAGGAAGGCTGGGGCTCTGAGTTGGAATTCAGAAGGGGAACAGGAGAAAGAGAAAGGCTCATCCCAGGCATGGGTCACCGGGGGGGGGGGAGGGAGGGAAGCTGATAACCTTGAACCTGTGGCAAGAGGTCACTACAAAAAGCCCTAGATCTCTTGGGTGTGGCCTTTTGACTAAATCTCAAGTTTTACAAAAAAATCTTTTATTAAGGGGATTTGTGCTGTGAAGTTTTGTTGAACAAATCCTTTTATTAAGGAGATTTGTTCTGTGAGGTTTGAATTCAGTCAAAGGACTGCACCCAAGGACCTAGAAGGCCACAAGTGGCCTCGAGGCCGCAGGTTCCCCACTCCTGGTCCTAGATCATCTTGACTTCTAGCCCAGTACTCTCTTCCCTGTCCCATGGTGTCTCCCCATCAGGTGCTCTATCAGCTCCCATTCTGGAAATAGCAGCTGGACACAGATGAAGGGAACCTGTTAAGAGTTTCCTCGTTTAAAATGAGGTTGGCTTTGATCCCCAAACTTCATCCCAACCATAAAACTGGAGAAATAGCTGTATTTGTAACAAAAACAGTTCAGCTAGAGGATGGGGCTGGGGAAAAATTGGGGGGGGAGGGAGACAGTTTAGGGGCAGCTGGGTGGTACAATAGATAGAGTGCTGGGCCTGGAGTCAGGAAGATCTGAGTTCATATCCAGCCTCAGACACTAGCTGGATCATCCTGGGCAAGTCACTTTGCCCCTGTTTGCCTCAGTTTCCTCATCTGTAGAATGGGGGTCATAATAGCACCCCCCCCAGGGTTGTTGTGAGGACAAAATGAGATAATAATTGCAAAGCACTTAGTATACTGCCTGACACATATTTGGCACTATATAAATATTATTATTACTCCCAGGATTCAACTCTTGAGAGATGGGTCTATTCTCCTGCTGTGGGAAGATTCCTTTGTGGTACCATTCCCTACACCACCCCACCCCCAATTGAATTTGCCCAGGGCCTAAGCATTCCTAGTTATGGCTCTGCTTCCCACCAAGGTTTAAGCATTGAGAAGCCCCAGAGTCAAGACTAGAAGGCATCCCTATTGAGAATAAACAGAGGCTACGGAATTGGCATTATTTAACAAATAAGCTCTCTCTGTCCCGGTAGACTCCTCGGAACAGAGTTCAGTCTGATAGTACCAGGAATTCAGTTCGAGGAGACTTATACATCTTCTATATGCCAAGCACTGGTTTGGTGCTAGAGATACAAAGATGAAAATAAAAACTGTCCCTACCCTCGAGAAGTTTCTGTTCTACTCATGAAAAAACATACACAGAGGTAAATAATGCACAAAGCTTAAAAAACAAAAGAAAACAACAAACCACAACCCAAAGCTGAGGTGGGCGGTGCTTGTGTGCCGTCTCCAGTGTATGGATGATGAAACAGGCTTTAGAGGTTGATTTACGCAAAGACCTCTTAGCCTCCTAATTAGAACCCGATATCTCTCAACTCCTCTAGGAGTGCTCTTCAAATAATCCAGCCCAAGCTCTTCCTTCTCTAATGTTTAGGTTTGGACTGTGGTCAAATCTTAGAGATAACACGTTGAAGTGAACAGTATGTGGGAGTCAAGAGATCTGGGTTAGAGTCCCAGCTTTAACACTTCATAGCTTTGTGCCCCAGGGGTAAGTCCTCTCTGACACTTTAACCTGGTACTATGATCCTAGGTGGGTTGTTGGGAAAGCCCTTTTTCAAATCTTGTTGTTCAGTCATTTTTCAGTAGTATCTGACTCTTCATGACTCCATTCAGGTTTTCATGGCAAAAATACCGGAGTGATTTGCCTTTTCCTTCTCCAGCTCATTTTACAGATGAAGAAACTGAGGCCAACACAATTCAATGACTTGCCTAGGGTCACCCAGCTAGTGAGTGTCTCAGACCTGATTTGAACTCAGATTTGAACTTGTTATAAAGACTGACGATGAGCACAATGGCTTCTGCTTCCTTTGTAGCTTACATCATGCATTCCTCAAGTGACGCCCAAGGTCACACAAATGGAATGATGAGATCCCCGCTTTAGAACTAGAAGAGACCTTAGATACCATCTCATCCAACCCCTTTATTTTACAGATGAAGAAACTGAGGGCTAGAGAAGTAATATGACTTGCTCCAGGATACATATAGTGGTATCTGAAAAGCCCTTTGACTCTCTATCTAGTCTTTCCACTGCATGAAGTGTCCGAGCAGGGATTCAAACCCAGTCCTTTGGACTCCAAACTGAAGGCTCTTTCACCATATCATATGGCCTTCTTGGTGAAAGCTGTGACCTCCCAGCCCAGGATTAGCTTATCCTCGGGTCTGGCAAAATTAAATCAGAGTTGTCTGCCTTTACGGCAGTATGACCGTATGGCCTGTGATTGCATATTAATTCCAAGACTTTAAAATAAAATTCAGGCCATTCTCTGTTGAAAAAAGAAAAAAAAAATGGCAGATGAAACACTGTAAAACTAGCCACTTTGGAAAGTAGCCAGTTTTTTTATTAAGGGTATATCCTCTCCAAGACGTGCAATGGTGAGGCCGAGGCTTTAGAAGATGCCAGGACTCTCAAGACTTTGTAAACTGGGGGCATATCAAGATGTAGTAGATTTCCTGTAGGAGCAATGGCTTCCTGAGCTCTGTAGGCACAGAAGGAAAACAGTTGTGGAAAGAAGGCTGCCGCTCTCTGAAGAATGGAAAAAACAAGCAATGAGAGTTGGGGGAAAGTGAGTCTTGTTTGTTTAATCAAATCCTAGGGCTTCCTGTTCCATGCAGTCATGAGCCTTTTGTGGGCTTCAGGAGCAGACTGCGTTGAGCCAACATCAGCAAACCCTTATTAAACATTTAATTCATGCAGCACCAGAAGGGAAAAAAAAAGACACTTAACAATCCTTGCCCTCTCGACTTTGCATTCAAAGACAAATTGCCCGGAACTGAACCTGGAGCCAGAAACAGAACAGTAAAAAGAGAAACCTGTCAGTTACTGATTAACTATGAATATGATTTTAGGAAGCTTTCTGTGCCTGTTTGTATAAAAAAAATGGGAGTTGGACTAGATTAAGGTTTTTTCCAGTTTTATATCCTATGACCTATGTAAACCTATGAATAAAAACATTGAGTAAAAAAACTAATTACAGCAGGGAAGGACAATTAGTAAATTTCTTAATTTTGTTTGTTTATGCCTCTAGTCCCAAAGGTAATTAGTAAGGATTCTGCCCTGATCACAGATATGGGATAATGCAAGCATTTTTGCATTTTATAATCTCATTGAATTTCATACCAGTCCCCCAAGCTCAGTCAAGGCTCTTCTTCGCTAATATGTACAAGACAGACTTATTTTGATAATTACCCTCGAGAATGGCATTGAAAAAAAAATATCAAGCATAAATGCCCCAGAAGGAGACAAACATTATTATTAAACATTTGCTATGTACCCAGCATTTTTGGAATAAGGAAAAAGAAAGAAAATCCCTGCCCTCGAGGAGCTTACATTCTATTGAGGGAAAACAATACACAAAAGGGAGCAGAAAAAGTGGAAAGGAGTGAATGTGTCCATGGGATGTGGTACCGAAGTCCAGAAACTGGAAAGGGAATGAAGGCTGGCCAGTCTGGACTCCCCAACAAAACGGAAGCCCTGAGAGGAGCTCAGAAATAGCAGGAGTGGGCAGCTAGGTGGCGCAGTGAATAGAGAACCAGGCCTAATCTGGCCTTAGACACTTACTAGCTGTGTGACCCTGGGCAAGTCACTTAACCCTATTTGCCTCGATTTCTTCATCTGTAAAATGAACTGGGGAAGGAAATGGCAACCACTCCAGTATCTTTGCCAAGAAAACCCCAAATTGGGTCATGGAGAATAAGACATGATTGAAAAATAGCAAACAACAGCAAAAAAGGCCATAGGGATAGTTGGGTATTTCAATGCAAGGAGACCCAAGATGTTGGGGTAAATTCTAGGATGAGACAGTTACCAAGGCATGGTTTATAGAAGTTCAGAGATAGAGGCAGGAGGGAATGAAGACTTACCAGCCTGGGTCCCTCCACAAAATGGAAGCTCTAGGAAGAAACTCATCAAGTGGGAGAAGGGGGAAGATTGGGAGTTAGGATGGCCTGGTTCAAATCCTGGATCTGACCTTCCCTAATGATGGTTTAGTGAGAAGAATACCAGATTTGAGGTCAAAGAAACTGGTTTTTGATCCTAATTCTTTCTACTTGCTGTGAAACTAGATTATAAGGGATGACCTTACTCTCACTCACTTTAGTCCTCAGTTCCCTCACCTATAGAGTGAGAATGTGGCAGGAGTTCTTCACTTGGGGTTGAACTTTAAACATTTTTTTTAATAACTTTATTTTCATATAGTTGGTTTCCTTTGTAATCCTGTATATTTTGTTTTGTGCATTTAAGAACAAGATTCTTAGAAGGGGTCCACAGGCTTCACCACACTACCAAAGGGGAACTCCATGACACAAAGGTTAAGAACCTCTGCCCTATAGTGTTAGGTAAATCACTTCATTACCTCTTAGCCAGTCTACAAAATGAAGGATGATAGGGCCTGCTCAGACTTTTTCATTGAGTTGTTGTGAGGGATCAAAAAAAGAAAAGATTTAAGGGGCACTAGGTGGCACAGTGGATAGAGCACCTGCCCTGCAGTCAGGAGGACCTGAGTTCAAATCCGGCCTCAGACCAAACACTTGACACTTACTAGCTGTGTGACCCTGGACAAGTCACTTAACACCAATTGCCTTAAAAAAAGACACTTAGGTAAAGCACTTTGTAAAACTGCCAATTGGTGTACAAATGTCAAGTTGTGTTATTGACTGCTAGCCCAATTCATTATTGATGTTCCCAGTAACAGCAGATCCCCCGAACACCAGATCGGTCCATCCTCCTCCAGGCTGTCATTCTTACTACAGAAATTGTCTCACATTCTTTTAATCAATTCATAAACATTTATTAAGTGCCTGCTATGTGCCAAGCATTGTACTAAACACTAGAAATACAAAAAGAGCTGAAAGACAGTTCCTGCCTTCAAGAAGCTTAGAATCTAATGGGGGAGGCAACATGCAGGCAAATCTATAAGCAAAGCAAACTGTATTCAGAATAAGCAGGACATAATTAACAGAGGGAAGTCACTTAATATTTATGGACAGACAGCTTAAGGTATCTTTAGCACTGAGTTTGCTATATCTCTGCCCTCCCCCCCATCTTATATCTGTGAAACTGAATCCCAATGCAAAACTTTTTATCGTCTACCAAATTTGCTATTATTTATCTTGGCCCAGCGTTGCTTAAGGCTGCTGGATTCTTGGGATCCTAAGGCATCCATTGTGATGGCCAGCTTTCTTAATTTTGTGGCATCTGCGCATTTAAGCTCGACAGTTACACCTTTAAATTGTTAACAAAAACGTGCATCTGTCTGCACCTCATACCTTCTGGGAGGGGTTTAGGTATAGGCAGGTAGAGATCCTTTACACCCAGGATCAAAGCTGGGAGGGACCTTAGAAATCTAGTCCAATCCCCTAATTTTGTGGAGTGTGAAATTGCGACCCAGAAACATTTTGTTCAAAGTGATTTGCTCAAGGTCACATAGTACCATCTGGTAGTTAGCCTTGTGTTGGTGATGGCTCTAGTAGTCTGTTCTCTCCTCCCTGCCCTCCCGCCACCCCCACACACACATACACCACACACACACACACACACACACACATACACACACACACACACACAGCCCCGAACCAGCCTCATTTGTCTTCAGGGACTTGATGACTTGGGCCCTTAAGGAAAGAGAAGGGAGGGGGAAGTATTTGGGCCGCTCATCCTGGGTTTCTCACTTTACATCGCATGGGTAAGTGACTGGGATGAGGACACCAGTCAGACTTAGATTTCTTCAGATATGAGAGAGCAGGGACTGACCCACTACTTGGTGCCAGGAAAGACAAGGAGAGGAGGACAGAGCCAAAGTCAAACTTCCCATCTGCTGAGCATTTTATGCTTGATTTTTTGATATGGAAAAGGAACAAAAAAAAAAAGTTCAAACGATGCAAGCCCTGATGGGAAAAATCGATAGCTAGAAAAAGCATCAGGGACCAGGCAGGTGGAGTGCCCAAAGCAGCCACAGGGGGGCACCCCAGGAATTGTTTTAAACTTTAGTCCTAGCTGAAATTCCATTAAAAAATGATCCCTGGGCCTTTGGCTTTTCCTCATAGTAACCATGTGTACCAGTATGATTATTCCCATTCAAAAGAGGGGGTAACTGAGGCTTGGAGAGCTTGTGATTTAACCTAGGGTCACAGCCGGTAAGTGTCTGAGACTGGACTAGAGCTGATATGTCTGAGTTCTAAGCCCAGGACTCTGTCTATACCACCACACTCCATCATGGTTGAAGGTTGTGGCATACAGTGTCAGAGAAAGGGATCTTCTGGAGGATCCAGTCCAAATCGCTCATTTTACAGATTTAGTCAATTAACAAGTGATTATTAAGTGCATATTATGACCACCGAGCTAGGTGCTGGAGATAAAAGATAAAAATGAATAAGCCTTCTGTCCTCAAAGTACTTACATTTTATCAGAAGGGGAAACTGAGGACCAAGGAAGAGAAGGGACCTGCCCATTGCATCGTTCATTAGCAGAGCCAGGACTAGAACCCAGATCTCTTTTAGCCCAGTGGTCATTATACTATGGCATCTCCTAGTAAAGAAATCCCCTTGCATCCATGGGATGCTTTATGGTTTGCAAGGGCTCTGTCATGCACTGTCTCTTTGAACTCTCTTGGGAAATAGGCAGGGAATCTTATTTCTGTTTTCCTGATGAGGAAGTTAAGGCTCCCACAGGTAGAGATTGACCCAAGATTAGCACCAGGACTCAAACCTGATACTTCTGAATCCCTCCCTTTTTTCCTCCTCTGAAAAATAATACATCAGAGGGTCAAGAGAGCAGGCTTGACTTTGCTTTCTGTCCTAGCTGATGGCAGCCTCAGGATTGGGGAAACTCCATTGTGCTGGGGCAGTTTCTGGCCCAGAGTACCTGCTCCGTGGTGCCTGTCTAGCCTTTAGTGAATGCCTAAGTGCCTTGGCCAAGTCTGCTTGGCTCTTCCAGGCCCTAGGCTGAGAACCCGTCTATTCCCTGCCATTCCCATGCTTTGAGAAAAGAGATGTTTTGGCTTAAGTCAGGGATGTCCCAGATTCCAGGGACATGGCCTAGACCGTCGCCAGATCATCGATCTAGATCTTGAAGGCACCATGGAGTCATCTAGTTCAACTCCGTATTTTCATGGAAGAGGAACATGAGGTCCAGGGTCATGGAGAGACTTGTCTAGGGTCACAGAGGTAGTAAGTGGCATAGGTAGGATATGAACTCAGGTTCTCTGGTTCCAAATTGGACAGTAATAAATGACACAGAGGTCAGGGAAGGAGCAGAAGGGCCAGGGAAGGCTCTATAGAGAAGTAGCCTTTAATGTTAGCTGCCACCACCGCTCCATCTCCATGCCTCCAAAACCTCAGGAAAGACTTGGTACCATTCCAGGGAATCCTGGTGGAAATGGGAGTTCTTGGTGCCTCTGGCCACGCTGAGAGCCTTCCCAACTTGGCAGAGGAATTCTTGTCTCCCAAGCTTGCATCTCTGTCCCTTTCCTAACTGAGTTTTCCAGAGGCCATGTTGAGGGGAAGAGACGTCAATTCTCCCCTGGCCCCCTCTGGCCGTTGAGTCACAACATCTCAGGTGGAGGGAATCTTAGGTTTTTATGCTTTTACAATTGAGTGGATCCATGATCTCACAGATGTGAGAATCCTCCCTACTACCCCATGGACACTGTTCCCAAGCCCTCTATGACCCAGGACAATGGATGCTCCCTAAAGGGGCTCACCCTTTGTGTCATAGAAGTCATCCCATGCCAAGCCCTGAGACAAGAGGGAACAAAAATGCAGAATGGGGAAGTAGAAAGAAGGCTGGAGTTGGACTAAAGACACCTGAGGTCGAGCTTTTAGACACTTACTAGCATTTATATAGCATTACAAGGTTAGTAAAACATTTTATGTAGGCAGCTAAAGGACACCATTGTGCACAGAGTGCTGGGCCTGGTCTCAGGAAGACTCATCTTCATGAGTTCAAATCCAGCCTCAGGCATTCACTAGCTAGGGGACCCTGAGCAAGTCACTTGACCCTGTTTGCCTCAGTTTCCTCATCCATGAAATGAGATGGAGAAGGAAATGGTGAAGTACCTTTGCCAAGAAAACCCCAAATGGGGTCATGAAGAATAGGACACAACTGAAAAACGACTGAAGAACATAAGATTGGTTAAAGCACTTTACAAATATCTTATTTAATCCTCCCAGTAACCCCAGGAGATAGGGCCTATTATCACGCCCATTTGACAAATGGGGAAACTGAAGCCACAGGGCTAATAAGTGTCTGAGGCAGGATCTGAACTCGTCTTCTGACTGCAAGTCCAAAGCTCTATCCCACTATGTCACCTGGCTGCCTTAATGAATCAATTTATTCCCAAGTCACTTAATCTTTCTAGGTGCAGCTCAGGGATGTCCCTAATGAGTCAGACTTCACTGGAGCCAGGTGTCAGTGGGATGGGGGTGGGGGGGAGCACTCTGGTATCACCTGAGCTAATCACTTCAATCAGTGTGTATTAGGTAGGTACTATGTGCCTAGCCACGGGCTATGAAAAGGTAGATTTGAAATGGGTCCCAACTGAGTTTCTAATCTGCCCAGCACAGTCCCTGTCATAGATCGGGCACTTAATAAAGGATTGATTGATTGCTTGGGGAGAAATAACTCTGGCCCAAGGAGAGACTGAGTTAAGTGCCCAGGAGAGGCTCAGGTAGACCAAGCATTACGGAAAATTGGAGTGGGTGAGAGACTAAATAAATAGGTTTCCATTCTTCATTTTTTAATTAGAGAGAGAGGAAGGGGATTCAATAGATGTGAAATGGGACATGAACTTTCAGGTGAGGTTACTATATTATTTTTTTCACTAAAGGCTTTTACTGTGTACAAGAGACCTCTCACAAAATGGAAATAATCTGCAAATGTTTGTAAAATAAAGATAAGACATGTAAAAAATCTGAAAAAACTCTGAACCCTAAAGTTAGAGGGATGCAAGCATGCAGGGGCAGGAATCCAAGTTCTTTTTTTTTTTGGTGAAGTGTTCGAAATTAAGTGACTTGCCCAAGGTCACACAGCTAGTAAGTGTTAAGTGTCGGAGGCTGGATTTGAACTCAGGTCCTCCTGACTCCAAGGCTAGAGCTCTATTGACTGTGCCACATAGCTGCCACTGGGATCCAAGTTCTTTTTTTTTTTAAACTTTTGAGGCATTTGGGGTTAAGTGACTTGCCCAGGGTCACACAGATAATAATTATCAAGTGGCTGGTCTGAGGCCACATTTGAACTCAGGTCCTCCTGACTTCAGGGCCGGTGCTTTATCCACTGCGCCATCTAGCTGCCTCTGGCAGCTTAACCAGGGGCCTGCAAACTTGTTCTAAAAATATTTTAGTAACTGTATTTCAGTAGAATTAGTTTCCTTTGTAACATTTTATAACAAACATTCTTCTGAGAAGGGGTCCATAGACCCCAAAAAATTAAGACTACTTGCTATAGACTATTCTCAGCTATGAGTTTTTTTTTTTTGGAAGAGGCAATCAGGGTTAAGTGACTTGTCCAGGGTCATATGACTACTAAGATCTGAGGCTGGATTTGAACTCAGGTACTCCTTGACTCTAAGGTTGGTGCTTTATCCACTGTGTCACCATAAGTTTTCAGTGATGATAAATTTGTTTTGAGGTGTTGTTTAGTGGTTTTCAGTTGTGTCCAACTCTCTGAGACCCTGTTTGGGGTTTTCTTGGCAAAGTTACTGGAGTGATTTGCCATTTCCTTCTCCAGCTCATTTTACAGATGAGGAAGCTGAGGCAACCAGGGTGAAGTGACTTGCCCAGGGTCACACAGCTAGTAAGTGTCTGGGGCCACATTTGAACTCAGAAAGATGAATCTTCCTAATTCTAGGCCCAGTGCTCTAACTACTGCACCACCTACCTATTTTGAGATACAAGTCAAATCTCAAGTTTAAAGAACCCTTTTTTTTTTGCTGACTAGGAATTTCACTGAATTGAATGTTGGCTAAGACTGGAAAATCCTTTTTAAAAAAACATATTTTCATTGTCATCATAAAAAAAATAAAAAGTTTGAGGAGGGAGTGGTTGCTTGCACAGGGGGAAAGGCATCTGAGTTGAGCCTTGAAGGGAGAGATAGATGGATGGTTAGGGGTGAGGCTTTTCCAAGAATGGGGGATGGCATGAATTAAAAAGTGGAGCTGGGCAGGATGAGAAGAATCCAGTTTGCCAAGTCTGTAGAATACCTTAAGGGAGAGTGGTATGTATCTCATGTATCTCATACAGTCGAACAGAGAGTTCAAAAGGGAGTTCTCAGAGACAGATTGGGAAGAGCCTTGATTGCCGGGAAGAGGAGCTGGTATCTGTCATTTAACCATCTCTTGTTCTGTGTTAGGAGCTGAGGATACAAAGATGAAACATCCTTTCCCATCCTCCACCCTGAGATGTGACCTTCCATTTACACAATGCAGATCTTGTCTGAAACACAGCTATTTGCATGTTGTCTTTCTCCATTAGAATGTAAGCCTCTTGAGGTCAGAAATCATGCTTTTACCTTTCTACCAATCCCCAACACTTAGCACAGTGCCTGGCACAGAGTGAATACTTTAAGAAATGTTTATTGACTGACCACCTGGAAAGAGCTTATATTAAGTACCAGTATCCCAGCACTATGCCAGGAAACAGAATCTCTTCCATTTGAACTGTCTTAGGAAGGTTCTGAAGATCACCTGGCAGGATAAGGTACCAGACACTGAGGTCTTTTCTCGAGCTAAACTGCCATGCATTCAAACTCTGCTGCAGAGAGCACAGTTCTGATGTTCAAATGTCAAATGTACCATTGCCTAAAAGACCGTTTTAAGGAGAACTGACACAGGGCAAGTGCTTACGGGGTAGTCAGAAGAAGCAATACAAAGACACTGTCAAAGTCTCTCTTAAGGACTTTGGAATTCATTTTGTGACATGGAAAACACTGGCACAGGACTGCCCAGCATGGTGTGCCCACATCAGAGAAGGTTCTGTGCTCTATGAGCAAAGCAGAATTGAAGTAGTTCAAAAGAAACGTGAGATGTGCAAATTTAGAGAATCCGCCCCAAACGTTCACATGGACTATTTGTGCCCAACATGTGGTAGAGCATTCTGAGCTTGTATTGGTCTGATCAGCCCCAGTCAGAGGCGCTGTAACTTGACTCTAATGTGATGGCATTTTGGGCCTCTTTGAGAGTGAAGGACAACCAACCATATCAAGATTGATGCCGCAGGCAACAGGGAGCTGCAGAAAGCTTCTGAGATGAGGAGGGACCTGATCAGAGCCCTACTCTCATTACCTTAGGAAGATAACTTGAACAACAGTTTGGAGGGTGGATTTCAGAAGGCCTAGACTGGAAGCAGAAAGACCAGTTAGGAGGCAGATGCAATACTCTAGGTGAAAAGAGGTGAGGACGGAAAACAAGGGCAGTGACAGTAGGAGTGGAGGGGTGGAAACATCATTGTGGTGGTAGGAACAATAGGACTTGGCAGCTGTTTGGTTGGGGGCGGAGGGAGAAGGTAGAGGTGACTCTGAGGTCATCTACCTGGGTGGGGTCATTAATCCAAGTGAAGGAGTTGGGGGAGGAGAGAGGCAGGATGAGGAAGGAAATTATGTAGTTGTGAACATCTTGGGTGTGAGGGTCTGAGAGGATTTCCAGCAGGGAGGTGATAAATTGGGGACTGGAGGTCTGGGGAGAAGCAGATGTGGGAGTCCTCTACAGAGACTGGGTGACCAGGGCCGTGTGAGTGCATCAGATCATCAAGGGGAGGGGGCGAGGGCAGACGAGGAGGAGGAGGAGGAGACTCCACGGTCAGAGCTTTGTGGGATAACAAGCAATCGATAGACAACAGTTGAAGCATCTCCTATAAGCTGGGCACTGAGCTAAGCTCTGGGGGTTCAGAGACTAAAGGGAAAACTGTTCCTGCCCTCAAAAAGATTACATTCTAATGGGGAGATGACATGAATATCAAAAAGCATACCCAGAATGTACAGAAGATGAATCCTAGGGAATTTTGAGAGGGAGGGTGCAAGCAGCTGGGAGATGGGAATCAGTAACCTCAAGTCAGCAAGCATTTATTAAATGACTATTAAAAAGCTGGGGCAGCTAGGTGGAGCAGTGGATGGAGTACTGGCTTGAAGTCAGAAGACTCATCTTCAGGAGTTCAAATCCAACCTAGGCACTTACTAGCTGTGTGACCCTGGGCAAGTCACTTAACCCTGCTTGCCTCAGTTTCCTCATCTATAAAATGAGCTAGAGAAGGAAATGGCAAACCACTCCAGTATCTCTGGCAAGAAAACCCCCAAATGGGGTCACAAAGAGTCAGAGGACTGAAAAATGACTGAACAGCAACAAAAATTAAAAAGCTGTCCCCAGCATTTAGCAAGATATGCCCTGTACCTTAAAAGAAAGGGAAAAAACAGTCCTGCCCTCAGAGAGCTCACAGTCTAATGGGGGAGATAATATGCAAACAAGCATGTACAAAGCTAGGTACAAGTGGTATACAGGATGAGGAGGAAATAATCAGACAAGGCGCTAGAATGAAGGGGGAGCAACATGACCAATGTGGAAATATGTTTAATCTGATCGTACATATATATCAGAATGTATGCCATCTTGGGGAGGGGGAAAGACTTGGAACTCAAAATCTTATAAAAGTGAATGTTGAAAACTAAAAATAAATATATAAACTAAACTTAAAAAAAAAAAAAGAATCAAGGTGGATTAGGAAAGGCTCCTTGAAGGAGGCAGAATTTTAGCCGAAACTTGAAGGAAGTCAGAGAAGCCAGGAGGTGGAGATCAGGAGGGAGAGTGCTCCTTGCAAGGACAGCCAGAAAAAATGCCAAGGGTTTGGATATGAAGAATCTTGTTCTGGGATAAGCCAGGATGCCAGGGTCCTGGATCAGAGAGTACTCGGAGGGGAGTGAGGTGTGAGAAGACTGGGAAGGGAGGAAGGGGCCATGTTATAAAGGGCTTTGAATGCCAAACAGAGCATTTCATATTTGCTCTTGGAGGCTGTGGAGAGTTTATAGAGTAGCGGGTGACGTGGTTGGACCTGAGCTTTAGGAAAATTATTTTAGTGGCTAAATTTGGAGGATGGACTGGAGCAGGGAGAGGCTTGAGGCGGGCTGATGTTTGTTGTTTGTCCTTCACTCTGCTAGAGGACCAACGGCATCAGGAAAGTGATGTCTTGACTTGTGAGTGAATTGGGTGTCAGTGAGGCAGGGCTGTGCAGAATCACCAGCAGGCTTGAGTTATCTTAAATCCAGGGATTCCAAGAAGCAGAAGTGAGGGGAGCAGGGCATTCTTGATGTAGGGGATCGCCAGTACAGGAGATGGAAGATCTAGTATGGTGAAAGCATAGGCCAGTTTAAGTAGGATCATAGAGTTCACAGAGGGAAGTAGAATATCAGAAAACTGGAAAGGTGGGAAGGACACAGAGCTTTAAGTGCTAAACAGAGGATTTTATATTTGATCCTAGGGGTAATAGGGAGTCAGTCTTGTTGGGAGCTGTAGTGATGAGATCAGTCTAATGCTTTAGAAAAAATCACCCTGGCAGCTGAGCAGGAAAGCCAGTTAGAGGCTATTATAACAG
Organism: Phascolarctos cinereus; assembly: GCF_003287225.1. Taxonomy (NCBI): domain Eukaryota; kingdom Metazoa; phylum Chordata; class Mammalia; order Diprotodontia; family Phascolarctidae; genus Phascolarctos; species Phascolarctos cinereus. The sequence goes on from NW_027556098.1 coordinate 384,846,557, forward strand.
TCCAGGTGAGAGATGATTGAGGGTCTGAACTAGAGAGATACTGTGAAAATAATAAGGACATCTAACAACAAATCTGACAGTGAGTGAAGAGCTCAGGATGATGCTGAGGGTATGAGCCTGGTGGTGCCCTTGACAATAATAGGGAAGGTTTGGGGGAGAAAGATGATAAGAATTCTGTTTTGGATACATTTAGTTTGAGGATGTCTACATAACCCAAGCTTGAGCAGGGTATGAAGGAAGAAGAGGCAGTCCGCTGCGTCACATTGTGAAGATGACTTTAAAAAAATGCCATTGGATTTGGCAATGAAATCATGAGTGACCTCACTCTGTAGAGTGACCTTGAAGAAGGCTGTTTCTGTAGAATGGTGGAGATAGAGGTCAGATCGCAAGGTGTTGTGGGGAATGGGTAGTAAAGAAGAGATGGTGAGCATAGAGGACTCTGTAAGATTATGGCAGTGAAAAGAGAAGAAGCAGAATTGTAGGCTGAGAGGGTATTAGGGAAAGCATTCATTCATTCATTCATTCATTCATTCATTCATTCATTCTATCCATTTATTTATCTATTTAGCCATCTGTCTATTTATCTATCTATCTATCCATCCATCCATATGCCTATCTATCTATCCATCCATCTATCTATCCATCTATCTATCTATCTATCCATCCATCTATCTCACTAAATAACCATCTATCCATCCATCCATCCATCCGTCCGTCCGTCCGTCCATCCATCCATCCATCCATCCATCCATCCATCCATCTATCTATCTATCTATCTATCTATCTATCTATCTATCTATCTATCTATCTATCTATCTCTATCTATCTATCTATCTATCTATCTATCTATCTATCTATCTCTATCTATCTGTCTGTCTGTCTGTCTGTCTATCTATCTATCAGCTAGTGAAGACCTGGACATGTTTGCATGTTTAAGGTAAGTATTCCCAGGGGAGAAGACACTGGAGATACATGTGAGATGGGATAATTTATGAAGCAGGGTCATAGAGATGGGAGGGGAAGAACCAAGGGTCCACACAAATAAAAGGGAAGGATGTAGCTGGGCCAAGAAGGGCCACCTCTTCCCCTGAGAATGGAGGAAAGGAGAAGATGGGTGAGGACAGCAAGAGGATTAGAAGCTTTAGAAATGGGGAGGTTAAGAAAGCTCAGGTTGCATAGCTTCAAAAAAGTTCAAGACTGGGTTATCTGATGACAGAGAAGGGGCCCGAGGGTAGCTGTGGGGGCTTGAGAACTGCTGAAGTAAGAGATTGCATAAGACATGATAAATAGCATAGAAAGGTAGTTAATCCGGTCAGCCCAATTTCTTTATTTTCTCCAGGAGTACTTAGGGAATCTACTGAGGGGAGTTACCCAGATTTGAGAGAAACTTAGAAAGGGCAGAAGTTTCAGGGTGAGTCAAATGGGGCTTTTCACCAGGGGAACAACATTTTTGGGGTACTGACAGCGTTGCCCCAAGTAAACTTTTTCTATCTCAAGGCTCCTCCCCACCTGGCCCCATCCTTGATGATCACAACTTTGTCCTGGGGTCTACTTCCTTTAAGTGACTGCATCCATTCACATATCCTGTGTCCCAGCCACAAAATTTCTTACTTACAGCTCTGAGTTTAATGGGGAAAGACAGGACTCTGGGCTTTTTTCTTATCTCACATTGGCATCAGGTTGTCCATGATCACTGGGTGACCAGCTCCATCCAGTTCTCCAGAAGGCAAGGGATGGAGAAGAGCCTCTGGAGGCTGAGATGAGTCCAAGATATTGGGGAGTGGGTAGAAGGAACTATGGATAGACAGGGAGTTCTTTCCTAGCAGTTGGGGGAAATGGCTAGAATTCTGGGATTGGGTTGAAAATGGAGTGGGGTTGCCTTAGGAGGAGATGAATTTCTTGTCATTTCAGGTCTTCAATAGAGGCTAAAGCAATCACTTGTCAGAGATATCACAGAATTTTCTTGTCTAGTTAAGGGTTGGACACAAGGAGCTTAGAGATCCTGGCTAGCCCTTAGATTCTGCTACCCTGACCTGATGCTTTCTTTAGCCCGTCCTCTGGAAGGCAGTTGCCATAGAGGGCCCAGAGATGAAAAAGAGGTCTAAAACCTAGAGAAAGGGTTATTAATCATGAGCTTCTTATTGCAAAATTCAGGCTTAAATTGATGAAAGTGGGAAAAATCATCAGACCGTATAGATATGACTTAATATCCCTTATGAATATGAAATGGAAGTGATGGATAGATTTAAGAGATTAGATCTGATAGATAGAGTGCCTGAAAACCTATGGACAGAGGTTCAAAATACTGTACGGGAGGCAGCAACAAAAAACATTCTAAAGAAAAAGAAGAGCAAAAAAGCAAAATGGCTCTCTGATGAGGCTTTACAAATAGCAGAGGAAAGAAGGAAAGGGAAAGGGGAAGAAGAAAGGGAAAGATAGACCCAACTGAATGCGGAATTGAAGAGAATAACAAGGAGAGATAAGAAGGTTCCCTTAAATGAGCAATGCAAAGAGATACAAGAAAACAGCAGAATGGGAAAGACAAGCGATCTCTTAAAAAAATAGAGACATCAAGAAAAAGTCTCATGCAAAAATGGGCATGATAAAAGAGAAAAAATTGGGGGCAGCTAGGTGGCACAGTGGATAGAGCACTAGCCCTGTGGTCAGGAGGAACTGAGTTCAAATCTAGCCTCAGACCAATCACTTGACATTTACTAGCTGTGTGACCCTGGGCAAGTCACTTAACCCCAATTACCTAAACAGAAAAAAGAGAGAGAGAGAGAAAAAATGTTAGGCACTTAATAGAAGCTGAAGAGGCTAAGAAAAGATGGCAAGAGTATATAGAAGAATTTTAAAGAAAGTTCTTAACATTGCTGATAATTGTGATAGTGTGGTTACTGATCTCTAGCCAGACATCCAGGAGAATGAAGTCAAGTGGGCCTTAGGAAGCGTTGCCAACAATAAGGCTAGTGGAGAGGATGGAGTTCCAGATGAGCTATTTAGAACCCTAAAAGATGATACTGTTAAAGTGCTGCACTCAATATGCCAGCCAATTTGGAAAGCGAAACAATGGCCGCTGGATTGGAAAAGATTAGTTTGCATCCCAATTGTAAAGAAGAGTAATACCAAGGAATGTTCAAAGTACCAAACAATTGGACTCATTTCACATGCCAGCAAGGTTATGCTTAAGATTCTGTAAGCTAGTGTTTTTGCAATAGGTGAGCTGAGAATCGCCAGAAGAGCAGGCTGGCTTTTGAAGAGGCGGAGGAGCTAGAGACCAAATTGGGAGCTCAGAAAAACCTCTGCTTCTGCTTCATTGACCACATGAAAGCCTTTGACTGTGTGGATCACAACAAAATGTGGCAAGCCCTCAAAGAGGCGGGAGGACCAGATCATCTCACTTGTCTCCTGAGGAACCTGCACGTGGGCCAAGAACTGAACGTGAAATAACGAATTGGTTTAAGATTGGGAAAGGGCTATGACAAAGCTCTATATTGTCACCTTATTTGTTTCACTTACATGCAGAGGACATCATGAGAAATGCCAGAGTGGATGAATCAAACGTTGGAATCAAGGTTGACACAAGACATATCAGCAATCTCAGATACTAAGATGATACCCCTCTGATGGCAGAAAGGGAAGAGGAATTAAGAAGCCTCTTGATGAGGGTGAAAGAGAAGAATGCAAAAGTGGCTTTGAAACTTCACATAAAAAAATAAAAACTAAGATCTTGGCAACTGCTCCCGCCACCTCCTGGCACATGTAGGGAGAAGAAATGGAAGCAGTGTCCAATTATACATTCTTGGGCTCAAAGATCACTGCAGACAGTGACTACAGTCACTCTTTGGAAGGAAAGCTCCGGCAAATCTGGACAGCGGACTACCAAGCAGAGATGTTAGCTTTCAGACAAGAGTCAAAGCTATGGTTTTTCCAGTAGCAATGTATGGCTATGCGATTTGGACCATGAGGAAAGCCAGAGGCTGCAGAATCCCGATTTTGAATTGTGGCGCTGGAGAAGGCTTTTGAGAGTCCCTTTGACAGCAAGAAGATCGAATCAATCCATTAAAGAATTGGATTCAGGCTATTCACTGGAAGGCCAAAATACTGAAGCTGAAGCTTGGATACTGTGGCCACATAATGAGAGGATGGGAAGAGAGGATGGGCTCGTTGGAAAAGACCCAGATGTTGGGAAAGATTGAAGACAAAAGGAAAAGGGATTGGGGGAGGATGAGATGGATAGATAGTATCATTGAAACAATGAACGTGAACTTGGACAGACTTTGAGAGAGAGATAGTGGAGAATAGAGGGGCCTAGGGTGCTGTGGCCCATGGGGTCATGAAGAGTCGGACATGAGGCAGTGAGGTGGCATAGTGGATAGAGCACCGGCCCTGGAGTCAGGAGGACCTGAGTTCAAATCCAGCCTCAAGCACTAGCTGTGTGACCCTGGGCAAATCACTTAATCCCAATTGCCTTGCCCAAAAAAAAAAAGTTGGACACAACTGAACAAGAAGTTATTTAAAAAGTTAAAAGACAAGTGCACGACTCTTAGCTTAAGAACCTTCGACCCGATGGTCCCTTAGGGACCAATTTCAGTGCAGGGTGGAAAGGATTAATCCGAGAAGTCTCCCTGGAGGAGGGTGTGTGTGTGTGTGTGTGTGTGTGTGTGTGTGTGTGTGTGTGTAAAACAGAGTGTACTGGGGGGTGGAATTTGTAGCAGAAAAAATCTCAGGTGTGTGTTGATTGGCTAGAATGGCGCAGCCGCAGCTGCTAGAACTGAGGGTTCTCATTCACTCGGTGATGGTGAGGATGACTATTGTGTCCGCTCTTGCCTCTTTAAGAACCCCAGCTCCTCCACAACTACCACCCACACCGCCAGGGGTTCTACTTCCGCCCGGTCTGCGTCTGACTTCACTACGCACAGAAGCCCCGCCGCAGACCTGGTCCCATGGCCTGGGAAGAAGAGCATCTATGCGCAAGCGCACCACTGTACTTGTTGCCATGGAGAGAACGCCAGTGGTTCTGAGAAGTGGGAGGGGTGGAGAATGTGCGTACTCCCGCCCTCCTTTCTTCTTGTCAGGTCTCCATGGCAACATTAAAGCTTCGGATAGCGCGAGCTCACCAAGTTCTACTGAGACTTAGGAAGCCGGATCCCGGGGCGGGGCTACGCGTGCGCAGTGAGGTCGTACTTATCCCGCGTGCAAGCGTAGGGCTCCTGGTTGTCTAGCCGATGGGAGGAGGTGAGCAAGAACTCTTAAGGGGGCCGGCGCAGAGCAGGTGGAGAAGGGGACGCGGATAATTGCCCTTTTGGGGCCACAAAGAGAATAGGGGCAGTGAGAGGAGGAAGGGATCCTGTCAGTGTCCAGGGGCCGGAGGAAGGAGTGAGCTTGTCAATATCCCTTTGGGGCAAAGGAGGGAGGGGTCTTGTCAATATCCCCCTAGGGCGAGGGAGGGTGGGGTCTTGTCAATGTCCCCCTGGAACCGAGGAGAAGGGGATCCTGTCATTGTCCCTCTGGGGCAATAGCGGTAAGAGAAGGAAGGGGGGGCTGTGTCAGTGTCCCCCTGGGGCAGTGAGAAGAGTAATGGTTGTGGCACCCCCCCATGCTTCCCTGGGGCGGTGAGAGAATGGGGGTCCCTTGAGCTCATTCAGGTAGCTTTGCCCCTTTTTGTGAGACAAGGAAGCCATACTTAGAGAGCTGGCTCTCATTAGGTCTTCCCACCAATATCACAGGCCTGTTGTACTTCAGCCTCTCCATTCCCTGGGAGGAGTAGACTGTCTGGGTCGGGCCATGGCCCTGCTCCCGGCCCCAGGCTCTGTGATTGTCCCCGATTGGCACGAGAGCACGGAGGGCAAAGAGCACCTGTCGTCCATCCTCCGGAAGAACCGTCGGAGGGTGTTTGGTGAGTGGAAGCTCAAGCTCCTGTCCTCTGCCAACAGAGGCTGGGGAGGCTCCCATCAGCTTTCATTGGGAGCCAAATCCCAGCCCTACCACGAAGTGTGGGGCTTGGGCAAGAACTTTTCTGGGCTTCAGGTTCTTCCTCAGAAAAGGAAGGGGTTGGATTAGATGCACTACAAGGTCTGCTGTAGCTCTGGCTTTCAATGACTCCTCTCTGGGCTGTTGGCCTCCCCAAAGAAAGGGATGTGGTATTTTAGCTCATATTAGCTTTCGCCTTCCCCTCCCATTTGTCATCCCTGCCAGTTATAAATAAAGTGTTAGAGGATGGCCTGAGCAACAGGATACTCAGCAGATCTGAGAAATGAAAGATGCTTTGGGATATTGGAGCCAGAAGGAACCTTGGAACACAGCAGAGTAACCCTAATTCTGAGCTGAGAGGATCGTTAGTTTGCAGAATGTTGAAAGTGTGAGGGTTCTTAGAATATAGCATGTCAGAGCTGGAAGGGACCTTAGAGTATAGAATGTCAGAGCTGGAAGAGATCTTAGAATATAGAGTGTCAGAGTTAGAAAGGACCTTAAGGTATAGAATGTCAGGGCTGGAAGGGCCTTGCGAACAGAAAATGTCAGAGCTGAGAGAGCCATTAGAACACAGAATGTCAGTGCTGGAAAGAGTCTTAGAACACAGAATATCAGAGCTGGGAGGGCCCTTAGAACACAGAATGTCAGTGCTGGAAAGGGTCTTAGAACAAAGAATGTCAGAGCTGAAAGGGGTCTTAGAAATTGTCTGGTCTAACCCTCATATTTTACAGAAGGGGAAACGATTTCAGAGAAGAAAGGTGACCTGTCAAAGTCACACCACAAATCAGTAGCAGTGCCTGAAAAGATGATGTCTGTCCCCTGAGATTTTTCTTAAGTTTTAGTTTTGGAAGAGGCTTCAGAGACCATCTGGTCTAAACACTCTCATATTTGCAAGGATTATCTCTTTTTAAAAATTTTTTTATTTTAGGCAATTGGGGTTAAGTGACTTGCCCAGGGTCACACAGCTAGTAAGTGTCAAGTGTTTGGTCTGAGGCGGGTTTGAACTCAGGTCCTCCTGACTTACAGGGCCGGTGCTCTATTCACTGTGCCACCTAGCTGCCCCTGGCAAGGATTATATCTTACTAATCTGGTACAGGGCTCTTCTTCTAGTATAATTAAAATATATGTTGAATTCATTCATACATTCCACATACATGGTATAGTTGATAGCTCTCAACTAGATGTTAGCAGCACTGGGTCTTGTTTCCTGCAATGTCGCTAACTTGTTCTGTTAACTTCCCCAAATTACATTCCTCTCTGTGCCTGCGAAATGGAGAGGTCAGACTGGATGGTCACTAAGCTGGGAAAAGGGTTTACTTTGAGGGGGTGACTATCTGAAGCAAAGATTACCTATTACTCTAGGGCTGCTTGAGAGGCTGGTTCTGCCTCCCCAGGTGGCTGCTGACACTGCAAGCTACAAGATCTTTGTGTCTGGGAAGAGTGGGGTGGGGAAGACCGCCCTGGTGGCCAAGTTGGCGGGCCTGGAGGTTCCTGTGATCCACCATGAAACAGTAGGTAGGTGGTAATGGGGGGGAGGCCTTGGGTCTGGCAAATGGGGACTAACTGTCTGTGCTGTCTTGTAAAAACTCACCTCTGCTAGAAAATCTCCTCTGATTACATTGGGGTCCATTGGTCTATTTCCTTAGGCTCATATTTTTTTAAGACTCATATATTTTTGGTCCTCTCTGTTCCTTTATATTCATTGATGTTTTATTTTGTAGTTGTTGCTAAGTCTGTTTTAAGTTTATGCCCTGTGACTGATGTTCAAACTAGATGCTTCCTGAGGGCTGGGCTCTGTCCCTCCCTCTAAGACTAGGGGTTCCCGGAGAGCAGGTACTTTTGTGTCTTCTTCTGTAAACTGCCCCTTCTCTAGGCCATCTTTCTAGCTTGTTTGGAGAGTTGGGGCCAGGTAAGGGTAGAGGAATGGAGGTGATGAGCAACCCCTTTCCCTAGGCATCCAGACAACAATAGTGTATTGGCCAGCCAAACTTCAGGCCAGCGATCGAGTGGTCATCTTCCGATTTGAGTTCTGGGACTGTGGAGAGGCAGCGCTCAAGAAATTTGATCACATTCTGCCTGTGAGTGGAGGTGCAAGAGGGGGGTTAAGAATGCTTGTGTTTTGTTCTCTCTCCTCTACCCCCACCCCATTATACTGTAAGCCTCTTAAGGACCAAGACTACCGTACTGTATCTGAACTTTACATCTCTCCCAGTGTAAAAAAGCACAGTGCTTTTTGCCCCATAGTAGGTGCTTAACATTTAGAATGCATGAAGGAGCATTCCTCAGGGTGGGGCTGGGCCAGTCCCCCAGAGGTGTCTTAGAAAGATGGGAGTTGGATGGGATGCAGTTGAAAACTCTTGGTTCTTGTTCCTGATTTCCAAGGGTCATTGTCCTGTCTCTTGGGGAAAGGACACTGGGCTGGGCAGGGTGTCTTGACTGTTCCATGAAGTCCTGAGTCATAGCTGGAGAAGTCCTAGTAGGTACAGTGACTGATGGGTGAGATATGTTGAGGTTCTCCTCAGAGATAAGAGTCTGAAAGTTTCCTCTTTTGAGAGACAAGTGTGGTCTAATGGATGGAATGCTCAACTCGGAGTCAGAAAGACCTGGGTTCGCATCCCACCTCTGACACTCAGTAGTTTTGTGACCCCTGAGCTAATCACTTAACCTCTTTGACCCTCAGTTTCCTCATTTGTAAAATGAAAGGATTGAACTCAGTGACCTCTAAGGTCTTTTCCAACTCTGACTCTGTGCTCCTATGATCTAGGCCTGCAAGGAGAAAACAGATGCCTTCCTTTTCCTCTTCTCTTTCACTGATCGCTCCTCCTTTGAAGACCTCCCGGCTCAGCTTTCCCGGGTTGCTGGAGATGTCCCCAACACTGTCAAGATGGTCATCGGCTCTAAGTATCCTTATGCCATCTTCCCATTTATAGTCCTGGGACCCACCAAAAGGGTGCTTATCTCTGGGTGTGCCCCATTGCACAGGTGGCTGGGTTGTTTTGTTCGTAGGTATTTGTTTCCTTGTGTACTCTTGAGTCAGGAGAGAAGAAGACCTGGTGCTTTGAGTAGCTTGTAAGACAGTGGGAGGCAGTGTGGCTCAGTGGATGGAGTTGACCTCAGAGTTAGAAAGATCTAGTTTTAAGTCCTGCTCAGGTAATGGTTAGACTCAGTGAACCCTGAGGTTGCTTCTATTTCTGAGACTCTAGTTATTGGAGGGGATGTCAGCCAGGATCCCAGAGAGAAACCTGTACCCTGGAGCTATACCTTTTCTGGGTTCAAAAGTAGGTGAACATGGGTCCGACTGGACAGGGGACTTGTGGGATGAGGTATAGGGCTCCTGGATCTGGGAGCTGGCCATCCTGGAGGAGGTAGGGACAGAAATGGGCTGGGGAGCAGTAGGGGATGTTATGATTTCCTTGACCTCCTTTTTCAACAGGTTTGATCAATACATGCACACTGATGTTCCCGAGCGTGACCTCACGGCCTTCCGCCAGGCCTGGGACCTGCCCCTGCTGCGTGTGAAGAGCGTACCTGGGCGCCGATTGGCCGATGGGCGCACTCTGGATGGGCGGGCTGGGCTGGCAGATGTGGCACACATCCTCAATGGTCTGGGGGAGCACTTGTGGCACCAGGACCAGGTGGCAGCTGGGCTGGTCCCTGGCCCCCAGGAGAGCTCTCCAGATGGAGGGCAGGGCTAAGGAGAGGGAGTCTGACCTGAGGGCGCTCCTGGAAGTAGGACTTACCTTGGAGTTGGCATCCCTGCCAGGGAAGGAGCTGGTGTGCTTGTAATCTAGTGGAATGGAAAGAATACAGCAGGCAGAAAATCTGGGTTTGTGTCCCAGCTGTGACTTTTCTAGTGTTACCTTAAGCGCATCACTTCACTTTAATTCCTATCCTTAGTTTTCTAATCTGTAAAATGGAAATATACTTACACTGCCTCCCTCACAAGGATGTTGTAGGGAATGCATTTAGCAGGCTTTAAATCATGATAGAAATATGAAGGGATGATAATACCTGCTCTGACTAGACTGTCCAGGACTGTCTGTCTGTGGGGTGATGGAAAGAGGTATGAATTTGGAACCTGAACACCCGGTTTTGAATTCTAGTTCTACCACTTCCCACCTCTGGGACTCATTTTCCTCTTCTGTAAGACGAACAAGGTGGTCTCCAAGCTCATTTCTGGCTCTGTAGCCCCTGGGAGGTGAGGAGGTGCTGTGGGGCTGCAGTGTTCCCAGAAGGTCTTCCCTCCCCCACCTCCACTGTCAGATCTTCTCCCCTCCCCAGCTCTGAGCCAATATAGAGGAGAAAGGGGCAGAGCCAGAGAGGACCAGGGCAGCCGGATCCTCGGACAACAAGCCAACCTCTGGCATCTTGGCTGGTGGCTCCTTGGGGATGTCAAATGGTGGAGCTATTATAGTCTCAGACTGTCCCTTAGAGAATTAGGGTCCTGGTTCAGAAGAAAGAACACTGGACTTGAGTCAGAAGACCTGGGTTCAAATCCGTACTGTGCCATTGAGTTCTTACAACCTACAAACTAGCACATCAGACTCTTCATTTATACATTCTCCAGGTCCCACCCACTGTGGTACCCTCTCTTCCTTCCTCTCTGGCTCTTGTCCCTTCCCTGCTGGATGGAGGATTTTAGTTCACTGGTACGGAGAGGAGAGCTGAGGGGAGTGGGGAGGGGAAACCATCTAGGAGGGGGTTGGACGACATTGCCTTCAAATTTCTTTCTTAAGCTAAAATCCTGTTTCCCCCCAAGTCTCCAGGCTACCAGTAGGTGCTTTTTCCTTTCAGGACTCAGAGGAGACCCGGGTTCTGAAGCCACTGAGATCAGTAATTCCAGAAGCAGCATTTCTGGCTGAGCATCCATCAGTCTACAAGTATTTAGGACAGAGGTTCCTGACCTGGGCTGGAGAACTTGTTTTATATGTAAATATATATTATATGTGTATAAAATATACATATTTGATAACTAAATAGAATCAGTTTCTTTTGTAATTCTTTGTAATTTATTTTATACATTTAAAAACATCCCCCCAAAAGGGTCTATGACAAAAGTAGCTTTAAGAACCCCAGATTTAGAGGCCAGCGTGGGAGGAGGGTGTCAGGGAGGAGCCCCAGTGCCGCCACCCTCTCTGGTCCTTGGAAAGTAACTGATCCAGCAGGACTGGACCACAACCTCCCCGGAAGGTCTGAGCCTGGCCCCGCCAGGTGGGTGCTGGAGGCATCCCAAGCTTGAGGAGTTGAGAGCCTGACCCTTCCTCCCAGCACTGCGGAGATGTCTCCTCTCTGCCTCTCCCCCAGTCCTCATTCTGCTTTCAGTGTTTAATAGGCGTGCCCCCAAGGGGCAGTCAAGCTACTGCTGCAAACTTGGGAGGGAGGGGCCACCCCGGCACGGCCCACACTTCTGTCCCGTAATTTTCCTAATAACTGAGCAAATGCAAATGGCAGAACCACTGCTCTTGAAGGGGAGGCAGGCGCCATGGAGGAAGCCGCTCTGAAACTGTAGTTGGGAAAGCCTGGGTTTGAAAGTTCTTATGCCAGTGACAGCGTCTCGCCCTCTCTGAGCCTCAGTTGCTTTTTCTGTAAAAAGGGATGCTAATGCTTGGACTAGAGACTTCCTAGGGTGACCCATGCTGTGGGCTTTGTAAACCTTAAATCAGAATCGGGGTGTGAGTGCAGGTGGGGAGAGAGCAGTTGGTTTGGAGTCCAAGGTCTGTGTGACCCTGCGGTAGCGCGACCTCACTGGGTCCCAGTTTTCTTACCTGTAAAGTGAGGAGATTGGACTCATCTCTCCAAGTTCTCTTCCACCTCTAAATCGATGCCCCTGAAATAGGGAAACTAGTAGAGACAAAGCCTTTGACCCCCTGCCTTGGGAAGAGTGGGGAGGACCAGTCATTACCGACGTCACTGGGTCCTTTGCTTTTTCTCTCCCTGGGCGTGATGGGAAACCAGAGTCAGGATGGAGAATCCTTATCTTGGGCCCTTGGGACTTCCTCTGCAGTTCCAAACCAAGTGCCCCCTGTAACAGTGTAAGCCAACGTCTGTGACCTTCTGACTCTGGTGCTCTCAGGGGGCCCAGGCTCCTGCAGCTGCTCAACTCTGACTAGGAAGGGGTCTGGTCTTTTTTTTAAAGGCAATTGGGGTTAAATGACTTGTCCAGGGTCCCACAGCTAGTAAGTGTCAAGTGTTTGGTCTGTGGCTGGATTTGAACTCAGGTCCTCTTGACTTCAGGGCCAGTGGTCTATCCACTGTGCCATTTAGCTGTCCCAGGGAGTCTGGTCTTACCAGGGATGCCCTGCTAGTGCAGGACACCACCCTTTTTCTCAAATGTTCTGTATGGTGAGGGGATGCATCCCTCCTTCCAGATGGGACATTGGAGCAGGAGTGATATGGTGCATACCCTTAGGGAATACCTAACCCCCAGCCAACCTGGAGACCCAGGTATGAATGGTATCTTCCTCTCAGGCTTTGCCTTCTCTGCTAACTCTACCATCCCTGGCAGATCCACAGACGCCCTAGTCTCTTCACAGGTGTATGTGTGGTAGCAGAAGTCAGAGCAGGAAGAGCCTCTAGAATATAGAATGTGAGAGCTGGAAGAGGTTGGAGTCCCTCTAGAACTCAACTAATCACAGAATTTAGAGTTGGGAAGGACTTTTTTGTTGTGGTTTCAATAGTGTCTGACTCTTTGTGACCTCATTTTGGGATTTTCTTGGCAGAGATACCAAAGTGGTTTGCCATTTCCTTCTCCAGCTCATTTTATAGGTGAGGAAACTGAGGCAAACAGGGTGAAGTGACTTGCCCAGGGTCACACAGCTAGTAAGTGTCTGAGTCCAGATTTGAATTCAGAGAAATGAGTCTTCCTGACTCCAGGCTGGGCACTCTATCCACTGTGTCACCTAGCAACCCAGGGAAGGACTTTGGTGACCAGCTAGCCTGACCTAAACTGAAAGGAATCTCTGTTCTGACATGATGGATGGCCTCTGGTGAAAGACCTCCAACAAAGGGGAACCCATCACCTTCTTGGGTGGTGCATTCCACTTTTCGATAGCTCTAATTACTGGGGGGGTCAGGTAGTGCCATAGTGCATAAAGTACCTGGTTTGGAGTCAGGAAGACCTGAGTTCAAATGTGACCTCAAATATTTACTGTATGACCTTGGGCAAGTCACTTCACCCTGTTTGTCTCAGTTTCCTCATCTGCAAAATGAGCTGGCAAATGAAATGGCAAACCACTCTAGTATCTTTGCCAAGAAAACCCCAAATGAGGTCAGGAAGAGTCAAACATAACTGAACAAGGGAACAATTATTAGGAAGAAGTTTCTCCTGACGTCAAACCTAAATTTGCTTCTTTGTAGCCACCTCATTTTACAGGGAGGGAAACTGAGACAAAAGAAATGATTTGTTCAGAGTCACACAATATATGGTACAGTTGACTTAGGACTCTGGCGCCTTCCTCTGCACCAGGGCAGATTCTGCTGCGCCCTCCTCTCCCTAATCTTCCTGGGCCTCACCCCTCTAACATCACTTATCTGGGCCAGAAGGCAGATTCTACTCCTAGTGCTGCTAGTTGCCAGCTGGGTGACCTCGGCCCAGACCTTTCTTCCACTCCCCCATGGCAGAGGTGTTGTGAAGAAAGAGCTTCGTGCCATGTTATGTAATAAACACGAGCTGTTATTATTGATGCCTCCTAGGTACCCCATCTGCAGTGGCACCCTCCCCTTAGGAGCTCGGTGGTTGCTAGGATGTGAGGAAATACGGTGGAGCATCCTCCCTCCTCCCTCCGTCCTGTTCCCAGGGATGCTGCTGAAATGAGCCCCAGTCCCTGGGTCCCCTTTTCTCTGCGCGGTCTGGGGACACCCAGAGCCTGCTGGTCCTTCTGTCAGCAGGATGAAGAAGAAAGCGTCCAGGAAGCAGGGTGTCCATTTGCCACTTGATCTGGAGCAAGGATCAGCCCACCTCCCTAGGGGATCCCTGCAGAATGGGGTGCACTGTGCTACTGCCCAAGTGAGTGCCGGGCCCAGAGTGGGGGGAGGGCACTGAACTGTTAGCGATGGGCAAAAACAGTCCCAAAGGGCTGCCTGCACTACTCCAGATGCCCTTCTTGACTCACTGACACCCCGTGGGATGGCCGTCTCACCCAGGCTCTGCCTGGAGAAGGGAGGGAGGGCTCTGCCAAGATGCCATGGAAACGAACAACATTGCCCGAGAGTTAGGAGACCTGGCTTCAAGTTCTGGATTCAACTGTGTGATCTTGACCAAGTCATTTGCTCTTGATGGACCTCAGTTTCCCTTTCTGTAAAATTAGGGCATTGATCCAGGGGATCAATAAGATACTAGTCTCCAGCCATGGTGTGTTAAGGGGTGTGTATGTTGCTGGGCAGGGGTGGGGATGGCTCTGTATCTGGAGCAGTGAAAGGACAGCCCATGTGCTGAGTAGAGACCTCTCGGATCCCACATCTTCCAAAGGGTAGTGTGATGCAATTCGTCTCCCCAGCAAACAAGAGGGGAGTTCTTTAGATATCTTCCTAAAACTTATCAGATCTCTCAGCCTCCCTTCAGAACCGCATAGCTATATAGACACATAGACATATTCACCTCCCCACCCTCCCCCACCTTCAGCCAAACCCTGTCCAAGAGAGAACCCCAGAGGAAGGGGCTGTGATTTGCACATAATTTGATTGTTCTATGATTGACCCAGCCCCCATACTTTCTTTTTATACCCAGGACCCTGAACCCAAGCCTAGCTGGGCTCTGCCTTTGAAAATTTGGCACCATGCCCTCCCTCTCTCCTAAACCCTGGAGGTACTCTGCCAAGGTCTGGAGTAGGGGGTTGAGATCTCCATGGCCAGGGAGGGGTCTGAGAGATCCTTTTTTCACATGAACCCAACAGGTGAAGAATGGCCAGGGAATGGGGAGGGCTGAGGGGAGATGGGAGGACAGTTAAAGTCTTGGAGTTGGGGTGCTGGTAAGAGAGAGTGAGAGATATTGTGAGGGATGTGGGAGAAGCTGTTGCCTAGGGATGGGGAGGGGACAGAGTGGAGGGATCAGCAGATGAGTCAGGTACTGAAGGAGTAAAGGGGGTCGATGTTGAGCCATGATCAGGGATCAAATGAGATAATTGTAAGGTGCTTAGTAAGCACTACAGAATTTTAGCTATCATCATCATCATCATCATCATCATCATATCATCATCATCATCATCATCATCGGAAGATGGAAGAGGTGGGGAAGGACTGGAGGAAGGCAAATGTCCTGATTTTCAAAAGAGGGAGAGAATGGAACCTATGAATTGTAGCCTGATGAGTTTGAATTCAATTCCTGGCAAAATACTAGAATGTGTCTAGACAACAGGGTTAAGTGACTTGCCCAGGGTCACACAGCTAGTAAGTGCTATGTGTCTAAGGCTGGATTTGAACTCAGGTACTTCTGAATCCAGGGCTGGTACTCTATCCATTACACCACCTAGCTGCCCCTAGAATGTGTTCTTAAAAGGATCATAGGAGACTGTCAGGGAAAGGAAGCAATGATTACTAAAGGCCAATCTGGCTTCATCTACTCAGCCTCCTGGAGACTCTCTAGGCAAAAAGGCCTCTGGTGGTCGTCTCTATGCACTATCTCCACCATTGGAATGGAATCTCCTTGAAGGCAGGAATTGTCTCACCTTTCTTTAAGTCCCCAACACCTAGCACAGTGACGGGTACATAATAAAGATCTTTTTTTTTTTAATCATCCATTAAAAGCAGGTCATACCAAAATCTGATTTCCATTTTTGGCAGGGTTACTAGTCTGATAAATCAGAAATACTGTAGCTATAACTTACCTAGATTTCAGCAAAATATTTGAAAGTCTTTCATGAAATCCTGATGAACAAAATGGGAGATATTGGCAGGATCATAGTACAGTTAGGGGAATTTGGAAATGAATGAATGGTCAGTCCCAAAGAACAGTTGACTTCCAACTCAGAGAGCGTTCTCCAATGGAGTGCCCCAGGAATCTGCGCTTGACCTTGGGTCTGCTTCCTGTCTTTATCAGTGACTTGGATAAAGATACAAATGGCGGCTTCATCAGATTTGCTAAAGATGCAACGCTGGGATGAAGAGTTGGCAAATGGGATAGAGATGTCAAAAGATCTCTCCAGGATAGAGGCAAACTAAAATGAAAAATAATTTTTTTTGGGGGTGGGGAGAGTGTAGAATTTGCCTTATTATAAGAAAATTTAGTAAGACTAAATGTAAAGCCCTACACTTAGGGTCAACAAATCCACTTCATTAGTAGAATATTGAGTAGCCATGGCTGGAGAAGAGTTGATCTAAAGATCTGAGGGTTCTGTTGAACTTCAAACCCAATTGGAACAGTTTGCCAGGGGTTTTGCCAGGCAGATTTAGGCTGTAAGTAAGGAGAAATCTAACAATTGCAGCCATCCCCAAATGGCATGAGCTGCCTTGTGAGGTAATGAGTTTCCCATCACTTGAGGTCTTCTAGCAAAGGATGGGCATAACCACTTACTTGTTGGAGGTTCTTGGCATTTAGTGCAACCGAATGGCCTTTGGATTTCGGTTCTGATTCTGGGAGATCTGGGGAAGATGAGTGGGGACTCAAGAGCTGGGGGAGTCGAGGGCTGGGAGAGGGATGAGAGTTGAGGATTTGGGAGAGAAATGAAATGACTGGGAGGAGGTTATTAATTCCCTAATAACCCTCAGGGAGTAAAGGGCTGGAAGAGATGATTTTGGACCAGGGAGTTAAAGGCCAGGGGAGAGGGCTAAGGGGTGAGGAAAATTAGAGGGGAGGAATGGGGTTTTGAGGGGCACCTTCTCTCAGATCCCTGACAGCAGCTCCATTGTTCGAGGCTCTATAGTTAGCAGGCAGTAGGAGGGTGGGTGGGAGGGAGGGGCTGGCACAGCTGGGGCTGGAGGTGGAGCTGGGCACAGTATAGTACAGGCTGCATCTCTAGCTCAAATCGTGCCCCCCAGGAGTGGCAGCAAGAGGAGAAGGACAACCCCATCTGCATCCCCTGCTCCCATACCTCCTCTCTGGACTCCAGGGGCAACTATTTCCGAGATCGGAAAACCAAGATTGGCGAGAAGTTGGTGAGAGGGAGATGGGTCAAGCCTTTAGGGATGCTGGAGGTCATGTCACCTATGCCCCTGCCTCCAGGGAGGACTTCTAATTCATCCTACTTCTCTCCCCCCTCCCTGTATACACACCTGGCAGTGGGAAGTGTTTTCTTAAATCCAACCCCAATTCCTCAGCTTCATGCTTTTTCTTCATATTTCAGCAACTATACTCGGACTCTATTTCCTAACATGTTTTTAGACTGAAAGACAATGATTTTTAATTCCTTGGTTTTCTTCCCTCCCACTGAATGAATGCCCAAGGATCTCCCCCATGTCAGGTGCAGAATAAGAGCTGGGGAGAGGGGAATGGAGAGGAGGTGTCCACTTAGGACCCTCTTCCCAACAGACTTTGTGCTTGTGTGGGAAGAGAAGCTGTGGCTCCCTGAGAGGGGGGCCCTGGCGGGGCTCACCAGGACTGAGTGGCAGAGGCTCCAGCATCACAGATGGTGGCAGAAATTCCAAAGGAACCTTCAGGCAGCTGGGCTGCTCCTGGAGGAGGTGAGGCCAGGTCTGCTGAGAAGGGATATGAGAGCAATGCATGGCCTCATGTCCTTTGCTTCCTGGTCTTCTCCCTGGGGATGTACCCAGCCAAGGTGCCCAGTGAGTCACTGGGTGCCTTCTTCATTCCTTTCTCTGAGGTGCAGTTCCTTCCCCTGAAGGATGAGTTGGTTGGACTGAAGCTCTGACTGGGCTAGAGCCTCACTGTCAGGGTGCCAACATGGTGGGGCACACTTCTTCCCTACACTAATCCTCTGCACTGCTCCATTCTGTTAGGGCACCACCCCTCTCCACCCTATCACCAGGATCCCGTCTGTTGTCCCCCAGGGGCTACCCAGCTTGATAGCACCACACTTTGGGGTATTTTCCCAACTCCAACTGAATTTGTGCCCAGTACCATAATTCCTATCCTGGCCCTAGTTCTAAGGACCCTTCCTCCTGTCTTCCATCCAGGGTTCCCAGATTCTGGGATCCTTCCCTCTTTCCACATCCCCATGGCCTCCAGCTGTTAGGTCAGAGTATGTATGTGTGCGTGGATAGAGGCAGGTGTTTGTCCTGACCCATGGTCTAGGGTTTGGGGTGTCTGGGCCTCTCTGACCCTCATCGTATACCCAGGAGGAGACCCCTGGGGAGCAGAGGGCAGTGCATTACCTGAAGTTGAATGCCCCTTGGGAGGTGCTGATTTACTTCGCGGAGGACCTGTGCATGAGGGCACCCTTGCAGGTGGGCTATGGGCATGGGCATGGGCAGGCCCGGGGCCTCAGAAGCAATTGAGCTGCTGAATGCCAGCTCCTGGCAACGGATGTGAGGGTGGCTACAGGAAAGTAGGACCGGGGAGCCCTGCCTCCATTGCGTCCTAGGGGGGCTGGTAAGAGGGACCAGGAAAGGCTCTCCACAGGTCCAGCCCAACCCGGACACCGATGGCTCAGCTGAGATCCTGCGTCAGCTCCGCCTCCCCAACCCCTTGCAACAACACGTACCCAACAAGCCCCTGGACTTCTATACCTGTGCCTTCCGCAGGTCCAAGCTCAGCAAGTGAGTAGTAACCCCTGGCCCTAAGGCCAATTTCTCCCATTCTAAGCAACTGTCTCCCAGCCCCAAACCACCCCATCCCCACGAGAACTGCCAGCAGAAGAGGCTCAGCTGTATCCTCTCAGGCCCGGAAGGGACCCCACCCTTTCAACCAGCACCAGCCTGAGGCCAGACACCCCTTGGAAGCAGGGAGCGCTGCATGCAGTCAG
The DNA here is from genome assembly GCF_003287225.1 of Phascolarctos cinereus. Taxonomy (NCBI): domain Eukaryota; kingdom Metazoa; phylum Chordata; class Mammalia; order Diprotodontia; family Phascolarctidae; genus Phascolarctos; species Phascolarctos cinereus. The sequence continues at coordinate 384,865,384 of NW_027556098.1, forward strand.
TGCCAGGTAAATGTCTATTCAATTAAACGGAATCCAGCTTCCACTGGTACCCTGTCATTGACGGTGAGCTCATTCAGTACCGTGCCATTTCGGAACAGCTCTCAGGGTTGGGAAATTCTTCCTTGTGTTGAGCTGCGGACCCTCCCCCTCCCGACTCAGTGGGATTCAGTTTAGCAAACCTTTAGTAAATACCTTCTCTGGGCCAGGCAATGAGCCCAGTGCTGAGGGCGCAGACAAAATGAGATACAATCCCTGCCCTCATTTCCCCAGTTGCTAGTGCTCCCACCTAGTCCTCCCCAATCTATCTCGCGTTCATTTGGTGTAATCCTATTATATGTGAGTTGTACATTGAATATAGTCTAATTCCACTGCCATGTTTGTGTCTTTGGATCCTCAGTGCCTGGCACATAGTAGGTGCTTAATAAATGCTTATTATTTGTATAATTGTCTATTGAGGAAAGGGGTGGTAAATGTAACACGTACAAAGATCCATAAAAACAAAGGATAATACAAAATAATTCTGAAAGGGATAGAACTCTAACAAGTAGGGGGATCAGGAAAGGAATGTGTGAAAAAGGTCACAGAAGCTGTGCTTTGAAGAAAGCTAAGGGTTCTGTGATGGGGGCAGCTAGATGATGCAGTGGATAGAGTGCTGCACCTGAAGTCAGGAAGACTCATCTTCCTGAGTTCAAATCTGGCTTCAGACACTTCCTAGCTGTGTGACCCTGGGCGAGTCACTTCACCCTGTTTGCATCAGTTTCCTCATTTGCAAAATGAGCTGGAGAAGGAAATGGCAAACCACTCTGATATCTTTGCCAAGAAAACCCCACATCGGGCCATGAAGAGTGGGATGTGAGTGAGAATAACTGAAGCATAGCAAGGATGCTGTGAACAGAGGTGGGGAAGGGAATGCATTCCAGACATGAGAGATTACCTGTGCAAAGATGTAGAGATGGTCAGTGGAGTGTTACATGTGGGAAACTGGGCTAGTCACCTAATTTAACTGAAATGGAGAGAGTGAAAGGAGTCTGTGCCTCTGTTTGCCAAGCTGGGCAGCCTGGCCTCCACCTCTAGCTTGGATCAGCTTTGGTTGGTGTGGGCATGTCTGCTGGCTTCGAGCCCTGGCCACCGTGGAGTTCGGACCTGGAATGTGAGGGTTGTGACCTGCCTTGGGCTCTGCCTCCACTGCAGGTTTCTAGGCAGCGATTCTCCAGATTCCTACTTCTCCAACACCCAGAGACATCGTGTGGTGAGTGACTGCCCACTGGGGAAAGAGGAACAGAGTGGGTGCTGAGATGGCCTGGGATGGCTCAGACCCCTCCCCACTGTACAGTTGGACACGAGGGGTCCCTCCCTCTGCAGGTGGCAGAGATCCTAGCACGCACAATGTACGGGAAGCGGAAACATACGGAGATGGGTATTGCCCGCCTGCTGGCCGAGGGGGTCTACACTGCTGCCTTCCCATTGCATGAGGTAGAAGCTCCCAGATGTGTTAGGCATCTCCCTGGGAAATGGATCCAACAGGCTTTGGTTCCTGGCTTTGGTTCCAGACCGCTGCTTCTGGCATCAAATGCACATAAAGCACGGAAATCTGCCCAACCTTGAAAGTGCTATCCAGATGTGAAATGATGTTACTGATGATTCTGGCCACCCCCTGTCACACCCTTCTGACTCTCTTCCTTCCCAGGGCCCCTTTGAGCTGCCTGGGTATCACGTGCCTGGCGCAGACTTGAACCCTCGGCAGTTTCTGTATGCCTACTGGGCACGCTGGTGCTGTTGGCACAAGTACCAGCCTCTAGACCACATACGCGAGCATTTTGGGGAGAAGGTGGCTATCTACTTTGCCTGGCTAGGTGAGGTGGTCGTAGGGTCAGGGGCTATGTTCCTGGATAAGTGCTGGTCAGGCTCTTATCACCCTGTTCCCTGCCTTTCCAGGCTTCTACACCGCCTGGCTACTGCCTGCTGCCATTGTGGGCACCAACACCCCTGTGTGAGTGTGTGCAGGGCATGCCTGGAGTGGCCTGTCCGCGTGTCTAGTCAGGCACCTGGGCACTAGAGGAGGGAGGGCAGGTACAGGGGGCATTCCAGTTAGCCTCAGCCTCTGCCTTCAGGGAGGAGATTTGTACCAGCGGGGGCACCCTCATCATGTGCCCACTCTGTGCTACATCTCGGAGATCTGTCCCATGGCCAAGGTGAGCCAGAGAGGTATGGAAAGTTGGGTGGGGGAATCTGATCCAGCGGGGCTTAGAAGCCCGCCTTACAGTGCCTAGAAATTGGCCTTTCTCCTTCCCAAGCCATTCTCCATGCAGCTGCTAAGTTGATATTACTAAAGTCCAGGCCTGATTGTGTAACCCACCCTGGCTGCTGTTTGCCTCAGCTTCCTCATTTGCACCCTGTTTGCCCCTGCATTCTTAGGACTGCCATGGTCTTGCATCTGTCCTGCCCCTGAATGTATTATCTCCTCCACTGGAGTGTGGGCTTGTTTAACATCCAGGACTGCATTACCTTTTCTGTTCCATATTCACTTCTTATCACAGTGCTTGGTACAGAGTAAACACTTAAGTGCTTTTTTTTAAATTACAATTTTTAAAAATTAAAAATTTCCCCCCCATTTGCTCCTCTGCTCAAGAAGCTTGCATGGCTCCCTATTGCCATGATAAAATAGAAGCCTCTCTTTTTGGCATCCCAAGTCCTTTACAGTCTGGCTCCAGACTGATTTCCCATTTCCCCACCACATGCACTGTGCATTCCAACCCAACAGTCTGCTGTTCCCCAGAGGACGTGGCATTTCTGCCTGTTCTCTTGTGCGCTCGGTCCTCCATATCTGGAATGCCTTCCCTCCTTACCATCCCCTCTTGGTATCCCTGTCTCTATTTAAGGATCGGCTCAAGGGGCCATTCATGACTCCTCCCCACCTCCCCAAATCACTTGGTAATTTACTTTGCACATATTTTGTATTTCCTTGTCTGTATGCAAATTGTCTTTCCTCAGTAAACTCTAAGCACCTTGAGGGCAGGGGCCATTTTCATTTTTGTCCTTGTGTCACCAGTGCCAAGCATGACCGGCACAGAGTGGGTGCTTAATAAAAGTTTGTTGAATTGAATTGAGTTGGTAGCCTGGTCCCCCAGTCGCCAACACGTTATATTTGGAGTCAGGAGACACAGGTTTCAATAGGCTTTGCAGGCAGCATGGGATAGAGTGTCAAACTTGGAGCTGGGAAGACATGAGTTCAAATTTTACCTAAGACACTTATTAGCTCAGTGCCTCTGGCTTTTAGGCTCAGTTCCTATACCTGTGAAATGGGGATAATAATAGAGCTTCCCAGGGTGTCTGTGAGGATCAAATGATATAACATATATGAAATATTTGGCAAACCTGAAAGTGCTAGCTATTATTATTGTTATCATTGCTTACTAGCTATGTGACCTTTGGCAAAGTCTTTCCCCTGTCTGGGCTTTACCTGAAAGATGAGGAGATTGGAGCAGATGACCACTGAGGTCTCTCCTGGCTCTAGAACTAAGATTCTGTTATCAATGAGCCTAGAGGACTAGGGTCCCAGGCCCACCCCAGGTCCCTTGTTCTTCTCCCTGTAGCTGGGCTACCTCTTTGACAATCCAGGGACCGTCTTCTTCAGCATCTTCATGTCCTTCTGGGCCATGGCCTTCCTGGAGCACTGGAGGCGGAAGAATGCCACTCTGGCCCACCACTGGGACTGTGCAGACTTCCAGGAGGAGGAGGTAACTTCCCCCTCCTCAACTCCCACACTAGGTTCCTTCCCAAGCCCTTGCTGGCATTTAGCGAGACCCAACCTCAGGGCCGTCCTGGCACAGGATGGCCAGGTTCCCATTTTTTTTAACTTCTCAGGGGCCCTGTGTTCCAGATATCCCATTTCTGTTTTTAAATTAATTTATTTTGAATTATCAACAATCACTTCCATAAGCTTTTGAGTTTAAAATTTTCAGATATCCCATTTCTCCAAATTCTTAGTAGTTTACAAGGATCAGTTTACAAAGATTGACCAAGGCCTACTATGCTAAGACTCTGGGCTAGGGACTGTGGGGGATTCACAGAGGGGGACAGGGTGGCATAGTGGCTGAGTGGAGAATCTCCTTACTGCTACTTAATAGCTGTGTCCCTTACCTTCTCCAGTGCTCAGTAAATAAAGGGATTGGAGTAGCTGGTCTCTAGATCCCTTTCACTTCTAATTTCTGTGTTCCTAAGAATTAGACATAATCTTTGACCTCAAGAAACCCACATCAGGGGAGACCAGTTGAAGACATAAGAAGAGTTAAATGAAACATCTTATGATAAACAAACAGATAAATAATATGGCTAAGATCCAGGCATAGACTCAAAAGGCCTTCTGTGGCAAACATCCAAGTGAAACTGACCAGCAGTCTGTAGCATTAAAAAATATATCTGAGTCATGTGGACTTACTTCTAGACATGGAGAGGTTTATGATGGCAATTCAGGACCAGGTCATTGCTACCAGAAATTAAGGAAAAGTTCTCCCTAAAGAGACTGGTCTTTGTGTTCAGTGTTAATTATGCAAGATGATAGAAATTGAGAGACATCATCACCACTGGCTATAAAAATTTAGCACTAATGAATATCTAAGAAAACTTGGTCAGGCAGCTGGAATTATGCCTCAAAAGCTCTCTCTCTTTCATGGACAGACAGACGACAAATACAGATCTAGATATATACTGGAGAACTCAGCCAATGAACCATACTGAAACCAGAGAGTTCCAACACAAACAGAATCACTGATCCCAACCACCCTGACATGACATTGCCCCACAAAAAATTCAAGAACAGCGTTTTTAGTAGATGTCGCTAATCCAAATACTGATCATCTCCAAGCTGCCTAGATAAGAAAAGCTTTCAAAATATATAGACCCAAATGACCACACTCCTTTGGAATGGACTCCATCATGCCCCCAAACTGGGTACTTTCCTTCCCCCTCTTCTTCCTTTTGTGTGTTATCACCGCCCTTCATTAGACTGTAAGCTCCTTCAGGGCAAGGATTTTCTTTTTCACATTTATATATCCAGTTCTTAGCACAGTGGCTGGCACATAGTAGGAGCTTAATAAATGTTGATTGGCTAACTGACTGAATGTGGTAATGGGATAAGGTACATACCACGTTCATTGTTCTGGCTGCCATTGGAGTTGTTCTAAGGATGCTTGCAGGGAGCCTGGGATTATTTTCCATCCTAATACTTTTATTCATCCACAAAACTGTCCTTTTTATCCACTTGTACAATATTAAAGAATATTAACAGGAGGGCTACTTGTCTCAGGACTTCTCTCTCTGAATCTCATTAAAAATAAAAGGAATAAGATAATAACAATAACAATAATAAAAATAATACCCCTCCAAAAAAGCCAACCCAGCATCCATGTCCTGAGGCAGGGACAACAGCACTCTGGGCCAAGTCAAGTTAACAAGCTTTTACTAAGCACCTGCTATGTGCCATCACTGTTCTTTGTGATGGGAATACAAAGTACAGTAAAAGACAGTCCCTGCTCTCAGAGAGCTTCTAGTCCAATGGGGGAAACAACTTGCAAACACTTATGTACAAACAGTATAAATTGTACCATGGTAGCTGGGAAGGCTTGGCAGAAATCTGAATGTTGGCCAATTGAGATCTGGTGATACCACGGACTGGGTTCACACCCTGGCCAGTGTGATGTAACTGTTCCTATGAAACTAAAAAATGGACAGAATGCTTAGGGCTACAGATTGGCCTCACTCAAAACACTCATGGTGATTAGCTTGATGTAGAGAACAGCCGAGTAAATGGTGCCCATTCAAGATGACAAGACACGTGGTCAAATCTGAAATTTACCAAATACTCCACCTGTTGGAGCTTCAGGGTGGCTGGCACTGACCAGGAAAGTGGGCAAAAAAACACAAGTACACGTGAAATAGACTGTAGATATAAATCCTCTTATTATGGTCCAGTATTATATCATTGATGAAACTGGTAGCAAGGCTTACCAGTCATTAGTAAGGGATTCCTTCTGCTTTTTGTCAGCAATGCTCTCAGCTCCCAGCTATGGAACAGCACATTGCAGATGAACACAGGGAACTCTTGAGAAGCCACTTCCTGCCTTAATTCAGATTAGATGAGACAAAAGCAGAAACAAAATCAGAAGAGGGAGAAACAGAAGAATCTGAAGGCATCAAAATCTCCACCTAACACAGACTCCAGGGTGCAAGCTGATAACAAAACTGATGGCAAAAATAATGGTGATGTCTTGAGTGATTTTGAAAAGCAGATGGGCTGGAATTTCAAAAAGCCCTTTTTGAGTTTGGTAGCATGAAGTCAACTAATTGAGCAATTATACCAAAATAGAGTGATTCAGAAACATTGGATCTGCTCTGACTGTCATGAATGAACACATGTTCCCATTATATTTGACAGAGTGTAAGAGGATTCCTATCTATGTACGGGACCTATGTACAACAATGATATGTGCTTTGACCGTTGCCAGTAAGGAGCAGAGGAAGAAGAGTGCAGTGATCCAGGAATACTCCTAAAGATGTGGGTCAAATACCACTGTGGCAGAATTGGCTTAAGAAAACTATTGGATATCTGCAGAAAGACACTGAAAGATCACATCAGTACCTAATTGGTATGTGGCTGTAGGAAATGTGAACACCGTCTCCCCCAGTTAAAGACATCCCAAAAGAGGCATGTAGAATGGAAACCAGGAAGCAAGAATATATCATAAATTATCAACATCCTTAATCAATACTTAAAAGCAAAAGTCCCAAAAGACTTGATCACAGAGACTTAGGGAAATCAGAGGAGAGAGAATTCTTCAATAAAATTCCTGGCTACCTATATGGCACACAACAAAAACATGTGATATCAAATAAGAAGTAGAAAATATTCCCATCATTAATATGATAAATGACAGAAGAGTCATGGCAAGGGATGATATAACCAAATCTTCTAGCTTCTCTGCAAAATGGGAAAAGAGCAAAATATTGAAACAGGAGCATCATTACAGACAGAAGCTGTTACTCATGACTGCCCAGGTATGCACTGACACATGGAAATCTGAAAACAATGTGTTAACAGATGTTGCCATACCAAACATTCATAATCTCCAAACCTCATAGAATGTAAAACTTTCAAAACATAGAGATCTAGTGAGAAGAAATCAAAACCATATGGGAACAGGAAGGGGTGTAGATCAACCCCATCATCCTGCCTGCTGCTGGAGTTGTTCTAGGAGTCTGCCAAAGATGATTTACATCCCAATACTCTTATTTAATTATGAAATACAAGATTTTATTCATCTGAGCCTTAGTTTGAAGAACCTAAACTATAAAAGAGTAATAGCAAAGCAGCAACTTGTTTCTATCTGAACTATCTGGCTCTTTCTATCTGAACCCCATCAGAAAGGATGAAAAGAAGATAATGGTAGTAATAAGAAGAATCATGGGACCATAGATTTAGAGCTAGAGAGGTCCAGCAATTTGCCCAATGTCACACATGTAGTATGTGACAGATCCAGGATTTGAATCTAGACTTCCTTAGAGGAAGCTAGTGACAGAGTGGACAGAGCACTGAGCCTGGAGTCCGGATGATCTGAGTTCAAATCTGCCTCAGAAACTTACTAGCTGTGTGACCCTGGGCAAGTCACTTAACCTCTGTCTGCCTCAGTTCCCTCAACTATAAAATGGGAATAACAACAGCACCTCTTTTGCGGGGTTGTTCTTCCAGGGTTGTTGTGAGGAGCAAATGAGATAATATTTGTAAAAAGCACTTAGCACAGTGCCTGGCAGGTAGCAGGTGCTGTATAAACACTTATTGCCTTCTTTCCTTTCTCTTTGGACTCCAAATCCTGTGCTGTTTGCATTTTGGTCTATTCCTGAAATGGGTGGCTTTTTAATACTAAATAGGGTTATTATAGGAGATCCGAGAAGGGAGAGCACTGTGAGCAGAACAGATCAGAGAAGGCTTCCTGGAGGAGGTGAGGGCTGAAGGATGGGAGGATTTGGACATGGATGGGTGTTCCAATTGGAGATGGAGGGAGTAGTAAGAGCTTCTGTTCCCAGCATCCTCAGGGCTCTTGGGCTCTTAGCCTCAAACTGCCCCAGTTTCCCCTCACCTTGTCCTTTCTTCTATGTTGGCCATTCAGGATGTCAAGCCAGCCAAGCTAATCCCTGCCCCATCCTCTATCTTTGTCAGGAACGTCCCCGCCCAGAGTTTGCAGCTATGGCACCTCAGATGGCTCAGAACCCTGTAACTGGACTAAAAGAACCTTACTTCCCCTCTAGGGCCCGCCTCTCCCGCATGGTCACTGGATCCATGGCCATCCTCATCATGGTGAGGAGCTGGGAGGTAGGAGGAAGGCATGGGATGGCCTCAGCCCGGGAGAGGCCAGAGCGGGCAGGCTGGTGGGAGAAGGATCGGAGGCCTAACCAACAAATAGAGAGGGTGATAGGCAGCCTTTCCTGGGGCAGAGCCTCGGGCCCAATCTGAGCAGGCATTTCCCAGGCACTGACTCTCCCATGCTTCTGGCCCCACAGCTGTGTGTGGTGATGATCTTCCTGGTATCCGTCATCATGTACCGCGGCATTGTCAGTATTGTGATGTTCCATACAGGCAACCCTGTGCTCATGACCCAGGCAAGGACTGTTGCAGGGCAGGGAAGAGGAAGGCGTGGGGGAGGGGGTGGTGATGTCCGTCTTTGCCCTTCCTCATATTCCCACAACTGGCCTCCAGGCAGATAATGTAATGAAAAACAGATGATCTGAATCCTGGCTGTGCCACTTAATTGCTGGGTAGCCTTGGGCGAGTAATTTCTCCTCTCTGGCCCTCAGGTTACTCCTTTGCTGGACACCATGATCTTACAAGTTCCCATCCATGCCTGATTATTCTAAGGGCCCTCCCAGCTCTGACATTATGTTTTAAGGTCCCTGCCAGGTGTAAACCCTGTCACCTATTCCATGGTGACTCTGGGGAGGCGCCTCCCTGATTCCTGGTCCCCGGTGGTTGGTGGACTCTGCACACGAGCAGGGAGGAGCCCCTGGAGGGAGAGAAGCAGGCATCAGGGTGTGGGCTTCATGGGTGGGCCTGGGCAGGGAGGGGCAGGCGGTCCCAGGTAACCAGCAATGGCTGCTTTGCAGGCTGGCAACATTGCCAACATCAGCAGTACCTTCCTCAACCTGGTGCTGATTCTCCTGATGGGAAAGGTGTACACCTCGCTAGCGGAGCAGCTCACCAAATGGGGTCAGTAAGGCTGGGACAGGGCCGGGGGGGGTTCAGGGGAGTCTGGTGGCCTCTGTCCAACATTATCACAAAGCACTTCAACCAGCTGTGCATAGTCTGAGAATTGGAAGACCTTCTAGACTCCACCTGAGTAGGAATATACCTGACAAAAGAGCAGCAGGTTTTGCTTGAAGTCTTCCAGTGAAATCAAGAGGCCTGAGTTCAAATCTTGGCTCTGTGTGACTTTGGGCAAGTTACTTCACCCGTCTAGGTTTCAGTTTTCTCATCTGTAAATTGAGCAGGTTGGAGCAGATAATTTTCAAGATCTCTTCTAACTCTGAATCTGTGATCGTATGAACTTTAATTTTGCCCTATTTGGGATCTCCTAGAGTGGGAACTTCCTTCACCAAAGCAGATCGCACCCTTCTGTAACTTAGTAGCTAAGCCCTAGAGAGCTGTCTATGGTTCCCTGAAGTTAAGAGTCACAGGCAGGATGTGAACCTTGGTCGTACTTGACTCCCCTTGGCCATATGGTCTCACTAGTAACAAATGGCAATCCTACAGTGATCTCCCAAGGCAGCTTATTCATAACACCTTAGGTTAGCTCTAATTGTTACAGAGAGCTAACACTCTAAATTTCACCTTACATAAAGCTAAATCTACCTTTCTGTAGTTTCCACCCATCCCTCCTAGTTCTGCTCCTTGGAGTCAAGCAGAACAAAGCTAGTTTCTCCTCCACAGGACCTGCCTTTCAGATACTTGGAAACAGAATTCTTCATTTCCCCTTCAAGTCTTCTCTAGGCTAAACAACTCAAGTTCCTTCAACCAGGCCACAATTGGTATAGTCTTTAATTTCTTTTTTTTAAACTTTTATTAATTTATTTTGATTTATCAACAATCACTTCCATATTCTTTTGAGTTGAAAATTTTTCTCCCTCTTCCTCCCCCCACCCTCCCCGAGATATAATCTTTAATTTCTTAAAATTTATTTTTATTTTATTATTTTCAGTTCTGAGTTTTCTCCCCCTCCTTCTCCTAATTTCTAGCCCATTGAGAAAGTAAGAAAAACAAAACCTCTTATAAATATGGATAGTTGTGCAAAACAAATTCCCACATTAGCCGTGTTGAAGAAGAAAAAGAAAAAAGAAAATATGTTTCAGTTTGTACTCTGAGTCCATCCATTCTCCATCTGGAGACTGATAGTATGTTTCGCCATGAGTCCTCTGGAATTGTGGTGGGTCCTTGAGTTGATCACAGTTCCTAAGTCTTCCAGAGTTGATTATCTTTACAATATGGCTATTATTATATACATTGTTTCTTTAGTTCTGCTCACTTCACTTTGTATCAGTTCATATAAGTCTTCCCAGGACTTTCTGAAACCATCCCCATCATCATTCTTAGAGCAAAATAATATTTCAGGTGGTGCAACCTACCTACAGTCCCTTTCCCATCATGGTCACCCGTTTCTGGACATGCTTCTTCTTGTTAATATCCTTGACAAAATAGGATGCCTAGAAGTGAACCTGGGACTGCAGATGGGTCCTGACCAGGCTGTAGGATTAGCAGACCTCATTCCAAATACTATGCTCCAATTAATATACCCCCAAATCATACAATCAATCAACAGACATTTATTGAGTGCCTATTTTGTGCCAGGCACTGGAGAGGCAGCACAACATGGTGGGCAGAGGGCTAGCCTTGGAATCAGGAAGACCAGAGTTCAAGTCTGACACGTATTGGAAGAGGAATAGGCCATAGTCTGCATGGTACCAGAGGAAAGAACTAGAATCTGTGGAAGGAAGTCACAGAAAGACAAATATAGGGAAACTTGCTCAAATTTAGAGCTGTTCACCAATGGAATGGGCTGCCTTGGGAGCTCCTAGGAGCACTGATGTAGAGCTGGAAGGGGTCCTAGAGGTTGTGAAATCCACTCCCCTCATTTGGCAGCTAAGGGAATTTAGGCACAGATGGACTTTTCCAGAGTCACCCAGCTAGGCAGCAGCAAATGAGATTTCTGCCTAACTCTCAGTCCAGGGCCTCATCTACTCCACCTCCCTAACAGCTCCCTCATGGAGGTCTTCAAGCAGAGGATGGTGATCACTTGTCCTGTATGTCATAGACAGGGGAAGGGAGGGTTCTAATTCAAGCACAGCTGGGATGGTCTCTAAGGTCCCTTTCACCTCTGAGATTCTGAGTTTCTGAGACCCAAGAGCAAACTTTGCCTCTCCTGCCATTGTGTTTGGCACCCAAGGGTCCCCAGAGCCCGCAGAGTTGTGAAATACTCCTGAGAGTTCCTAGAGTGGGGAAGGGAAAGCAAGCCAGAAACTTCTGTGGTCAATATTGGGCGAATCAAGAAAAGCAAGAAAGGTGGACCATGTTAGGGGTGGTCTTGGTCTCTCCCCAGCTGGACCTCTGATTACCTTTAGTTTACTTCCATTCAACAAAATCCCTTCCCCACAAATCCCCAGAGATGCACCGGACACAGACCCTTCATGAAGATGCCTTCACTTTTAAAGTCTTCGTCTTCCAGTTCATCAATTTCTACTCCTCCCCCTTTTATGTGGCCTTTTTCAAAGGCAGGTGAGTGGGTGTGGCAGCTGGACCTGAATTTCAAATGTGGCCTCAGATACTTAATGGCGGTGTGACCCTGGGCACATCATTTCATTTCTGTTTGCCTCTGTTTATCTACAATCTTCATTTGTAAAATGAGTATAAGAGCACCTATTTCCTAGGGTTGTTTTGAGGATCAAATGAAATAGTATCTGTAAAGCATTTTGGAAACCTTAAAGTGCTGTATAAACGCTAGTTATTATAACAAGTCCTGGAGAATTTCCTAAGACATAGAAGCTAACTTGCCCAGCTCTGACATTCCGTGCTCTAAGGGCCCTCCCAGCTCCGACATTCTATGTTCTAAGGGCCCTCCCAGCTCCGACATTCTGTGTTCTAAGGGCCCTCCCAGCTCCGACATTCTGTGTTCTAAGGGCCCTCCCAGCTCTGACATTCTATGTTCTAAGGGCCCTCCCAGCTCTGACATTCTATGTTCTAAGGGCCCTCCCAGCTCTGACATTCTGTGTTCTAAGGGCCCTCCCAGCTCTGACATTCTGTGTTCTAAGGGCCCTTCCAACTTAAGGTTTATGAATTCCTGGCCTGTTTGTGAGTAGATTTGGGGATGGTGTTGGCTGGTAAGTCCAACTGGTGGTTTGGGCCCTGCAGGCTTGTGGGCTACCCTGGACAATATGGCATACTGCTGGGCATGAGGAATGAGGATGTGAGTACCTCTTGAGCAGGCAGGCCCAGGAGGACCCCTAGCCCTGACCCTGCATGCTTCCCCCCGATCTCTGCAGCCCCTGTGGATCAGGGCATGTCAGGGCCAGTACCCACAAAAGAAGGACAGGAGACAGAAGGTAACAAGGGGTGTTTCCTCCTAACCCAATGTAAATTCTTTGAGGGCTGGGATATTTTATTTTGGTCTTTGTGGCCCCAGAACCTCCACATTTTGTGGTGGTGTTTCAGACCTGTGCTTTTATCATATGTGGGGAACTCCTTGGTGAGGAAAGTCACTCCATCAATGCAGATGAGCACCTGCCTGGGACCCTGGGAGGTTCAGTGACTTGTCCAGAGTCACACAGCCAATTGGTGTCAGAGGCAGGACTGAAGCCCAGGTGTTCCACTGGGCTACAGTCTCTCGCTTAGGAGGAACTTCTAAATGCTTTTTGAATGAATGAATGTGTCTTATGCCAAGAGGTACGAGAAGGTGACAATGGTTATCTCCACCTGTGAAGTGTAGATGGGTGGCACTGGCCCTGTCCTATGCCCTGAGGGCCCAGGGTGATGGGGCTTCTCTCTGGTGCCCGCAGTGTAGACCTGGTGGCTGCCTCATTGAATTAGCTCAACAGTTGTTCATCATCATGGTGGGCAAACAGCTGGCCAACAATGTGGAGGAATTTGTCTTGCCGTGAGTTCCCAGTGGGTGCCGAGCGGGTTGGGGGCACCAGCCAGGTGGGGCCTGCAGAGGGGGGAATCTACCTGGGGGCCATCAGGGCTCCCTAGTCCTTCTTTCTTCCGTCTTCCATCCTCCGTGTGCTGGGCCATCTCCAGTTGTTCTAATCTATGTCTAGTCACTGGACGCAGATGGCTCCACAGGAGAGAGTGAGGCTGGTGACTTTGCACAGCCCTGCCTCACCTAAATCCAATTCACTTGCAAGTCATGGCATCGTCTTCCTGATGTCATGGTTCTCTTTGAGAATGAAGGATGAACCACACACAATCTTTCATGTTCATAGGAAGATAAAAGCTTGGTGGCAGAAGCGGCAACTGGCAAGCCTGTGGGGAGCCCAAATGGGGCATGACCCGCGACGCTGGGAGGATGACTATGAACTCATCGAGTGTGAAGGACTGTTTGAGGAGTACCTGGAGATGGGTGAGCTGGGCATACCCCAGATATCCCCCTCCATTGGGGGAGGTGGGATTTGATGGGAGTGACTGATAGACCAGGCAGCTCTCCACAGGGAGTAGGACCATACTATGGCCCTTGGGACCTGAGCTCTCACAAACCCAGCATCTTCAAGACCAAGGAGTCAGTCAACAAACATTTACTACTTTGTGCCAAGCACCATGCTAGGTACTAGGGAAACTAAGGCAAAAAGTGAAAAAGACTTTGCTCACAAAGAGCTTACATTCTATTGAGAATGCAAGGTTAAGGGGAGATCTGACCCTTAGCTTCCCCCATGCCCTGTAGTGCTACAGTTTGGCTTCATCACCATCTTCGTGGCTGCCTTCCCCCTGGCACCTCTCTTTGCACTATTGAACAACTGGGTGGAGATCCGCCTGGACGCCCACAAGTTTGTGTGTGAGTATCGGCGGCCTGTGGCCGAGCGGGCCCAGGGCATCGGCGTCTGGTTGCTCATCCTGGAGACCATGGCCCATCTGTCGGTCATTATCAACGTGAGCCAGGGTTGTGGGCAGGGGAGGCAGGGAGCAGGGATTATGAATCAGAAATCAGAAAAGTGGGAATCAGGAATCAGAGCTGAGATTTGGGGCTCAGAAATTGAATATTAGGATCAGAGTCTAGAAACTGGGGCTTGGGCATTGTGGCCTCAGGGCAAGTACTGGAGAAGGTTTTAATGATCTAAGTGATTGAAGATCACTAGGAATCAGGATCAGAGATGGGGGATTGGAGATCAGGGATCAGAAGTAGGAGCTCGAGCTCTAGGGAGCAGAGATGAGAATGAGCAATTGAGAGCTCAGAGATCAGAGGAGGGCTTGGGAATCAGATCAAAGCCCAGGGACCAAAGGCTAGGAACCCAGAAGTCGGGGATCAGAGAATAGATTGAGGCTCGGAGATGGAAATGGGGTCTTGGGATCAGAAAGGGGAGATCCAAGATCAGGAACCAGGCCACAGAGGCCTGGGACTCTCGTTGGAGAGTCAGAGAAGGAAGAAGCAAGAACACCCTGGGTTACTGGGAGTTGGGGACCCCAAACAGATCTCTCTCCTGTGACCTTCTTTTTTGTCCCCCAGGCCTTCCTCATTGCCTTCACCTCGGACTTCCTGCCCCGTCTCCTATACCAGTATGAGCACCACACTCATCTGCAGGGTTATGTGAACTTCACCCTGGCTCAGGCACCCCGTGCCTACCTGGCCCAGGGCAACCACACCCCCTGCAGGTGTGGGCGAGGAGCAGAATGGGGGGCAGGAGGCAGGGGGAAGGGGCATGTGTGTATTAGGATGCCTATAGTGTGCCCCCTTCCCTCTCCTTGCTGACCCCAGGTACAAGGCCTTCCGGGATGAAACTGGGGATTTTACCCTCTTCTATTGGAAATTGCTGGCTGTGAGATTGGGTTTCATCCTGGCATTTGAGGTAAGGAGCCCCCTGAGCTGAGGGGCTGACCCTTCTCATCTGCTTCCTCCTCACCCTATCCCTAACCACCATCTCCAGGCTGCCACTGGACTGACCAGTCCTGGATGATGATGTGATCAGTAGGATCAAGATAAAATGCCATATCTCATGATCTCAGAGATCTAGAGATGGAAGAGCCACCCTCCTCATTTTCAGGAGGGGAAACTGAGGCCCAGAGAAGGGAAGTGACCGCCCAAGGCCACAGAGATAGTGTCAGAGCTGGGATTGGAATCTCCCTGGTCCTCAGATTCCTTATCTATAAAAGGAGAGGGTTGGACCAGGGGACTTTTGAGGTCCCTTCTTAGATCTATGTTTGTGGCTGTGAATAATAACAACAATAATTCCCATTTCTTAATACTTTAAAGTTTACAGAGTGCTTTTCTCACCACTATCCAATGAACTCTGTAATGTGATTATTACGATTCCCATTTTACATATGAAGAAACTGAGGCTGTGGGAGTGGGCAAAGTGAGTTGCCCAGGGTTGTATAGCAATTGCCAGAATCCAGATTTGAACCCAAGTTTCTCCTGACTCAGAAGTCCGGCCTCTCTCTACTCCTCCCCTCTCTCTCTCTGCCTTTCCTTACCAATCACCTGAGCCCCGAAGCATCCCTGGGCAGAGAACTGCTGGCCCTGCTGGCAGAACCCAGGTCCCATGGTCCTTCTCTCTTCCTGTGCCATACCCTGATCCTCCTTCCTGTCTCCCTCACCTCTCTGTCTCTGTGTCTCCTCCAGCACGTCGTGTTTTTCTTCCTTCGGCTTATAGCCTGGCTGGTGCCTGATGTGCCTGCAGACCTGGCATTGCAGGTGAAGCGAGAGCGCTACCTGGCCAAGCAGGCTCTGGCTGACAACCAAGATGTCCTGTTTTCGGTGAGGGCCCCCCGGCTCCAGACAGGTCTTTGCCCGACAATGTCCTTGATATCCAGGGTCCCTCTGCCTTTGGACATAGATCATAAAAGTTACAGCTGAAAGGAACCATAGAGATCATCTCTGCTAGCCCCCTCATTTTAATTTTTTTTTTTTGGGCTAGGCAGTGGGGTTAAGTGACTTGCCCAGAGTCACACAGCTGGTAAGTGTCAAGTGTCTGAGGCTGGATTTGAACTCAGGTCCTCTTGACTCCAAGGATGGTGTTCTATCCACTGTGCCACCTAACTGTTCTCATAGCCCCCTCATTTTAGAGAAAGAAACTGAGGCTCAGACAGGGGAAGGCACTTGTCTAAGGTCTCACAGGTCAAAAGTAGCCCAGTTTGGGATCTAAACCCAGGGCCTGTGTCTCCAAATCCAGTGCTCTTTCCACTAGACCACTTTGTGTCCCTGGCAATGGGATCATAGCCTTAGGGGTGGATGGGACCCATGACTGTCCTTTAGCTCATCTCCCCCCATTTCACAGATGGTGGAAGCAGAGTAGGGGATTGACACCATGTGGCTCCCAATATAGCCCTCTTTGGGCAGCCCCAGCTCTGCCTGGGAAGCTGTTCCAAGTGAGCTTCCTTCTTTTCCCGCTACAGCAGGGTACCTGTTCCCTAGGCCCCCAGAAGAGAGTCCACTGAGATCGAAGGAGCCAAAGCCCCAGGAGGGCATCTGACACCATTGACCTCAGGCAGAGATGTCAGAGCATGTGCAAAGTGCTAAAAGAAGTCTCTGGAACCATCTTCTGGGTTCTCCGATCTTTCCTCATCCCCTAACCCTTCTGATGATCTTTATATCTAAATTTTTTATCTTCTCCCCAATTATTAGGCAATTAATAAAAGTTAGTTGTATGAATGAATGAGTGAATGAGTGAATGAATGAGTTAATGAATGAATGAGTGAATGAGAGTGAATGAGTGAGTGAGTGAGTGAGTGAATGAATGACCAAGTAAAAGAATGAATGGATGGCCTGTGTCCCAGTGGCTTTTGAGAATGGGGGTTCCCAGATTTTAGAGCTTTTCTGAATTCCTAGAGTTGGAAGTTATCTTGGCCCCCCATCTCACCATGTCCCCCCACCTCCTTCCCCTTTCTAGGTCCTGCCAAGGAGCTCAAGGGAGCCCTTGTGCCCTCTCCCCTCAGCCCAGCATGCCTTTTCTTCTCTCCTGGCATGTGCCGCTCTCTGGACAGAGCTACCAATAAATAGCAACTGTGAGCTGGATCGTGGGACTTCTGTGATGGGGAGAAGTGAAGAAGAGGAGGAGGAGGAGGCAGTGTGGGCATTTGGGTCCCTTCCTTAATTTGGAGTGGGATGTTGTTCAGTCATTTCACTCGTATCTGACTCTTTGTGACCCATTTGGGGTTTTCTTGGCAGAGATACTGGAGTGGTTTGCCATTTCCTTCTCCAGCTCATTTTATAGATGAGGAAACTGAGGGTTAAGTCACTTCTCCAGGGTCACACAGCCAGTGAGTGTCGGAGGCTGGATTTGAACTCATGAAGATGAGTCTTCCTGACTCCAGGTCCAGGGCTGTCTATCCACTGAGGCAAAGGAAGAGGGCCCTGGAATAGGGGAGCAAGGTTTTTGCTTCTTTCCTGCCTCTAGGGCTGTGCCATCTGTCTCAGGGAGATCCTACCCTGTGGAACTCGTTCCCACCAGGAGAAAGTAACTGACAGGACTCTAAAGTCCCCCCACTCCCCATCTTGTGACAGGCCCCCCTCTCCCCAAGGTTGAGGGTGGAGGAAGTGGCAATCTTTGTATCCCATGTCCTGTGGGACCCATCCCCCATGGAACAGGGAAGTCAGCAGGGCTGTGAGGTCTGAAATCCTCTGCCTCAAGGCGCCATCTCCTGACCCCTGAAGGGATAAGGTGACAAGCATCTCATGATCTAAAGCTGGAAAGGATGTTGGAGGTCATCTTGTCCCCAGTTTAGAGGAGGGTCCGGAGGGCTCAGAGGAAGGAAGCAGCTTGCCCCCAGGTCACACAGGTAAGAAATAGTAGAATGAAAATGTGCCCACCCAGGCTCTGTGACCCCAACTGCAGCCCGGAGGGGGCTGCCTCGGGGCTTGGACCTTTAGCCCTGGCCCTCCTGCAGGCCCCCATGGGGAGGCGGCAGCAGGGGTGTGATCCCAGCATCCTCCACCCTGGGTCCAGCTTTTGGGGTTCCCATCCTGCTGCTTCTGTGGAAGTGCCTCTTCCTCTGTTGAGGTACCTTGGAACAGCACATCCAGGGCCCCTAAGGTGTTTGCTGGTCACTAGTCACAGATTCATAGGATCCAGAGCTGGAAAAGGCCTCAGGACAGAGTAGAATGTAAGCTCGTGGAGGGCAGGACTGTCTTTTATTTTGTCTTTGCTATATCCAGTACCCAGTACATAGTAACTGCTTAATGAAAGCTTATTGCTTAAATAAATAGAGAATGTCAGGGCTGGGAGAGGCCTTAGAACACAGAACGTCAGATCTGGGAGGACCCTTAGAACACAGAATGTCAGATCTGGGAGGACCCTTAGAACACAGAATGTCAGAGCTGGGAAGGCCCTTAGAACAGAGAGAGTCAGAGATGGAAGGGCCCTTAGAACACAGGATGTCAGAGCTGGAAAGAACCTTAGAACACAGGATGTCAGGGCTGGGAGGGACCTGATACTTCATCTAGCCTTATGGATCATCCCCTTTTACAGAGGAGTAAACTGAGGCCCTGAGGAAGGAAGCACCTTGCTCGAGGTAGTGCTTGGTGTCTTTTGAGGTGTCCTAGAAGAGAGGGTGGTCTGTCTCCTGAAAATGTTGGGTAGGAGTCTGGGCTGAGTTAGGGAAGCCTGGGGCCCCTGGCGTAAGGCCCCATTCTGGGATCCCCCAGCCCTCTGCCAGGACAAAGGGCTTCCATTGTACTGGGCTCCCCCTCCTTTCTCCACCTCTGCCTGCTCCCCACTCACGCCCTACACTGGCCAAACCTGTTCTGGAGATGGGGGATGGGGGGTGGCAGGCAGGTTGAAACAGCACAGCTTCCCCCTCCCCCTCTGCCTGCCTTCCCCACACACAATACCCCAGGCCCTGAGCGCAGGCACCCACACCATCGGCTCAGAACCGTGGCAGGCCTGGGTCAACTCCCACCACCACTCCCATCCCCTTAGCCCAGTCCTGGGAGAGCCATCTCCGTCTTCCCCGTCGGGAGCCTGGGATGGGTTGAGATACCCAAGGGACGGTCCCCACAGCTTCCGCAGAGGACCGGAGTCCAGACAAGGTATGGTCCCTTCCCTAGGCCCAGTTCTGGCCTTCAAGCTCCCCAGCTGGTTACAAGCCTCGCTCCTACCCCCGTCTCCCTGGCAGCCTCTGCTTCTTCTGAGATGGATGGTCAGGCTCCCCGCCCCCAACCTGCTCTCCCTGGATTCTCACCCTCTGGCTTCCATCTTTCCACCTCTTATGCTGGCCCAAGTCCTCCTTTTGTTCTGGGTGGGGCAGGTGAATTCCAGCAGGGATCCCCTTAGTTTGGGGCAGGTGGGTCAACAGGGGCCCCAAGGGCAGGGGAGACTGTGCCAGGGAGGTGGAGTCAGGGGTAGAGCTGCAGAAGGAAAGGCAGCCAGGTGGCCTGAGACAGTAGCTAAGCCAAGCCTGTCCTGGGTTTGGGAGGCCTGAGAGACAAGACGGGAATTCTGAGCTAGGATGCAAGGGACCTGTCTTCTGGTCCTGCTCCTCTAACATTCTTTGTTCAAGGCTCCTCCCAACTGACATCCTGTGTTCTCAGGGCCCTCCCAGCTCTGACATCCTGTGTTCTAAGGCAGCAGTTCTCAGACTTTTTAAGTATTTGTGATCCAGGGGCCTTTGGCCTACCAGTTGAGAATCATTGTTACCTTACACCTCTGACATCATGTGGTTCTGAGAATAATCATAACATATGTGGACATGTCAGTTTAAAGTTTGCAGATAGCTTTCACTGCACGATCACACGTGAGCCTCACCCTTTTCAGATTATGGCGGTTTTTACAGATGGCTATGACTCATTTTACGGATAAGGAAACTGAGGCTCATAGACATTACATGACATGCCCACATTCACACAGACAGCAAGTGCTGGCCAAAGGATTTCTAGGAACAAACCAGAGATACTCCTCTGCCAGTCCTGCCCGTGGCGCATCCTGGGCTCCAGTCTGGGCATCACTGTTCTGTTGCACCATCTACATGAACAGACAGTCTGGGCATCTGCTTGCTAGTGCCAGCTGGGCATTTTGCCTTGCGCCCCCTGGACTCTCTCTCTTGTTCTCAAGCTGTGAGAGGAAAGTCTAATGATGGTGATGTGCTCTCCAGACACGTGTTTTAGGGCTGGAAGGAACATTGGACACCAGCGGTGCACTCTCCCTTCCTCGCTTCCAGAGGAGACCCAGAAAAGAGACTTGACTCAGCTCACTCAGGGATTTCAGGAATGCCTCAGTATCTCCAGGAGTCAGAATACCTGAGGTCCAATACCCTCGTGGGACCTTGGAAAGTTTGATAGTTCCCCCTTTCCAAGTCTCAGTTTCCCTCTCTTTAAATGGAAGGGGGTTGTTTAACTAGGCTTTTTGTTGTTCAGTCATTTTCAGTCTTGTCCGACTCTTCATGACCCCATTTAGGGTTTTCTTGGCAAAGTTACTGAAGTGGTTTGCAACTTCCAGCTCATTTTACAGATGAGGAAACTGAGGCAAACAGGATGAAGTGACTTGCCCAGGGTCACATAGCTAGTAAGTGTCTGAGGCCAGATTTGAACTCAAGATGTTGAGTTTCCCTGACTCCAGGCCTAGTATTCTATGCACTATGGCACCTCACTACCCCCTAAGCTCTAAGATCCTTTGCACCTCTAAACTATATATTCTGCTGCTGGTACAGACATGACTGGAACTCAGATCTCTCTACTACCAGTCCAGAGCTCTGAAGTTTGGGGACAGAAGGGTCAGAAAGACCTGGGTTTGAATTACACAGCCAACACTTAGTAGCTGTATGACTAGAAAGAAGTTATTTACCTTGAGGGTTGCATTACTCTGAGCCTCAGTTTCCTCATCAGTTAATTGGGGGTAACTGTCTTATCTACTTCCTGGGGTGAATGGTCTGCCAACTTTAAAGTGCTCTATCAATGTTGGCTGCTGCTATTATGATTTCTGTGCTGCAAGGTATGGAAGGGGTCTCAGGAATTTGAAGGGAACCCTCTCTCAGCTACCTCCGCCACCTTGAAGGGGCCATGGTGGCATTGAACATTGAATTTCACCCAGCTAGGCTGGGTGGGAAACACACTCACTCTGTCTAAGGGGATTTCAGAATTCTTGAACGTGGAGGGAGTGTATTTGTGGGTGGTGGATGACCATCTTTGTGTATGACGGAGGTGGGGTAGCTTGTGGGAAGGGAGTAAATTGAGAAAATGAATGTTAGCGGTGTCAGTATGTATGTTGAAGTCTCCCAGTATCAGGGCAGGTACTTGGGTGTGACCTTAGACAAGTCACTTAACTTTTATGTAAAAACGTTTGGTTAGGCTAGATGGTCCTTGAGGTTGCTTTCAGCTCTACATCTTTGATCTTAAGTCACTTGGCCTCTGTGGGTCCCAGTTTCCTCATCTGCAAAATGGCCTCTGAGCTCCCTTCACTTTACTCTTCAGTCCAGCGACACTGACCTTTTCACTCTTCCCCAAACAAGACACTATCTCCCGACTCCTGGCGTCTTCCCTGACTGTCTCATGCCTGGAATGCTCTCTCTCCTCCATCTCAGCACCGTCGTTCCTGCAGCTGCCACCTTCTATCCGAAGCCTTTCTCAGCCGTGCAATCCTGGTGCCTCCCCTCTATTGAAATGATTTCCACTGTGGCCTATCTCTAGCTTGTTTGTACATTCTTGTCTCCTCCTTGAGAAAAGAGATTGTTTTTGACTTTTCTTTGTGGCCAGTGCAGTGCTGGGCATGTAGTAGGTGATTAATGAATGTTAATTGAGTGACTGTTTGGGGCAGGTCAGTTTCCCAGTGATCTGGGCTCTGTTCCTGCCTTTCTCCCCAGCGGCTGGGCTTTCCCCCTGCTGCCCTGCTCTGCTCCTTGCCAGGTCCTATTCTGCTGATGGGGATTCTGGCGGGAGTGGACTTGGCACTGTGTGGACGCAGCTCAGGCCTCCACTTGCCCCTTGAAATTGATATCCAGCTGAGGGCAGGGGAGGCGGGGGAGGGGGACTGTCTGCCCCTCTGCCTGCTCCTGCCCCTCAACCTGATGTGCTTCTGAGACCCTGGGAAGGCCCCCTGTCATCCTTACCCCCTCATCTGCTCTGTCCTACTCAAGAGCTGGTTCAGTGTCCCTGCAGGCCTTCTTCCTTCAGGACTGGGGGTTGGGGACTGCTGGCACCTCAGCTTTCCTCAGTGACAGCCTCTGGTCTTGAGGCTCAGGGTCCCTTAGCTGGCATCAGGGAGAAGTAAAAATGGCTCCACATTCATCCTATCCCATATGCCTTTCCCTCACATGCCCTGTATTCACCCAGAGACAGACATATTGTCCAATGCTCAGCCCCCACTCACAGCCTCAGTGATACACCCCTGCCCCCCTCACTTACCCTTAGGCACTGTCACACAGAAGGGATGATGGAAGCTTCTGGAGGTCTGTGACTGGTTCCATTTTGTCGATGGATTAAGATTGATTAGTCTCACACAAACTTATTCCTACATAAGCACCTTCCTTTCCATTCCCTTCCCACTACTCAGCTTGGGTAGAGAGTGAGATAAGAAGACAGACATCAACAGGGTCCCTGTTTGGGGCCCCAGGCACCCTAAGAGCAGACTCTGGGACAGAGTCCCAAAGGCCTGCTGAGAGAATAAGTGCCCAGACTTTTAGAAACATAGAGGTTCATAAAACAGAACATCAGAGCTGGGAGGGCCCTTAGGACACAGAATGTCAGAGCTGGGAGGGCCCTTAGGACACAGGATGTCAGAGCTGGGAGAGCCCTTATAGCACAGGATGTTAGAACTGGGAGGGCCCTTAGAACAGAGAATGTCAGAGCTGGGAAGGCCCTTAGAACTCAGAATGTCAGAGCTGGAAGGGGCCTTGGAACACAGGATGTTAGAGCTGGGAGGGCCCTTAGAACACAGAATGTCAGAGCTGGGAGGGGCCTTAGAACACAGGATGTTAGAGCTGGGAGGGCCCTTAGAACAGAGAATGCCAGAGCTGAGAAGAGCCTTAAAGATCACCTCCTTCAACCACTCCTCCTTTTAAGAGAGAAAACATTTTCTAGTTTGCAAGTGTTTTACATAATTTCATTTGAACCTCAAAAGGCCATGTTTTGGGCTAGGAGTAATGGATGATTGTGGAGCTGGAGGTGATTCGTCAATCAATCAACAAACATTTATAAAGCACCTACTCTGTGCTAGGTACTTCAATAGATGCTAGAAATGCAAAGCCATAAGTAAGAGTACCTGCTTTCAAGAAGCTTACATTCTACTGTGGCCTCCTTGCCAGCCTGGGATGGGAAGAGGGGCTGGATGGTCAGGGGGTCATAAGATCATAGATGCAGAAGTAGAAGGCACCTTGGGAGTCCAGCCTCCTCATTTTACACCCAAGGAAACTGAGGACCAGAGAACAATTTGCCCCAAATCGTGCAGGTCCAGTAGGTATCAGAGCTGGGATTTGGACCCAAGTTTCTGACTCCAGGGTGATCATTGTTTTTCCTCTGAGTCAGGTAGGTGAGGGGAGACAATACTCTGAGGCAGGAAGGGACCAATCTCCGGGTAGGTTTGGGGGTTTGTCCCTGGCACCTGTGGCCATCGACTGCTCTGTCCCTCCCTCGAGTCTGGGGTGGGATCACTGGGAAGAGGAAAGTTATACAAGCTGGGCGGGGCAACAGAGAAATGGAGGTGCTTGTCCAGATGGAGAGGGGCGGCTGAACTCTTTCCCCACTTACCTCCCGTCTCTGGGGCTCTGTCTGCCTCTTATTCCATGACTCTGACAATCTTTCTGTCTCTTTGTCTCTGTCTCTGTTGCTGTCTCATTCTCTGTCTCTTTCTGTCTCTGTCACTCTGTCTCTGTTGTTGTCTCGTTCTCTGTTGCTCTCTCACTGTCTCAGTCTCTGTCTCTCTGTCTCTGTTGCTATCTCAGACTCTGGTACCTCTGTATTCTCTGTGTTTGAGTATCTCTTTATGAGTTCTGAGTCTCTGAGTGTCTCTGGCCTTGAATAGCTTTCTGTATCTATGCCTGTGGGTATCTTTCTCTCTGTCTCTGAATAACCAGCCCTCTGTGTCCATCCCTGAGAAGCCCTGTCCGTGTCTATGACTGTGTCTATGCCTGAGTTTCACCCTGTCTCTGAGGGTTTCCTTGTCTCTCTCTGTCCCTGCCTCTGTTTCTGATCTGTTCTCCAGGAAGCTTGCCCAGTGGGCGGGCCTGGTTTTGGGGGGGCCATTTGTGGTGGGGGCTGGTATTTCTGCCTCAAGGGAAAGGGAGATCTGGGTGGTGCCCATCCCTCCCTGCCACAGAGCAAAGGTGGGGCAGGCCAAGCTCTCCTCCCCCACCCCCTCCCTCTCCCTTTCCCTTTCCCTGGCTCACCGCAGGGTTTGATGAATCAAACTCTTTGTCTGGGTGGGAGCTCCCCAAGCCAGCTGTGCAGAGCAGGGCTTCCCCAGAGAGCTTCATCTTGGGCTAACCTGAGCCAGGCAGCAGGGTCCCAGGTAGGAGAGCTGAGGCCCTGGAGGGAGTGTGTGACTGGAGGGGGGAGGAGGAGGGAGGGGAGGAAGAGCAAAAGGCTCCCAGGTTGGTGGCGCTGAACTAGGAACCCCAAGAGGGACAGATTTTGCCCCAGGACTTCCTGTTCCTGCTTGTCGGAGCTGCCAGGCCTGGGAGGGGGAGAGATTCCTGCTTCTCTCTCCATCCTCCCCTCCAGCCACTATATTTCCTTGGAACTCTGTTTCCTTACCTGTAAATGGAGAAAGCAATCTTTAAAGGTCATCTCGGCTCTAACATTTCTGTGTTTCTAAAGTCTCTTCTATCTCTGACATTTGGTGTTCTAAGATTCCCTTCTAGCACTGATGTTCTGGATTCAAAGGTCCCTCCCAGCTCTGACATTCTGGTTTCTAAGGCCCCTCCCAGCTCTGACACCCTGTGTTCTAAGGCCCCTCCCAGCTCTGATTTTCTGTGTCCTGTGGGCTCTTCTAACTCCAAAGGATGTTATCCCTCCTAGGAACTCTGTCCTAATCTGTGTCCTGGGTGGGGTCGAGCTTCTGACCAGTCTCTCCCTCTCTCCTCCGCAGGCGCAGGTGGCCTAGGCAACCCCCAGGCATGGACTACCGACCCTCTCCTCACTTCCAGCCTCACCTGGTCAGCTTTTGCTGTGGGGGTTCTCAGTCAGGGTCCCTGGGGGGAATCTCAGGGAAAACCCCTCAGGGCCTGGAGGAATTGCCTCCCCATGCCCGCCACCCTGTTGCAGTGTGCCAGCAGGACAGCCTGTCCTTTGCTGAGCTCCCAGGGCACTTTGAGCTGGGCCACTGGCCTCTCGAGTCCCCAGCTGCTTCTCCTGGGCTGCTCTGGCCTCTGCCGGTGGTGGCTCAGGACACCAGGGGCCCCGCCAGGAAGCCATCGGCCTTTGGAGATGATGCCCTCAGTGAGTTCCTAGGAGGACCCCGGAGTCCCCAGCATCCAGAACCCCAACGCCGCACCAGCCACAGTTCAGAGGAGAAATCTGCCTGTGAGTCCATTCCTGCCGCCAGCCTGGGGATGATGTCCGGGGAGTGAAGCAGGCCCGTTAGAAACCAGACAGCAAATCCATTCAAATAACCTTTAACTTTTTCCAAAGTGCTTTTATGTGCATTATTTCATGGGATCCTCACAGCAACCCTGTGAAGTAAGCAGGGCAGGTATTATTATCTCATTTTACATATGAGGAAACTGAGTCCCAGAGAAAGGAAGGGCTTTGCCCAAGGTCTCAAGCATTGTGACCGCTGGGTCCTCCGGGCCTGGCCTCCTCCTCTGAGTTTCATTCTTAACTAAATGCCCTATGGCCACTGAGTCTGGCAAGGGCAGGGGTTCTGGCTCTGGGTATCAAGCCCCATGCCTCCCTTTGTACCTGGGGGATTGCAGACAGTTCTGGGGAAGGGAGCGAGGGGGCCTCCCAAGGGAGTGGAGGTTTCCCATTTCAGTTGAATTCCACCAGCATTTATCAGGCCTGCTCAGTGTAGGTCCTGTCATGGCAGCTGAGGGTGGCATGCGGGGCTGAGGTTCTAGAGGGTCTTGATTTTTACCCTCTCACTCTACGGTGAGAAAACCAAGGTCGAAGGAGGTTAAGTATTTGCCCAAGGTCAGACGGGACAGAAATGATAGAAGAGGTATGGGAACCCAGGTAGGCCTTCTGCTTCTGAAGCCACTGGGCCACCCTGCCTCTGTGGCTCCAGTGACCTGCTAGATCAAAAGTTCCTTGAGAACAGGGAAGCTTTAATAAAGGGAAAATTGAATTTGAGGGAAAAAAATAAGAAAAGCAATTTTGTATGATACAGAGAGACTAGCACAGAGCCCTGCGCCAGCAGGGCCTTCATGTCATAATAACAATTTTTTATTTAGCATTTACTAGGTGCCTAGCACTGTGCTAAGTGCTTTGCGGTTATTATCTCCTTTGATGCAACCACCCTGGGAGGTAGGTGCTATTATTATCCCCATTTTTCAGATGAGGAAACTGAGGCAAACAGGGTTAAATGGCTTGCCCAGAGTCACACAGCTAGTAATGTGTGAGGCTAGATTTGAACTCAGGTCTTCCTGACCGTAGGCTGGGCGATCTAGCTACTGTGTCACCTAACTACCTCATTGTATTCTAGTGGAAAGAATCCTGGTTTTGAACCCCAGCATTGACATTTAACCTGTGCGGCAAATCGTCGAGCGTCTTTGGGACCTCAGCTCTTAATCTTTTAGTGGTTAGAGCACTTGCTGGGCCTGGAGTCAGGAAGATCTGAGTTCAAATCCAGCCTCAGACACTTACTAGCTGTGTGACCCTGGGAAAGTCATTTAACCCTATTTGCCTCAGTTTCCTCATCTGCAAAATGAGCTAGAGAAGGAAATGGCAAACTGTTCCAGTATCTCTGCCAAGAAAACCCCAAATGGAGTCATGGAGAGTCGGACATGATCGAACAGCAACTTTATCCACAGGCTACATACATATGCCTCTCCAACAACCACAGATTTTCTACTTGGACTCCATCAAAAAAGATGAGAAGAATGTGATAAATAGTAGTCATAATAATAAAGAAACAATAATAATAACAGCATGTCCATATAATAATAATAACAGGATGAAGCCTTAATGATGATAATGATCATAACAGCTTGCATTTATATAGCACTTCCCATTGTGCTAAGCACTTTATAAAGATCTCATTGATTCATACAACAACCCTTTAAGATAGAGGCTATTATTATCTCCATTTTACAGTTGGGGAAACTGTGGCAAGCCGAGGTGAAGTGACTTGCCGAGGGTCACACGGCTAGTTAGCATCTGAGGCTGGATTTGAACTCAGGTCTTCCTGACTCCAGACTCAGTGCTCTATCTACTGTACTGCCGCTTGTCCCGTGTTTCTAGCTGAACTCCACTGAACCAAATGAGAAGTGTGAGATAATAGTGATGATGAAGAAGTTTATGAAGTTTGCCAAATGCTTTACCTGCCTCTGTCATTTGGACTGTGTGAATGATCAACTTGGATCCAAAGCCTTGTGGTGGGGGCTTCCTACCACACCCCAGGGCTCTTTCCAGGACCTCCCCATGCCTGCCCTCATCGAGCTTACAGTCTTTGTAAGGACAAGATAATTAACACACGGTCCACTCTAAGAGCTGCCCGGCCCACTGGGTAGAATGTTGGACCTGAAGTCAGGAAGACTGAGTTAAAATCCTGCCTCACACACTTACTAGCTATATGACCCTGGGCAAGTCACTTAATCTCTACCTACCTCAGTTTCTTCAACAGTAAAATGGGGATAAGATTAGCATCTATTTCATTGTGTGGATCAAATGAAATAATATTTATAAAGTGCTTAGCACAGCGCCTGGCACACAGTAGGTGCTATATAAATGTTTGTTCCCTTCTCTTTTCCCCTTCCCCTGCCCCCAACAGACAAGCGCATTGAGAGATGCAAAGTGTTTGCTTGGGACTAGGGTGCCCACTAGGGCACAATACCCAGTGGGTGTAGCAGGGAATTCATTTTAACATGATTTTCTGTAAGGGTCCGTGTTTTTGATGACAGAACCTGCTACCATTCACGGCTTTCTTGGTCTTTTCTTTGCAATAATTTAGATCACACATTACAATAAGGGCTTGAAGCCTTGAAAAGACAGTTACTCATGAGCTAGGGTAGAGTGAGGGGGTGTGGTGTGTGTGTGTGTGTGTGTGTGTGTGTGTGTGTGTGTGTGGTTTCTATCTTGCCACCCTGTCCTGGGTTCATTGCAGAGACTTCAGGGCTCTCTTGCCCAGGTGCCCCTCTGTGCCCGGTGTCTCTGGGAACCTAAGCTCTGCCCTTCCCCTAGGGCGGAAGATGCGGGTGTATCAGAGCCAAGAGGCCACAGAGAGCCCCAGCGCCGAAGACGAAGATGATGCTGTCTTCCCTGAGGTCGGGGCTGAGGTCCCTGAGCCGCATCCTGCTTTGGAAGTGCCACGGACCTTGGCGATGGCAGTGCCTCCCCGGGCCAGAACCAAAGAGCCAGAGAGGAGGCGCTTCTCAGCTTCAGAATTGATGAGCCGGCTCCAGTCTGCCCAAAGAAAGGCCACTCTCTCCCTGTGCCTGGGCAAGAGCCTGACCAAGGACCGTGGGCTCTGGGCTGCCAGGGAAGGTACCAGCTTGGGATAACAGAATCAGCCACTCATAGGACCTTGAGTCAGAGTGCACCTTAAAGATAGTTCTATCCGGGGCAGCTAGATGGCGTAGTGGATAGAGCACCAGCCCTGGATTCAGGAGGCCCTGAGTTCAAATTTGACCTCAGATGCATAGCACTCACTAGCTGTGTGAGTCTGGGCAAGTCACTTAACCCCAGTTGCCTCACCCCCCCCCAAAATAGTTCTGTCCAACTCTGTCATTGTACAAACTGGGCACCCAAGGCCCAAAGAAATTAAATTACTTGTTCAAGGTCTCATAGATCATAGAATCACAGATTTGGAAATGGAAGGGATCTTAGAGGTCATTAAATCCAACTTCCTTCATTTTACATATAAGGCAAAGATTAAGTGACTTGGCCAAAGTCACACGGTGTCTCAGGCAGGATTTGAACCCAGAAGACACTGGATGCAGAGGGACCCAAACGAGAGAATCCTTATGCCCTGCTGAGTGGGGACCAAGTGTGTGGACAAGTCCCCCTGCCTCCCAGCCCAGTGCCCCGCCTTGCTGAGATTAGCAGCTGGTACTGTGGAAAAGAGGAAAGAGCACCGGATCTAGACCAAGAAGCCCTGAGTTCAAATCCTACTTTGGACACTTCCTTTGGACCTCAGCTTCTTTGTCTGTAAAATGGGGGGGCTGGATGGACTGAGGCCCCTTCTGGCTTTGGCTACATGGTCCCAAGTCACTTTGCTTTTCCTGGACTTAGTTTCCTTGCTTTTAAGATGAGGGGGTTCCCTAGATGGTTTCTGGGAACCCTACTGGCTTTGGATTGTACTCTAAGTCATGCTCTGGCTGTTGTCAGCATCTCCCATGGCTTGCATTGTCCCTGCACTGGGCCACAGGGCCTATGCCCCTTGGGAAGGGTCAGTCCCTACTGCCTGGCACTGTCCCCCCCTCCCAGTTTCCCTGGATATCAAACACCCTGAGCTGGCGGTATCTATACTAGGATCCCCTCACTCTATGAGGCAGGACTGAGGTCAACCTCCCCATTCCTACTACTCGGCCCTGCTTATTTTGGTATGGGGTGGATGGAAGGTAAGCATCCTTGAGCCCAAGAAGAAGGCAGGGTGGGCGCTGGTGCCATTCTGAGCCCTGGATCTCACCCAACACAGGGAGAGCCCCCGAGAAGGAGCCGAACTGCTCAGAGACCAGGGTTGATGGCCTCATGCCCCCAGCCATAAGTGGTGCTAGCGAGAGGGATGACAGCTGGCTTGATACCAGGTAACTCCTCCCCGCTGCATGTCTGGACCTCCCAAGCAACACTAAAGGCTGGGCCGGTAGAAGGGAGATAACCTGATGTCCATATTCCCCCAGGCCCGACCCACTAGAGGAACCGGCCCCCAGCGCTTTGGTACCTCATGAGCGGCGCCAGTCACGTTTCCTTCTTAATTGTAAGTAGAGGAGCTACTGTCTCTGAGCTGGCCTGGGCAAGAGAGAGGAAGACATAGAGCCAGAGGCAAAGAGGAGGAGATATAGGGGACCAGACAGTGAGGGTGTGGGGAAGAGCTTGGGCAAGGGAGACCCAAGCATAGGAAGCAATGGAATCTGGACTGAGACCTTAGAGCAGAGAATATTGGAGCTGGGAGGGCCCTTAGGACATGGAATGTCAGAGCTGGGAGGGCCCTTAGAACACAGGATATCAGAGCTGGGAGGGCCCTTAGGACATGGAATGTCAGAGCTGGGAGGGCCCTTAGAACACAGGATGTCAGAGCTGGGAGGGCCCTTAGGACATGGAATGTCAGAGCTGGAGGGCCCTTAGAACCCAGGATGTCAGAGCTGGGAGGGCCCTTAGAACATAGAATGTCAGAGCTGGGAGGGATCTTAGAACCCAGAATGTCAGAGGTAGGAGGCCCCTTAGAACACAGAATGTTAGAACATGCAGCTTTAGAGCTGGGGGAGGAGCCTTGGAGATGATCTGGATGGGGAAGGAGGCTTTGGGGCCTGCAGTTACAGGGTGCTAAGGGTGGGCAAGCTGGGCTTTCGGACTACCTCATGCCCTCCCCCCCCACCCCAGCTGTGCTGTATCAGGAGTACAGTGATGTGGCCAGTGACCGAGAGCTGCTGCGGCAGAAACATGAGGAGGACATGTTGGGGGAGGAGACCGAGGAGGAAGAGGGACCAGGTCCACCCCGGGCCAACCTGTCCCCAAGCAGCTCATTCCGAGCCCAACGCTCAGGCCATGGCTCTACCTTCTCCCTGTGGCAGGACATCCCAGATGTTCGGAGCAGTGGCTTCCTGGCCATCATTGGCCTTCAGGAACGCAAGCTGCAAGAGGTGCTGGGGCCCTAGGAACATTGAGGAGCACCTAGGGGGCCTCAGACCCTTGTGGAGACAGAGGGGGAGATGGGATCAGATTTTAGGGGAGGCCTCAGGGATACCAGCTTTGGGTGGAGTCCTCCAGGGAGCCCTGGGAAGGAGGTTGTGTGTATGTGTGGGGGAGTCCCCTCCATGGCTAGCAGGGCCCCAGTGGGTGCTGTGCTGATCTTACTCACCTGGTCCTGGGCTCAGGAGGAGGCTGAGGGAGAGATGAAGCTGATCATCCCTGTTCTCCTCTCTCTCCCCCTCTCAAGGCCAAGTTTGAGCTGATCACGTCAGAAGCCTCCTATATCCATAGTCTCTCGGTGGCTGTGGGCCACTTCATGGGCTCCTTGGAGCTGGTTGAGTGTCTGGGGGCCCAGGAAAAGCAGTGGCTGTTCTCCAGGCTGCCTGAGGTCAAGGCCATCAGTGAGAGGTGAGCAGGGCTCTGAGCTGCTCTGGGCCACATAGGGTGTGGTGGAAGGGCCAAAATACGGGTTTGGATCCGGGCTCAGCTAGTGACTAGTGACATTGGACATGTCACTTTCCTTCTCTGGCCTCTGGGGCTCCTTCTCTGTCAGATGTGGGGGATGGACTAGAAGGTCTCTGTGGTTTCTGCCACCTCTGACATCCTGTGTCCTAAGGGCCCTCCCAGCTCTGACATTCTGAGTTCTAAGGGCCCTCCCAGCTCTGACATCCTGAGTTCTAAGGGCCCCCCCAGCTCTGACATTCTGAGTTCTAAGGGCCCTCCCAGCTCTGACATTCCATGTCCTAAGGGCCCTCCCAGCTCTGACATTCCATGTCCTAAGGGCCCTCCCAGCTCTGACATCCTGTGTCCTAAGGGCCCTCCCAGCTCTGACATCCTGTGTCCTAAGGGCCCTCCCAGCTCTGACATTCTGAGTTCTAAGGGCCCTCCCAGCTCTGACATCCTGAGTTCTAAGGGCCCTCCCAGCTCTGACATTCTGTGTTCTAAGGGCCCTCCCACTTCTAAAATGGGATCCCATGACCCCATGATTGGGCTGTCTGCCTTCTAGTAACTGACCAAAGTACTCATTGGGCTCATTTATGGGTCCAGAGGCTGGCACCTCTGCTTTCTACCCCAGACATGTCCCTGTCTCTTTTGCCTTCAGGGCTAACCACAGGGCAGAGCTTTGGGTCTTGGCAGATAAGATCTTTGTGGCAGGGAATAGAGGAGCTGGTAGAAACAGAGGTGAGGCAACCATTCTCCCCTGGGATGGGATGGGACAGGATGCCCAGGGCACAGTCTGCTCCCACTGTCCAGGCCAGGCTCCCCGCTGTGCCCACTTCCTTCTCTCTCCAGCACCTCTTCCCCACCCCCATGGCACTCCTGGCCCCTACAGGTTTCTGCAGGAGCTGGAGCAGCGCCTGGAGGAGGACATCCTTCGCTTTTGTGTGTGTGACATTGTCCTGCGTCACTGCCCTGCCTTCCGGCGTGTCTACCTGCCTTACGTCACCAATCAGGCCTACCAAGAGCGTACCTACCAGCGACTGCTGTATGGGGCAGGGGCACCTATGAGGGCCAGGGAAGGGGCATGGAGTCTGACAGAGGCTGGCGAGGGCGAGGGCCTCTGCAGGGGAGGGAATGAGTGGTTTGGGTGAAGCCATGGTCATGAACTTTGTGGTAGGTGGGTGTAGAGATTGGGGTAGAGATTGGCCCAGAGCCCAAGTGCAGAGGGCTATCTTTTTGTCTCCCTTGCTCTGGGCCCACTCAGTGAAGTGAGAGCATCCAGCCTGAGAGCCCTGGAGAGGGAGGAGAACATAGTTGTCACCAGCAGGTGATTAGTAATAATAATGTAGTGAGGATGGGCCAGTCTTTGAAGCATGTGCAGGTGAGGGGCAGCACAGTGTTATGGGTAGAATTCTGTACTTGGAGTCAGGAAAGCCTGGCTTCAAATCTCACCTTAGACACTCACTAGCTTTGTGATCCCCAGCAAGTCACTTAGCCCTGTCGTGCCTCAGTTTCCTCATTTGTACATGATGACCTCTAAGGTCCAGCTCCAAATCTAGGATCCGAGGGTCAGCTATTCTCCACCTGGTTTCAGTCCAAGCGACCACGTGCAAGCCTTGGGGGAATCTGTTTCTGGCCAGGTGTGACTGATGGGGCTCTTCCTATGGATGGTGATGATGAAAAAGTCACCTGGTTGTGAAGCCCGGTTTGCTAAGAGCTCCCACGGATGGTCATAACTCAACAGTGACTGACCATTGTGGTAGTGGCCGTCAGAATAATAATAGCTGTTATTTATATAGTGATGACAAGTTGCCAAGCACTGTGTGTGAAGCATTTTCTAATTAATTATCTCACTGCATCCTCACAACAACCCTTCAAGGGAGGTGCTATTATTATCCCCATTTTACAGATGAGGAAACTGAGGCAAACAGAGGCTAAGTGACTTGCCCCGGGTCACGTAGCTAGTAAGTGTTGAACTCAGGTCTTCCTGACTCCAAGCGCAGGATCTGATGGTCCCACCTAGCTTGTGCCTCCTGTCAAAAACAGACAGTTAAGTAGAAGCAACATGAGACTCATCCCGGCTCTGCCTCTCTCTGCTGTATGACCATAGTATCTCATTTCATCTCTCTGATTCTCAGTCTCCTCCTCTGTAAAATGGGGTGGCATAACCCACCTTACCTGCCTCCCAGGACTGCTCTAAACAGTGCTCTGTAAATGGCAAATCCCTAAATGAATGTGAGCTTATGTTCTCAACCCTGTGCTCTCTGAGGTATAAGACAGTCCCTACCCTCAAAGGGCTTAGAGTCTAGCTGATCAAAGAGGATGTAAACACAAATAAATGTGCATTTGTTATGTGTCTATTGTGTGCCAAGCACTGTATTAGGCACTGGGGATGCCAACAAAGAGGTGAGATCATCTCTGCCCTCAGGGAGCTTATATTCTAATAGTAGGAGACATGGTTCTGCTGTATGACCATATCTAGGGGAGAGTGGCCAGGAAAAGGGAATTTCTGCGTGGGGAAGCCCAGGGATGGAGAGCAGAGCCACAGAGCAGTCTGTTTTCATGCCTTTGCCAGGGCTGGCAAGGATTGGGAAGGGGGAAGCTCTCTGCAGCATGGCAGATGGCCCAAGATGTTTGTGCTGGTTGGATATGAAACATGGCCTTCAGTCAAGCTAGATATAGTCCTTTGGGCAAATTCTCACTCATTCACTTGCCAAACAAGCTTAGCCCCAGGGCAAAGTTCCAAGAGTAACTCATCTAGAGAGGGAGGCCAGGCCTTGGTCCAGATGGGGTTATTCCAAATTGTGAAGCGGGAGCAGCAGCAGGGTGGATGGCAAGATGTTCCAGGATGTCCAGAGTGGGTGGAGGTGAATATGGGAAAAGGTCAAAACAAATACTGGATGTGCTAAAGGCAACTAAGTTGGGTAGATGTTGGATTTCAGAGGAGGAGGAGGCCACTATGCTTGGGAGTGGTCAAGGAAGACTTCCACCACCTGGTGGACCTTGAGCTGTGGTTTAAAAGAGGGGCAGGATTTGTTGAAACTATTTCCTATAGACAGAATATGGGAAGGCAATTCAGGACTGAACAAAGACACCCCCACCACCAAAGAGCCAAAGAAGGCAAGGGCAGAGACCTTGGGCTTGGAGGAAACTAGGGAGGTGGTGTCCCACTGGACAAGAGGAGACTGGGGCGGGGCAGGAGGTGGGGAGATACAACCTTGTGGTCATCTTTGGGTGTCTGAAAGACTGTCATGGAAGAGATAAGACTAGTTTTGTTCTATCTGGCCCCAAAGGGCAGAACTGTGAGTGACAAGGAGATAGTGCCTACTGTAAGAAACAGCAACCAGGGCTGTCTCAAATTAGAATGGGGCCACCTCTGAACAGGCCCTGGAATGCAAGGTAGTGAGTTCCCTGTCTTTGAAATTCTTCAACTGGACAATGGATGACCCATTCACAGAGGATGTTGTAGTGGGGAATCCTTGGCCATGTATGGGCGGGATGAGGTGGTTTGTATTCTGTGATTCTATGAGAGGAGGGGTGGGGGGTTAGGGATGACTCTACTTCCCTCCTCTCTCTGCCCTCCAGACTAGAGAATCCCAAGTTTTCTAGCATTCTGGCCCGTCTGGAAGAGGCCCCTGTTTGCCAGCGCCTGCCTCTTACGTCCTTCCTCATCCTGCCTTTCCAGAGAATCACCCGCCTGAAGATGCTAGTAGAGGTATCTGGCCTGGGAAGTCTTTGCCGATCCTCTGAGTTGTGAATGTTCTGCTCCTCCTTGGAGTATCCCTCTCTGTCTCCATCGGGCAGCCCCCAGTGGGAAGACAGCTCCTCTAGGGCAGGGGCTGGTTGCTTCTATATTCCAGCACCTGGCATGGGGCCTTGCCACAGAGCAGGCACTTAGTACATGCCTGTTGGACGCGATTGGATTGCAAAGCCGTGAGCCAAGCTTAATGAGGATGGGGAGAATGCCATGGGACAGCCTGGGAGACTGCAGCGGCCAACACTGGTCACAGCATCTGGCCTCTAGTCTGGGAGGGCCCTGGCCCATCGTTAAGAGCCCTTGTGGATTTCTCTGGGCACTGGGAGGAAGGTGGGAGAAGGTCAGGGTGTCAGTGGTGTTTGTCCAAACAGCACCTTTCCCACCACTTACAGAATATCCTGAAGCGGACCGGGCAAGGCTCGCGAGGCGAGGGCATGGCCACCAAGGCCTTCAATGAACTCAAGAAGGTGAGCTGGACCCAATGCCCAACTGGAGTGCTAAGTCTAGGGACTGCCATCTCTCTGACTCCTCTAGTCCTTCTCACTGGCATCTCCCCTGATTTGACCTGGCCCTCCCCAAAGGGGTTACTTTCTATCCTTGAATTTCTTATAGAGAGGGTGAGGTACCCATGCAGAGTCACACAGCAAGTCAAAGCTTAGCCAAAAAACAAAACACTCAGCGGGCCTGACTTCACGGGGAACTCCTCTAGGAGACAGTCTAGACTCTGGTCAACCTCACCCTGCTTAGGGATTGCAGTCCTGACTGAGGCCACATAGTGACCACAGTGACCACAGAATGTGAACTGAAAGAAACTTTAGAACAGAGAATGTCAGAGCTAGAAAGGGCTCTTGGGATACAAAGTTAGGGCTGGGAGGGCCCTTAGAACACAGGATGTCAGGGCTGGGCGGACTCTTAGAACACAGGATGTCAAAGCTGGGAGGGCCCTTAGAACACAGGATGTCAGGGCTGGGCGGACTCTTAGAACACAGGATGTCAGAGCTGGGAGGGCCACTAGGATACAGAATGTCAGAGCTGGGAGGGGCCTTAGCACCCAGAATGCCATAGCTGGGAGGGCCCTTAGAACAGAGACCATCAAGGCTGGAAGGGGCCTTAGAACCCAGAATGCCATAGCTGGGAGGGCCCTCAGAACACAGGATGTCAGGGCTGAGAGGGCTGTTATAACACAGGATGTCAGAGCTGGGAGGGCCTTTAGAACAGGGAATGTCAGAGCTGGGAGGGCCCTTAAGGACACAGGATGTCAGGGCTGGGAGGGCCCTTAGAACAGGGAATGTCAGAGCTGGTAAGACCTTATAGACTATCTAGGCCAACTCTCTCACTAATTTGTAGTTGAGAAAACTAATACCTATTTAGGGGTCATTTCTAACATAGAATTACACAGGTAGTGAGGCAGAAAAAGGACTAGGCCCCCGGTCTCCTAATTCTCCCAAGCCAGCCACAGAACTCTTGTCAAGGGCCAGGGCTTCTGAGTCCTGCTCCCTCTGAAGAAGGGCCGATGGCCAGTGTCCTGCCCTTTCTGAACCTTGGACATTCCCCTCTCCAAATAACTCCAAGCTTAGCCCTAAACTGGAGCCCTCACCCCCTGGGTGCTGGGTGTGTGTTGAGGGCTGGGGCCAGGATTCCAGAATGCAGAGACTCCTGGGAGGTGACCTCTTCTGTGGTTCCCCACCTTCCCCAGCTGGTACAGGAGTGCAATGCCAGTGTGCAGTCGATGAAGAGGACGGAGGAACTCATCCATCTGAACAAGAAGATTCATTTTGAGAGTAAGGTGAGATCCTGAGGGGGAGGGGGCAGGGGGCCCAGAGTGATGGGGGCCAGAGCTGGAGCAACAGCTCCTGGGAACTTTCTTTCTGAAGGGGGTCCCAAAGCCCTTCAGACACCCTCCCACTTGTGTGTTATGGAAAACTTTGGCTTCAGTCTTGGTTGGATGACTTCTTAGCTGTGTGACCTTGGGTAAGTTACTTCCTTCCTCTGAGCCTCAGTTTCTTCATCTGAAAAACGGGGATCACAGTACTAGCACTAGCTCCATCCCGTGGTTGCAAGGACAGCCCATTTAAAAAATGGTTTTCTTTTTTTTTTTTTTTTGGCAAAGCAGTTGGGATTAAGTGACGTGCCTAGGGTCACACAGCTAGTGAGAGTCAAATATCTGGTCAGAGACTGAATTTGAACTCAGGTCCTTCTGACTTCAGGGCTGGTGCTCTATCCACTCCACCACTTAGCTGCTCCTGAAAAATGGTTTTCAAGTGCTTTAGACGCATGAATTGTTCTTCACACACCACAACTTGCTCAGCCATTCCCCAATTGATGAGCATCCTCTCAGTTTCCAAATCTTGGCCACCACAAAAAGAGCTGCTATTAATATTTTTGTATATGTGGGTCCTTTTCCCATTTTTATGATCTCTTTGGGATGCAGACCTAGGAGTGGTATTGCTGGGTCAAAGGGTATGCACAGTTTTATAGCCCTTTGGGAATAGTTCCAAATTGCTCTCCAGAATGGTTGGATCAGTTCACAACTCGACCAACAATGCATTAGTGTTCCAATTTTCCCACAACTTCTCCGACATTTATCATTTTCCTGTTTTGTCATGTTAGCCAATCTGATAGGTGTGATGTGTGATACCTCAGAGTTGTTTTGATTTGCATTTCTCTAACCAATAGTGATTTAGAGCATTTTTTTCTTACGACTATAGATATGGCCTCTGTTCTTCTTCTCCCCAGATCTTCCCACTGATCTCCCAGTCCCGCTGGCTGGTGAGGCACGGGGAGCTGGTGGAGCTGGCACCCCCCACCATGCCTGCTGTTGCCGCTGCCAAACCCAAGCTCTCCACCAAAGCCATCTACCTGCATGTCTTCAATGACTGCCTACTGCTCTCTCGAAAGAAGGAGTGAGTAGAGGGGCTTTGAGGTTGGAAGGGTCGTCTGCAGAGGTGGGGACAGTGCACTTGCCCTACCTGGCACTCAATTAGCTAACTGGCCAATCTTCACTGGGCTCAGGCCAGGCTTTGCAGCCACCAGGTGGACAGCAGCATGCTGTTAGTGTCAAAGTCAGGACTGGACTCCTAACTTTTTATTCTTTCTTATGTGGAAAAGTTGGCAGAGGCCCCACCTGGGGGAGATGAGACAAGGAGTTACCCCCATGGGCTGGGAGAGGGGAAAGGGGACACTTTCTGGGTACTGTGCTTAGACACATAACAGTCTTGGCCCTGGAGTAGGTGCATGGTCCTCAGATTCAAGCCTCTCCCATCTCTGCAGGGGCTCAGAGTTGGGGGGCACGGGTTGATCCGGCTCTCCTCTGGCCCCTACAGGATGGGGAAGTTTGCCGTCTTCCTTTACGCCAGGATGCCTGAGATCCTGGTGAAGGACCTGAGTTCAAAGCTCCAGGGAATCCCAGGCCAGGTCTTTCTCCTGCAGCTCCTTCATAGCCACCAGCCCAAGAACCAGCTGCTCCTGAGGGCTCAGACAGAGTGAGTGCCCACTCCCGAGGTCTGTTCTCAGGCTGCCCCTTTCTTCTCTGTTTGAAGCTGGGGCTGGTGAGCACGTAGCTCCGGACTGAGATCTCCAAACGGGGTAGTTTGTCCCACCCAGAGGAGCTCTGGCCTCAGCTGCATTGGACCTTCTTTCTGGGCACATTTGCCCCCTAAAGCCAGGAATAAGGTTGCCCCAGGAGTTTTCTAGGTCTGTATCCCAAAGAGATCATAAGAGAGTTCCTGTGGCATGTGGTCCCACTCTATAAATCTGTGTCCCAAGATCCTCAGGGGCACTGGATCGGGGACAGAGGGTAACCTGGGCTCAGACTATGGGAGGGCATGGTTCTGGGAGCCAGAAAATGTGGGCCTTTACTCTGGGCACCTCAACTGAGCCTCTGAGCCCCAGGACAGTCAGGGAGCCCAGGCTTTGGGGAGAGGGACCTCTGGGCAGCTGTTGGGCCTCCAATGTCCCTCCAGAAGTGAGAAGCAGCGGTGGATCTCAGCCATGTGCCCTTCCAGCACCCAGAAGGACAAGGAGGACGTCAGCGAGAATGAAGGTACTGCCCCTGAGGCCCTCTGAGCACCTCATACTAGTGCAAGGGCCTGAGGACTTGGAAACTTGTAGACCTAGTTCCTGCCCACCATATGCTTGAACTTTAGGAAGGAGGTCAAAATGGATGCCTGTATAATTATGGGACAGAAATGAAAGACCAGGTAGTCTAACACTGCCTTGGTTCCATAAGAGCTCAAAGGGGAATGGAATCACTGAGGAAGAGGCTAGTCTCCTCAGGAACAGGGAAGGCCTTGAGCTGGGCCTTGAAGAATGTGTCCAGTCTAGATGAAGAGGGGAAGAAGGACAGAGAGGGAGTGGAATGGCAGGGGAATATCAGAGGATTCAGAGCCAGCAGGGACCTTAGACATCATCCCATCCAATTCCCTTAGTTCGGAAAATCACAAGCTCATAGAATTTGAGCTTCAAGGGACCTCAGTCATTTATTAAGCACCTACTATGTGCCGGGCACCTACGATGTGCCAAACACCTACTATGTGTCATCATTAAACCTCTTTATTTTACTGATGAGGAAACTGAGGCTCTAGAACAGATTACCTTTCTACTACTCCATAAAATGGGAATGATCATGGTATGCCTGGAGAGTAATGATGAGTTTGACCTGACTGGAGCAGAGGTGAATAACATAAGGAATAATCTAAGACAAAGCTGGGAAACTAGCTTAGAACCATATTAAGGCAGACCTTAAATGCCAGGCTGAGGGATTTCTATTTTACCTCAGAGCTAATAGGGAGCCAGTGAATGTTGTCTGAGTAGGAGAGTGACCTGGTCAGACTAAGAAAATCACTTTGGCACCTGTGTGGAGGGAGGGATTGGAGAGGGGAGAGATTGGGTGCAGGGAGGCCAGCTAGGAGGCTATTACCGTAGTCTATGTGACAGGCGATAAAGGTTTGAACTAGGGTTATGCTGTGGGAGTGGGGAGAAGGGGTTGGGATGCAAGAGGTGCAGAAGAGATCTTAATAACCAGTTGGATAGGGCAGCTAGGTAACATAGTGGATAGAGTACCCTGGAGGTGGATCTGAGGAGTCAGAAGGATCTGAGTTCAAGGCCAACCTCGGACATTTACCAGCCAGCTGTGTGACCCTGGCTAAGTCACTTGAGCCCAATTGCCTCTAAAAATTAAAAAAAAAAGCATTTCGATACACTTGGTCCAGGACAAAGAGGAGTCCAAAATTTGGGGCCCAGGGAACTAAAGGTATTATGATGTGTTCAATAGAAAGAAGAAACTTGGAAGAAGGGCCATGCTTAGGGGGAAAGATGCTGAGTTCCTTTTTTCCTTTTGGGGTATGTTGCATTTGAGATGTCAGTGGGCCATCCAGATGGGAATGTCCAATGGGCAGTCGTAGATAATGGGCTAGGGATTGGATCCAGAGATTTGGGAGTCATCTGCACAGAGTACATCATTGAACCAGAGAGAGTGGAGGAAATCCCCAAAAGAGAGAGAGAGGAAGCAGGGGAAGAGGGCCCAGGATAAAGCCTAGAGGGAGCACCAGCCTGGGAGGGCAGGAAGAAAGAGTGAGGCTGGGGTAAGATACAGAGCAGTGGTAAGAGACAGCCAGCCCAGCCTCTTTCTTCCCTAGCCCTGCCTCTGCCCTTTGCTTTGAACCCAGCTCTCTCTAACGCTGTGGACTGTCAGACCTCCCCCAGGTGCAGTGCATCAGAGCCTATAAGGCTCTGGAACCGGACGAGCTGACCCTTGAGAAGGCCGACATCCTGGCTGTGAGGACCAGGACCAGTGATGGTGAGGGCAACATGGCCTTGGAGCCCTGGCCTTTACCCCTTCCTCCCGCCCCTCCCCTCCACAGACTATGGAGCTGGGGTGGAGGGTGTTTCTGAGTAGTTTTATTTGAGCCTCTCAGGGTCCTCCCCATCACTACCCTCCCCATCAAGCCCCTGCCACATATCCTTTCCTTAACCCTTTGAAGACAGATAGTACAGATAAAGGAATCCGCATAATGCCAGAGCTGGGAGGGCCTTAGAAGACAGGATGTCAGAGCTGGGAGGGCCCTTAGAACACAGAATGTCAGAACTGGGAGAGCCCTTAGAAGACAGGATGTCAGAGCTGGGAGGGGCCTAAGACCATATAGTTCACCCCACTCATTTTATAGATGAGGGAACCCAGGGAATGGAGGTGATTTGCTCAAGGTCCCATAGCAGTAAGTGGCAAGATTTGAACTCAAATCTTGTGACTCCAGTTCTAGCACCCTTTCCACCATTAGCAGACTTGCTCCTAGTGTTAGGGGCTGGATGCCAGCTGATGCAGGGTCCCTGGCTCCTGTGCCTGCAGGGTGGCTGGAGGGAATCCGCTTAGCAGATGGAGAGCGGGGGTGGGTGCCCCAGGCCTACGTGGATGAGATCACCAGCCGCAGTGCCCGTCTTCGAAACATCCGAGAGACCAGAAGGATCGAGAGTGCCACCAATAAACTACAGGAGATGGCTGCATGATAGATTAGGGAGCGGCCTCAGACTCTGGCCTGAGATGCCCCACAACCCTCCATCCCACTCCCACTGGCCTCTGCCCTCAACAGTGCCCTCCCCCAGCCTCTACTGGAGTCTCCAAGACAGGGCACCCACACTGGCACCGAGGAGCCCTCCCTGCTGGGCCATGCAGCAGGGCAGATGACTTGTGGGGCAATGTCCCCTAGCTTTGTAGGCCTTAACTTCCTCCAGGATGCCTGGGGGGAGGGAGCAATGGTAACTCTGTCAGCCTCTCCTGGGGTTGGGGAGGGGAGACTGGAGGCTGGTTGGTGGATCCCTGGGGTCCCCTGGTTCTTATTTTGCTCCCTTGGGGCAACCTGCCCTAGTGACCAACGTGGGGAAGAATGTGACTAGAACCTGCTGGACTCCTCTTCCTGAACAACCCAGTAAGAGCTGGGCATTCTGTATCATTAATGACCTGCCTTTGTTTACTTGGGGTTCAAAGGTGTGGCTGCCTGCCCTGATGGAGGAAAGAGGGTGCTTGCTGATAACTTGGAAACTGTAGTAAAAGCAACTCAGACTAGTAGCCTGGGGGGCCTTTCCTGAGAAAAGCCCTCTTTCTGGAACTCTCTATTGACTGGGTGGAATGAGGTCAGGGCTTATGACAAAGCATTATAGCATCATAGCGCATCAGACATGGAAGGGACCTTATAACACGAGTTATTAGAACCTAGGCCATTACAGCAGAATGTTAGAGCATAAGAGACAGTAGAGCACTGAATGTCAGATCAGAACAAGACATTAGAGCATTGAATGTCAGATCAGAAAAAGGCATTAGTGTTGAATGTTATATTAGAACAACATATTAGAGCATTGAAATATCAGAGCTGGAAAAGACAGAATTGTAGATTTCAAGCTAGAAGGGACCTTAGAGGTCCTAGAGTCCTACCTACTCATTTTACAGATGAGGAAACTGAGGCACAGAGAGATTAAAACATTTGCCCAAAGTCACAGAGCTAGAAAGTATCTGAGTAGCTTTTGAACCCAGTTTCACCAGTCTCCAGGACCAATGTCCACTGCTTCTGAAGACCTGGGTGTAGAGCTAGGAGAAATCTTAGAGTATTAAATGTCAGAACCAGGAAGGACCTTAGCATGTTGAATGTCAGAGCTGGAAGGGGTTTTAGAGAGTGTCTCATTAATTTCCTCCTTTTATGGATGTGGATACTGAGGCTCAGAACAGGAAAGTGAGTTGGTATAATGGAAAGATCACCACTTAGAGCTAAAAGATGTGAGTTCTCTGGTCTCAGCTCTTTAATTTCTGCACTATGTGTCCTTAGACAAATCACTTCCCTCTATACTCTGGGCCTCAAGTTTCCTCAACTATAAAATGGGAATATTGCCTCACGAGGTAGTTGTTGAGACAACCAAACAAAATAATACGTATCAATAATGCATCTTGGACCGGACAGACGCTGACCAGCTGGAGAGTGTCCAGAGGGGGCCAGCCAGGGTGGTGATGGGCCCTGAGCTCATGACAAGTGAGAGTCAGTTGAAGCAATTGGTTGGGGGGTAAGCCTGGAGAAGGAAAGCATGGGGTGGTGGGTATGGGGAGGTGTCTGAGTTGTCTGGGGGTCGGGTCTGTTAGCTGGAATGGAGCTTTCTTGTTTCTGCCTCAGTGGGCAGAACTCACTCACTGGAACAGGTGGAAGCTCCAAAGTCAGGCCACCTGAAGCAGGAGGGTCAGCCTTGGGAGGTCCCCAGGTGGTGCCTGGATGGCCACTTGTGGCATGTGCAGAAGAAGGGCCCCCATGCAGGGATTGGATCACTGCTGACGGTCTTGTTCCTTCCAGCTGTCGAGAGCCTGTGATTAATCGGGTGCGTTACACAAGGCCACACATCAAGTTAGGGGACAAGGGAGGACTGGAACCCAGACCTCTCCTGGGGCCTCTCCTTGTTTCTTGATGCCCTAGGGGACTTTGGGGGGACCCGGAGCTGGGGTGTGGAGACAAGGACTCTTGTGCTGGCTTCCTCAAAATGGTCAATGTTCAATAATTTTGTTAATGATAGGCAATCTTATGTAAAAAAGTCCCAGGTAGAAAGGAATAGCGGGGAGTGGGGCCTCCCACAAGGGCGGCCAAAGCTTTTCATTTCATTCTCTCCTCCCCACTGGATAATAACAACTCAGAACAGCCCTGGGAGGCTAAGTAGAGGGGCTTTTTTTGGGGGAGGGGTGAGACCTGGGATCTTATTAGGGTAGAGATCTTCCAGTAAGGAAACTCCCTCCATCAATTCAGGTTAGTGACTACTCTGCAGCAGTGTGGTAGAAGTGAAAGAGGCCCTAGATTGGGAGAGGACCTGGGTTCGAATGCTGGCCCTGTCACTCATATTACCTTGGGCATCACTTGATTGCTATCTGTCTCAGTTTGCTTACTGATGAAGGCAAGATGAAAAACAAGCATTTATTAAGCACCTACTATGTGCCTGGCACTATGCTGAGTGCTTTACAAATATTATTGGATTGTTGGATCCTCACAACAACCACGGGAGGTTGGTGCTGTTATTATCCCCATTTTACATTTGAGGAAATGGAGGCAGTGGCTGAGTTAGTAAGTGTCTGAGGTAATTGCCGTGTCCACTGTATCACCTTAGATGCCTTGGAACAGATGGTCTCTGTGGTCCTTTCCAGCTCTAAATCCATGATTCTTTGGTCCTG
Source organism: Phascolarctos cinereus (assembly GCF_003287225.1). Taxonomy (NCBI): domain Eukaryota; kingdom Metazoa; phylum Chordata; class Mammalia; order Diprotodontia; family Phascolarctidae; genus Phascolarctos; species Phascolarctos cinereus. Next base: position 384,909,944 of record NW_027556098.1, read on the forward strand.
TGAGAGTTATCTGTATCCCTGAGAGATGTGGTGACTTGTCCAGGTCACACAGCCAACGTGTGTCGGAAGCCCCGGTTTTTGTGACCCTCAGGTTAGCTCTCTATTCACAACACCACACCTCCTCAAGTGTGATTAGCCCCATTTTACAGATGAGGAAAATGAGGCTTAAATAGTCTAAGTGACTTGCTCAAAGTTACATGGTATCCAAGCACAGATCTGAACCCTGGTCTTCTTGGCTTCAAGTCCACAGATATTTCCCCCTCTGCAAAGCTGCCTTTCTAAACTTTGAGAATCCTCTCTTTTGGGTAAGTGGGTTGTCTAAGGCATTGCCAGTGCCTGTCCTGATACCTAAGGCTTGGTTGGCTATCAAAGGCTTCGCTGGAAGGAAGAAAGGAAGGAAGGAAGGAAGGAAGGGAGAGAGGGAGGGAGGAAGGAAGGAAGGGAGAGAGAGAGGAAGGAAGAAAGGGAAGAAGAAAGAAAGGAAGAGAGGGAGGGAGGGAGGAAGTAAGGAAGGGAGGGAGGGAGGAAGGAAGAATCAATAACAGGAGAAAGGTCATTTCTTTCTATCTGCTGCTCAGAGTTTCTGGCCACTTCCCAGCAGGGAGGGATGGGGACCTTTCTCCAGGATCCCTAAAGAACTAGAGGCCTTAGTTCAGGCAAAGTACTATGATAAATCTGAGGATGGAGAGGCAATGGCACAGGGGGATGTTTTCTGGGTCTGAAAGGCTTCCTGGAGGAGGTGCTTATTGGGCTTGGAGTGTGAAAGAATTCAAAGGCTTCAATGAACATTTGAGGATGTTTAGAGAAACAGAAGAGGGCAAGATCCATAGGGAACATGGGCGAAGCTGGGAGAAGGCAGGGTGTGTACAGAGGATGGCAATTAGCCTCAGTTTACCAAACACTTTGGCGTGGAAGGGAGGGGGCCAGCTTTGAAGCATAGAAGGTCTGAGTTCCAGTGTTCTTTCTGACTGATACTGGCTGAGTAAGCCAGAGCTCACACTTAACCCCTTGGTGCTCCCAGGCAATCCTCTAAGACCAAAAGTGCAGAGAAGGTACTGACTTACATTTGTAGAGAGAGTTTCCTTATGGTAGGTGGAGAAATGGACAGAGCATTGGATTTGGAGTCAGGAAGATCTGAATTCATATCTTACCTCAGACGCTTACTGTCTATGTGACCCTTACTGGCCCCCTCGGCTGAAGGGAGAATAATAGCACCTACCTCCTGCGGTGCAAGTACAACGAGACTGTGTGTAAAGTGCTTTTTAAATCTAAAAGCAGTATATAAATATTAGCTGTTAAAAACAATATATATTATTTATAATAGCTATCTCCCTATCTATCTATAATGTGTATATATCTGGGATTTCCCTGTGCCAATGAAGTCACAGGCCTAGTCCCTATCCTTCATCTGGCCCATAGAGCATGGTGCAGAAAGTGCGAGACAAGAAAACTCCAAATGGGGTCACAATCCAAACAACAACAAAATTAACAATAATAATTGGCATTCCTATAAACCTTAAGGTTTACAAATGACTTTACAAACCTTATGAGAATTTACTTGTCATCACAGCCCCGTGGGGTTGGTGCTATTATCATGGCCATCGTAAGACCACGGACTCTGGGCTGGAAGGGCCCTCGAGGGCGTCAAAGCAAGCCCGGCAGCATTTCTTAAGTGCTTACTGTGTTCCAGGAACTGCACTAATAAGCAGGAGGTACAAATACTGGCGAAAAAGAATGGCAGTGGGTGTCCTCAAGAAGCTTACATTCTAATTGGGGAAGACAACTCATAAAAGTCAAATGAGGGGTGGGGAATGGTGGCGAAATCTCAAGAGTCAGCAGAAAAGCCTCACTTTACAGGATGAAAAAACTGAGTCACAGAGACGTGAGGTGTCTTGCTCAAGGGTTTGAGGGAGAATTCCTGACTCCCAGTCCAGCCTGCTATCCTTTGTGCGAGGCTGTCTTCATGAGAAAATGGCGGCCCAGTGTCTGAGGTAGTTGTGGGAAGAGGACTTTTAGCTCGAAATGAGGATGAGCTCCCTGGCCCCCCAAGCTGCCTATCAGTGGGCAGGGGACAGACCAGATCAGTGGCTGTACTTACTTTGTTCTCCCCTTCTGAGTTCCTTCTGCCATCCCAATAACCCCCTTTTCCTCCTGCCTTAAAACCAGGGCTCTCAACAAATGTCAGATGCCCACCAGCACCGGGTGCGTGGTTGAATAGGGAGCTGGCAATTCTGGGAAAGAGGCTTCCCTGGCAGATGGTGGAAATAGGAACCGGCCAGGATGGTGAGCTCCCTGCCCCTGGAAGTGCAAGGCTGCCTATTAGGTATATGGTAGAGGAGATTCCCACAGGGAGAGAGTGGGAGTTGGATAAAAATGACCTCCAATATCCCTTCCATCTCTGAATTCCAGGATCATAGGAACATGAGTCCATATTGGCATCATGGGAAAAAAAACAGCTCTCTCTTAATTAAACCTGCTCTAGCATATCCAAATCCTGGCAAGAAACCTGGAGGCTTGGGCCAGCCAGCCGGGTTGGAGAGCACATAAGGGTATTGCTGATGCCAACCTAAGAGAACCTGGCAAGACCCAGGCACCCCGAGGGGCACTAGAAGCCCCTGCCCAGCCTAATGTACTTATTCTTCACCCACCCCTATCCTGGCCTCCTGCCAGAGGAAAACAGTCTAGGCCCCTTGCCCAATGCTGCCCACCTCCTACCCAGTGTTTGCTTTCACGCCTGTGGACATCCAGCTTTGGCCAAGGATCCACAGGTTGGCTTCTCCCTGCCAAAGGGATGTGCAAATGAAGAGGTCAGGCTAGATGGCTCTAAGTTCCCATTGGACTCTGGCATTCTAAGTTCTAAGGTTCCTCCTAGAAAGATAGACAGAGAGAGTGCTTACTATATGCCAGGCTCTATTCTAAGCGCTGAGAATACAAAGACAAGCAGAAAACAAGCCAGTTCCTGTCCTCAAGGAGTTTGCATTCTAATGGGGGAAGAAAAAGGGATCTGAAAGATGGGGGTGAAGGGTCGGATCTATGGCAAAGAGGACAGAGGGTTGGGGACATCATGGGCTGGTCCTGCCTTGACTAGAGCATGTTGGCTGACAAGGGTGATTCCTGAAATGGAGCTTGGAAGAGGAATCCACTAATTGGAGGAAGAAACCATAGGGGTGGTTTCTCTGCCAATGTGAAAAGAATATCACTGGAGTAGGACAGGGTGAGGGTGGAGGGAAGCGTTCCAGCTCTGACATCCTATGTTCTAAGACCCCTCCCAACTCTGATATTCTGTGTTCTAAGTGCCTTCCCAGCTCTGGTATTCTATGTTCTAAGCCCCCTCCCAGTTCTGTCATTCTGTGTTCTTAAGGTATTTTCTACCTCTGATATTCTATGTTCTAACCTCTTCAGTTCTAAGATCCCTTCCAGCTCATGAAATTTGTGTTGACTATGGGAAATGTAGGATGAGCGCATCTTTGGGTGGACCTCAGGAATGAGAGACTGAGGCAGGGATATCCACTACTGGGATTTAGGAGCTCATTCCCTGAGTGTCTACCCTTGCCAATATTTAGGCAGCCTCAGGGCAAATGAGGTGATACACCTTGGGCCCCAAGGAGATAAAAAAGATCTGGGGGCTTTAGTGAACCACAACCAGAAAGCTGATGCCATTTTAGATTTAGATTAAACTGACATATTTACGGACTACTCTATGATCCGAACCTCACAGATACATCATCTCACCATAATTCTGTAGATTTTATTTATTTATGAGTATTCTTATCTCCATTTGGCAGAAGAAGAAACTGAGTCTCAAAGAGGCTAAGTGCCCATGGTCGAATAGCTAGTAAGTGTCAGAGACAGAATTCGAACTCCAGTCTTCCCACCTCTAATTTGTGAGCTCCTTGGAAGCAGGGACTGTTTTTGCCTTTCATCACGTCAGGGTGCTGAGGTCAGACTAGGCTAGGATATACAAGGATTAGTTAAAGGAACTCTCTTTAGCCTAGGGATGTGAAGACTGGGGGTGAGGCACGTGATAGCTGTCTTCCAGTATTTGAAAAGGAATTGGATTTATTCTGCTTGGTCCCAGAGAGTAGGCCAATGAGTCAGTCAGCAAGCATTTTATTAAGGGTCTGTTTTCTGCAAGGAGCTATGTGCTAAGTGCTGAAGATACAAAGAAGACACAGCTCTCTCCCTGCCAGGGAAGCTGTAGAGGGGCAGTTTTTTGCCCCATAGAAGGGAACATTTCTGAACAATCAGAGTTATCTTAAATAACATGGGGTGCCTCATAAAGTGGGGAGTTCCTCAGCACTGGAGGTAGTCAAGCAGAAATCAGATAACCATTTGTTAGGGATTCTGTGGAGGGGGTTCCTGTCTACCCTACCTAGTCATGTACATGTTGTCTCACCTATTAGACTGTGAGCTTCCTGAGGGCAGCTTTTCATTGTATCTATCCCCAGGGCTTAACACTGTGCCAAGCACATAGCAAATGCCTATTAAATGCTTGCTGACTGACTCTCCAGAAATGGGCAGAACTGGATGGCCTCGGATATCTCTTTGAGCTCTAGGATTTTGTGGGGCTATGTCCTTTTATCTCTCTCTACACTTCAGTTTCCTCACCAGTAAAATGGAGATGAGAACAGTATCTGCAATTCCTGTTTCACAGAGTTAGTCTGAGGCTCAAATTAAATAATAGATGCAATGCATTCACTACATGTCAGGTATTGTTATTAGCCTTGAAGTTCTGTGGAAATGGGAGCTGGTTTTATCTAGGTAACTAGGTAACCCTGGGGTCAGAGAATTCTTCCTGCCCCAAAAGCCTACGTAGAATATGGGGGCTAACTCTCACAAAATTCCTCTGATTTATCTCCCCACTCAGGAAAATCCTCAAATCTTTAGCATCTTTCTCATTTTGCTCTCCTTAAAAGGGCCCTTAATTCCCTTGCAAGCATCCAGGCTAATCAAGGCATTAAACACAGATGAGGTTTTATTTACACAGGAAAGGACTGATTCCTTGGAGGGGCGGAACCAAGATGGCTCTGTGAAAGCAGTAACTTGCTTGAGCTCTCCCCCAAACCCCTCCAAATACCCATCAAAAATGGCTCTAAACAAATTCTAAAGCAGCAGAACCCACAAAAAGACAGAGTAAAACAAATTCCCAGCCCAAGACAGCCTGGATGGTTGATCGGAAGGGCATATCACACAGGGTAGGGAGAGGAGCACAGTTCGGCGTGGGTGCATGCAGGCCACAGGAAACCTAGAGCAGTCCTCAGAGGACTGAATCACGAGCAGCTGTGGGGGCTTCCAGACTCCTCAATTCACGAACGCCAAAGACAACTTAGAAGGTCAGTGGGAAAAGTCTGTTTTTGCAGTGAAAGAAGAGCTAGGTCAGAGCCAGTTCCAGAGGGCAGAGCTCGAGCACCTGAGTGGTGGCTGTGTCCTAAGCTTCTGGCCCACAGACTGAGGGGGAATCCAGTGGCTGATCAGAGAGGGATTGCAGGGATCTCTTTGCCAGTGCTGAGGCAGGAATCTCTTGCTTTGCCCGTGCTTGGATCTGGGTCACAGTTCTGGGTGGTGGTCCTGGGGTGAGGAGGAGTGCTGGTGGTGGAGCTTGTAGTGGCGTGGAAGGAAACCTCCTCACAGTTCCAAGAGAGAAAAGACTGCTTGTGGCCGTCACTCAAAGACCAGAGCAAGGCCAGGAAAAGAGTAAACACCTCGACCCTTATCATACCACCTTGGAAGAACTGAAAATTTACAGGTCCCTACAAGTATCTCTGAAAACAGCTATACAAACCCCCAAAGCTTGGGACAGTACATTCTCCACATTGGAAGCAGACTTTTACCTTAACAAAGAGTTTAAAACTCAAGTAGTTGGCTGGGATCATGAGCAAACCTCACAAAAAGAGTCAGACTATATTATCTTACTTTGGTGACAAAGAAGATCAAAACATACAACCAGAAGAAGACAACAAAGTCAAAGCTCCATCCAAAGCCTCCAAGAAAAATATGAATCAGTCCCAGGCCTTGGAAGAGCTCAAAAGGGATTTTGAGAAGCAAGTAAGAGAAGTAGAGGAAAAACTGGGAAGAGAAATGAGAGTGATGCAAGAAAATCATGAAAAACAAGTCAACAGCTTGCTAAAGGAGACCCAAAAAAATACTGAAGAAAATAACACCTTAAAAAAAGCCTAACCCAAATGGCAAAAGAGGTCCAAAAAGCCAATGAGGAGAAGAATGCCCTAAAAAGAAAATTGGCCAAATGGAAAAGGAAGTCCAAAAGCTTACTGAAGAAAATACTTCCTTAAAAATTAGAATAGAGCAATTGGAAGATAGTGACTTTATGAGAAATCAAACACAGTAGAACAAATCCAAAAGAATGAAAAATTAGAAAACAATGTGAAATATCTCATTGGAAAAACAACTGACCTGGAAAATAGATCCAGGACAGAGAATTTAAAAATTATTGGACTATCTGAAAGCCATGATCAAAAAAAATGCCTAGACATCAACTTCAAGAAATTATCAAGGAAAACTGCCCTGATATATTAGAACCAGAGGGCAAAATAGAAATTGAAAGAATCCACAGATCTCCCCTGAAAGAGATCCCCAAAGGAAAACTCCTAGGAATATTGTAGCCAAATTCCAGAGTTCCCAGGTCAAGGAGAAAATATTACAAGCAGCCAGAAAGAAACAATTCAAGTATGTGGAAACACAATCAGGATAACACAAGATTTAGCAGCTTCTACATTAAGGACCGCAGGGCATGGAATATAATATTCCAGAGGGCAAAGGAGATAGGATTACAACCAAGAATCACATACCCAGCAAAACTAAGGATAATCCTTCAGGGGAAAAAATGGTCATTCAGTGAAATAGAGGACTTTCAAGCATTCTTGATGAAAAGACCAGAGCTGAATAGAAAATTTGACTTTCAAATACAAGACTCAAGTGGAACATGAAGAGGTAAACAGGAAAGAGAAATCATAAGAGACTTATTAAGGCTGAACTGTTTACATTCCTGCATGGAAAGATGATATTTATAACTCATGAGACCTTTGTCAGTATTAGGGTAGTGGAGGGGAAAAAATTATGTATGTATGTATGTATAGATAGATAGATAGATAGATAGAAGATAGATAGATAGATATAGATAGATAGATAGATATAGATAGAGGGCACAGGGTGAGTTGAAGATGAAGGGGTGATATCTGGAGAATAAAATTAAGGGGTGAGAGAGGATTATACTAGGAGAAGGAGAAAGGGAGAGGTAGAATGGGGTACATTATCTTGCACAAAACTTACAGTGGAGGGGAAACAGGGGAAGGTGAGAGGAAATGAGGGAATCTTATTCTCATAGGATTTGGCTTAAGGAGGGAATAACATACACACTCAATTGGGTATGGAAATCTGTCTTACCCTACAGGAAAATAGGGGGAGGACAAGGAGAGCAGGGGATGATAGAGAGAAGGGCAGATTGGGAAAGGGGTAATCAGAAGGAAGTACTTCTGAGGAGGGACAGGGGCAAAAGAAAGAATAGAATAAAGGGGGGGGGCAGGATAGGATTAAGGGAAATAGAGTTAGTTTTTCACAATACTTCTACTATGAAAGTGTTTTGCATAACTGCACGTGTATGGCCTGTATTGACTTGCTTGCCTTTTCAATGAGGGTGGGTAGGGTGGGAGGAAGGGAGAAAATTTGGAACCCAAAGTTTTTAAAACACATATTTTAAAAAAAAATGTTTCCGCATGCAACTGAGAAATAAGAAATACAGGAAATGAGGTACAGAAATCTATCCTGCCCTACAGGAAAATAGAAGGGAAGGAGATAAGAGAAGGGGGGAAGAGAGATAGAAGGGAGGGCAGACTAGGGGAAGGGGTATTCAGAATGCATGCCATCTTGGGGTGGGGAGACAGGCAAGATGGGGTGAAAATATGGAATTCAAAATCTTGTGGAAGTAAATGTTGAAAACTAAAAATAAATAAATTTATGTTTAAAAAAGTAAAAAAAAAAACCCACAGGAATGCATATTTGAACCCAAGAAACCAGTTGTGTTCAATCCCTCATAAGCAAGCCTTCAGAAAATCAAGAGAACCACTCCTAAAGGGCCATCTTCTTTCCCACAGGGACCAATACAGTCTTCTAACTAAGAGGTTGAGTCAGTTGGCTTTTCCAGATACATATCTCAGAGTGATTAGATGCATCTTTGGTATCTTGGAGGCAAAGAACCTTCCCCTCTGGTAGGTCCTGCCATCAAAGCCTCAGACCCACACAGTCCACATGACTCACAGTGTCAGTGAAGGGCAAAGCATGGCTCTCCTCTCCAGGTTATAGTTCTGTGTTCCTTGGTTATGGCCTTTCCTCCAGTTTTTAATTCCGTGGCACCTTCTACACTTGCACATAGTCAGTGCTACTGTAATCTCTTGTTCCTACTGAGGTCCAGACCAGTTTCAGATTCTGTTTTCTAGGCAGCTCCTTCCCCCCAGGATTCATGAGGATTCAGGGTCCTGTGCAAGCTTCTCTCCCAGTCTATTTGTAGTTCAGTGTCTCCATCTCCATCTGGCTTCTTGAATCCCTCAAGGTCCTCTTTATTTGGAAGCAGTTCCACATATACATACATACATACATACATACATACATACATACATACATACACACATACACACACACATATATATATACCATATATTATATATGTGTATATATTTACATGTGTGTATATATATGTGTGTGTGTATATATACACACACACACACACACACACATGCATTTATATGGAATTCCTCAAGGTCTCCTTTATTTGGAAGCAGTTCCACATTATATGTATATGTATGTGTATGTATATGTGTATATGTGTTTATATATGTGTGCGTATATATGTATAAATATCTGCTACTTCCAGAAGAAAGAATTTGTTTAATGGTGGAATTTTAGTCAGAATCACAAACAGAGGCAGAAATATGGAGGTGGGAGAAGGGAAAGGGGAGGAAAGCTTCAGGTGAAATAGATAGAGGTGCCAGTGGTTTTCCTGACACCTACGTCAACCTTCTAGGAGCTGGGGTGGGTGTTGAGCAATTAGAGTAGAAATGAGCTGACTCAGAGTGACAGCACGCAATGTGTCATCTCTTACACCATGGCCTGGATTTGAACCACAGTAAGGTTCCTGTCCCCTAGGGACACCTTCCAGAACCTGTTGACCTAGGTCCAAGTTAAGATCTCTCTACAGAAGGAAAAAGGAAGAGGAAATTAGTTGGAACAGTAGCAGGATGGACTTAGGTTGAACATAAGCAAGGTTTGTTGCAAGAAACCAGGCAGGTATTGGAGGGAAGGGGTGGAGTTTCCTTCCCTGGGGATCTGGAAGAACAGGCTGAATTGTCTCATCTGTTTCAAGCATGATTGGCTGTTAGAGGGAGAAGGGGACAGACTAGGCTACCTGTGAACGTCCCTTCTAAGCCTTAAGTGCCATCAGGTTTGGATCTTGCACCTCACAAGGGAGAGTGGACCGAAGATAACTTGGGATTTTAGTTGGACCAGGAGAGTGAATAGTGTGTTTGTGTGGTAGGGAAAACTGGATTTGGGACATTAGGGCTCAGGTATCCAATTTTACTCCAAGACGGAGAAGGAAGGGCTAGCCATCAGTTCATCTGAAAACCTGGCGGGAGAGAAAGGATAGTAGTTTGCAATCTGCAAGTTGACAGTATGACATGTCTGCTAAAAAAAAATCTATGGGAATCCTAGGCTTCATTAAGAGAAGCAGTTGCGTTAAGAAGGACACTGATGTGGGCAGCTAGGTGGCACAGTGGATAGAGCACTGGCCCTGTAGTTAGGAGGACCTGAGTTCAAATCTGGTCTCAGACTAGACATTTGACATTTACTAGCTGTGTGACCCTGGGCAAGTCACTTAACCCTGTTTGCCTCCCCCCAAAAAAGAGCACCAACAGAAGAGTGTCCTCATGATGGCAACCAAGATGGAGAAGGTCCTCTAGCTTATGCAATAAAATAAGAGTGCTGGCTGAGCTGAAGGAACATGGGCTCTTCAGCCTGAAGGGAAGACTTGGTTACTGATGTCAAGCATTTGAAGGACTGTCATGCAAAATAGGAAGTAGATTTTCGTTCCTTGGTCTCAGAGAGCAAAAGTAGGAGCAACAGGTGTAAGCTTCAAGAAGCCAGATTTAGGCTTGATACAAGGAAAAACTTTTATGAAATATACTAATCTGCCCCAGGAAATAACGGATTTTCCCTCATTGTCTTCATCTGATACCCTGGCCTTCAACAAGAGGTTGGATGAACACTTGTTAGAGATAGATCAAGCATTTATTAGGCACCTACTATATACCAGGCACTTTGACTGGTATTTGGGGATACAATGACAAAAGTGAAACAGTATTTGCCCTTGAGAAGCTTACATCCTAGCCAAAGGAAACAATGTGTATAACCACATGCAAAGTAGATACAAGATAGTTGGGGGAAGGGTTTTGCACCTGGAGGGATCAAGAAAGACTTCATGTAGAAGGTGGCACTTGAGACTAGCCTTGAAGGAAACTAGAGGTTATATGAGGTGAAGAAGGAGGGTGCTCTAGGCTTGAGGAACAACCTATGAAAACACATGGAGATGGGAGGTGTAGAGAGGCACGTACAAGGTAAGAAAGCCAGATCTTAATATCACTGATAACCATGATGGTGTGGTTATTGATCTAGAGACAGACAGTTTGGAGAATGAAGTCAAGTGGGCCTTAGCAAGCACCGCTAACAATAGTGGAGATGATGGAATTCCAGCTGAGCTATTTGAAACCCTAAAACATAATGCTATTAGAAGACTGCACTCAACAAGCCAGCAAATTCGAAAACATAACAGTGGCCACTGGATTGGAAAAGATCAGTTTATGTCCTGATCCTAAAGAAGGACAGTGCCAAAAAATAAAGTTACCAAACAATTGCACTTATGTCATGGGCCAGCAAGGTTATGCTTAAGATTCTGCAAGCTAGGCTTCAGCAATATGTGAACTGAGAATTACCAGAAGAGCAGGCTGGTTTTAGAGGAGGCAGAAGAACTAGAGACCAAATTGTCAACATTCATTTGTTAGATTATGGAGAAAGCGAGAGTTCCAGAAAAACATCTACTTCTGCTTCATTGACTACACTAAAGCCTTTGACTGTGTGGATCGCAATGAAATGTGGCAAGTCCCCAAAGAGATGGGGAGTACCAGATCATCTTACTTGTCTCCTAAGAAACCTGTATGCAGGTCAAGAGGCAACAGTTAGAACCGAACATGGAACAACTAACTGGTTTAAGATTGGGGAAGGGGTATGACAAGGTTGTATATTGTCACCTTATTTAACATATGCAGAGTACATCATGGGAAATGCCAGAATGGATGGATTAAAAGCCAGAATTAAGGTTGCTGGGAGAAATACCAACAATCTCAGATAAATGCATGTGAAACCACTCTGATGGCAGAAAGTGAAGAGGAATTAAGAGGCCTTTTGGTGAGAGTGAAAGAAGAGAGTATAAAAGTTGGCTTGAAGCTTAGCATTAAAAAAAACTAAGATCATGGCAACTGGTCCCATCACTTCCCAGCAAACAGAGGGAGAAGAAATGGAAGCAGTGTCAGAGTTTATATTCTTGGACTCAAAGATCACTGTGGACAGCAAGTACAGCCATGAAATTAAAGGACACTTGCTCCTTGTGAGGAAAGCTATGGCAAATCTGGACAGCATACTAAACAGCAGAGGCATGACCTTGCTGACAAAGGTCCATATAGTCAAAGCGGTAGTTTTTCCAGTAGCAACATATGGCTGTGAGAGTTGAAGCCACGCTTTTGAATTGTGGTCCTGGAGAAGACTTCTGAGAATCTCTTGGACAGCGAGGAGGCCAAATCAGTTAATACTTAAAGAAATGAATTCAGACTATTCACTGAAAGGACAAATACTGAAACTGAAGCTTAAATACTTTGGTCACATAATGAGAAGACTGGGCTCATTGGAAAAGATCCTGATATTGGGAAAGATTGAAGACAAAAGGAGAAGGGGATGGCAGACAATGAGAGGGAGAGATAGTGTCATGGAACCAACCACTATGAATTTGGACAGACTTTGGGAGATAGTAAAGGATAGAAGGGCCTGGCATGCTATGATCCATGGGGTCATAAAGGATCATGCATAACTGAACAACAATAAAAGCAAAGCCAGTAATGTGTATGTAAAGGTGAGTAATGTTGAATGAGCCCGGAAAAATAAGATGGGACCAGGTTGTGAAGAGTTTTATATGACAGAGGAGTCTATATTTGATAAATGGGGAATCACATGAAATTATTGAATAGGGGAGTGACTTTGTCACTTCTGTACCTCAGGAAAATCAACAGAGCAGCTGTATGGAGAATAGATTAGAGTGGAATATGATCTGAGGCTTGAGTTAGGAGGCAGCTGTAGTTAGTCCAGGAAAGAAGTGATAAGGATCCAGTCTAGGGGTGATTGAAACCTGTGGGAGTAGAAAGAAAGGGACATATGTGGAGGTGAGGAATAATAACATTTTGCTTCTGATTGAGTATGAGAGTGAGGGAGAGGGAAAGACGTCTTGGGCAGTTATAGGCTGGGCCAGTTGCCTTGAATTCCCTGCCAACTCTCAGATCCTACAGTTTTTACCTTTTAGCCAAATTGCGTTTGATGCAGTGAAAACATGCCCCGGGAAGTGATTTCTGTATCTTTGTCCGTTAAGCTCTATCATCAAGAACATACATTTCAGCAACAACATTTGCCGGTAGAGGTTTAAAGACATGATATTTTATCATACTTTTCATTAAAGATGTAGGGAAAGTCCACTTTTAGGTGCCAAATTATGGTTTCTGGGACTGCCCTAGGCCTCTTAGTTATTGAAAATTGAAAGTGAAAATCTAGGTTTTTTCCCCCCTTAGAAAATACAGTGATTTACCTAAATTTTTCTGTCCCGTCTCCTGAAGAGTTTTAAATTGTGTGTCTTCTGTCTTATAAATTTGCTGAGGGAAGGCAATGACTTTTACACATAACATCTCTTGCTCTGAAGAACAAGAATAAATTGTTTTTCAATTTGGTACTAGTTAAGCTTAATTATGAGGCCCGGACCACTTACTGCCTGAGGGACCTCAGCCCCATGACTTCCCTTTCTCAAGCCCCAGAGGGTAAAACTAAATGATCTCTGAAATTCCTTCCAGTTCTGACATTCTCCATTCTAAAGAAATAAGCAGAAGGAGATTGTATATGTAGTATTGGAGAGGTGTAGTTTAGTGAAGAAGGACAGAGACTGAGTTTAAGAGGGGAAATTTAGGGAAAATTTGAAGAAGATTCTCCAGGTCTGGATGGTCCATAGTCTACTTCCTGGTCCTATGAAAGGAAGTTGAAAGGAAGGAGAAGGGTGAATTAGAAATTCCTTGAGGGCAGGGACCATCTTTTGCCTCTTTTTTTTTTTAAACCCCAGAGCTTAGAACAGTGGGCAGAATGGGGCAGCTAGGCGGTGCAGTGATTAGAACACCCAGCCTTGAGTCTGAAAGACCTGAGTTCAAATCTGGCCTCAGACACTAGCTGTGTGACCCTGGGCAAGTCACTTAACCTTGTCTGCCTTGGTTTCCTCTTCTGTAAAATGAGTTGGAGAAGGAAATAGCCCCAAATGGGGTGATGGACATGACTGAAACAACTAAACAACGATTTAGAACAGTCCCTGGCCCATAGTAGGCTTGGAAGTGAAAGGATTAAAGGATGAATTAGGGAGGAAGGATTGAAGAGGAAGATTATGGAAGGAAAAGGTATTTTGGCTGGACAAGTCAAGACAAGGAAGAAAAGAACAATTAGAAGGTTAAACAAACTCATAGAATGGACTGATGAGTGGAGCAAATTGGTGAAATAGGTAAGAAGTTGGTGCAAGAGGAAGAGGAGGGTGGGGTGGTATAGCTGTGGAGTTGAGATTAAGGAAAGGAGGTTAAGTGAGATCTTCAAATTATTAAGAAGTGTAATTGGATAGAAAAAGTTTAGCCAGATTAAAGGGGCAGCTAGTTGGCTCAGTAGATAGAGCACTGGGTTTGGAATCAGGGAGACTCATCTTCCTGAGTTCAAAGCTGGTCTTGGATACTTACTAGCTGGAAGACTCTGGGCAAATCACTTATACCCTATTTGCCTCAGTTTCCTCATCTGTAAAATGATCTAGAGAAGGAAATGGCAAACTGCTCCAGTATCTCTGCCAAGAAAACTCCTAAAAGGGTCACCAAGTTTAGTCGACTAAACAACAATAACTTAAGGTCGAGAGAACCAAGCAGTTAAAAAACAAACAGCCAGTAGGGAGAGGAGGAGGAAGAATTGTGCAATGCCTGACATCAAACTTGCCATGTTTGTGTTTCTGCCATGGCCTAGTGGGTGTTATCTATGGGCCAAGTGTAGGCTGATCTCACTCTGGCAGGGGAAGGTGAAGGGTCCGGAAGGACACCTTTACATACACCAGGTTCTTAGGGACAATGAAGTATTCATAAGGAAAATGGAATCAAAGTTTCAGTGGGAGTTGGGGCAGGGGAGGGAACTGAGGTGGAGGAGAGGAACATTTGTCAGGGGGTTGGATTGTGGAAATGTTTACATAGAGAAGAAAGGGCGGAGAAAGAACCTGCTGATTGGAGGTTGTGCGTGAACAGGAAGGAGCTGGATGCTCTGAGGAGGAGAAGGAGGAAGCTACTTATTCTCCCAAGAATATCATGGAACCATGGAAGCTATTGAGAAAGAGCATCCAGGGAGGGTCAGGAGAAGAAGAGATGAGTGGAGTAGTTGGTGATGCCTGCTTGGGGGGGACTGAGGAAACACTTTGTCAACTTATTAACAACAGCAGAGAAGTCTCTTGTCTTCCCTGGGCATGTACCCAATACATAACAGAGAACCTCTCAAGACTTATCAAAATATATGACAACCACCCATTTATGGTGATTCATGTGGGTAGAGATGATACTGCTAGAAGGAACCTACATACCAACGATTGTGAAGTCTTAGGCAAGAAACTGAAGACCACATGGGCACAGGTTTTCCTTACTGTTAGCCATTGAAGGCAAAGGATGCCAAAGAGAAAGACTGAACAAGATGGTGGTGTCTAAAAGTAGACTTCTGGATCATGGCTTACAATACAGGGTTTGTAGGTCCCCCCCCCCAAAGCTGAAGATTACCTAAAAATGGCTTGTAATATTTAGATTCAGCTAAATAGAATGGTGGACAGAATGTTGGACTTGGAGTCAGGAAGACCTGAGTTAAAATCATGCATCAGGCACTTACTAGCTATGTGACCTTGGGCAAGTCATGTAATCTCTCAGGATCAGTTTCCTTATCTGTAAAGTGGGACTAATTATAACATCTACTTCATAAGGTTGTGGTGAGGATAACACATGTAAAGCACTTTGCAAACCTGAAAGTGATATGTAAAAGTCAGCCATTATTGTTATTAAATGAGATAATAGATGTAATCTACTATCAGGGTCACACAGCAAGTAAGTAAATGGGATAATACATGTAAGAGCAGCTGAGTGGTACATTGGATAGAGCACTGGGCCTGGAGTCAAGAAGAGCTAGAATAGATTTCAAAAGGTTCAGAGGAAGGAAAGATAGGATGTCATGGACATCAGATGAAGTTATTCCAGGAGGGATGGGAGATGCTCAAGAAGGAAATTCTTAAACACACCAAGAGAAACAATTTCAATGAGGAGGAACATATGATTTGTCTCAAGAACCCAATGTGTATGCCTAAGGGAACTCACCAAACTACTTAGATTTTACAAAAAAAAAAATGTACAGGAGCAGCTAGGTGGTACACCAGCCCTGGAGTGAGGAGGACCTGAGTTCAAATGTGACCTCAAAAAAAAAATCTGACCTCAGGCAATTACTTCATGACCTTGGGCAAGTCACTTAACCCCATATGCCAAAAGAAAGAAAGAAATGTACAGAAGATGAAAGGAAGGACAGGTAAAAGCAGATGAATACAAGGATGTAATCCAGTCTAGCAAAAAGCTTCAGAAATGCTCAAGTTTGTAAAAAGCTGAGGCTTGAAAAAGCACCTGAGGATAACAAAGAGGAGTTTTCAAAAGCCTTATTGGGAGAAAAAAGAGGATTGAAGAGGGGAGAGGACCTTTGGGCTAGATGAGAAGATGGTTAACTGATAACAAATAGAAAGCAAAGATGTTGGAGATTTATATTACTTCTCTTTTTTCTTCTGCCAATGAGAATGAGCTTTATACTAGAAACAAAAGAATAAATGCTTAACCCAAGATAAAGAGACATGATGAATTCTGTGGCCTGTTGTGGCCTGTTGTAGCCTAGATGAACTAACTCCATCCCTGAGTACTTGATAGAACTGGCAGGTGTGATTGCTGAAACACTCTTACGGATATTTGAAAGATATCATGGAAAATGGGAGCACGAGATCAGAGAAAAGCCCATGTTGTCCCTATTAAAAAAAAAAAGGGAAGAGATCAAATTCTGCAAACTGTGGGCTGGTGAGCTTGATTTTGATTCCTGGGAAAGTTCTAGAAGGGGTTGGTGGATGAACATCTGGAAAGGGAATCAGTGAAGCTTGGTTCTGTCAAGAATAGGTCATGTCAGACTCACCTGATCTCCTGTTTTTGACAGGGAGGGTTATTTAACTTTTAAGTGAGTGGGAATATTATAGGTATTTAAGCTAGATTTTAGCAAGGCTTTGAATAAAGGACCTCACACTATTCTTGTGGAGAAGATGGAGCCTAAATGAAAACCCATTTAGATGGATTCAGAGCTTGCTGAACGACTGGTCTCAAAGAACAGTCATCAATGGCTCAGTGTCAACTTGGCTGAGGACTTCCCTGGAGTGCCCCAGGGCTCAGGCCTTTGTCCCAGGCTATTTGGTGTTTTTATCAATGACTTTGATAAAGGCAGAGAAGGCAGGATCACCAATTTCACAGATGATTGAAAGCTGGGAGGGATTGCTAAAATGGTGGTTGATTGAATCGGAGTCCCAAAGATCTTGTCCAGCCAGAATGCTGGGTTGAACCAAATAAGATGAAATTCAACTTCACAAAGACCAGTTAGGAAAGTATGGTTAGATAAAAAAATTTTCTGAAAAAGATCTATGGGTTTTAGTGGACCAAGCTCAATATGAGTCAGCAGTGGGCTGGGGGGACCAGGAACTCTAAGACAATTTACTGGGTGACATTAAGGGAGGCCTAGCTTCCAAGAATACTCTGCCCTAGTCTGATCAATCTGGAGTATTGTGTTCAGTTCTATACAAGAAGGACAGCACTGGGGACAACCAAAGAAAATGCTCATAGCTGAGAGATGGAATGTTTTGTTCACAGAATAGCCAAGAGGCCAGTGTCACTGGATCAAAGAATATATGTCACAACAAGGTGTAGGAAAAGGGGCAGCTAGGTAGTGCAGTGGGTAAAGCACCGGCCCTGGAGTCAAGAGGACTTGAGTTCAAATCTGGCTTCAGACGCTTGACATTTGCTAGCTGTGTGACCCTAGGCAAGTCACTTAACCCTGATTGCCTCACCCCCCAAAAAAATTATAATAAGGTATAGGAAGACTAGAAAGGTAGAAGGGGGCTAAGTTATGAGGGGCTTTGAACACCAAACACAACATTTCATATTTGCTCCTGGAGACGACCAGAAATAGGGGCTGATCAGACCTGAGCTTTAGGAACATTGCTTTAGCTGCTAATTGGAGGATGGTGGGGAGAGACCTGAGGTGGTAGACCCACCAGTAGGCTATCAGGTTTGGCTTGCATTGGGCAGCCGCGGGAGTCCCTTCCAGTTCTCACAGGTTATGTGTCTACAATTCCGCCCTTCCCAGCTCTAATGAGACTGTAGTTATTTAGTTGTTTTTCCATCATGTCCAACTCTTCAAGACCCCTTTTAGGGTTTGCTTGGCAGAGATACTGGAGTGGTTGTCCATTTCCTTCTGCAGCTCATTTTACAGATGAGGAAACTGAGGCAAATAGAGTTAAGTGAGTTGCCCTAAGTCACACAACTAGTCAGTGTCTGAGGCTGGATTGGAACTCAGATCTTCCTCACTCCAGGCCCAGTAGTCTATCCATTGTGCCACCTGGCTGCTCCAATGAAATTAGGGATTTTGACTCCAACGCAGGTGCTCTATGCACTGTGTGACCCAGTGAGATTAGGGATTAGAGAGCAGGGCCGAGAGACCTCACTACATTGTCCTTGGTTTCGAAACCTGCTTTTGGGTTTATGTACCTATGCCAACCACGAGGGGGCAGCAGAGTCCTAGGTCGAAATACTCTACAAAGAGTTAGTGGCAGCCATATTTGGAGATTAAGCTTATCCCTTCTAGACCCCTCTCCTACCCAGGGCCACTCCTTTTGCAGGCTCCTCGGGGCCCATAGGGCCTGTGCTCTCTGCCCTTTGGATCTTTCCTCGATATTCTTTGACCAGTGTTGTTACCAGTGGTGTAGACCAAGACCTATGGTGAGGACCTGGATTTGACCCTCCAGCTCCCTGAGGTTGTGCTTTGAGTGGGTCCTTGCTTTCTTTGGTCTTAGCTTCTTCCTCTATGTAAAGAGAGGGTTGACTTGGATGAACCCAAAGATGACCCCGTCCAGCTCAAATCCCTGGACACAGTGGAGCCACAGGGATGATGGCAGAGTGAAAAGGAAGAGCACTGACTGGTTGGGAGCTGGAGGCTATTGATTTGTAGTCTGGCGCTGCTATTTCCTGCCCATGGGACCTTGGGCAGACTGCTTAACCCCTCTGGGCTTCAGCATTCACCTCTGCAAAATGAGGCTTTGGACCGGATGACCTTGGAGGTCCCTCCCTGTTCTAGATCTATAATTGTCTTATAATCAGGTTACTCCTGTGCAACATGAGGTCCCCCTTCCCAGATAACAGTCCTACCGTATTTACTAAGTCTTCTAGGAGCAGCATGGGAAAGGTTCTAGGAGTGGGAATCTTGGTCTCCGGAAGGGCAATTGGAGAAGGTCTTTGAGGGCCCCGGGGCAGTGCAGGAATCCCCTTTGGATTCTATGAACAGGTGACTGAGTCCTGTGGAGGACCACCCTTGGATAGGGCTGAGTGAAGAAGGATGGGAGCACCATGGCTGGCACACAACAGGTGCTTAATAAATGATTGATTGATGGATGGGAAGGTATAGGAGGCCATGATCTTCTAGGAGGCCACAGTCACCGCTGTCTCCTGTTTGCTACCGCACCCAACTAAGCTTCATAAATGTGTGGGATTCTGGCCTGGCTCTGAACCCTTCCAGCTCTGATGGCTGAAGGAAGAGATGGGTTCAGTTCTTGCTAGGGGGCCATGGGAGCTGGGAGCTGGGGGGACGGAGATCTTACCATTCCCCCCTTTAGTCCCTAGTCTGAGGCTGAGTTGGGAGGAGGTCACGGGCTAAGCTTCTTGGGGCAGCATGGAGTTCTCTCCTGTCCTATCAGCTCTCCCTCTATGGACATTTTCCTTGTTCCTCTCTGTCTCTCTGACCCCTTATCCTAAGCTTCTCAATGTTCCCTGGACCAGGTCGTAGTTACACAGGATCTTTGAGCTGGAAAGAATATTAGAACAGAGGATGCCAGAGCTGGGAGGGCCCTTAGAACACAGAATGTCAGAGCTGGGAGGGCCCTTAGAACACAGAATGTCAGAGCTGGGAGGGGTCTTAGAACACAGAATGTCAGAGCTGGGAGGGGCCTTAGAACACAGGATATCAGAGCTGGGAGGGCCCTTAGAACACAGAGTGTCAGAGCTGGGAGGGACCTTAGAACACAGAATATCGAGCTAGGAAGTTAGAACACAGAATGACAGAACTGGGAGGGCCTTTAGAACACAGAATGTCAGAGCTGGGAGGGCCCTTAGAACACAGGATGTCAGAGCTGGGAGGGCCCTTAGGACACAGAGTGTCAGAACTGGGAGGGCCTTTAGAACACAGAATGTCAGAGCTGGGAGGGCCCTTAGAACACAGGATGTCAGAGCTGGGAGGGCCCTTAGGACACAGAGTGTCAGAGCTGGGAGGGGTCTTAGAACACAGAATGTCAGAGCTGGGAGGGGCCTTAGAACACAGGGTGTCAGAGCTGGGAGGGAACTTAGAACACAGAGTGTCAGAGCTGGGAGGGAACTTGGAACACAGGGTGTCAGAGCTGGGAGGGGCCTTAGAATACAGAATATCAGAGCTGGGGGGACCTTTAGAACATAGAATGTCAGAGCTGAAAGGGTCTTTCATCCCTTCTAATCCAACCCCCTCACTTTAAGCAGAGGAACCTGAAGCCCAGAGAAGGAAGCTACTTGCCACGAGATTCGAGCCATTTGCTGGCAAAGCAGGGCCCCAAAGGCTGGTTTTAGCTTCCCCCTCCAACTTTCTTTCCACTTCTCCTCTTGGCTTCCTCATGCCCCTACCTCCCTTGCCAACAAGCAGGGTGTGGGGAGCCAGTCAAGCTGACAGCCCTACCCCTGATCCTATTATCAGCCTCCAGGGGTGTGACAGTGGTAACAGAACGCCCTGTAACTCTCCTGTCTCTGCCACCCTCACCCCTCACTTCCCCTTCAAAAGCCTTTCCTGACCGTTCCCAGACTCTCAGCTGCACCCAGCATGTTGGCCTGGTCTTGGGTGGGAGGGATTTGGCCATGAGTCCCCTCCCTGACCTGGGAGTCCCAGCTCCGGTGAGAAGCCTCTGTAAGATGCACCTCAAATAGCTCCTCCAGCCAAGTTTCTCTCAGGCCCCCAGTGATCTCAAAGCACCATCTGAAGCAGCCCCCTCCTCCTTTAGGTGTGGCTCCTGGCTATGCTTCAAAGAAGGAAAGGGAGCTTAGGTGAAAGGAAAGGGAAGACAAAGCTGGGGGACACTGGGGTCCAAAGAGGGTGCAGCAAATGTGGGCTTAGCCATGGGCTGGGGACCCCTGAGTGACTTAAGGACTTCTAGGTGGATGCTGGGCATGGGGGGTAGGAAGGGGCAGGAGAGGTTGACTAAGGTCTCTGAGGACCCAAACAGTCTACCTCAGTTTCCTCACTCAGGCCTTCCTACCAAGACCAGCCCCTAAACTGCACTTGGAGCTGACAGTTAACCAGGGCCTAAATAAACTGGAGTCCCAGTTTACAGAATAGACAGAAAACATTTAGTCAGGACATTGGGGTGGATTCCAGGATGAATTGGAACTTAATGGAGGATTTGAGTAGGAGAGAGGGCATACTAGGCATAGGGCACCCCCTAGCAAAGGCATGGCCAACCTCTCCCATCTGCCTCCCAAATCCAAAGGCCCTGCCTAATTTATCTTTGTTTCAGTGAACTGGTTCTTGGAGGCTGGCCCTCAGCCAGGTTGGGGGATTGGGTCATAGGCCCAGGGCTTCCCAGCCCCGAGGCGAGTGGGGCAGGGGCAGCCCCCTCAACTCAGCAGTAGATCAATAAAATGAAAAGTAGATGAAGGCAGAGAGTAAGAGATGGGAGGGGGGTGGTACCGTTCCACCAGGCTTTCAACAAAGCACTGGGTTTGAATCTCGGCTCTGCTATTCACTAGTTGGGGGACCTTTAGACCCTCCCAGGGCCTCACTTTCCTTCTCTAAAGGTAGTATGAGGGAATGGGACAACGTGGGTTCTGAGGCCTGTGGAAACTCTAAAACATATGCTCCCACAGGCCAGGTGCCTCCCCAAAGCTTCTCAGGTTTACAGGCAAGGGTCAGTATGATTGTTGACTCGGCTAATGGGCTACTGTCTGCAGGCTGACATTGAAGTGGCATCGTTACAGGATAAACTTGCCGCTTCGCTTCCGGGGCCTCAGCTGAGGCCTGGCTGGGAAGCCCCGGAGCTGGCTTTGCTCCCATTCCCTGCCTTGTCGATTGTCTCCCTGGCACTGCCCTCTGTGGATGTGTGTGAATCAATCTCTCTGTCTCTCCCTCTCTCTCTGTCTCTCTCTGTCTCTCCTTCCCTCTCTGTCTCTCCTCTCTGTCTGTCTCTCTCCTCTCTCTCCCTCTCTCTCTCTCTTTCTCTGTCTCTCTCTCCATCTCTCTCTCTTTCTTTCCCTTTCTCTTTCTCTCTCTTTTTCTCTCTCTCCTCTCTGCCTCTCCCCCCCCCATTTTCTCCAGCCTGCTGGTGTTGCTGGCATCGCCTCATACCCAAACACATCCTCTCACCAGCTCCTTGAGAATGCCAGCCTGCGTGCTCTGGGAATGTTGGTTTGGCGAAAGCAGGCAGATTCCCTGAAGGTGGGGGATGGGGTTGTTTGGGAGGTGTAGAGAGGCTGAGATTGGGTGGGGATGGGAAGATCTCCATGGGACCTTCCTCTGAGGATGCTCACCCCCATGTGAGCAGACCCTGCCTGGTTATTTTTGTCCTCCTAGGGCATGCAGGCAAGGAGGGAGAGGAGAATTTACTCTTCTCATTAATGCTCCTCTGGAACATTAATCAGCTCATTGTAATTATGTTTAACACTCAGCCCTAATTGTTTACTTGTGAAATAATCCAGTCTACCAGGTCTCTTACTTAACCTTAGTGCCAGAGCCCTGGAGGCTAAGCCGCCTGGCACCTCTACCCCAGGGCATTACTGCACCAGGAATTCCCCCTGCCCAGTTGCAGGAAAGGGATGATTGTAAACCAAAGGCAGAGGTGGGAATCTGGGAGCAGAGGAGGGGGAGTCACATTAATGGGGGAATTGACTGATTCCTTGGAACATGTTAACAGGGAACTTTGCTGACCTGGATGGGAGAACCAAGTCTCTGCTATGCCACTTGTTAGTCTGGTAACCTTGGATAAGTCGCTTCCCATCTGGACCTGTTTCCCCATTTATACAATGACGAGTTTGGGCTGCATGATCCCTGTGGTCTCTTCTGGTTCTAAAGCTTTTTTCCTGGCACAGGCATCCCAGGCACAGTCAGCAGGCGAGCTGGCTCCTTTGAGGCCGTGGCCCCAGGGCTGGCCAGAGGCCAGTGGCTGCTCAAGTGTTGGCACTGTCAGTGCCTGCCCCCATCCTTCCTTCCTTCTTCATTTGTGTGTGAAAATGGATGGATGTGAGGACAGAGGCTGGCCTGCCCGTTGAGAGTGGGGGTGGGAGCTGAGACTGGAGAAGGTAAGACCTGGGAGGTAACGTTCCATATATGGTCCCTCCCTCTTCCTGCCCAAGATCACTTTCCAACCCTGGAAAGTCTTGTTTGCTCTCTTTGAATCCTAAGGGCTGGAGGCCAGGATAGTGAAGTAGGCTTCCGGGGTCCACTCCAGTCTGGAGCTTATAAGATTGTGGGATTTAGAACAGGGGAATTGGTGTTAGAAAAAAGAATTTAAGAGCTAGGAAGGCCCTTAGAACAGAGAATGTCAGAGCTGGGAGGGCCCTTAGAACAGAGAATGTCAGAGCTGGGAGGGCCCTTAGAACAGAGAATGTCAGAGCTGGGAGGGCCCTTAGAACACAGATGTCAGAGCTGGGAGGGCCCTTAGAACACAAATGTCAGAGCTGGGAGGGCCCTTAGAACACAGAATGGTAGAACTGGGAGGGCTCTTAGAACACAATATCAGAGCTGGGAGGGCCCTTGGAACACAGAATGTGAGAGCTTAGCATATAAAGAGCTTAGGATATAAGATGTCAGAGCTAGAAGGGGCCTTGGAGATCATCTAGTCCCAACCCCTCATTTTACTGATGAAGAAACTGAGGACCAGAGTTGTCCAAAGTTCCAATGCAGACAATGGCCCATGGAAATAATTTACCCCAGAGTCTGAGAGCCCCTTACCTGCTGGGAAGGGAAAGGGAGAGTGGGGAAGGGTCAGCCATGGCTCTCCATACTCTAGGCCTCACTTTTCTCTTCAGCAGAATGGAAACTCCCCAGAAATCAGTCCCATGCCCTGAGATCTGTGGGTCAGCAGAGTTTGGGATTCACCCTCTGTCCCAGGAGGCAGGGGACCCTGTCTGGGCCCAGACCATTGACAGCAGCCTCTGCCTTCCCTGGCTGAGAGGTTGTTTTCACATTCCTGAGGCCTGTGTCACCCTCACCACTACTGCTGGCCAATGGCCTTCACTTCCTTCCTCTGCTCTATTTGCTGGAGGGGCTGGGAAGCCTGACTATGCTCATTTCTCCCTTCTCCTCCCCCACTCTAGGGCTTGAGCTCTGTATGACCCAGAGGGAAGTGGGGGAACAATGAAGATTCCCTGGTCTTTTTCCCCCGGGATGGCTTAGAATTCTAAAGGATTTGCTCCTGGCTATAGGTGGTCCCGATAACCTCTTCCTATGTTGGTCCACATTTTATTATCTCCAAGGCAGGCTTGGAAAAAATGATGCCCCTCTGAGGCTGAGCACCCTCCTTAAAGTGGGCTGGTCCAGTCCTAGGAGCAGCCAACCCATATCCCTTCAAGAATAGGACCCACAGTCTCCAACAGTCTGTGCATCTTTCTCAGTGTCTTACCCAGGCTTGGGCACATAAGGAGTTTTCCACAGACCGTTGATGGATTGAAATGAAGAGCAGACCATGGGGCAGGATTGTCTGAGGCTCCGACCATCCCGCCAATACATCTCCTGGGAGGTCAATGAGAAAGACAGAAGCTCCATATAAACCAAAATATTTGTAGTGAGACTTTTCTTGGAAGCAAACAAAGCAGATGCCCATGGATTGGGGAATGGCTAAATAAGATGTGACATGGGAATGTAAAGGAATATTACTGGGGTATAGCGGCAGCTGAGCCTGGAGTCAGAAGGACCTGGGTTCTTCCAGTCCAATCTCAGATACTTACTAGCTGCGCGATACTAGCCAAGTCACTAAACCTCTGTTTGCCTCAGTTTCTTCAACTGTAAAATAGAAATAACAATAGCACCTCTCTTAGAGTTGTTGTGAGGCTCAAATGACATGATAATTGTAAAATGCTTAGCATAGTGTCTGGCACACAGCAGGTGCTTAATAAATACTTGCTTTGGGGCAGCTAGGTGGCGAAGTGGATAGAGCTCTGGTCTTGGAATCAGGAGGATCTGAGTTCAAATGTGGCCTCAGACACTTGACACCTATTAGCTGTGTGACTGTGGACAAGTCACTTAACCCTGATTGCCTCAACAAACAAACAAACAAATAAATAAATGCTTCCTTCCTTCCTACATGTTATTGTGGATTAGTTTCAGTAACGTCTGACTCTTCATGACTCCAGTAGGGGTTTCCTTGGCAGAGATACTGGAATGGTTTGCCATTCCTTCTTCAGCTCATTTTATAGATGAGGAAACTGAGGCAAACAGGATTAAGCAATTTGCCCAGGGTCACACAGCTAGTAAGTATCTGAGTCCAGATTTGAACCCAGGTCTTCCTGACTCTAAGCCTGGCACTCTATCCACTGAGCCAGGTGCTAAATAAATGCTTATTCTCTCCTTCCCTTACTGTTATAAGCAATGAGAAATATGGGTTCTTCCCTGGCATCTTTGGAGTAAGAAAGAAGAAACACTGTTGGTCCCGGGGTAGGAGGAGGTGCAGCAAGAGCTAGGTTATTGGATCTACCTTGCCTCCCACCCAGACACTGTGTGGCTTTGAATGTGTGCTGTTTCTATCCCTATCTTCTGATCTTGGGTGAAGGAATGCTGGAGACGTAGAACTGTTAGAGGTTCCCCTCAGCAACCAGAACCAGTGGCAGCAGGAGAAGCCAGCCACAAGGGGCAAATTACTTGACCTAGCCCAGGAATGAATGTATTGATTCCAGCAGCTGAGAGACCAGGTCTTGCCATCAAGGGCTGTGCCACATGCACAAGTAAACTTGGGTGGGAAGGCAGGGGATGGGGGGAGGTTTTGTAGCAGCCTCTTTAAGTCTGAGTCAGTGGGCAGCTAGGTGGCGCAGTGGATAGAGCACCAGCCCTGAAGTCAGGAGGATCTGAGTTCAAATCTGGTCTCAGACCAAACACTTGACACTTACTAGCTGTGTGACCCTGGGCAAGTCACTAAACCCCAATTGCCTAAAAATAAAAATTAAAAAAAAATTAAGTCTGAGTCATCCACAAGAAGCAAGACATTTATAGCAGCACCATTTGTAGTAGCAAAGCTGGACACAAAGTAGATACTATTGACTGGTGAATGTCTAAACAAATTATCATGCACAAACATGATGGAATATTGTTAAGCTGTAAGAAATAACGAATATGAGGAATGAAGAAAAGCATGGAAAGACTTACAGGGACTGAAACAGATTGAAGTAAGCAGAACTGAGAAAATTACACACACACACACACACACACACACACACACACACACACACACACACACACTGACTTCCACAATGTAAATAAAAAGAACAACCCCAAAACAACTGAAAGTGAATGTTGAAGAATTACAAAGAACCAGCATGGCCCTAAAAAAGAGATATGAGAAGACACTATCCTTCAACTCCTTTGTAGAGGTGGAAGCAGATGTGGAACATCACACATATTTTCAGATTTTTCTCAATGAATTGATCAGTTTTGTTGATTTTTTTCTCTTTTTCTTCTTTTTTCCCCCTAAAAAATGTCTTTGTTATATAGAATGGCTCTCTAAAAGGGAGGAGAGGCGAAGAAGGGGAAGGATAGTGGCAGAAATTTAAGAGCTATAAAAACAAAATATATCAATAAAAGTTATTTTTTAAAAAGTTTGATTCCATTCTCTCCAGGAACTAAGTGGATGAATAAAAGGGAGTGCATATTCAGTCCTTGCTATGGCTTGCCAGTAAATTTTCCTTTGTAAAAAGCAAAAAAAAAAAAAGACATTTATGAATCATACAGAGAAGCATGGGGAGACAGATGCAGAGTGAAATCAGCAGAATCGGGAAAACAATACACACAATAACTACTATAATGTATATAGAGAGAATAACAAAACGCAGGCACCTGGATACTTCTCATGGAGAAATGGCCTACAGAGCAGCTACCTGAAGGGAGAGGAGAGTGGGCCTCACTAGACTGCAGGGTGGGAGACTGGGTGTCCAGTACATAGAGTCTCCATTTGATCCTTGTACTGAGAGAGAGGACTAGAGTAGATTGGAAGAGTCCTGGATTCAAAGACAGGTCTAGTTTTGAGTTTTAATCCTTTTTTTTTTTTTGGCTAGGCAATAGGCTTAAGTGACTTGCTCAGGGTCACACAGCTAGTAAGTGTTATGTGTCTGAGGCTGGATTTGAACTCAGGTCCTCCTGACTCCAGGGCCAGTGCTCTATCCACTACACCACCTAGCTGCCCCTTGAGTTTTAATTTTGTCACTAATTTAGTGTATGACTCTGACAAGTCACATCTCTATAGGCCTCAATTTCTCTACCTGTTAAATGAGAGGGTTGGGTTAGATGACCTCTAGGGTCCCTTTGAGATCTGCCATAGTGGATCCCTTGAGTCAGGAAGACTTGAGTTCAGATTTGACCTCAGACATTTACTAGTTGTGGAAAAGTCACTTAACTGATGTCTGCCTCGGTTTCCTCAACTGTAAAAGGAGGATGATAATAACAGTACTTACCTCCCAGGGTTGTTGTGAGGATCAAATGAGATAATGTCTGTAAGCTCTATGTCATGGTGACTGGCACATAGTAGGTGTTTAATAAATACTTGTTTCCTTCTTTCCTTCCTCCCTCCTTTCCTCTCTCCTTTCCTTCCTTCCTTCCTTTCTCCCTCCCTCCCTTCCTTCTTTTCTTCCTCCCTTCCTTCTCTTATTTCCTCCCTCCCTTTCTGCCTCCCTTCTACCCTTTGTCCTTCCTTCCACCTAAAGGCCCTCTTATGCCTTATGTTCTGTATTCCAAGGTCCCTCCCAGCTGTCACATTCTGGAACCTGAGGCTCAGAGGCTCACTCATAGTTAAGTGACTTCCATGATGGTGAGGAGCAGAGCCAGGGTTTGAGCCTAGGCCCTCCAACTCCAGTGTTCTTGTCACCAGCTGGGGGGTCTCAACAGTCTGTGATCCCTTCCAACTTGGATATTCTGTGGCTCTGCCATTGCAACTGGCCCTTGGAGCAGGAGGAGCCCGCCGCCTTAGTGGAGTGTAGCAGCCAGGGATAATACAAAGCATTTTGGATGACTATGGGACTGTTGAGCAGGGGATTATGGACCCTGCACCTCTCCTTCCACAGAATCATGGAATCTGGAGCTCAAAGAGATTTTCAAGATCATTTAGTCCAGACCCTTCACTTTACAAATGAGGAAACTGAGGCCCAGAGAAAAGAAGTGATTTGCCCAAAGTTTCACAGATACAAAGTAGCAGAGACAGTATTCGAACCCAGGCCTTTTGACTCTCAATCCAATGTTCTTTCTACTACATTGCTCCAGCCCTGCCTTCCTCACACTGGGGTGACCCAGGACGCTGAGTGCTTCTTCACCCACACAGACCAAGTTTACCTGTGACCCCCCCCACCCCCAGAGCAGAAGGACACCCCAGCCCAGGAACAGGGATAGTATGGGGCTTTGTGAAAGCTGTCTCTCAGGAAGTCTCTACTTCCAGCCCCCTGCCTTTGGGCAGGTCATTACTTAAACCACATAAAAACTTGACTTGTCAGAGCTGGAGGGGGGGCACTTAGGGCACCAGGGAGGGAGACTGGGGAGTCCTACTAGAAAGAGACGGAGCAGGAATGAAACCAGGAAACCACAGTAAAAACTGAGCAGAGCAGGTCCTGGCAAGTCGCCTGTCTTTCCTCCTCCCTGACCTGAGTTTCCCTGAGACACTTGTCCCTTCTTTGCTCCAGCCCAGAGGCTCCTGGGTTACCCCAGTGGTCAATCACAGCATCAGCAGATTGAGCACCGGACTTGGGGACCTGGGCTGAAATCCCAGCTGTGCTGTTTGTCAGCTGAGTGACTGCAGGCCCTTTCAGGACCCCAGGACCTCCTCTAGGGAATGAGGGGCCCTAAGGTCTCTTCCTGCCCTGAAATCTTACAATGCCACGTGCTCGGTGATTCCTGAGGCTTGGAAGCTCCCTGCTAGCAGAAGGCTCTTTCTCCTTGGACCTCCTCAGAGAATCCAGGCTTCTCCTGTGCCCTGGGCAATGCGACAAGGAGAAATTCGAGGATGAGAATGGGAGCTTGTCCCAACCTGGATAGACAGGCTTAGCTGCCTCAGTCACTGTAATCTCTCTCCTCCGAGGCAGCTTAGCTCTTGGCATTGCCTGAGTGGGAGGAATTCCCCAGAACCACCTAGACATCCCGGTCCCCAACCCCTGATTCCCCAAATCACTGGGCCTCCTCTCCCTGCCAAGGCACTGTGGGTGGGGTAAGGGACCTGCTTTGGTGCCTTGGGGAGGGGGTGTGTTCTGGGTGGCAGCTGGGGGACAAGTTCTATTCCATGTTTGACGTCAGGAGAAACTTCTAAACAGTTAGAGGGTTCCCAAAGTAGCTGCCCCAGGAGGTGGTAAGTCCCGTGTTAATGGAGGGGGTCTCTTTGAATAAAGGCGGGCAGCTAAGTGGTACAACAGCAGCAGCAGCTAACATTTATGGAGCACCTACTGTGCTCTGAATACTGTGCAAAGCGCTTCACAATTATCTCATTTGATTCTCACAACAACCTAGGTGCTGTTATTATCCCCATTTTACAGATGAAGACACTGAGGCAGGCGGTGGTTAAGTGACTTGCCCAGGGTCACAGAGTACAGGTTTTAGAGCCGAGAGACCCTAACTCTAAACCCTGCCTCATATACTTCTTGGCTATTTGACCCTAAGCATGTCACTCAGCTTCGATGGGCCTCAGTTTCCTCATCTGTAAAATGGGGCGATAATAATAACATCTACACCCCAGGGTAGGTGCTTCATGAACCTTAAAGTGCTGTAGAAATGTGAGTTATGATTATTATTATTATTATTGTTAGAAGTGCTACAGAGGTGATGCCTGCCCCAGGACATGTTGGACATATTAAATGCTCTCTGAGGTCTCCTACAGCCCTGAAATTCTGAGATTTTACAGTGTGGGTCTGTTCTATTTTTGTCTCAGGGCCTGGTATACACTTGTACCAACAAGCGTCAGAAATGCTTATTGATTGGTCTACTGATTGGTCCTGAAAACCATGACATCTCTCCCCGCCTCCCCAGTCTCTCAGGGTAGCATAGTACCTGGTCAGGTGATGCCTTTCCTTGGAGTTTGTAGTTCTATGACCACAGAACCCGCTGGATGGTCCCTAATTCAATTCATTGGCTTCTCTCTCTAAGCACAAAGCTCTGTAAGCTTTTAGCTAATACTGTGGCTATTACTATACTTTTTTGACAAGAAAGGGGGTTGTTTCTGAAGAGAGACCAAAGGGAGTGGGATGGTGACCAAAAGAGGGCTTCTCTCTCCTCTCTTCCCTTCTCCATCCCCTCCCTTCTATCTCTCTCTCTCCTCCTCCTCGTCCTCCTCCTCCACCTCCACCTCCTCCTCTCTCTGTCTCTCTGTGTGTGTCTGTCTGTCTCTGTCTCTGTCTCTCTATCTCTGTCTCTCTTTTCTCTCTCTTCTCCTCTCTTTCTCTCCCCCTCCCATCACCTCTCCCTCCCCTCTCCTCTTCCTCCTATCCCCTTCCCCTCCTCTCTCTCTCTCTCTCTCTCTCTCTCTCTCTCTCTCTCTCCTTCCTCTCTCTCCTTCCTCTCTGTCTGTGTCTGTCTCTGTCTGTCTGTCTGTCTGTCTCTTGGTGTCTTTCTGTCTGTTTCTTCTTTCAGTCTGGACCTGGGGTTCTTTCTGTGTAGGAAACTACCCCTAGCTAGGCGGAGCCAAGATGGCTGAGTGAAAGCAGTGACTTGCTTGAGCTCTCCCCCAAACCCCTCCAAATACTATTAAAAAATGACTCTAAACAAATTCTGAAGCAGCAGAACCCACAAAAAGACAGAGCAAAACAAATTCCCAGCCCAAGACAGCCTGGATGGTTGATCAGAAAGGTATATCTCGCTGGGCTGGGAGTGGATACAGTGCAGTGTGGGCACACAGGCCACAGTGAACCTGCAGCAGGCCTCAGAGGACTGAATCTTGGGCAGCTGTAGCAGTTTCCAGACTCCTCAATCCATGAATGCCAAGGACAACTTAGAAGGTCAGTGGGAAAAGTCTGTTTCTGCAGGTGCTCAGAGAGGAAGGCAGGGTTTCAGCTCCATTCCCCAAGAGCGTGGCCCTGTGGGGGGGGGCAGCTGCTTCCCGAGCTTCCAGCCCACAGACTGAGGGGGAATCCAGTGGCTGATCAGAGAGGGATTGCAGGGATCTCTTTGCCAGTGCTGAGGCAGGAATCTCTTGCTTTGCCCGTGCTTGGATCTGGGTCACAGTTCTGGGTGGTGGTCCTGGGGTGAGGAGGAGTGCTGATGCGGTGGAACTTGTAGTGGCGGTGGAGAGGAAACCTTCCTCACAGTTCCAAGAGAGAAAAGACTGCTTATGGCCGGTCACTCAAAGACCAAAGCATAGGCCTGGAAAAGAGTAAACACCTCGACCCTTATCATACCACCTTGGAAGAACTGAAAATTTACAGATCCCTACAAGTATCTCTGAAAACAGCTATACAAACCCCCAAAGCTTGGGACAGTACATTCTCCACATTGGAAGCAGACTTTTACCTTAACAAAGAGCTTAAAACTCAAGTAGTTGGCTGGGATCATGAGCAAACCTCACAAAAAGAGTCAGACTATATTATCTTACTTTGGTGACAAAGAAGATCAAAACATACAATCAGAAGAAGACAATGAAGTCAAAGCTCCCATATCCAAAGCCTCCAAGAAAAATATGAATCAGTCCCAGGCCTTGGAAGAGCTCAAAAGGGATTTTGAGAAGCAAGTAAGAGAAGTAGAGGAAAAACTGGAAAGAGAAATGAGAGTGATGCAAGAAAATCATGAAAAACAAGTCAACAGCTTGCTAAAGGAGACCTAAAAAAATACTGAAGAAAATAACACCTTAAAAAACAGCCTAACCCAAATGGCCAAAGAGGTCCAAAAAGCCAACGAGGAGAAGAATGCCCTAAAAAGCAAAATTGGCCAAATGGAAAAGGAAGTCCAAAAGCTTACTGAAGAAAATACTTCCTTAAAAATTAGGATAGAGCAATTGGAAGATAGTGACTTTTTGAGAAATCAAGACACTGTAAAACAAATCCAAAAGAATGAAAAATTAGAAAACAATATGAAATATCTCATTGGAAAAACAACTGACTTGGAAAATAGATCCAGGAAAGAGAATTTAAAAATGATTGGACTATCTGAAAGCCATGATCAAAAAAAGGAGCCTAGACATCATCTTTCAAGAAATTATCAAGGAAAACTGCCCTGATATATTAGAACCAGAGGGCAAAATAGAAATTGAAAGAATCCACATACCACATCACACCTATCAGATTGGCCAACATGACAAAACAGGAAAATGATAAATGTTGGAGAAGATGTGGGAAAATTGGAACAGTAATACATTGCTGGTGGAGTTGTCAAATGATCCAACCATTTTGGAGAACAATTTGGAACTATGCCCAAAGGGCTACAAAAATGTGCATACCCTTTGATCCAGCAATAGCACTTCTAGGGCTATATCCCAAAGAGATCAAACAAATGGGAAAAGGACCCACATGTACAAAAATATTCATAGCAGCTCTTTTTGTGGTGGCAAAGAATTGGAAATTGAGAGTATGCCCATCAATTGGGGAATGGCTGAGCAAGTTGTGGTATGTGAATGTAATGGAATACTATTGTGCTATAAGAAATGATGAACAGGCTGAATTCAGAAAAACCTGGAAAGACTTATATGGTCTGATGCTGAGTGAAGTGAGCATAGCCAAGAGGACTTTGTACACAATAGCAGCCACGTTATGCAATGACTAATATTGTTAAACTGAACCCTTCTCAGCATTACAAGGATTTAAGACATCTCCAGAGGCCTCGGGATGGAAAATGCTGTCCACATCCAAAGAAAGAACTATGGAAATCGAATCGCTATCACTTATTTTTACCTTCTGTTGAGTTTTGTTTCATCTTTCTGATGGTTCCTCGTATTGATTTTAATTTTTACTTACAACTTCACTAACGTGAAAATATGTTTAATGGGTATGTAAATGTAAAGCCTAGGTCAGATTGTGCGCCGTCTTGGGGAGGGTGGGGGGGAGGAAAAGGGAGAAAAATTTTCAACTCAAAAGCATATGGAAGTGATTGTTGATAAATCAAAATAAATTAATTAAATTAAAAAACGTAAAATAAAATAAAAATAAAATAAAAAAAGAAAG
This sequence comes from Phascolarctos cinereus, assembly GCF_003287225.1. Classification (NCBI taxonomy): domain Eukaryota; kingdom Metazoa; phylum Chordata; class Mammalia; order Diprotodontia; family Phascolarctidae; genus Phascolarctos; species Phascolarctos cinereus. Next base: position 384,942,985 of record NW_027556098.1, read on the forward strand.
AAAGAATCCACAGATCTCCTCCCTGAAAGAGATCCCCAAAGGAAAACTCCTAGGAATATTATAGCCAAATTCCAGAGTTCCCAGGTCAAGGAGAAAATATTACAAGCTACCAGAAGGAAACAATTCAAGTACTGTGGAAACACAATCAGGATAACACAAGATTTAGCAGCTTCTACATTAAAGGACCACAGGGAATGGAATACAATATTCTGGAAGTCAAAGGAGATAGGATTACAACCAAGAAACACCTACCCAGCAAAACTGAGTATAATCCTTCAGGGGAAAAAAAGGGTCATTCAGTGAAATAGAGGACTTTCAAGCATTCCTGATGAAAAGACCAGAGCTGAATAGAAAATTTGACTTTCAAATACAGGACTCAAGTGGAACACGAAGAGGTAAACAGGAAAGAGAAATCATAAGAGACTTATTAAGATTGAACTGTTTACATTCCTGCATGGAAAGATGATATTTATAACTCATGAGACCTTTGTCAGTATTAGGGTAGTTGAAGGAAAAAAATTATATGCATGTATAGATAGATAGATAGATAGAGGACACAGAGTGAGTTGAAGATTAAGAGGTCATATCTGCAGAATAAAATTAAGGGATGAGAGAGGATTATACTAGGAGAAGAAGAAAGGGAGAGGTAGAATGGGGTAAATTATCTCACAAAAAAATAACAGAAAAGAAAAGGCGCTCTTACAGTGGAGGGGAAGCAGGGGAAGGTGAGAGGGAATGAGTGAATCTTATTCTCATAGGATTTGGCTTAAGGAGGGAATAACATACACATTCAATTGGGTATGGAAATCTGTCTTACCCTACAGGAAAATAGGGGGAGAAGGGGACAAGAGAGCAGGGGGATGATAGAGAGGAGGGCAGATTGGGAAAGGGGTAATCAGAAGGAAATACTTCTGAGGACGGACAGGGTCAAAAGAAAGAATAGAATAAATGGGAGGGCAGGATAGGATTAAGGGAAATAGAGTTAGTTTTTCACAACATGTCTACTATGGAAGTGTTTTGCATAACTGCACATGTATTGAGTTGTTTGCCTTTTCAATGAGGGTGGATGGGGAGGGAGGAAGAGAGAAAATTTGAAACCTAAAGTTTTAAAAACATATGTTTAAAAAAAATGTTTTCACATGCTACTGGGAAATAAGAAATATAGGATGGGGTATAGAAGTCTATCCTGCCCTACAGGAAAATAGAAGGGGAAGGGGATAAGAGAAGGGGAGAGATAGAAGAGAGGACAGAGTAGGGGAAGGGATATTCAGAATGCATGCCATCTTGGGGTGGAGGGAGGGGTGAGATGGGGCAAAAAATTTGGAACTCAAAAACTTGTGGAAGGAAACTACCCCTACCTGATGCAGATTGAGGCTCAGCCATTTCTGGTCTTTCAGAGTTGCTGGAAGGCACCAGGAAGTTAAGAGACTTGCCTTGACCCCACTGTTCCATGCCCAGCCTCTCTGTGAAGATGAGTCCCCTGGAGTGAGCTTAGGGGCCACAGTGGGCCATAGTGCCTGGTCTCCAATCCCTTTGCTGAGCTGTTCCCTGGACCACCAAACTCTCAGGTTGGAATGGCTTCTTTCAGATACAACTGTTTAGAACACCATGCAGACCATGCCCAATCACAGCTAGTTAGAAGGGAATAAACACTAGAACAGGGAATGTTAGAGCTGGGAGGACCCTTAGAGCATTGAATGTAGAGCCGAGAGGGCCCTTAGAACACAAGATGTCAGAGCTGGGAGGGACTTTAGAACACAAAATGTCAGAGCTGGGAGAGGCCTTAGAATATAGGATGTCAGAGCTGGGAGGGACCTTAGAACACAAAATGTCTATGTTTTGGGAGTAGGGACTTAGAACACAAGATGTCAGCAATTGTAAGGACCTTAGAACATAAGATGTTACAACTGGAAGGAACCTAACACCCATCTAGCCTAATCATCTCATTTTTCTGATTTGGAAATAAATAGGTCCAGAGAAGGGGAATTCTTCACAGAGTAAGTACCCTCTGGCCAAAGAACTCACTGAGATCTTTGCCACTCTCTCTCATTGGGGTCCTGGCGTCCCAAAACATAGGATCACACAATTTAGAGCTGAAAGATACCTTTGAAGTCAAATTCAACCTCTTCATTTTATAATGAGGAAACTCGGGGCCAGAGGTAATTTGGCCCAAATTACATGGCTGGTAATTGTCTGAAGGAGGATTCAAACCCAGGTCCATTGCTCTGTCCAGTATACTGTGTCTGAGATGAGGCTGTCTTTGGAGGTTGGGTTGGGTAGGGTTTGTGAGTACTTGAGGATCTGGGGAAGGTCTAAGAGGCCAAAAGAGGGCTCTGTAAAGTCATGAGGAGACATCTCCCCCACTTCCCAAGCTTAGGATTTTAGACAAGAGATAGATCTCCCTCCACCCCCCCATCCCTCATCCTCATGAAACCACTCCTGCCCTTAAATCTATGACTCTAATATGGGTTACATGCTGGGTGATTTCTGCTGTAGGCCCCTCATAGACCTTACAAGGCTCTGCAAAGTGCTTGGGAAATGTCTCTCTGGCTGCGTGCTCACAAACCCTGGTGGGCTGGGTGCCGCTTTCCAGTACTGGTCCTTAGGCCTGGCTCCTCAGTCATGGATGGAAGTCTGGATTCCCCAGAGAACAGTAGGGCCTCTGCTCAGGATAATGCATGGTGAGGGGTGGAAAGAGGGATGTAGCTCCAGAAAGCCCTGGGCACTGCCCCAGAACTAGCCTTCTGGGATAGGGACAGACCCAGTCAGCTTCAGGTTGAGAATATATCCTCAGAGTGAATATGAAAGCTCTACTGGGGATCAAGACATTTCTAAAGACACCAGGCACTGGGATTGCATATAGGGGTGTGTGTTGTGTGTGGGATTGCATATAGGGTGTGTGTGTGTGTGTGTGTGTGTGTGAAATGTTTTGTACTCTACTGAGTTGGCCTATGCTGAAAGTGACTGGGCCTCAGTGGAGAAAGGGAGGGGACTGGGGGCTCTATGGGGGCCATGCCTCCCCCTCCAACCCCTTCCGGAGCCCAGCTCAGCCCACGCTGGGAGCAGCTGATCTCCTGGGTTTTGTTCATGGCACAAAGGAAGCCAGATCCCCGGGCTTAGCAATGAATGGTAGGGGGCCATGGGGCAGCCCTGGCTGGCTCAGCCTTCTTCTCTCATTGTCCCCAAAGCCCCATGAGCTCAAAGCTTCCCATTCAGAGCCTTGGCCAGCCTGGAAAAATGGGAGATCAAAGGGCAGAGAAGCCAGGACCAGGACTGGAGAGGAGGGGGAGGGAAGGAGGAGGGGAGCACCACCAAATGGAACTTAGGGAGAGACGAGGGGGGTACTTCATGTGATCTCAGTCCCCACTTCCTGCTGTACTGCCCTCTCCTACCTACACAGACTCACATACACATTTAATATTAGAGTAAGAATATCAATTATATATTAGAGTAAAACATATCAGAGCTAGGAGGGATCTCAAAGTAAGAACTAGAAAGGACCTTAGAATCTAAGATATTGGAGCTGGTGTGGGGGTGGGGAGGTGAGGGGAGAAGAGTAGGGGGGAAAGAACCTGAGAATACAGAATGACAAAGATGGAAAGGACCCTAGAACACAGGATGTCAGAGCTGGGAAGGACTTTAGAACTCAGAATGTCAGAGCTGGGAGGGCCCTGAGAACACAGGATGTCAGGGCTGGGAGGGCCCTGAGAACACAGGATGTCAGAGCTAGGAGGGCACCTAGAACAGAGGATGTCAGAGCTGAGAGAGGTCTTAGAACACAGGATGTCAGAGCTGAGAGGGGTCTTAGAACACAGGATGTCAGAGCTGGGAGGGCCCTGAGAACACAGGATGTCAGAGCTGAGAGGGGTCTTAGAACACAGAATGTCAGAGCTGGGAGGGCCCTTAGAACACAGAATGTCAGAGCTGGGAGGGCCCTGAGAACACAGGATGTCAGAGCTGGGAGGGGCCTAGGGAGCATCCAAGCTGATTTCCTCATGTGATAGAGCAAACTGAAGCCCACTGAGCTGAAGTGAGCTGCACAAGGTCCCAGAGACAGTTGATGGCCTAGCTGGACTTTGCAACCAGGCCTCCTGTTTCCTGGTCCAGCCTGCTGTTCACTGTGCCTTCCTGCCTGCTTCCTGGGCCAAGTTCTGCACTGCCCAGCCTTCCCTGGAGATAATATGAGGCAGTCCTGGGAGGGTGAGAGTAGGGGAAGAGCAAGAGTTACCTACTTATGGTGACAGCATGGCGGTGCAGAGAACATCAGATGGGCGGGGAGGGCCTGCGCTCTGGCTCTGAATCTGCCAGTGGCTAGTTATGTGACCCCAGCCCTCTGCAGGCTGATCCAGGTAAAAAAGGGTCCAGTCTGGAAGGCTAGAGGCCCCGGGCCAGGGCGTGCCCCCTTTCCCAAGATGCTGGTGCCAGAAAGTGTCAGCAGCAGCCAGGCGCTCTGCGGGCCACTGCTGAGGGCTTCCACTGCAGGTACTGATGTGCTGGCTGCTGCTACCTGTCCCTGCTCTTCCTCCCTCCCCTCCCCACTCCTCTGGCCTAGCGGACACCACAACCCCTAGGAATGCAGCCCACATTCCTGCGGCAGGGGTGTGGCTGCCCCTCGGCTCTGTTTGCCCCAGGCCTCAGCCCGTTGCTAAGTAAGAGAAGCCTGGGGCCCCCAGGCGCTGAGTCAGCAGGTGAAGTTTGGATTTTGGCTCTTGGGTGGAGACCCATTACCTGCAAGGTGACCAAAGCCAGGAGGAAGCTCAGCTTTTTCCCTCAGACTCCCCTTAGCCAAAGGGCCCTCCCAGCTCTGACATTCTGTGTTCTAAGGCGCCCCCCCTTCTCTCTGTCAGCTCCTCCATTTTATGTTTTAAGCACCGCCCCCCCTCCAGTTTATCACATTGTCTGGTCTAAGGCCTCTCTGTGTCTGACAAGTTCTAAAATCCCTCCCGGCTCTGCCACCCCATACTCTAAGGCCCCCATCCATCTCTGACACTTTGCTCAAAGGCTCCTCCCAGGTCTGAAGGTCTAGGATTTGATGAAATATTTGTTGAATGACTGTTGAGTGAAATTCTGGCACCGCCCCATTTCCTCCTTCAACTGTATTTGCTTTAGATTAGTATTTGACTCCCTTACTTCCCCAGACTTTGATCTTCTCTCAGATCCGAGATGAGGCCCCAGTCCTGGCCCCTCACAGTCCCTCCGCCACATTATTCCCTGCCTCGAGGGCCCTGCCCTTTCCTCTCCCTGGGCTAGGAGAGATCTCCACCTGACCTGGCTCGAGCCAGCAGGTATCTGCAGAAAGGGAAATCAGAGGAGCACTGGGGAACTCGGTGTCCACAGGTGCCAGGGCCCTCGGTTACAGGGTCAACCCCCATCCAGTTCCCCTATGGTCAATTGAAACTGTCATTGAAACTGTCGAAACAGCTGGTTTCCCCTTGCCCACTAGGCATGAGGGCTCTGGCGCCAGGGAGCCCCGTTTCAATTGCTGGTTTCCTTGATAAGGGAGGAGCAGATCATAGTCTAAGAGCCCAGAGCATCTGGGATCCTCATAGACTGGGAGCTGGGAGAAGTCTCAAAGACTATCCCATTCCTTTTATTTGACAAAGGAGTTGAGACTGAGGCACATTGAGGGGAAGGAACTTGCTCTAGGCCACACAAGTATAAATGACAAAACAGAGATCCGAAGCCCAGTTTTCTAGTTCCAAAGACCCAGCTCTTTCTGCACCATCCGTTGCTGGAGGATGTCAGCAGGTGCTTTTCTCAGACTGCCTTCCTCTTCCTCTCCATCCACCTCCTGCCTTCTCCCTCTTCCCGAATTCAAGCTAAGGTCTCCTCCCGGTGTGTGAGTGGAGAACCAGCTGCTCCACTTGGCAGGGCTTGGTTTTCATAATGGCAAGAACATTGGGTTTCGAGTCCAAGGACCTGGGTTCCAAACTGGCTCTGCTACCTTCTGCCCAAGTGACCGTGGAAAATCCCTTGCCTTCTCTGAGGCTCAGATCCTGTTCTGTCAAACGACTAGAACCCCAATTCGTATCTTGATGGAGTTTCTAGTCTGGATGGATACACACTAGGAAAGACTTCTGACACAGAGAGAAATCTTTCAGACAGGCTGTAACAACCAATAGCACCTGGAAAGTGTATGCCACATGAGAAAACAGGTTCTACTTGGAGTGTGTCTAGGCCTAGTCTGGGGCATCAAGGTGGCACGATGTATGGAGCATTGGGTCTAGAGTCAGGAAGACCTGAGCTCAAATCTGACCTCAGACACTTACTAGCTGTGTGACCCTGGGCAAGTCACTTCACCCTGTTGGTCTCAGTTTCCTCATCTGTAAAATGACCTGGAAAAGGCAAAGGCAAACCACTCTAGTATCTTTGCCAAGAAAACCGCAAATGGGGTCATGAAGAGTCTGATACGACTGAACAACAACAAAGGATTAGTCTGGGAAGGCTTTCCTGGAAGAGGGCTGAGTCAAGGCTTGGTGGACTGAAACTGCCCTAGCTGGAGAGTGGCACCAGCTCAAGCCGCCTCTCATTGCCTAGTGCCTCTGAAAGTGATGCCAGCTAGGTGCCATCCTAGGGCACTGCCCTCGCTCTGGTTTCACTTTCCTCCCCCTTCTGATAGTTAATCGACTCAACCACACATTATCCACGGCTCTCAAATCCTTCCTTCCCCTTGTCCTAATCACTTCTCATTCTTTCTCAGACTAGTCCTGGATCACCCCCACCACCAACCTTTGCCACCCTTGCCCCTGGTGCAGCTTAATTGTGTGTAACTGAATTGACCGGATCTACTAAAATTTTGCATGATTTAATCTCAATTGGGCCCTCACCACTGCAAGACCATCTTTCCCATCCTCCCCTAGATGACCATTGCACTCCTCATGGATACTTCTTAATCTTTTCTTCTCTCCTTAAGGCTTCAATACTACCTGTTCTCAGCAGAGGACCTGTCCTCGTGCTTGACTGAGAAATAGAGGCCATCGCCACCACTTCCTTTCTCCCTTCCCTTTCCTCTTCATTCCACATCTCAAAACTTGACACTCCTCACTTTCTGTTTCTCAGCTCTTGACTCTAACAGAGAGGTATGCAGCCCTTCTCCTCATCAAGGTTAATCATTTTGCTGGAATCCTTGACCCCTTTAGTCTCCTTGGGCAGTTTGCCCAGGTAGTCATCTCTCCTATCTCTCTCTCTAATCATAAATCTCTCCCTATCTACTGGCTCCTTCCTTGCTGACTACACACATGTCTGAGCTTCAGCCATTCCTAGGAAACCCTCACATGTTCCTAATCGGCCCTTCAGGCATTCATATTATACAATGTCCAAAACGTGTTGATGCTTTATTAACCTCAAAAGTATAAATGCTACAAACTTGCAAAAGAACTCATTTGAAAGTTTAATTATTCACATTTCTTGTGCTCGTATTTAAACTTGTGAATTTTGAATAATACATTTAAAAATTTTTATTTTTAACATGGGGCATTGTGTCCCGTTATGTGGGATAGTTTCTGGATGACTAGTGGAGAGATAGAGGAACTACTTTTCTGTGGCCTCCTGGGTCATCTGATCTTTCTGCATTAGACCTGTGGGCTCACATCCATCCTGTTATGTAGGCATCAAAACCTCATTCTGTGGATGAACTTAAGGCTAGGCTCACAACTGCCCTTCTTTCAGTCACTGAGCAGCAGCTGATGAGAGTTTTTACCCAGTTTGAAAATTGACAAGAGCAATACATAGCACAAGACAGTGGTTATGTTGAATTTTAATAAGAAATATATCAATATTTAAATTTTTTTAATGTCCAACCTTTCAAATCTCGCTTTTGGTAAGTTTGTGGCATTTATGCTTCTAAAGTGATAAAAGCTTAAAACTGCAAAGCTAGTAAGCAGCAAGAGTCTGAGGCCAGGTTTGAACTCAGGTCCATCCTGACTCCAGGGCTGGTGCTCTCTCCACTGCACCCCCTAGCTTCTCCCTCCACTTCTTATTCTTTCTGGCACTTCTCAGCCCCTTACAGTCTGGCTTCCAACCCATCCCATAACTACAGTGGCTTTTCATAAGGTTGCTGTTCGAGTATTATTGAGGTGTTCTTCTTGACCTCTCTGCTACATGGAGTACTGTTGCCCACCCACTCCTTCCTGCCTGTCCAGCAGATCCCATTCAGTCTCCTTTGCCGGAGGAGACTTTCACTATCCATATCCTGTCCGTCCTGTGCAGCCATGACCCCTCCTGAGAATCTGGTCTGGATTCCTCTCATTTCTCCCTCTACTAGCCCAAGATTTACAGAACAAATCCTTTCATGAAGGGGATTTGTTCTGTGAAGCTTGGATTCAATCAAAGGGCCGCACTTGAGGACCTAGAAGGCCACAGGTGGCCTCGAGGCTTCAGGTTCCCCACTCCTGCTTCTATCTCCCTGGGTGATCTCATCTGTTCCCCTGCATGCAGTTACCATCTATGGAGTTGACTCCCAGATCTATACATCAAGAGCTAATCTCACCTTATCCATTGCCTATTGGACATTTCTCACTGGACATCTAGTGTACATTTCAAGTCCAAACAGAACATGCAGACCCTTGCCTCTTCTGAGAAAGAGGATCTTTCCTTCAGATCAACCACATTCACATTCACAGTTGTCCTCGAATTTTCCCTCTCCCCCATCCATCCAATCAGGTGCCAAAGCTTGCAGATTCCATCTTTACATCTCTTGGAGCCATCTCTACTTACCACCCAAGGTCAAGCCCTCTTCTCCTTTCATCTGATTTTTTTTTTTGTAGACTGAGCCTCCTTATCTCATCCAGGCTGAAAGTGAAGGGGCCACTCGGTCAGTCAATACACATTTATTAAGCACCTACTAAGTGCTGGGGATATAACAAAAAGCAAAAAACAGTCCCTGCCCTCAAGGAGCTTACAATCGAATGGAGAAGACAACAAATAAACAAATATGTATAATTAAAAGAGGGAAGACATTAGGATTAGAAGGTACTCATGGGCTGATCCCATCTTGGATGAGTATGGAGGCTTTTACCTACTCTATTTTACTCACTGGGGCTAGTTTGCCTTTCCTTGGGCAGCCTGGTGGCCCTTCACCCCCAGGGGCTCATCCTATTGGTACCAGCCTTAGCTTAGACAGTCTATGGGCTTTTTCTAGCCCCACTGCATTTCGGAACTCCTGAATGCAAGTAATCCTCTAATCTTAACCTCCCCAGCATCACAGAACTATCTATCCAGGCCTATGTCACCATGCCCAGCTCATCCTGATCATTAAAGTCACTTAATTCATGTTCCTGCTTCCAGGTTGTCATTTCTCTGGTCCATCCTCCACACAGCTGCTGCTAAAGCGATGTTCTTTTTCCCCCCCACTTAACAATTAAAGTAATATTCTTACAGCAGTTCTGCGTTGTAAAGATAGTGCTGGACTCAGGGACCTGAGTTTGAATCCTGCCTCCGATACTTATTAGCTGTGTGACCCTGGCCATAGCCTCTCTCAGCCTCAATTTCCCCATCTAGAAAGTGGGGATAATAATAGCACCTACTTCCCAGGGTTGTTGTGAGGATCTAGTGAAATAATACATGTAAAGTGGTTTTTTTTTTTCATTCTAGAGCTCTAAATTCTAGAATTCTAAAATTTTTTATACACACACACACACACACACACACACACACATATATATACATATATATATACATATATATATATATACATATGTATATATATATATACACATACATACATATAATATTAGTTATTATTAAAGCACAGGTCACTCTTCCACTCCAAAAGCTCAAGGAGCTCCCTATTGCTACAGGAATAAACTACAAATTCCTCTGCTTGACATTTTCTAACCTGACTCCAGCCTGCCTAGCCTATCACGCATTGCTCTGCTTTATAAACTCAACGTGCTTGCCAAACTGACCCACCACTGTTATTTCCCATGGTATTTCATTTCTACTCTCCACACCTTTGCAAGGCTGTGATCCCCAGTGCCTGGCCTGCCCTCTGTCCTCAACTCTTCCTTGTGTAATCTCTAGCTTGCCTCAAAGCTTGACTCCTGTTCCACCTCCTCTGTGAAACCTTCCCTGGTTTCCCCCAGTTGCCAGTACCTCACACCCAGGACTTTGAATTCCTTTCATATAGTTTTCATTTAATTTTCTCTGTACAAGTCACTTGTCTTTGTCTCTCCAGTGTCTAAGACAATGCCTGGCACATAGCAAGCATATGATAAATGCTTATTGAATGAATGAAGGAATGAAGGAACAACGAGGAAACCAGGATCTCAGAGACTCCCATTCAGGCTCATTGAGATCACGCATGCTTCCTCCAGGCATCTGGCTCTGTTTTTTTCCCGGTACTAGGGTTGGTGAGGGAGGAGAAAGACTGCTGAGAGAGAGGGGGCGGTCAGCTTTAGGGCATCTCAGTCACATTTTCTAGCTGCGACGTGAGGCTGGACCCGCTGTGGAAAACATTCATTAAGCATCTGCTCAGCCAGCACTGGCGAGACAAGGGAAGGTCTATTATAGGGTTTGGACTGACGGAGAGTCCCATCCTCTACAAACAAACATGCATGCACACGTGTATGCTCACATGCATGATCACACTCCCTAATGCCTAGACATACACTCACAGATACAATCACACACTCTCCCATGTCCATATACAGGCATACACATATATTCAAGCACATATTCCCAAACATGATAATAATGGCTAGCTTTTATATGGCTCTTTGAGGTTTGCAAGGCACTCTACAAATATTTCGTTTTATCTTTACGATAACCCTGGGAGATGAGTTCTATTATTCTCCATTTTACAGATGAGGAAACTGAAGCAGACCAAAGTTAAGCAATTTGCCCAGGGTCACATGGCTACTAAGTGTCCAAGGCTAGATAGGGACATAAGTCTTCCTGACTTCAGGTCTAGTGTTCTACATGAAACATCTAGCTGCCCTTACACAAACAGGAAGAAACAAAGTCGCTGAGATCCCTGGATAGGTGGGCTCAAGGTCTTTGCATGCAGAAGGGAAGGGGTGGACTAAGTCTATCAATGATGTGGTCTCTAGTTTTTGTAATGGTGGGATCGCCTTCTCCTGGATCTCAGGGCCCATCCTTAGAAGGCCATAGTGTTCTGTCAGGTCCTAGGGATAAAACTTTGAGAAGTTCTCCCCAGGTCACTGATTCTATTCTCTGCTTAGATTCCATATCCCTCAGGCTGCCGTCAGCCCAGCACAGCACATCCTGCCCCTCTAGTGGTCTTTACTGACCTTTGAGATTATTATAGGGCTGAAGGAGTGTCCTAGAAGACAGCCCCATCTCAACCAATCAACAGGCAGCGTTCTATTCTAACAATTTGTCTATACTTTCGATCCCTTCATCCCCTTGGAGAACAGTTTGTCATGCGCCTGGGGGCTTTAAATGGAGAAGAAAGTTCTGTGGTAGGTCAGTCTATTGGTGGAAGACTCCAGGCTAAGTTACACCTTGAAGAGGGGACCCTTAAGCCTGTACCAGGGGAAAACAGGTGGTAAGAGGGTGCTCTGAGGGAGTGTTATACTCTCCCTGACACTCATTAATCATGCTACCAGAGGCCCTTGGCTCAGCCAGCCAGGAGAAGAGAGAGACATACTGAGGATAAATGTGGACAGAGACAAACAGAAAGATGGCCACCGGAGGAAAGACACATCTAAGGCTATGAGCCTTACAAAAAGACAGACTCTTGGAACTTAGCAGAGAGTTATACCCAAGGGCAACCTCAGTGGGGCTAAGCTGGAGTCACATTGAACCAGCTCTCAAGCCAAATATTACATTTTCGGTGTGAGCATTTATTCCTCAGAAACTAGCTAAGGTTACGAATTAAACTAAAAGTGTTTCCTGAATGCATTTGTTGGAAAGCTAGTTGTTAAACATATACCTGTTCAGTTGTATGCACAAAGGAAGAAAAGGATTTCCAGCAAGCAGGAGCTGGGAGATATTTCTTTGCCACATGTGTTCTCTACATGTATGTCTCACTAGTTGTTTTTTTTTTTTAAACTATAAGTTTGAGCTCACTCTCCCCGGGGACCTTGTATGTGCAAGGGGAATTTTTTTTTTGGTGGGGGGAGGATACCACTGATTTATTTTTTCTCTATAATATATATTTTTCCCCAATTACGTGTTAAAACAAGTTTTTAAAGTTTTGAATTCCAAATTATATTCTTCCCTTCCTCCTCTCTCCCTTCCCTAAGACAACAAACAGTCAAATATAGGTTATACATTGGCTATCATAGAAAACATTTCCATATTAGTCATTTTGGACAAGAAGACTAGAATAGAAGAAAAAGAAAGAAAGAAAGTGAAAATAGCATGCATTCAAACAATAGTAGTTCTTTCTCTGGCGGCAGATAGCATGCTTTATCACTAGTTCTTTGGGATTGTCTTGGATCATTGTATTGCTAAGAATAGCTGAGTCATTCACAATTCTTCATCTTACAATGTTGCTGTTACTGTGTGCAATGTTCTCCTGGTTCTGTTCACTTCACTTTGCATCAGTTTATGTAAGACTTTTCAGAAGGGGAATGTTTTTTACCAACTATTCTTAAAACATCTGCTTAGTAAATGTTTTTTGATAATTAAGGCTGCTCACTTATGGAAGCTAAGGAATGAGTAATAGTACTAGAGACCTCCACCACTTAGGATTACCCTTAGAATCCTGCCGGGTGTAATAGCTGTCCTCAGGGACCCCAACCTGCAAGTGCGAGTTCAGTTTGGGCAATGAGCTGAATCCCTATCTTAAGTCCCAGATAGACTGTAAATTCCTTAAAGGAAATAATAGGGTCATAATCTTTATTGCAGCATTTACTGTAGGTGAATAAACAACCAAACGAATAAATAATAGGCTACTGGCCTTGGAGCCTGCAGAAGGGAACCTGGCTGGGACCTCAGCCTCTGTTCCTGGCAGATACTCTGAACAATTCTATGCCTCCCTTCCCCCCTTGCCCCTCAGAGGTTTTGTACTTCAGCTCTCTTCATTCATTTCCACAAACATTTATTAACCACTACTCTGTGCATGCAGACCACTATACTCTGTGCTGGGGACACAAAAATAACAACGAACAAAAAACCAGACTCTACCTTCATGGGGCTCATGTTCCAGGGGACAGGGTTGATATAGCGTAAAGTAAATACAAATAATTTGAAGAGGGAGAAAACAGTAAAACCTGGTGGTGGAGAAGGCTTGGGGAAGGAGAGGTACCTTGACTGAGTCTCAAAGGAAGACCAGAATTCTAAGAGGTACTGTGGAGGAGAAAGGGCCCTGTCGCTGTTAATATGGGGTCGCTGGACTGGAAGCGCAATGATGTTAGAAAGATCTCCTATCTTGAAGTTAAAAGTCCTGGGCTCAGTTTACAACTTGATCGCTTCCTAGCTGTCTAATCTGGAGGAGATCAAAATAATCTCTGAGCTAGGTACCTCAAAAGGCGGTTGTAAGGAAATCAGCAAAGATATTCAATTAAATTCAACACCTATTTATTAAATGCCACATGTTTGCAAAACCCTGGGGAGACAGAGATAGATGAAAAACAGCACAGAATCTGCCCTCAAGGAGTTTATGGTCTAATAGGAAGGGCAGGACACCTACATAGATCCTAGAAAGAAATGAGCTCTAAAGGCTTTGGAAGAGGAAGGATCATCTCATCACCTCTTGCCTAGATTATCACAATAGACTTCTTAAACTCCCAGCTCCCCTTCTCAGCCCATCCCTCACACAGTGGCCAAAATCACTTCCTATAGCCCAACTCTGACGGTGTGGATCTGCTCAGTAAACTTCCCTATTGCTTCTGGTATAAAAGAGAAATTACTCAGGTTGGTATTTGAAGGCCTTTGCAATCTTGCCAGGCTATTTTCCATTTCTCTTCTTCATGTACTCTGTAATCCTGCCAAATTGTCCTGTCCATGTACTATCTACCAAGTTCAGTATACCATCTTCTACTCCTGAGCTTTTCTTTACAAGGCTGTTCCCCATTCCTGAAATATATTCCCTCTTCATCCCTCTCTCTTAGAATCTCTAGCTTCCTTCAATGATTAATTCAGGTCCTGCTTCCTCCTGGAAGAATTTCTAGTTTTTCTTAGTTATTGGTGGTCTCTCCCTCATAAAATTCTCTTATGGTTACTTATCTTAATATAGAACCTCCTATGGACTACTTTCCTGAATCCTCCACTCATAGTGGCAGGTCGAGTCCCCAGAAGATGGTTGACAGCTTCACCCCTCAGAGTCCCATCATTGAATAATCCAAAGGGGTTGTGACTTTTAATATTATTCCTGAAGGGCAGTTAGGTGGCACAGTAGATAGAGCACCGGCCCTGAAGTCAGGAGGACCTGAGTTCAAATTCGGCCTCAGACCAAACACTTGACACTAACTGTGTGACCCTGGGCAAGTCACTTAACCCCAATTGCCCAAAAAAAAATTATTTCTGAGGAGCCCCCATCTGGTGTGTTCCTCTTAATATCAATCAATATTGAGTAATTATATCTTGTCATTATTATATATAATAATTACCTAATATATGATATGATGATATATTATTTATATATTATATACCATAATAAATATTATCTTATCAATTATATCTCAATATCAATGAACCATACATATATATATATATATATGGACACAAATATGCAAAGCACACAAGGCCATAATCTGGTCAGTTTTGCCCCTGATACTCATTCATCTAAGGCCAGGAAAGAATCAGCAAAAGAAATAATGGCTCCCATGCATTCATGGAGACGTGGTGGCCAACTAGAAGAGTATAGCTTGTTGCTGCCTCTCTTCCACCAAGTGGCTCATATCAGACTTTCTTTCTCTTTTTTAAAACTTTTTATTTTTTCAGACTTTCTTTCTCTTTTTTTTAATTGTAATTTTTAAATTTTCTTTCAGACTTTCTTTCTCAAAAGTTACTAGGAAAGAGAGATTGAGATAAAAATTTTTGTATGCTCACTTCATTATAGCTCTGCTTCTGGTTGTTGTCCCTCATTCTCGTTTTTCTTTTTTTTTTTTTTTGGCTAGGCAATGGGGTTAAGTGACTTGTCCAGGATCACACAGCTAGTCTCAAGTGTTTGAGGCAGTATTTGAACTCAGGTGCTCCTGACTCCAGGGCTGGTGCTCTATCCAAAGAGATGCCTAGCTGCCCCTGTCCTTCATTCTTGAAGAGGACTGAATGACAGTCAAGTTACCATGCCTCTGATTGTGGTTGTTGAGACCAATACGAGCTTGGAATATTCGACCACAGGTCAGGCACAAATAGTACATGTGAACACTGGGGTGGATTCTCTAAATTTGCACATCTCACATTTTTCTTGAGCTCCTTCAGTTCTGCTTTGCTCATAGAGCACAGCACCTTTGCTGATGTGGGCACGCCATGTCGGGCAGTCCTGTTCCAGTGTCTCCCATGTCACACTATCAATTCCAAAGTTCTTAAGAGAGGCCTTGAGAGTATCCTTGTATCTCTTTTTCTGGCCACCAGGTGAATGCTTGCCCTGTGTGAGTTCTCCATGAAACAGTCTTTTGAGCAAGCATACATTTAGCATTTGAACAACGTGGCTAGAACATTGGAGTTGCTCTCTACAACAGAATTTGAATGCTTGTCAGTTTAGCCAAGAACGGACCTCGGAGTCTGGTACCTTATCCTGCCAAGTGATCTTCAGAATCTCCCTAAGACAATTCAAATGGAAGCGATTGAGTTTCCTGGCTTCTAATGAGCTATCGTAAAGGCAGCTGATGACTCAGTAGATCGAGTGGGCCTGGAGGAAGATCTGACTTCAAATCTGGCCTCAGAGACTTAGCTGTGTGACTCTGGGCAAGTCACTTAATCTCTGCCTCAGTTTGCTCAACTAGAAAATGGGGATAATGAGAAACTTACTTTTGAGGGTTGTTGTATCAGATGTGATAGTATTTGTTAAAAAAAAATGCTTAGCACAGTGCCTGGCACATAGTGGGAGCTATATACATGCTTATTCCCTCTCCTCCCGTAACTCCCATCAGTCTTTCCAGGTCCTAAGCCAATTAGAAGACTAATCAACATCGTATAGAACATTTCCCCGAGTCCTTTAGTAGGCTCACCAGAGTCTTATGTGTTGAATTGGAAGTAGGTGATGAACACCTGAGAGCGCTCTGTAACACCTGCCAGGAAGTGCAGATCCAAGTGTACGCTAAGAAATAGCCCCTCTCGTTATGTTGATGCATGTTGTATTCTCCTCCCACCCCAACCCCCAAGGAAAATGTGAGTCCCTTGAGCGAAGGAACTGTTTGGGAATTTTTCGTTGTTCCCTAATCACTTGCACATCATTGGCCTTTAATAAATTTTCATTGTATTGAATTTGATTGGGGTTTAAGGGACATTTGATTCAACTCTGGAGCAGCTAAGTGTAGCAATGGATAGAGCTCCAGGCTTGGAGTCAGGAAGATTCATCTCCCTGAATTCAAATCTGGCCTCAGACACATACCAGCCATGTGACCCTGGGCAAGTCACTTAACCCTGTTGGCCTCAATTTCCTCATCTGTAAAATGAGCTAGAGAAGGCATGGCAAATCACTCTAGTATCTCTGCCAAGGAAAGTCAGACATGACTGAAAGTGACTGAACAACAACAATGGTTCAACTGTCTCATTTGACAGATGAATAAACTGAGACCCAGAGAAAGAAGGTGAATTGCCCAAGGTTAGATGGCTAGTAAGTGGAAGAGCTGGGATTTGAACCTAGGTCATTTAACTATAAATGCAGTGTTCTTTCCATCATACCAGGATGCCTGACTTAGTAAGGATTGACCAATTACAGGTGTAGCGTAGATTGGTGTAGGGTGAAGAGAACTAGCTCTTAGGATTTAGGAGGCTCAGACTGAAATCCTGGCTGTGACATTTATTAGACACGAGATTTTGGGCAAGTCTCTGTTCCTTCTCTGGGCCTTAAATGTACTTACCTGTAAAATGGAAGTGATGTCTGCACTACCTGCCCCGTAAAGCCCATTCAAGAAAAGAACTTTTTATGCCTCAAGGTGTATTAGATGGGGGGCTATTGTTATCACAAATGGGGCAGGCCTCAACTGATGTTTAATGAATAAGTCAATGGATGAATCAATGAATGAATTAATGAATAAATAAAGGTCTTCTAGGGTATAGTCCAGCAGCTTCCCCACCCCTGGTCCAGCCAGTGGTCAAGATTCCATCAACAAGCATTATCCAGCACCTATGTCCTAGGTACTAGAGATACAAAAGATAAAAATGAAACAATCCCTGCCCTCAGGAAGCTCATAGTCTAGTCTTGGTCACTATAAGGGTGACTCTCTCTAGCCTCTTCCACATTCCCAAGTAGCATCTAGGTAGCATGGCACAGTCATTCAGTCAACAAACATTTATTAAGCACCTACTATGTGCCTGACTTCAGGGTCGGCGCTCTATCTGCTGCACCGCCTTGCTGCCCCAGAAGGTGGGATTTTAGCTGGGACCTAAGGAAGCCAAGAGGTGGAGATGAGGAGGGAGAGAGTTCCGGGCCCAGGGGACAGTTGGGGAAATGCCTGGAGGTTGAGATGGAGTGTCTAGTTTGAGGAAGATCAAGGAAGGCTGTGTCTCTGGATCTCAAAGGACGGGGGAATGTGAGGTAGACTTGGAAAGGCAGGAAGGAGAGGGGTTATGGAAGGCTTTGAATGCCGAGTAGATGATTTCATATTTGCTTCTGGAGGCAATAGGGAGCCAATGCAGTTGATTGAGGAGGAGTGGGTGGCTGACATGGTCAGAATTGTGCTTTGGGAAGGAGCTTTGGAGCCACAAGTTCTGGGTTTGAGCCCCAGCTTTGCTTGTTACTCACTGTGTGATGTTGGGCAAGTCACTTCACCACTAAGGGTTTGAGTTTTGCTGATTAAAATGAGAGGCTTCAGAGGGCCCTTCCAGCTATCAATCCTATGAATCAGAGGCTGCAGAATACGAGAAGATTCAGCCCAGATTGGGTGGAAGGGTAATAAAGAAGAAGTTCTCCCTGCCCATGACAGAAAGGAAAAGGTAGCTCTGCTCTTATTATAAATACGGTAAAACTGAGACACAAGAAGGAGTAAAGAGGTTCAGGTTACTTGGAAGTTCCAAACTGAGCTCTCCAAGGGGTACCCTCAGTAGGAGGGTAAGGGTGTATCCTTGGCAGGAGGCGAGCATGGGCACCTGGCTTGCCCCAGGGCCACTTTGGCATCTATTTTGGTGATGTAACTCCCCTGGCACTATCTGCTTCAAACACCCCCTCATGACGAGGAGCATGGAGCCATGAGTTCCTCCATATGATTTCTCTTGTCCCCTCTCTCCACAGCTGACCCTCTCTAAGAACCATGGAAGTCTAGAACACTAGATCTGGAAGAAATTGTGAAGGTCATTGGGTTCAACCCTATTCAGGTGGGCATGACCTGGTGGGGGTGGGCAGAGCTACTTCAGCTAGTGAAAGACACACCCTTTCACCCACACTCTGAGCTTAAATCTAAGCCGCCCAGGGGCAGAGACCAGGCTAAGCTGGCATCTCGCTCCTAAAGTGAGACATGGGTGGGGCTGAAAGTGGCATGCCTGGGTCCTGTTTTAAATAACTCTTCCAATCTGACTCTCATATAAGCATCATGACACAGTAGATAAGAGAGCCAACCTCAGAGCCAGGAATGTCTGGGTTCAAGTCTCACCTTGAAACATATCAGCACATTGAAACAGTGAAATAATATGAAATATATTGACTGTGTGATCCTTGGCAAGTCACTTAACCTCTTAGTAGATGGAGTTTTTTCATCTGGGATTCTCCAATACCACCAAAATCACAGATTCTTTACCTATTTCTGTTTGAACTTATAGTTTTCACATAGGGATTATAGCTTCATAGTAAACAGGACTGGATGGGCTGACCCCTGATCCTATGTCCTATGTTGTCAGACATCTATGTGAGTCTTCTAGGAACTCATGGCAGCTAGGCAGCTAGAGTGCTGGCCCTGGACCTTGGGCAAACCACTTTAACTGCTGTCTGCCTCAGTTTCCCCATCTGTAAAATGGGATAATAATAGCACCTACCTTCCAGGATTATTGTAAGGATAAAATAATAATTGTAAAGCACTTAGCACAGTGCTTGGCACTACATAAATATTATTATTATTATTATTGCTCCCAGGAGCAGTAGTTCCTCTATCTGTGGATTGGACTTTCGGAGATGATCCACTCTCCTGATGTGGGAAGATTCCTCTGTGGTACCATTCCCTACACACCCTACCCCACCCCACCCCTAGTTGAAATTGCCCAGGGCCTGGGCATTCCTAGCTATGGCTTTGCTTCCTATTAAGATTTAGGCGTTCAGAAGCCGATCCTTACATGGCATGGGAGAGGTCATGACATACAATGATTAGATATAGCCACAGGAAATGTTGGTCATGGAGGAGATGAAATGTATTCAAATATACACAAAAGAATTCAGCATGGAGTGTCTCATTTTATAGAAGAGGAATTGGAAGCCAAGGAGAAAGAATGATTTGCTGAAGATCCCCTAGGTATCAAAGTTGGGTACTCTGACTCAAAAGTCAGTGTTCTTACTGCATTTCAGTCAAGAAGGTTAGAAAGCCGAGAGAAGCCAATGGTTCTGGCTTTCCTCTTCTGTACCAGCTCTCAGGGCAGCAGGTATCTGCCCCAGTTGTTTGGTCGTTGAGTACTGAATACCCCAGTGGGTGCAAGATTTAGTCTTAGCCTAAGCACTGTAGGGTTAGGGGAAGGAGAGAGGGTGTCTGATCTTGGGAACCTCCCAGTCTAATGGGAAAGATGAAATAGACACATATGGAAATAACCTAAGATGACACAGAAGCAGAGAAAATAATTCTGAAAGGTCAGAGCTGGGAGGGTCCTTCGAAAAGAGAATATCAGAACTGAGAAGGATCCTAGGACATAGAATGTCAGATTTTAGAGGGACTTTAGAACACAAACGTTCAGAGCTGGAAAGGACCTAGAACATAAAACATTAGAGTTGAGAGGGAGCTTAGAACAAAGAAGAGCTGAACAGGGAGGAACCCTAGAACATAGAACATTACAGTTGGAAAGTACCCTAGAGTACAGAAAGTCAGACCTTGGAAGGGTCTTAACACACAAAATAGGAGAACACAAATTATGAGAGAACAGAATGTTAGAACATGGAATGTTAGGCTTGGAAGGTATTCAGAAGTTGTTTTGTCCAAACCAGTTACCGGTTACCCTTGATTTTGCAGATGGAGAAACTGAAGCCCAGAATAGGTAAAGACCTTACTGAAGTGGACATAAAGTAGATATAATGAGTTATTCAGGATCAAGATAAAATAAACAAACCAACACATAAAACCTTTGACTCTCTCCAGCGTCAGGACTTTTTCATTACAGCTCTTTCCAATGTGCCAAGAGAATGCAGTTAGAGTTAAGAAGAGAGCAAAGTCCAGTAGGCTTAATCATGGAAGGCTTCCTGGTAATAAGGTGAGTTTTAAATATTGGGAAGGATGTGGATGGTGAGAAGTTGAAGATAGAGTAAGACACTAAATGAATAATATGCAAAAGACAAGCAGAGTAACAGGAAAAGGAGCAACTGTCATGTTGGAGTCATAGGGGGCTGGGCTGTTTATTCCAGTGACAGCATTGGCCCCACCCTCCCTCAGGGAACCTTGGTGTGGTGAAAAGAGCCCTTGACCTGAAATGAGAATACCTGGCTTCTTGGCCTGACTGCTGTCGTCCTAGGAAAAGTCATCTTCCTTCTCTGGAGCTCTATTTCCTCTTGCCAAAGAAGGAGGTGGACTGAATGATCTTAAGGGTTCTTTCCAGCCCTGACATTTTGTGTTCCAAGATTCCTTTTAGCTTTGACATCTTATATTCTAAGGGCCCTTCCACCTCTGACATTCTATGTTCTAAGTTTTCCTTCTCAGCTCTGATATTCTTTGTTTTAAGACTTCCTTCTCAGTTTTGACATTCTATGTTCTAAAGTTTCCCTCACATTCCATTTCTTTATTCATTCATTCATTCATTCATTTTTTCCATCAGGTTGTCCTTCTGTTGCCCAGGCTGGAAGTATAGCAGCTGATCTCACCACTGATTAGACTTTAACTGGGTCCCTCTTCCTTAGACAGCCTGGTGCCCCCTCCAATATGGGGCTCCCCATATTGGATTCAGACTCAGCGCCAACACTGGCTTAGCACAGTGCCGCCCAGAACTCTGGAGCCCAAGCGATCCACCAGCCTCTTCCTCCCCAGCAACAGGGATTACAGGCGGGTGCCCCCATGCGTGGCACATTTTAGGTTCTAGCTCTGATATTCTAGCATGTCAGAATGGAAAGAACACTTACTCTAGAGTTAGAGGATCAGGATTCACATTATACTTCTTCCCACTTCCTACTTTCTAGGTTCTTGAGCAATTAGTCATCCATTTTTGTTTTTGTTTTGTTTTTTAAATAAGCACCTACTATATGATTGGCAATGTGCTAGGTACTGGAGCTATAAATACCAAGAATGAAATGATCCCTACTTGCAATGGGCTTATAAATCAGCTCACCCCTCTATGCCTCAGTTTCCCCATCTGTAAAAGAAGGGAGTTGGGCCAGAGGACCCTAAGGTTTCTTCCAGCTCTAAATCTGGGATCCTATTAGCTCATGCACTAAGACCCCTCTGTCTCTGACATTCTAATGCAGGGTGGCCATCCCGGTGCACACGCTAAGGAGTCAAGGGGGGGGGGCCTTACGGCTCCCATGGCAACTGAGAGTCCAGGTTCTCTCCCCCACCTCACATGCACTTCCTGGCTGGCCCCATTATAGAATTTACAAGGTGCTGGGGCCACTTGGTTGTTTGTTCCCAGTTGGAGAGCAGGGCCAGGCCAGTGGCTGTAAACCTCCATCGGGGCCTTGATAAAGCCACACCTGTGGGGAAGGAAAGTAGGAGGAGGCCTGGGATGAGGACACAGCAGGAGGTGGGGGTGGGGAGGCCCTTC
The DNA here is from genome assembly GCF_003287225.1 of Phascolarctos cinereus. Lineage (NCBI taxonomy): Eukaryota > Metazoa > Chordata > Mammalia > Diprotodontia > Phascolarctidae > Phascolarctos > Phascolarctos cinereus. The sequence continues at coordinate 384,964,936 of NW_027556098.1, forward strand.
TCCCGCTCCCAGCACATTGGCGTGGTGTTGGTTTGGAACTCTGGAGAAAGCCAGGCTGACACAAGATGAGGGCTCCGAGAGCAGATGTGATTCAGGGGGTCGTCGCCCCCAGGCCCCTGCTTCCACTTCCTTTGTTCCCCACCCACCATGGAAAAGAGAAAGGGCTCAGAAAGCCAGTGAGGATAAAGGCTGCTGCCTGGGTCTGGGAGGAAGCTGGGCTGCTTCTGTGGGTGATGCTTTTCTAAGTCCATCATCCCTTCAACATCTCCATGTGCCTCCAATGCCATCACTTTTCAACAGCCCCCTTTTCCATTCCCACAGACCTGATAATGATCAACAGCCACTACAAAGCTTTTTCCCAGCTGGAACCAATTAATTCTGGTTCACTGCCCTGCCCTCCCCCCAACTGTCTCCACCTCTCACAGGAGTGAACCTGGCATACTTTACCTCCTTCCTTCCTCCTTCCTTCCTTCCTTCCTTCCTTCCTTCCTTCCTTCCTTCCTTCCTTCCTTCCTTCCTTCCTTCCTTCCTTCCTTCCTTCCTTCCTTCCTTCCTTCCTTCCTTCCTTCCTTCCTTTCTTTCCTTCCTTCCTCCCTCCCTTCTTCCTTTCCTCCCTCCCTTCTTTCTTTCCCTCCTTCCTTCCTTGTTTCTTCCCTCCTTCTCACTCTTCTCTGAACACTCCACCCATTTTCTCTCTTCTCCATCTCTCTCTTTGCTTCCCTCACTCATTTCTCTGTCACTTTTCCCCTCCCATTCTCCATCGTTCTCTCTATCCCTATCTCTTTCAGCCACTCTCTCATGTCTCTATCTTTTAGCTTCTGTTTCTTCTCAGTCTCTTTCTGTTGATCCCCTTCTATCTCTTTCTTGGTCTACTTGGAAAGATGAGCTGGATTTAGAGTCAGTAAAACCCTGGGTTTATAATCTCACCATTGACATTTATTAGCTGTGTAAGACTCCGTGTCTACATCTGTAAAATGGGAATAGTGATTCCTGGAGCATCCACTTCTCCTAGGGTTGTGGTCAGGAAGGCATTGAGATATTTGTGAGTTGCTTTGTAAGCCTTAAAGGGTGATATAAAAGTTAGCTATTGTGATCACTTTTTTTTTTTTGGCTAGGCAATGAGGTTAAGTGACTTGTGAAGAGTCACACAGCTAGTAAGTGTTATGTTTCTGAGACAGGATTTGAATTCAGGTCCTCCTGAATCCAGGGCCTGTGCTCTATCACCTGCACCACGTAGCTGTGATCATTCTTGTTATAAAAGTTAGCTATTGTGATCATTCTTGATGTAAAAGTTAGCTATCCTAATCACTCTTTGCCTCTGCTGTCTGCTGGTTCTCTTTTCCTAGCTGCCTCTCTGTGCTCCCTTTCCCACATCAGCCTTGATACCAGGATCCAGAGACGCTGGCCTCCTTGCTCTTTCATGAACACGACACTCCATCTCCAGACTCCAGGCATTTTCTCTGGCCGTCTGTCCTCCCTGGAATGTGCTCCCTCCTCTTCTCTGCCTGCTGGCTTCTTTTAAGTGCCAGCTAAAATCCCACCTTCAACAGGAAGCCTTTCCCAGATCCTTTTAATTCTAGTGCCTTCCCTCTGTTAATTACCCTCAATTTATCCTATATATAGCTTATTTTTACATAGTTATTTACATATTATCTCCCCTATTGGGCTGAGATCTCCTCCGCAGCAGGGACTTTTACCTTTTTTTTTTTGTGACCTCAGTGCTTGGCACAATACCTGGGATATAGCATGTGCTTAATAAATATTTATTGACCGACTTACTGCATCCAGGGGCCCATCTTAATCTTACCCCAGGACCCAAGGCTGCCCTAGAAAGAAACCTTTGGGGCTCGTCTTTCAGAGTTCAGAACCTGAACAGAGAACTGACCTTAAAAAGGATGAGCCCTGCCTACAAGGGAATTCCTCTGGAGGTAGTATCTGACAGCTGACATTTCACTAGTCTGTTGCAGCTTCTATTATTCAATTGATTATCAGAACAACCCTAGGAGACAGTGTGCTGAAAGTATTTTTATCTGCATTTTACCTATCAGGAAATGGAGGCCCATGGAGATTAATAATATAACATTTTCCAAGAGGACTTGGACTCTGCCACCTACTAGCTGAGTGGCCTTGGTCAGGTCACTTAACCTCTATGGGCCTCAGTTTCCCCATCTGTACTACCAAGGACTAATGACTTCTAATGTCTCTTCCAGATCTATATCCAAGATCCTGACAGTATATGTAAAGCATCAGCCTTAAAGTGTTAATCAAGATGTCCCATATGCTAATAGAGCTTAAGACTTTTGGGAGATCCTGTGTTTTAGGTTATTGTTGTTATTGTAATATTGAGAGGACTCTCAGATCATCTAGTTCAACCTCAGAACAGCTCAGTGATGAGGTGATGTGCTCAACCATCTGTCCAGAAGTCGCTAGCATTTGAACCCCAATCCATGAATTTGGGTCCTGGAACCAAATCTGTGACTGCAGATAGGGCAGCTAGTTGACTGGCCCATCCTTAGGGGGCTAGGTGAAAGGCTGGTTCAGGGCCCTGCCTGCAGCTACCTTAGGTCCCTAAGCTAGCCCCACAAGGCTATGAGACACAACCTCCCTTCTAGATACAAAGATGCCCTTCTGTTGCAAATATATCCAGATAAAGGGAAATGTGAAAACTGCCTTCAAGTGTTTGGAAGGCTGTCATGTGGCGGTTGGATTAGTCCTGTTCTGCCTGGCCCCAGAAGGCAGAAACAGAAGCAGAATTGGGGGAGGGGTTGCAGCCTCAAAAAGGTAGAAATCAGTTCGTGTAAAGAAAAAAATCTAACAATGCAAGCTACCTGGATTTGCTTCTGGAGATAGTGAGCTCACCGCATAGATTTAGGGCTGGGAGGGCCCTTTGAGATCACCTATTCCAACCCCTCATTTTATATATGTGGATACAAGAGCCTAGAGAGGTTAGGTGACTTGTCTAAGGTCACACAGCAGAGCTCCCCCCTCACTGGACCTTTTCAGCCAAAGCCTGGAGGATGACTTGTCAGAGGTGTCATAGGTTCCATTTCTGATCCAGAATGGAAAGGCCTGGACCAACTGGTCTCAGAGCTCCCTTCCCACTCTGAGATTCTGGGATTCAGCAATGGGTGGGAGATCCTCAGAAGGAACGGCAGCCCGACAGTTGGAAGAGGTTCAGGCCCAGGCCCCTTGTATCCTGTCCCCTCCCCCGGCCCGCATCCATTCAACTCCCCCAAAGCTGAGCCTTGGAGCCCACTCTGCTCCAGGAATTCGGCAGCGCCAGCCAGGAGAGGGGAAGTGGAGGTGATCCTTAAAGGCACTAATTGGCCCTGCTTTGTTTTAGGATTAGGGCTGGCCCTGTAGGATCCTGCTCACCCAGCCCTAATCCCCTCCTGTTCTGGAAGACACTTCAGTCGTCTAGGGGAGGCCTTGGCCCAGGACACTGTGGGGCAGCATGCCAGGCCCCACATGGGGGATTATAACCCAGGCTCTCATAGGTGTGCTCAGGAGATGGAAGCTGGCTCACACAACGCTCAAGCAAATGTGTGTACATTAGACACAGATGCATACATTCATCCACATGGGTACACAACAAAAACTCAGGGGTGCATACACACAGAGACAACTCTATCCGCACAGGCACACACAGGAATGTACACAAACATGCACACATATAGATACTTACAGGCACACAGTACCCAATGCAACATATTCATGGCTGTGCAAATATAGTATGTATATATATATATATGTATATATATATATGTATATATATGCATATATATATGTATATATATATGCATATATATATATACTTACATACAGCAAAGACACATACATGGTCATACATTTACTTAGACACACAGGGGACATACAATGGACATATAAATGCACACAGAGACAGGTGCATAGACATAGATACACATACAAATGTATGCATAGAGACAGAGTATGCATAGGAATGTGTAGATATACATACAGACACACATGTAGATATTCATATTCATGCAAGTATATATACATGCCAACACAGAGATACCTATATGACCACATACCACATATGACCACACATACCTATAGTGTATACTATAGGCCTTCACATATGTACTGACATTTGAAGACTGGGGCTCCCCTTCCTTGGACACAGATCAGCTGCCCCTTTTGGCCTCGCTTGCTTTCCTGCCTACAGGAACTAGTGTCCTGTGAGCTACACGTCTCCTGATAATGCTGAGCAGTGTGTGGGGGTGGAGAGAGAGGCCAGAGGATTGGGGGAGGATAGATGAAGTTAGTCACAGTGGGGGACTTGGGAGAAGTTAGAACTGAGGGTCAGAGGTGGCTCGATGAATGAACAAGTGGCTAAAGGACTGGATGGATGGACTAGTGGACAGATGGATGGATGGGTGGGTGGACAGATAGGTTAAGGCTGGTTAGGAGGTGAAACTGCTTGAGTAAGTGGAAGGTGGCTTGAAGGACTGTTATTGTACAGGGGTGTGAGACAGGCAAAGACAGATGGATGGATGGATGGGTAGATGGATAGGTGGATGGACAAATGATGAAAGAGCTGAGAAAGTGGTATGACCTTGGAGGGGGTGGAGGGCAGTAGATGGATGGGTTGACAGCTACTGTGTGACAGGAGACAGGAGTCCTGTGAACAGACAAGAGGATGGAGGTGGGAGTGGAGGGAGGAAAGGGAATCTGAGTCTGTCATTTCTCTCACTGGGGTTTGTCAGCAAGCTTGAATGGACAGTGGCAGAAAAGGAAGGGGGGAAGGGAAAGAGGTTTCCTTGAGAGAATGAGAGCCCCACGGACTAGCAAATGTGGGCTGATCAAATCCAGTCCCCCCACTGACCACTGGGGCTTCCCTGAAAAGATCTTCAGGGCAGTGATATAGAGAGGAAAGAGCCCTGACCTAGAATTGGGAGGCCTGGATTTGAATCCTGATACTGGGGCTTATTAACTATGTGATCCAGGCCAGTCCCTTTCCCTTGGGGCGTCAATTTCCTTATCTATAATATGAGGATGTGCTCCTTACTTCATAGGGTTGTCTTAAGGAAAGTGCTCCGTAAACCTAAAAACACTACATGACTTGAGTGTTGCGTGTACATTCACGTGTGTATATCCACAGGAATGTGCAAAGATATGTGTGTGTGTATGGTGGCGGTTCTTCCTTTCCTTGCCTAACCTCCCAGCTGGCGGATGGGGGTCTACGGCCTGTGTTTATGCAGTGGGCTCTGGGGGAGGAGAGAAGGCAGCCCTCAGGGGAGACCTCCTGATGGATAGACACCTCAATGTGTGAAGTGATAACCGGAAGGCGGGGCAGGGCACCCAGGTGACAAATCAGCAGGCTCCTCCTTGGCAGGAAATCCACAAGCTCTGCTCTTCCCATCCCTCCCACTCTCCCTTCCCCAGATCCTGCAGTCAGAGAACATGAACCGCCTATGGATCAATTAAATGACTAGCATTTCTTAAGAGCCTGCTGTGTGCCTGGTCCTGGGCTTAGGCAGAATCCCAGAATTTGGAAGGGACCTCAGAGGCTATCGAGTGCATTCCTAGATCTATATGCCCTAAAGCAACCCCCACTATAACACAACTGTCAAGGAGTCAGTCTTTGCTGAATGGTCTCCAATGAGGAAGAGCCCACTCCCTTCCAGGGCGATGACGACGCATTCCTCTTCTGAACCTTCCAAATTGTTAGGAAGTTTTTTGCTGCTATCTTGCCTAAATTAGCCTCTCTTTGATTTCCACCCACTGCTCCTGCTTCTGCCTTCTGGGGGTAAACAGAACAGGTCTAATCTCCCACATGAAAGCACTTCAATTAGTGGAAAATAGATACCAAGGTCCCCCTGAGTCATTTCTTCTCCAGGATAAATAATCCCAGTTTCTTCAACTATTGTAGAAGATTATGTCTACTCAGGACATACACACAACAGATAAGAAAATATCAGAGATAACATATGCCTATATGTGTGTGTGTTTGTGTGTGTAGTAGGTAATATAGATTATAATATCATCTACAACACCTATAGACACTAAGCATTATATCTTTATACACACTCATATTCAGTGATGGGGGCAGAGGCAACATTAACAAACGAAGAAATCAGAGAAGGGCCCGTGTAGCAAATGATATGTGTGAACTGAGCCTTGAATGCAGCTAGGGGATTGGTTCTAGGAAGGACTACATTGCACTCATGGCAACAGCCAGAGCAAGGACGTGGAGCTGGCAGATGGAATGTTCAATGGGGAGCAAGAGATAGGCTGGAACATAGAGTGATCGAGGGAAAGGAATTGTCAGTCAGCCTGGAAAGATAGTGGCAAAGCCAGATTGGGATAACAGTAACAATTGTATTTAACTACTTTTAAGCTCTCTATTTATACTGTTTATATTTATATATGAACTTGCTGCTCATTGAGAGTAAGAATTGTTTCATTCTCGGTCTTGTATCCCCAGGACTTAGCATGCAGTAGGTGCTTAATGAATGCTTATTGATTAATACATCACTTTAAGGCTTGCAAAACACTTTATATTCATTAAGTCATTTGAGCTTCCTAACCATCCTGTGAAGGGTACTAGAGGTGGTATTATCCCCTGAGGACCAGAGATGTTAAGTGATTGCCCATAGTTACACAGCTAGTGTCAGAGGCAGGATTTGAACCCTCTTCTCCCTGACTCCAAGGTCCAACCTCTTTTCTTTATTCTATGTTACCCCTCATAGGTATCTTAAGGCAATAAAATCATAAATTTAGAGCTAAAAGGGACCTTAGTGACTATGTAGTCCAAACACTTCCCCCCACCTCAACATTTATAAGAAGGACCTTCTTAATCAGATTTGCTCAGATTCCCCTTCCTCCATTTTACAGATAAAGAAATTGAGAACCAGAAAGGGGAAATTGCTTGTCCATGACCATTTTACCATGACCACATCCTTTTATATTCCTCACATCCTCCCCCCTGAAGGAGAAGGTATGGAACACAGGGATTGAGGGCACATCTCTCCAGATGTTTCCAGATGCTGTTGCTAGCAATGTGGGGTAAGGAAGGGTGGATTAGGAGCTTGAGGGAATTTTAATAGCTTAATAAAAACAGCTCACATTAATACAACTCTTTACGGTCACAATGTGCTTTATATTACTGCTTTCTCAGCCCTGTGAGGGAGGCAGGCCAGAGATGACTATTCCCAAACTACAGAGGAAATAGGGCCAGAGGGGGTGACCAGTCCTAAGTCATACAGCAAGAAAATTAACCAAATCTGGCCTGAATTCTGGAGCCAAGGCCTCCTCTTCCTCTAGTGTTCCAGTCACGTGCATCATGTGGGCAGTGGAGACAAAGTTAATGGTGACAACTGGGTGAGTGAAATTTGGGGGGTTTAGAGAGTTGATGCCCCAGGGTAAGCTCTCCCCTACCTGATAATTAGCTGTTCTTCAAGTTCTCCAGTTCCAGAATATGGCTTCCTTCCCATTGGCACCTTGATTATTCTGGTCAGGGCATTGGGTGGAGTTGGGTAGTATGAGAGGACACTGGGTAGAGTTGGGGTCAGAGGAAGAACCAGGTGACTCAGTTTGGCTCTTATACGTGCTACATGAGTTATTTCTTCTCCCTTGACCTGTAAAATACGGGGATTGAATTCAATGGTCTTTGAGGGCCCTTCTAGTTCAGACATTCTATTCAAGTTTCTCATAGCTCTAACATTCTTGGTTCTAAGGTCAGTGTTCAAATGTCCATCTGGTTCTTATGAACTCTGATTCTTTAATTAATAAATATTCACTGAGCATCAAATATGAGCCTACGAGCTCTGTGCAAGGTATTCTGAAAGATGAAAGAGAAGAAACACAAAGGGGATACACATAGAACTGTTTCACAATAATTCAAGGCTTCATGTGAATGAGTTCTTAGTGTGGGGTGGCTAGGACAGTCCTCTTGAAGGAAGTAATAATTCCTCTGTGTTTGCTGGGAGGAAAAGTTTGGAATCTATGGGAAAGATGGGGCAGAATGAGCCTTGCATACCCTGTCATGAAGATAGCATAGAAACTTCAACTGGCAAGGAAAGAGGGTGTGTACCAGGTGGCCCAAGCCCACCCAGGACAGACCTGAGCGGGCAGGAACCCACAGGGCAGGAGTGAAAGGTGTTTGTCCAAGCTAATGGGAAGACGTGAGGAAGGTCTGTGGGCTGGAGTTCTGGATGTTCATTAAAGGGGGAAGAAGGGGTGAGAAGGAAGAATGAGGATATGGCAGGTGAACTGCAGTCTTAGTCTCTGCCTGGGCTCTACCTGGCATGGTTCCCTGGCCCCCAGCCTCAGATTCCCCTTCCCCCACCCCCAAGAGCTCAACAGGCAGGATTGGGGTGGAACCCACTTCAAAGGGCTGGGGGAAGTCAGTTTGAGTCTGAAAGGAAGCAGTTCAGCCTTCTGCCACCCTCTGGGGATGGGGGAGGGAGGGCCCTCCTAATTAGATCTGTTCAGACTTCCTCCCTCCCCCCCATGTGTATCCCCCTCCTTCTTCCCCTTACCCTGCCCCTGAAATAATCATAGCCCCCATTTCTCTAGTACGCTGATGTTACAGGGCACTTTAGTCACTACAGCTTGTGAAGCAGATGTGGCAAGTAAGCATTCTTATTCCCATTTTACAGAGGAAGAAACTGAGACCCGAGAAAGGAAATGATTTGTCTGACAGCGTATACAATATTTCCTAACCATAGTCCCCTTGTATGCATTTCATTTCCATGCTTAACCCTCGACTCTCTCTGAGTTCACTCTATGCTTTTTCTGGGCTGTTCCTGATGTCTGGAAGGCTCTCCCTCATAACAGAGTTTCTCCCTCTTAGCTTCCCTGGCTTCTTGCTGGTCTCAGGAGACCTTTCTGCTCCCCTACCTGCTCCCCACCAGCTACTTCCCCTCCCAGATGATTTCCCAAAATATCTTGTTCGTACCGATTTTTTGTATGTGACCCCCTCCCCATTAGAACGTAAGCTCCTTGAGGACAAGTACCATTTTTTTTTTTGCCTGTCTGTGTATCCCCAGTGCTTAGCACAGTGCTTGGCACATAGTAAGTGCTTAATAAATGTTTGATGATGACTTACTGACTGACTGGGGGCTGGAGGCTGATGGCTGGGGAACAGATTTGGAAGAGCAGAAATAGAAGGGGCATGACCATTGTCTACAACCACTCACAGGGCTTCTACTCTGGGCAGCTGCAGTTGGCAGAATTAGGACCAATGTGTGAAAGTTACCGGGGTGGATGAGGTGTTTCAGATACAGATGTTCCTCTAGACAGCCTGATTTTCATGCCTGAAATGAAGGCTGTCTTCTAAAGCTGCCTATAGGCAGCTGGCAGTTCAGTGGACAGAAACCTAGACCTGGAGTTGGTATCGACCTGAGTTCAAATCTGAGCTTAGACACTTAGGAGCTGTGTGATCCTGGGCAAGTCACTTAACCTCCATCTACCTCAGTTTTCTCAACTGCAAAATGGGCATGATAATAGTTCCCAGGGCTGTCGTGAGGATCAAATGAGGCAATATTTGTAAAGTGCTGAACATAGTGCCTAGCACATAGTAGGTGCTTCCTAAATGCTATTTCCTTCCTTCTCTTGGAATCGCTAGCCTCTTCCAAGGTTTGGTTCAAGTGCTGCCAGCTCCTACTAGAGGTTTATACTCATTTGCCTTCTGTTAGTGCCTCCCAATGGCTTTGAATGTATTTGGCATCTATTTTGCATTTATTCCTTTGGGTGATAAATGTAATATCATATTGTAATAATGTAAACTCCTCAAGGGCAAGCGATGGTGTGCTTTAACTTGGTATCAGCACTTATGGCACATTGCCTGGAACACAGGAGGTATTTAATAAATATTTTTTGAAAATTTTTTAAAAAATCTCATTGAATTTAATTGAAGGAGAAGTTTTCTAACAATTAGAGCTACTCATCAATAGAATGGGCTGTCCCAGGAGGTAATGAAAGCCCCATCCGATGATGGGGAAGTATTTATGCTGAATGACCACTGTCAGGGATGTTACAATGAGGCCGGCAGTGTGGTGTGTGCTTGGAATACATGACCTCTTAGGTCCCAACTCCCAAGTTCTTTGATTATGGGGTCCTACATCTAGAGCTGGAAGGGACCTTAGAGGTAATCAAGAATGACTTCCCCATTTTATGGATGAGGAAACTGAGGTCTAGATTGAAGGACTTGACCGAGGTCATGCTGTTATGTTGTTGTTGTTGTTTTTGAGTCATTTCAGTTGTGTCTGACTCTTCGTGACCCCATTTGGGGTTTTCTTGGCATAGATACTGGAGTGGTTTGCCATTTCCTTCTCCAGTTCATTTTACAGCTGAGGAAACTGAGGCAAACAGAGCGAAGTGACTTGCCTAGGATCACACAGCTAGTAAGTCTCTGGAGGCCAGATTCAAACTCAGAAAGATAGTTTTCCTGACTCCAGGCTTGGCATTCTATCTACTACCCCATCTAACCACCCTGGGTCATACTGCTAGTCAGTGTCAAGGGCAGGATTTGAACACAGGTCTTCCTGACTTCAAGTCCTACACTGTATGCACTAATATATAGAGATACACAAATTGTTTTGTATGGCCACCTTCTGCACATGAATTTATCTAATTTTTATCCTCAGCAACTAGTGAAGCTCTCTACAAAGATATGTTAGAGTTGTAGCCTAAGGAGGAGGAGGAAAATGTATTGAAGTGATTTCTATATAATTAGGGATGCCTATAATTGGGTGTAAGGGGTAGCTAAGTTCCTAGAATGCTGGGCCTGGAGTCAGGAAGACCTGAGTTCAACTCCAGCCTCAAATACTTTCTAGCTATGTGACCCTGGGCAAGTCATTTGACCCTATTTGCCTCAGTTTCCTCATCTATAAAATGAGCTGGAGAAGAAAATGGCAAACCACTTCAGTATCTCTGGCAAAAACAAAACCAAAAACAGAACAACAACCCCTAAATGAAGTCACAAAGAGTCAGACATGACTGAAACGACTGAACACCAAGATACTTGGGGATGAATGACGTTTGGAGATAGAATGGAAAGCAGGAGAATCCTGGCTGGGGAACCCATGGGTCAAATTCTGTTTAGGAGTAACACCAAGAAAGAAAAGTTTAGGGAAGAGAAGGGGAGGTTTCAGTCCCCAGCTCTGCTTGGGGCCCCTGGACATTTCATAGGCTTCTAGATATCAGGTTGGAGGGGATATTAGAGGCAATCCAATCCAACTGTCCCATTATACAGGTGATGAAACGAGGCCCAGAGGAGTGAAGTGATTTACTTAGGGTCACACAGCTCATATGTGTCTGAGCAAGGACTCTCAGGAGCTCTTCATGACTATGCCATGTTGCTTCGAAGATTTCACATGACCTTAAAGGTTATCTAGTCCAATGCACTAATCTTCCCCCAGCCCCAACCTGTGATTCTATTGATGTGGGGGCTTCCCAGTGTGGAAACTCCCTCCACCCAGGTATTCATTCAGCTTGTCTGTAATTATCATCCTAAGGAATGAGGCATTAGGTTATTTGGCCATGGTCACACAGGCAATATTTGAACCTAGGTCTTCCTCATTCCGAGACTGGTCCTCTGTCCTCTACCATGATGGTTTTCCTGTTCATCACTTAACCAGCCAATTAACAGGGATGCCATAAGCTCCTACTCTAAATGCAGCTGGTGTAGATGGCCTCTAATGCCCCTTCCCCCTCTAAGTCTGTGACCCAGCCACTGTGCTTAACCCTGATAGACAGACCTTGCCCACAGGGAGCTTATATTCTATCAGAGGCCCCAAAGGGTGAAGTGATAAGCCCACAGTTGCAGAAATTATGAATGGCAGAGACAAGATTTTGACTCCACTTTTCTGATTCCAAGGTCGGTGCCTTCCCACTAGATTCCATTGCTATCTTCAATTAATATTACTTATTTTAAAGGTGAGGAAAGTGTGTGTGTGTGTGTGTGTGTGTGTGTGTGTGTGTGTGAGAGAGAGAGAGAGAGAGAGAGAGAGAGAGAGAGAGAGAGGGAGAGAGAGAGAGAGAGAGAGGGAGAGAGAGAGAGAGGGAGAGAGAGGGAGAGAGAGAGAGAGAGAGAGAGAGAGGGAGAGAGGGAGAGAGAGAGAGAGAGAGAGAGAGAGAGAGAGAGAGAGAGAGAGAGAGAGAACTATGCCCAGAGATGGGCTCAAGTTTGAATAGCTTGCTGTTTTGTGGTTCAGTTGTGTCAGACTCTCTGTGACCCCGTTTGTTTTTTTTTTTTGTTTTTTGGCAAAGATACTGGAGTGGTTTGCCATTTTCTTCTCCAACTTACTTTACAGCTGAGGAAACTGAGGCAAACAGGAGCCAGTAAGTGTATGAGGCCAGATTTGAACTCAGGAAGAGGAGTCTTTCTAACTCCAGATCCTGTGCTTTATCTACCGTGGCACCTTGAACAGCTAGCAAGTAACAGAACAGAGGTTCAAACCCACACTGTCCAAAAATCCAGTATTCTTTCTACTGTTATGGAATAGGAAGACCTGGGTTGAAATTCTGTTTTTGTCACTCATTAGATGAATAAGTGAGAACTAGTCTACCACTCATTAGGCAGAATTAGTCACTTAAGCTCAGTTTCCTTATCTGTAAAATGATTATGATGATGCCAGCAATCACTATCTCGAAGGGTTGTTTGCTGTGAGAATCAGATGATGTAAAGTATTTAAGAGCATTTTGGAAGCCTCCTGCCCTCCCCAATTCAGTCTCTTCCAGTGACTCACTATCACCTCTAAGATCAAATACAAGGTTCTCTGGTGCTCAAAGCTCTTTGTGGCCTAGACCCCTCCCCCCCTCCCCCCGACTTTCTAGTCTTTTTTCACCTTGTACCCCTCCCCTCCATTTACTCTTTGATCTGATGACACGGGCCTCCTAGCCACGGCCGCAGACATTTTCTCTGGCTGTCCGTTATGTCTGGACCCCTTTCCTCCTCGTCTCTGACCTCTGGCCTCCTTCAAGTACCAACTGAAATCCCATTTTCTACAGGAAACTTTTCCTAATTCCTCTTCAAACCAGGGCCTCCTCAGTTGGTTATTTCCTATTTCCTCTATTCCTGGATAGAGCTTGTTTGTCCGTGTTTGTTTGCTTGTTGTCTCCCCTGTTAGACTGTCAGCTCCTTGAGGGCAGGGACTGGCTTTTGCCTTTCTTTGAACCCCAGCACCGAGCATAGTCCTTGACACAAAGTTATTGTTGTTCAGTCTTGTACTACTCTTTTTGACCCCATGGACTGTCATTGTGATTTTCTTGGTAAAGGTACTAGAGTGGCTTGCTGTTTACTTCTCCAATGGATTTGAGGCAGAGGTTGAATGACTTGCCTAGGGTCACACAGCTAGGAAGTGTCTGAGGCTGGATTTGAACTCAGGTCCTCCTGACTCCAGGTCCAGTGGTCTATCCACTGAGCCACCTAGCTGCCTCCTTGACACAGAGTAGCTGTTTAATAAATGCTTATTGACTGCCTAGGTAGACAAATGTAAACCATACCTCCCTTTATCCCTTCCCTAGAGGTAGGGGATCATGGGTATAGAACACTGCATATGATGTCAGTCTATTTTTTTTTTTGACATGCTAATTATTTTTTCTGAATTTTTTTCTTATTCCTCCTTTTAAATATAAGGAATGGCTCTCCAGGAGGGGATCAGAGAAGGAACCAGTGGGAGAGTAAACATTCAAACAAATGCTATCAATAAACATTTATTTAATAAACAACAACAACAACAAAAGAAATGTGAGCTATAATTATTACCAGCAGTCTCTCTCTGTCTTCTGACCTTCCCCTAGTTCTCCAGGTCAGAGCCACGCCCACCCCTTGGGTGCCTCTAGGAAAGAGGCAGCTGAAGGTGAGGATTATCCAATGAGACCATAATTTCTCCTTTCTAGAACTACTGTTACCATCACATTGGCCGCTAAGAACAATAAATAAACATGAGACCGGGGTTTTCTACCGGTCTCCCTCAGTCTCCAGGGCTGCCATGGTATTCAGGACCCGAGGGCCCTTTCCAGGCCTTTATAGGGTAATTCCATCTTCATTAGGGCTTATTATGTCTCTATAAATACCACCTTTCAGTGGTGGTTTATAAAGGGCAATCTACAGAACTTTCCTTCTTAGAAGCAAGTCACTCTGAGTACTGGCTGAGGAAGAAGGGATCTAGGCTAGGCAGGGTCTAATGTGTCTGGGTGTGCTTAGCTTTGTGGGTAGAAGTCAGGGGAACCTAGCATTACTCTGAGCCCCAAGTATACACCCCTGTCCCCCTTATAGTAACTTAGTCAGCTAGCCCTACTCATAGACGCATAGAGCTTATGGGATTTGGAGCACAGTCAGAGATGGGAAGAAACCTTAGAGCATAAGGTATTAGTTTGGGAGGCGGGAGGGGAGGAATAATATAGAATGTTAGAAAATAGAACAGTAGTGCTGAAAGAGACCTTGGAACAACGAATATCAGTGCAGAGAAGTATTGTATAACACAGAATGTCAGGGCTAGGAAGGAACCGCAGAACAAAGAATGTCAAAGTTGGGGAAGACCTTAGAACACAGACTATTAGAACATAGAATGTTAGAGCTGAGAGAGGGCCTTAGAACATGGAATGTCAAAGCTGGGAAGGACCTTGGAACCTTGACTATTAGAACATAAAATGTCACAGCTGGAAGAAATCTTAGAATATAAGGTATTGTAAAATAAAATGCCAGAGCTGGAACGGACCTTGGAAGAAAGAATTTTGAGCAGAGAGAGTCCTTATAACATAAGATGTCAGAGCTAGGAAGAGATCTTGGAACAAGGAGTGTCAAAGCTGGGAAAGATCTTAGAACATAAATTATTAGAATATGCGATGTCAGAGCTGAGAGAGGACCTTAGAACATAGAATGTCAAAGCTATAAAAGATCTTACAGTTCATCTAGGACAAACCAAATGTGTGGCTTTGTATGTACATGGGTCATATTTGAATTTCTATGTGTATCGGTGTTTTATTCAGTGTCCCAGAAGTCTTAGCACCATTTTAAGCTTTACCAACATTTTCTAACATTAAACTTTAATAGCTCAAAATGGCACTAAGGCTTCTGGGACATCTGGTGTACTGTAAGTGAAAGGCTCATAGTGTGATGGCATTTAGAGTTAGAATCGATCTACAAGATCATCTAGCTGAACCTCATCATTTTACAGCTGAGGAAACTGAGGCCCAGAGAGAGGCAGTAACTCGCAAAAGGTTGCCAGTTAATGAATATGTAATTTATAAAATATATCCAATCTTTCCCTCTATAACACTACATTTAATTGAACACAAAACATAGGGAAAACAATTATAAATACAGAACACAGTTATAAAAGCTACAGCTGTGGTACCAGGCTCTTTTGCTTACTCCCTATATGACCTTAGTAAGTCCCTTTCCTACTCTGAGCCTCAGTTTCTTCATCTGTAAACATGAGGCATTTGGACTGGGTGCCCTTGTAGGTCTCTTCAAGCTCCGGATTTTCACACTATTTTTTACTCACTATATATAAAACACAAATGTACCTAAAGGCTTGAATACAACATATATGTGCAAAGCCACAATAGGCTAGGCACATACTGAGTCTCACGTGCAGAATCCACGGAGAGAACTCAGTTCTTTCACCCACACCAACACATTTCCACACTCACAAGAAATCATTCATATATACACAGGACCCTGCAAACCTACAGTCCTCCATAAAACCTACAATGAATGCCCACAGAGCCCACATACATGCAGAGGCTTCCATGTAACATGTAATGTGTTCAGAATCCTCCCACACCATGGACAGCACACAGAGCCTTATTTGGAAAACCCCCCCCAGCAACACTGGTTTTGGAGTCAGAAGACCTGAGTTTTAATTCTTGCTCTTCTATTATTTCCTGTCTCAGTACCTCAGTTTCCCCTTCTGAAAAATGAGGGAGTTGGGCTGGGTGATATTGTTAGTCCTCTATAGCTTTAAATCCTGTGATCCTATATACACCCACTAATAAGATTCTCCCTTCCTTCCCTGCTCCCCCCCAATCTACCCATAAGCCCAGTCTTACTCCTTATTTTGCCCAACTCCCACACACCCAGAAGGCTACACACGGGAACCCAGGATCCCTTCCAATTATCTTGAGCAAAAGCTTTAATCCCACTGCCTACACAATGCTCATTAACTCTCCTCCCACCTCCAGGGGAAACCTCCCCATCCAATTTCCAGATGGAGAAACTGAGGCCAAAAAAAGCCCCAATGAGGGCTGAAACTGCTGTATCACCTTCAATACCCTCCCACCTCCCCCACAACCCCCCCCCCTTTAAATAGTCAAGGCCAGCTCTGCTCAGCTCTGCCTTTAGACCAGGCCCCTTTGGCCCCTGGGGAGAGGAAACGGCCTTGTGAGGCTGAGGGTCGATGAAAGCTGTTGTTGGCTGAGAATTCCTGGCTGAGGCCAAATGGGAATTGGGCAACAGGACTCTTGGGTGGCCAGGAGGGAGGGAGAAGTGGGTGAAAGGACAGTTCCAGGTTTCTCTCCCTGAGCACCAGCAGGTTCAGTTGGGAAGGGGGATGAGATCATGTCTCATACACCTTTGGGGAGAGGCCACTTAGAGGGGCCAGCTGGGAGAGAGGAAGGACTGCAAGAAGGGGAAGTCTACTTCCTATGGCGCCAACTTATAAATCATAGGATTTGGGCTGGGGGGGGTCGTAGGTCAGAGTTTGGTGAAGTCAGTGAAACTCTCTGGGCCTCCATTTTCTCAGAGGTCTTTTCCAAGTCTAGATCTCTGAGCCTATGACTTTTTGAGTCGGAAGAATGCTTAGAACATAGAATGTAAAAGTCTTAGAAAACAGACGGTAGACTGCTGGAGTTAGAGCCAGGAGTTTTTGTTCTGTGTTGAGACGTCTCAATTGTGTCCAACTCTTCATGACCCCACTTGGGTTTTTCTTGGCAAAGACACTGGAGCAGTTTGCCATTTCCCTCTCCTGGATAAATAGATTTGAGAATCATCAGCATGGAGATGATCATTGAATCCATGGGACTTGATGACGATTATTAGCAACCATAGTCCAACTCCCTCATTTTACAGATTAGGAAACTGAGGCAAACAGGAATCAGTGACTTGCTCGGGGTCACCCAGTTAGTAAGTGTCTGAGGTGGGATTTGAACTCATGTCTTCCTGACACCCCCCTGCCCCTTCTTGTTCTCTGAAGCCACTTTGACACCTAGAGTCATGAGATCTAGGTTCTAATCAAGGCCCCCACACTTACTAGCAATGTCATTCTGAGCAGGTCACTTAAACTTTGAGTTTCAGTGTAACTGGGAAAAATAACGATACTTGCACCTCCCAGTGTTGAGAGGAAGGAACTCTGCAAATCTTAGCGGACTATTTAACTGTGAGTCGTTAGAGATTGAGAGACTTAGATAATTGGGAAGCCCTTAATTCTATGAACTCAAAATTGTAAATATTAGAACATAAGATTTAGAGATGGAAGAGGACCAGAAAAGCTAGTGTAATTCTTTCTTTTGCAGATGAAGAAACTGAGGGGGGTTATCCCAGAGCTGGAAGAAGCCTTAGGGTTTATGGAGAGGCACACACTATACTCAAGGGGAAACTGAGATCTGGAGAGGGGATGTTGCCTTGACAGGTTACGTGGCCAGTTAGTGACAGAAACAGGGCCCGAAGCCAGGAGTCTCTCCACTCACTTCCCAAGCACCAGCTTCCCATGGAGTATTGCCCTGCCTCCCCAAACTTTCCTTGCTACCTGTGTGACCTTTGACAAATCAATTAACCTCTCTGGGCTTCATTTTGCCCATCTGTAAAATGAGGGAGTTGGACTATGATCGCTGAAGTCACTTCCGGCTGCAAAGCTGTTATCCTGTGAAAGACCAAGTTCAAATCAAGTCAACAAGCATTCATTAAGCACTAACTATTTGCTGGGCACAGTGCTAAGCGCTAGGGGAAACAAAAAAAGAGCATGAACAGGAGCTCACTTGTCTAATGGAGGAGATTACATTGTACATAGAAGACACATTCCGGGCCGAAGGAAGATTTGTGATCTCAGAGGGAAGGAGTAGGGGTCGGAGGATGGATGGGGAAACGGGCTAAGGCGTCCTGCAGAAGGTGGGCTCCGAAGTGAATCTTGAACTCAGGGGACGATACCAAAAGGCCAAAAACCCCTGCCCCAATTTAAAATATTTATGTCCCGCTGAAGTTGGGTCGGGCGAGTTTCCTAAGACCCAGGCGAGGCTGAGCCAGTGTCGGCGCCGGATTGAGGATGCTCCCATCCAGGAACCCTCGGGGCTTCCCCTCCTCTTGGGCTGACTTTCGGTTTTCTCCCCCTCCCCCCGGGCCTCGCTTCCCCCTCCCCCGCCCTCTCTGCAGTCCTGCCCCTTTAAAGACATTCCTGAGGGAGTGGCTTTGGTGACATCAGCGCGAGGCATGAATGAACAGGAGCCCAGTTCTCACCAAACTTCCATTAAGGACTTGTGGGCAGGAGGGAGTAGTCGGAGGTGGCAGCAGCCCGAACGGGAGCTGGGAGCCGGGAGCCGGGGCCGGGGCCGAGGCTGGGGCAGGGTAGGGCAGCGATCGATCCGAAGAAGGTGCGGGAGCCGGGAAAGGCTGAAGACAGTCCCCGCTCGCGGGACGACGAAGCAACGAGCCATGGAGCTGCGGGGACCCCAGGCGCCCCTGGTCGCTCTCTCCCTTTTCCTGGGCTACACGCTGGCTGTGGCGCGGGGCAAAGAAGGTGAGCGGGCCGGCAGTGGGCAGGAGGGCAGGAGGGCAGAAGGGCTTGGGGCGGCGGAGGATCGGGGCAGTCCCTGGGGCTCCTGCCCTCGGGAGGGACGGCGACCTGCTCCAGTTGCTACCACTTGGAATATTGACCTGGCGCCGGCGGGTCTCCGGCCCGGGGCTTCCGAAGGAGGGCGGGGGCTGAGTCGGGACGAGCTGGGGAGAAGCTTTCTGTCGCCCCCCAGCCCCCAATGCCTTGATCCCGGTGGGGGGTGTGTGCAGATGCGCCGGGTTAGGAGGCGGGGTAGGGTGGGGTGAGGTGCGGTGAGGTGGGGGCAGGCGGCGGGAAGGGGAAGAGGGCGAGGCGGCTGCCGGACTAGAGGCCACGAGGTTGTGATGCCGAGCAGCTCCGGGACACAGACCGAGTCAGAGATACTGAGGCAGGGGAGTAGCTTCCTCTACGGGCGGGTTTTGGGGATCACTTGGAGGTGCGGGCAAGGAAACAGTCTGGTCGTATTCTTACTGTACACTAAACCGGCCCCTCTCGTGTGAGAGGGCGTGTAGCATTATTTGGGGGGGGTCTTTCCTTTTGGGGGGTGAGGTAGAGGAGGTGTTTGACAGCCACCGAGTGCTTGCTATAGGTGAGCTCCATTTCCCAGGGGTTCTGCCCTCCTCCCCATACTTTGTTCCCAGTTCCTAGGTCTGCAAGATGCCTTCTTCCTTCCACACTCTCACTCCCCTCCTGCCCCAACAAACTGCGGGATCCATCACCTTGGAACTTTTAAAGGTGGGGTGTGGAAGCGAGAGGCCGGACAGGAAGTCTCTGTGCCTCAGGTTCTGTGAAAGGGGGTGACTCAGAGCGCTGAAATGCAGTCGGTGGGGGTGCGGTCTCCCGGCACGGTGGTGTGCTTATCACGCCTTTAGGGGGGACCCCTGGACACATGGGGTTGGGCCCTTACCCCTATCCTTCAGATTTCCCACCGGTCACATTGGAAGGGCTGAGACTGAAAAGATAGAGTGGAATGGAATCCACTTAGATTTCTGAATGTCTCTGCTCCTCATTCTAGTTATCTGAGCCGGGAGATAATGCCTAGGAGTTCTGAGCCTCACTTTCCTCATCTGTAAAATGGAGAAGATGCAAGTACTCTCTAATTCACAGGAGAAGAAAGCACCTCAAAACCATATTTAAACACAGCTTTTAATGAGGGTCAAAATATCTCCATAGCGAGGTTGCCTGAGCTGGGGGACAAATGGTTTGCTCTCGGAAGGGCAGTCCCACAGGATCCCCCCTGGGACTAAGATAGAGACCTGCCTCTTCAGGTCAAACTCAGTGTGGCTTCCACCCCCCTTTCTCCTGCCTTCCAAACTGGGGCTACTCGTACTCTTCCCGCTCTGGCTCTGTTTTCACCAGCAGTAAATGAGAGGTTGGTTGCAAAAGGATTTTTTCTGGTAATTGAATGAGGAGAATGGAGAAGAAGAGTCGGGGTTCCAGAGAATCAGTCAATAAGCATTTATTAAGGGCTTGCTGTGTGCAGGGTACTGTGCTAAGTGATAGGGATACAGATGAAATGCAAAAAATAGAGAAGCAGTGAGGTAGCTTGTCCTAGGGCTGAGAAAAGGTGGGGCTCACAGCTCCACCGAAGGTTTCGGAGGAGAGCCCCATCTCCCTTCTGCTTTCATTTCCATCTAGGTTAACACCTGAGCCTTAAATAAAGCAAGTGCTTAAGAAATGTTTGTTGAATGGTTGACTGATTTCCATCTTCCTCATTAGTGGGGCTGAGGTTTTAAAATCCCCAGTTGGGATGAAAAGCTTTCCCAGAAGAAAAACAGTTACAGAAGTGTTGAGGAAACATTGGCCTTAGGGGGTGATATCTCTTCTCCTATCCCTGGAATTCCCTGGACCAAGGAGTTCTTTGGGAGAGACTATGTGTGAATGAATTAGGGGCCTCTCCAGAAGTGGGTGGGCAGAGGATGAGCCACTCGGACCAACCTCCCCCCCCCATGCTTCGCCTCCCTGTGACTAAGTTGGTTCAAGTATGCCCTTCCCCATAGCCTGTGGTTGGAGAGGAAAGACAGCTGGAAAATCTCCCTGACCTCCCCCCCCCCACCTTTTCCTGCTGATCCAACTTGGTGGGGGGCTGGGAGAGAAAGGTATTTCAGGATAAACTGATGATTCAACCAGAGCTTCCCTCGATCTTAGGGATGAACTCAACCACTCTCCAGATTTCAGCCTTTCAAGGGTAGGCTGGGGGGCAGGCAGGGATGGGGATGGGTTTCTTCTCATCTATGCCTTCAGTATCCCAAGGCTGCTTAGTGTTCACACAATGCTGGGCTGGGGACAGGGAGGGCTTCTAGTTGTCATTTAGTTTCTACCTGAAGAGGCCCTTGGGGTACCTGCAGATGTAGGTTTCCAAATCCCAGCACCCAGTCTCTTCCTCTATGGGCTCAGGGCCTTAGTTCCCCCTGCCCTGATGTGGATACCATTAAAACCACAGCCTGGTATCCTGGTTCCCCTTTCCTTGGCTTATGTTATCAAACTGTTTGATACATTGTAAGTGATTAATGACTCCTTAGTTATCTCTTGCCATCTTCTCTTTGGCATTCAAGTCCACTTAGAGTATAATGTGACAACTAGATCTCAGAGAGAGGTGACCCATTTTTACAGACGGGAAAATTGAACCAAGAAAGGAAGATCACAAAGATAGCACGTGGCAGAGCTAGGAGAAACTAGAATGCATGATCTTCATTTCATTAACATCCCAAAAGCACAGGATAAAAAGAAAGGTCATCAATAAAGCAGTGTTTCAAAGAGATAGCGCCGAGAGAACCCTCGGTTTAAATCCTAACTCTGTCATCCTCTGTGAAACAAGAAGGGATAGCCTGGAAGGTTCCAGCTTTATGTTGATGGTCCTTCTATTTGTGAGGCCAGTTCCCTGGGGGCCTCCCTCAGAGGAACCCCTTTCCTTGGAACGGGCACCTAGTGACGAGCCTGTGAAAAACCGATCACCAAGCCTGCCTCAAAGCTCTGTGGAGGGATATGTCGAAGTGGGACTTTGAAGGCTTTTCCTAGTTCCAGCGAATTTCCAGCAAAGTGAAGCACCCCCCCCCCAGGTTGTTTGAGGAGATACCATTCAAATTGGGGCCCTGAGAGTTCTGGCATCTGACTTTGGATAGGTGGGGAGAGAAGCTGATTCTAGAGGCTGGAGGATTCCCTTTGAGGGGAGGCCATTAACCCCAGAGCTTTGCTTCACCTTCCTTAAACTTATAAGATTTAGTCCTGGAAATGACCTTAGAAGTCATCCATTTCCCCCGACATTTTACAATGGAGAAAACTGAGGTCCAGAGAAATGACTTGCCCAAGGTCACACACATAGCAAACAGCAGGATGAGAAATCTGAACATATCTGACCTCTAAAACCAGTGTTCTTTCCCCTACACCAACTCATTAACTTTGTCCCCTGGGTCCCTGGAAACACTTATCAGACTCTGAAACTCTCCTCCCCTACCCACTCCATGGGATGAGGAGGGATTGGAAACACCAGTCTGCTTCTAACTTCCAGCCAGAAGATGGGGGTGGGGGGCGTTGCAGGGGGAGATCCCTTTTTTCCAATCTCATCTCTTAGGGGAAGGGGATAGAAATGCTGAATTCCTTCCCCTTGGGCCAGAACATTTTTTTCCAAAGGAGGGGGTGGTGGTCTGTGATTTTCCAGGCCTGAGCATGTCCGAACAAATCCGCTCACAATCCTCCCGGGTCGGGCCCTCCCACCCCCATCCACTTCCCCAACTCCCCTATCTCTCTCCCTCTGCTGGCAGGCCGGACATTGCAGCCTCTGACCTGGGGCCTGAGCCACGTTGGATTTCCTCTTTCAGATCTAAGCAACCCGTATCCTTCCTCTGGCTGGCCACTATGCCAAGAAAAGGCAGGATACACTCCCCCTGCCCCTTCCCCTCCTCAGGACTCTGATAACTGGAGCAGTAGAGGGTTTCATTCCTACCCCAGCTGAGATGATATAATCATAGCATTTAGAGATACAAGGAACCCTTAGATATCTATCAGTTTGCAAAAGAGGAAACTGAGGGACATTGAGAGAGAGTGACTCACCCTGGGTCATACGGCTATTTACTAATAATAGAGTTGATCCATGAGACCCTTCTCACCTTCTAGCACCATATGGCACATGGGAGATGCTACCTGGCTCAGTAGAGAGAACTCTGGACCTGGAGTCAGGAAGACCTGAGTTCAAATCCTACCTAATCAGGGACTTTCTAGTGCTTGTGACCCTGGGCAAATCCCTCAATCTCTCAGCCTCAGTTTTCTCACTTGTAAAAACAGTACCCACTTCTGAGGATTGTGTGTGATGTTCCAATGAGATAGCAGAGGCAAAATGCTTTGCAAACCTTAGCATGAGATAGGTATTATTAACTGCATACTGATTGATGGATTCTCACTTCCACTCTCCCTGTTGCCCATGCTGGGAGGCTTTTCCATTGCTAAGTGAGTTGGGCGATGATGGCAAGAGCTCAGGTTTTTGGAATCACAGCTCTTGGCTCCAAATCTTCCCTCTCCTACTTACTATCTGGATGACCTTGGTCAGTTATCTAACCAGTCTGGGCCTCGTTTCCTTCATCTTTAAAGTGAAGAAATTGGCCTGTATGCTTCCTGAGGCCCTTCCCAGTTCTAGACCCTACCTCTCTCTGCCTTTGTTTCTTCATCTGTAAAACCCGGGGAGTAATATCGCCTGAATCTCTCGGGGATGTTGAGGATTAAATGAGATACGGTCTGGATAAGGTCTGGAGAATACTTTGTAAAGGAAGGGCTGCTATAAGTGTCTGTTATCATGATTTTTGTTTCCCATCCTGGGCCCCCACGGCCTAAGGGTTGGGAGGGTCCTATCCCCTCTGCACCTGGGCCTTCTCTTCTCCCTTAGCCCTGAGGGAAACCCTTGATCACGGCCCTCCCCCGGCTTAACTGTACGGGGCCAACTTGGACATTTTCAGGGCCTCCCTTGAAACTTCCCCATTTAATCCCAAAGCTTTGCTTCCTCTGGGGATGGTAATCACCTCCTCCCCTTCCCTGCTCCCCCTTCCCTCCCATCCTGACTCCTTGTCATCTGATGGGGCCCCCTGGGGCTGTAATTTCTTGGGGCTTTGCTGGGTAGTAGGTATGTAGGGGGGGTGGTGAAGTGGGTACTGGGAGTGTGGGTGTGGCATCTTGGTCGGGCAGAGAGCCAGGAGAGCTCTGGGGCAGGATGGGGAGAGATGGTCAGGCGTGGCTAGTCCTAAGCCTCCAAGATGACCCTTGAGGCCACTGCCCCGCTCTTAGCTTTTGCTTCCTTCCGGAGCAGAGCCTAACCTCTCTCCCCAACCCCCCCAGTCATAGCCTTTAGACTCTCCCTTCCTCCAGTCCTCCCCGCCACCCCACCCCAACCCCCACCCATCTTTGTATCATCATAGCCCCAGGGCTTAGTCACTTCCCAGGGCAGCCTGGGTCACCCAAAGATAATTCAGTCTAATTCTATTCAATAAAAATGCATTGAACACCTACTATGTACACAGTGTACTTATCTAGTGCTGGATTCAGCACTGGGAGAATATTTTTTTAAAAGATGGCTTGTTATTTTATTGTATTGGGAGCTCCCACTAGAGAAATTTCCTTTACTACTGACTTGCATGTGGTAAGAGTCTTTCCTCCCTTACTCCTTTCCTCCCTTCCTTCCTTCTTCCGTTCTTTCCTCTGGCAAGCTTCCTTCTCTTAGCACAGTGCCTGACACACAGTAGGCCCTTAATAGGTGCTTGTTGACTTCCTCCCTTCTTTCCTTCCTTCCTTCCTTCATCCCTCCCTTCCTTCCTTTTGCAAATCTGTATCTGCTCTATCTCTGATAGTTTCAAAGAGTCACCTGAGGCAGTGAGAAGTAAAAGGATTTGTTCATGGTCCCACAACCAGTATGTATCTTAGGTAAACCTCAAACCCAGGTTTTCCTGACTTATAGCTCTTGCTTTCTCCATACCTGGGCAGGCAGCCTCTGGAAAAAATCTGTTGTTCATTTGTATCTAGCTCTTGGTGACACCCCCCCCACCCCCCTGCCATGGACCATATCACACTGGTACTGTCCGTGGGGTTTTCTTGGCAAAGATCCTGGAGGGGTTTTCCCTTTCCTTCTCTAGTGGGTTATGGCAAACAGAGGTTAAGTGACTTGCCCAGGGTCTCACAGCTGGTAAGTGTCTGAGGCTGGATTTGAATTCAGGTCTCCCTGACTTCAGGCACAGCACTCTATCCACTGTGCCACCTAGGGAAAAAAAATCAAGTTTCAATGAGATGAGGTCGCTTGGTCTTGCTCAGCACACAGCTCAGTAGAAGGATGAATCAGATTGGAGAGAGAAGAAACACTGAGTGAGCTAGGTGACTTCTTCAGAGGAAGGGCCTTGCCAACCAAGGCTCAGGAGGGACTTCCTGGAGGAGGTGGCAGGCTTTGAGTCAGGCTTTCAGGAGTTTGTGGGTTCAACAAGTGACAAGGGGAGGGAGGACAGTCTAAGTATGAGACACAGAGCTGGCAGAGAAATTGAGGCAGGGAGATGCAGGGTGTTTCTTGGAGAGGACAGGGTGAGAAGCCCAATTCTCTTGAGCCTAAAGTGATTGGAGGGGAAGGATAGGAGATTAAGCTGGAAGGGGGCTTGGTAGTGGGCTCTGGAGGGCCTTGAATGCCTGGCAGTGGAGTAGGGAGTCCCTGAAGATTTGTGAGCAGAGCAGTGATGTGACAACGGGCTTTCCTCTGTCCCAGCTTGCTCTCTGAGCCCTGGTCCCTTCCAGTCACCCAGGTAAGGGTCAGCATGAGTAAGGGGGGGGAGGCAGGAGTTGGGGACAGGGGGTGGGGGGGAGCCCTCACCCAGCCCTGTCATGAGCTGCTCTGCCTGTCCAACGTTGGTGAAGGGGCCCCAGCCAGCTGTGTCTGTTTGGGGGATGGGGATTGTGTCTCTTCCCTGGATGGGGGGAGGTATTGGGGAGGCATCCGTGCTTTTGGCTTGATCTCTCCTGCTCTGTGGGCTTTGTGGTTTCTCTGCGGTGAGAGGATCAGTTTCCAAGACTCTCTCCTTCGTGTACCCCACCCCCAGCCGCAGCCCTACTAGCCTTGGAATTGTTCCCACCTGTTAAGAGTTTTCTCCTCCCGGGTGCCTGAGGCTGTCTGCCCCCACCCCTAGGGGTTCGTGTGCTCGTGGGTTTGACAGCACACGCATGTATTCCAAGCTGGAGAACATGTC
Source organism: Phascolarctos cinereus (assembly GCF_003287225.1). Lineage (NCBI taxonomy): Eukaryota > Metazoa > Chordata > Mammalia > Diprotodontia > Phascolarctidae > Phascolarctos > Phascolarctos cinereus. The sequence goes on from NW_027556098.1 coordinate 384,990,884, forward strand.
CCTGTCCCTGGGTGTGTATGGGCATGGAGGGCTGGGGTGTCTGATGCTTCAGGTGGGTGCTTTGGACAACTGGGTACGAACCCTGCCCATGCATCTGGTACTTCTGTCCGTGTGTTTGTGACTAGGTTAAGGGGCCCAGTTTGGGGACTCCTGCTGGGGAGGTCTGTGGTATCACTTAACATGCCCCATCTCCCCCATCCCCCCACTCTATCCAGCTGCTGCTCTCCTGCTGGGCCATTCCCCCTCCTCTTGCTGGGCCTGGATTTGGCTTCAGGTTGGCTTAGAAACCCAGGGCTGCTGGGGGAAGGGGAGGGCTTTGTGGTCCCAAAGCCTCATCTCTTTCCTTTTCTAGGAAGCTCTACTCCTACCCTACCCTACCCCCTTCTTCCCCACCCACATCCCGACTCTGGAGAAGGGGAAAGAGCTAAATTGCAGATCAAAAGAACCTGGGTTTGAAACTTAACTCTAAAGCTTATTGACTGGGTGACCTTGGGCTAAGTATTGGAGCTTTCTTGGCCTCAGTTTCCTCATCTGTAAAATGGGAAGGTTGTTCTAGACAGCCTCTCAGGTCCCTGCAGACTCAGGATCTACGATCCAAGCTCCCTTGGTTTCCCCTGATCAGCAGTTCTTAACCTGGGGTCTGTGGATAGATTGAAGGGGTTTGTGAACTTGGATGGGGGAAAATAGTACATCTTTATTTCAGTTTTACTGGTTTTTTCTGTAATTTTGGGTATTTTATTTTATGCATTTAAGAAATTGTCCACAGGGGCTTCCGCACACTGCCAGAGATCCATGATGCAATAAAAGTCCTGCAAATGCGCTCTTATGCCCCTCTGAGCTCTAAATCTGTGGTCTTCTGACTGATTTGCAATGGGAGACCCTCCCAGGGATGTCGATGAAATCGCTGGATCTGTAGGGAGATACTGGGAGTCCCCCAGGCACAACAGGGTTCAGGGGTGGGTCGGGGGAGGGTGGCAGGTGGAGAGGGGCTGGCCTCAATGGGGTCCTCAGAGCTCACTCGGCTTCTTCTCTGCCCTCTCTTTCAGTGGTACTATTGGATTTTGCTGCTGCTAAAGGAGAATTAGGTTGGCTAACACACCCCTACAACAAAGGTGTAAGTTTCCAGGCTTGGAGGGGAAGGGAGGGTGGGGGTGGGGTGTCAAGGGGTGGGGGTTGGGTGATACCCTCAGGTCTAGCACATGAAAGGGAAAGACATCTCAGAGCTGGGTGCAGTGAGAAGAGCTCCAGATTTGGAATCAGAATCCCTGGATTCAAATCCTAACTCTGCCACTTCTAACCTGCGTGACCTTGAGCTCGTCATTTCCCATCCTCTGGGCCTCAGTTTCCCCAGATATCAGATGACAATTGTTGGGTCTGATGGCCTCTAAAGTCTCTCCTAGCTCTTAAATCTGTGATTTCCTCTGAAGTTGCCTTTGGAGTGGAGCTATCTTCATGATAACTGAAGCCTGGTGCTTGATTTTGAGATCTCTGACCCTTCTCCTACCAGCCCCTTGGGAAGACTTTCCCAGGGAAGGGAGGAGTTAAACATTTCCCCTTCAGCCAAAGGGCTCCCAGGGAGTGGGGCAGACATACCACTGCACCCCTAATCTCCCTGATCCATCCTCAGGGCACACAGCCTGCTTCCTTCCTGCTTGGTGCCCTTTCTTTGTCCCTCATTCCACACTGCTTCCCCTGTACCTTTGGGCACCAGAAGGCTTGGGTTGGCTGTCCATCCCTCCAGATCATGGCTGATTCCTCCACCTGGCCCCTCCCCCAACTCCCTCCTTCTACAGGTTGGACTGGCTATCCCTTCTTACTCTAAAGGAAGAGGCAAGATGGTAAAGTGGCTGGAGCTCTGGGCCTGACATCAGGAAGACATTAGTTTAAATCTGGCCTCAGACACCTAATAGCTATGTGATCCTGGGCAAGTCACTTTAACCTCTTTCTGCCTCAGTTTCCTCAACTCTATAATGGGGGCAATAGCACTATCTTCCTCCCAGGGTTTGATAATATTTGTAAAATGCTTACATGCTCTATAAATGCTTATTCCCATCCACTTAACCCCTCACTCCTTAAATCTATTCATCCCTGGCTTGGGGAGTTAGACTACCTGGGTTCTAGTCTTAATGTTGATCATTAATTTACTGTATGAGTGAATTAGAGGAGCCAAGTCCTTCTTCTTTCTGGTCTGCAGTTTCTTCACCTGTAAATCACTGAGGTTGGACCAAAGGATCTCCCAGAGGAATTCTAAGTTCTGAGGCTAGTGATCCCTCCCATTTATGATATTAATGATTGAGCTAGAAAGAGAAACTGAGTCCCAGAAGAGGTTAGCTATGGGACCCCCTTCGAGCCACTGAGGTGGATGTCAGAGCTGGCATTAGTATGAAAATCTCTTACAGGACTCTTTGTACCACATCCAAGTTGCCCACCTGGAGGAGGGTGGGGCTGCAGCAGTCTTAGGAGTGAAAGGGTGGAGCTACCTGGGACTCCAGTGTGACAGTGACTTCTTTTCCTGTTACTCTGCTACTCATTTGCATATTATTCATTCTAAGTCCCCATCTGCCACCCCCTCCCCTCATCAGCCCTACCACCTTCTCCCCCAGACACTGATCCATCATGAGCACACGGGCATCTGAGATTAGAGGATCACAGGCTTGGAGCCCGAGGTCACCACAGAAGCCATCTCATCTAAGAGGAGGAAACTGAGGCACAGAGACAAGAGCCCCAGGGTCACACAACCAGTTAGTAGCAGAGCCAGGTGGATAATCCCAGTCTGGGTCTCTTTCCACTGTTCAAGTGGCTTTTTTGCTTCAAGAGATAGCGTTCCTAATGGTTAGAGTGCTGGCCCTGGAATCTGCAAGACCTAGGTTAAAGTCCACCTTCTGATATTTATTAGCTATATGGCCATAAGCAAATTGTTTACTCTTAGTTTCCTTACCTTTAAAATAGGGGTAACAATGGTAGCGCTAACATTCTGTGTCCCAAGGGCCCTCCCAGCTCTGACATTCTCTGTCCTAAGGCCCCTCCAGCTCTGACATTCTCTGTCCTAAGGCCCCTCCAGCTCTGACAGTCTGTGTCCTAAGGGCCCTCCCAGCCCTGACATTCCATGTTCCAAGGGCCCTTCCAGCTCTGACATCCTCTCTTTTCTGACTGCCTTACAGTGGGACCTGATGCAGAATATTATGGATGACCAGCCCATCTACATGTATTCCGTGTGCAACGTGGTGTCAGGTGACCAGGACAACTGGCTACGCACCAATTGGATCTATCGTAGTGAAGCGGAAAAGGTCTTCATTGAGCTCAAGTTCACTGTGAGAGACTGTAACAGCTTCCCTGGTGGGGCCAGCTCCTGCAAGGAAACCTTTAACCTGTACTACGCCGAGTCTGACGTGGATTACGGCACCAACTTCCAGAAACGCCAGTTCAAGAAGATCGACACCATCGCCCCTGATGAAATCACGGTCAGCAGCGACTTCGAGACCCGCAACGTGAAGCTCAATGTGGAGGAGCGCTCGGTGGGGCCGCTGACTCAGAAGGGCTTCTACCTGGCCTTCCAGGACATCGGGGCCTGTGTGGCCCTCCTCTCCGTGCGCATCTACTATAAGAAATGCCCCGAGATGCTGCAGAGCCTGGCCCGATTCCCAGAGACCATTGCCGGCTGGGACTCGGCCAACCTCGCCAAGGTGGCCGGCACCTGTGTGGAGCATGCGTCAGTGGCTCTGGGTGGCGAGGAGCCCACGATGCATTGTAACGTCGATGGGGAGTGGCTGGTGCCCATTGGCCAGTGCATGTGTGAGGCGGGCTATGAGAAGGTGGAAGAATCCTGCCAGGGTGAGTGCCAACCCCTATCTCCGCCTCTATCTCCCTTCCCAGATTCTCTGGATAATGATAACAGCCCTGTCCCTGAGTATTGGCAATCCTTTACTATTTAAAAATGCCTTATGTCATTGGAACTCCACATCTATCATGAAACTGGGGCAGAGATTATTCTTCCCATTTTGCAGGTAAGCAAACTGAGGCCCACCATGGGAAGTGATTTGCCCGGGTGACCAGTAAGTAGTGGAACCTAGAGCAAAGGTCCTCCAGACTCCCTGGTTCAGGGTGTTTACCATCACTCCTCTGGGCCTCTCCAGGCAAAACAGCACAGAAGTGATTCAGAGTGGCCAGGCTGGTAGAGCCCTCAGCATTCCCCACATCCTCCTTACTTGCAAATAGCGGGCCCCTAATAAATGCTAGTTATGTGACCGTAGGCATGTCCCAGGGTCTCTCTTTCCTCGCTGGTAAAAACAAGGGATTGGATGAGATCAGAGGCCCTTCTTGTTTGTTCAGTCCTGTCCAACTCTTTGTGAGCCCATGGACCATAGCATGCCAATACTATCCTTGGAGTTTTCTTGGCAAAGGTACTAGAGAGGTTTGCTATTTCCTTCTCCAGTGGATTAAGGTAAATAGAGGTTAGGTGACTTGCCCAGGGTCACATAGCTAGTAAGTGGCTGAGGCTGGATTTGAACTTAGGTCTATCTTGACTCTAGGCCTGTTGCTCTATCCATTGAGCTTACCTAACTGCCCCAAGGTCCTTCTGCTTCTAAATTCTGTGATCCTGTGATCTCTAGAGGTCTCTCCCTGTTTTAGTATTCCAAGTTCTAATGTTCTGTGATTTAAGGTCTCTCGCCAATTCTGACACTCTTATGTTCTCAGGGCCCTCCCAGCTCTAACACTTTGTGGTCTCTGACCCCAAACCCATTCATTGCTTTAGTCCTGCCTCTGACACCCCTCCCTGTTTGTCTTAGCTGGCTGGCACCTCTTTAGGAGATGGTCTGTCCAATCTGAGCAGGGTCCCTTCCTCTCCCCCAACACACACACACACACACACACACACACACACACACACACACACACACAAATCCCCTACCCAAGAGGCCAGCCCACAGACACCCTCTGGCTTGAGACAATGGCTGCTGAGGATGGAAGGAAGGGAAGGGGGTGGTGGGGAGTGGGGCCAGGCAAGCTGGCCGCTCCCCACATGACATCCTCAGAGAGGAATGTGAGAGTTGGGGGTGGGGGTAAAAACTTTCCACAGGCTGGTGATTCAGGCTCTGAGATAAGCACTGGGGTCCTCAGAAGGGCTGGTAGGGGTCACAGGGCTCAAACTGGGAAGGCTCCCCTCCTCTCTAGCTCGCTCTCTCTCTCTCCCTCCCTCCCTCTGTCCTCTGGAGAAAGGGACCTAGAAGGTCAAGGATGCTGGCAGGGTTTCCAAGTAGAGATTACGCTTTCACGTTTTGTGTGTGTGTGTGTGTGTGTGTGTTTGTGTGTGTGTTCAGAGTGGGGTGGTGCTAGAGGGAATTGGGAAGGACTTTGATTTCAGAGCCTTGGGCCCACTTGGCAGATGCGACTGCTGCTTTCCCATCTGCCTCTTCCATCCCAGCAATTGCCTTGGAGGGCCCTGTGGCCCCAGGTCCTGCCTCCTACCCTCCCTGGGTCTGTCCCTGTCCTCTTGCCGTAAGTGGCCTTGGAGAGCCTCTATTCTAACCCACTAAGGGCCACAGGGGGAGTGATTTGCTCAAGGTCATACAGGTAATAAGGGGGCAGAGCCAAGATTGGAGCCCAGGTGTTTCCTGGCTCCCACCCCAGTGTTCCTTCCACTGCCCCAAGTCTCCCCTGAGAAGCTTCCTCCCTTCCAGAAGGGGCCCTTGTTCCTGTGGCCGGGCCTGGGGAGGGCAGGTCCTGGAAAGCCAGGAATGGGTCAACGGAGGAAACTCGAGGGGACGGTATGGATCAGTGGGGGAGGGGGTAAAAGACTGGCTGAGGGAAGGGTGCTGGGGTGGAGGGAAATGAGGCTGGGAACACCGGGCTGATGGGCTGGCTGTGGCCAGGGAAAACTCCCCCTCTCCTTGAGGAAGTAGCAAAGGAAGCTGTGAATGGAGCCAGCCCTCTCTCCTTTCCTGCCCGGCTATAGTTCTACTTTGCTGCCAATTCCCTTCCCCTCTTTGCCTCCCCTCCCCACCCCATCCCTTCCCCTGCTATGGGACTTCCCCGAGGCAATGCAGGTGCTTGCTCCCCAGCCTTGTGCTCATGGGGCCTCAGTTTCCTCATCTGTGTAATGAGGGAGGTTAGATGGTGGTCTCTACAGTTCTTTCCCTATCTAAAACTACGATCTTAGGATTGATTGAGGCCAAAGAGCTCAGTGTGCTATAGTGGAGAGAGCCTCGGATCTTATCTCTACATCCTTGGGCAAATCATGCCCTCTTCTTTGTGCCTCAGTTTCCTTATTTGTAAAGTGATTTGATGGTCTCTAATGCCCCTTCCACTCCTACATGCTAGGCTCAGTGGAAGGGAAGGGGAGGAGCCTGACTTCATTCAGGCGTTTCTTTGACAAAGCAGGTATCTGACCCATCCTCGCTGATAGGAGAAGCTTCTCCTACTTAGGGATGAATATTTTGAAAATCAGATTGCCTAGGATTTCCTAGAAGCCTGGAGTGTCAAGATAGGGTTAATGGGGAGGGGTAGCAGGGGAGCTCAGTGCTTGCTGTGCCCCTCCCCAGGTGCTCTGGGGGGTAGTGGGCAAGCAGGCTTCCCCAGAGAACTGCCAGCTATGTAAGGAATGACACCCTACCCCCCCCAACCACTCCCACTCCCGTCTTCTATCTGATGGCTTTGTCTGATGGATGGGGGAGCTAGAATGAAGGGAGATACTGGAGAAACTCTACCTGGCTTCTTTATTTCTCCCCTGGGGGCTGCTCTGTCTATCTCTGCTTCCTGTGCTGGCATCAGCAAGGCCTGGCCAGCTGGGGGCCATGATGGCGCCATTCTGGGGGTGGGAGCAGGCTGGGCCAGGTAAACAGGTGGCAGGCGGCACCATCCTCAGAGGGCAGAGCCCGGCAGCTGTTGGACCCAAATCAGGTCTGATGGGAGAGGGGGCCAGGGCTGGACCGGGGATGTTCTCAAAAGCTCCACAAGGGTCCCAGAGTGACAGGGCTACCTCAGCCTCTCCCCTTGGGGGACCTTAGAGCCCTTCCTTATGTCTGGGTTAGGAGGATGCTCAAGAGGACATCTCAGTTAAACCAGGACTGCCCTCACCAGTCTTGGCTGGGAAAGAGACATTTTTGTTTTTATAGGGTCATAGACTTTCAGAGCTGGAAGAGTCCTTACAGCATAGAATGTCAGAGATGGGAGGGCCCTTAGAACATAGAATGTCAGAGCTGGGAGGGTCCTTGGAAATAATCTCACCTAACACCCTCACATTGCACAATTGAGGGACGAAAGCCCCAGTAATGTAAAGAGGTTTGGCTTAGATCATCCAGCATGTATATAAATGAAAGGAAATACTGCCACAGCCAACCCAAAAAGTCATTGTTTTTACCTTTTGTCAGGATATATCCAAATCTTATACCCTCTGGGAGTTAGGACACTTGGGTTTCAATCCCAGTATAGCTACTTTTGAGTTCTTGATTTTGAGCAAGCCAATTTAGCGTCTAGAATTCTTGGCTAGGGGCAGGTAAGTGGCTCAGGGGATAGAGCACTGGCCCTGGTGTCAGGAGGACCTGAGATCAAATCCATCTTCAGACCCTTACTAACTGTGTGACCCTGGGCAAGTCACTTCACCCCGATTGCCTTCCCCTCCCATCCATCCCCAAAATGAGAGTTCTTGGCTCATGGCCTTGTATACAGAAGGAGCTGTCTTGACTTGGTGGAGTCGGCGGTGACTTGTTTTCCCAGGACTGGGGAAGATGTCACTTTTTCACTAGACATAACCAGACTTTCTCAAGGCACTGGAAGCGCCCAAGCCCCCAACTATGGTCCTTGCCAGCTCTAAATAGGCAATCTTATTTTGTGAAATTTAAGTTCTTTGAAGTAACTTTGGGGAGTATTTGTCCCCCCCCCATCTCTCCCAGTGCCTTTCACATAGCTTAATAAAGGCCTGGCTGAAGAGGAGCTCCTCCCCAGCTTTCCTGGGTGCTGACCTGGGGCTTCTCCGCCCTTGGGGTGACTGTGGTGTTCGGCCCATAAGGCCAGCCGAGGAGCTCGTGTTATTGGCAAACAGGGCTATTGGTGACCGTTTCTGGGCTTCAGGGCCTGTCTCACCCCTCCCTTCATGACCTGGAGATTAGTGAGTCCTCAGAGCCCAGCGGAAGGAAGGAGAAGAGAGAAAGTAAACAGGAGATAAAACCAGCCAGGGAAAGCAAAATGGAGCAGAGGCGGAGGGCAGCCTCCTTATCTCACCTTAGTTGGTCAAAGAATGCACAGGAGAGGGAGAATTCCTGGGGTGTATATAAAAGGTTCTTCTCATGCCCTCCTACCACCAGTTTAAACTCCAGGTTTATGGTAGGAACCCCTACCAGGAGACACCCCCCCAAAAAAAATTCCGATGGAGTGAGAGGCTTTGCAGGTCAAGCCTAGTGCAGGGGGGAAATAGGGGGCTGGGGGAATTCTTAAGCATTGCGCAGCTCTGGTTATCAGCCTGCCCCTTATTTGTCAGGTCAGTGGCTCTAAGGTCACTAGCTTGCTGTCCACCCATGGGCAGGACAAAGTCCAGTTTCTGGCGTCCGTCTTCCTCGGCTGGGAGCCAGGATTGGCATGGCAAGGATAGCTCCATCTGACAGTCTGGTGCTTCCTCAGGGGAGGGCAATGGGAGGTGAATTGCTACTCTAACCTTTGACCCTGTGACCTCACCTCCCCCCCACTGGGCTGGGAGGTGGCCTCAGGATGGGAGGGGTCCCTGAGCCTTGCATCAGTCCGGAGGGTGTCTGCCCCTGAGTCACCCAGCGGTGCCACCTTGGGGGCGGGCATCTGACAAACTGGAAAAACCAGGGTGCAAGGCCAGGTGCAGCTGTGCCCTAGTTTTCCTCCCCTGCCTGGCCCAGGGCTGCCATCTTTGTCAATGTGCTTAAGCTCCTGCTCAGGTGGGTGAGGGACCATCACTGACCCTCCTGGGGAAGGACTGAGAATCCATCCCTCATCCAAGGCCAGACCCTCCCTTGGGGGGCCTTGAAGGCTTGGTTTAATTCATTCATTTCTAAGACCATGAGATGTTAGGGCTAGAAAGCGCCTTAAAAGTAATTTAGTCCAACCCTCTCATTTTACAGAAGGGGAAACCAAGGCCCCAAGAGAGAAAGTGATTTGGCTAAGCTCACAAAGGCAGAAAGCAGAGCCAGCATTCAAGCCTGGGCTATCTGCTTCCAAATCCGGAGTTCCTGTTACTATACCTCAATGTCCTGTTCATCTATCCATCCATCCATCCATCCATCCATCCATCCATCCATCCATCCATCCATCCATTCATCCATTCATCCATTCAACAAGCATTCAAAGTGTACAGAGCCTTGTGTTCAGTGCTATGGAAGATACAGACTTTCTCCCACCTTGCAACAAATAGTTACAAGCAAAATAAATTTCTACATTCACAATGTCCAAATATACAGTGCAATAGGCCTGGAGTTAGGAAGACCTGAGTTCAAATACAACCTCAGACACTAAACTAGCTATGTGACCCTGGGCAAGTCTCTTAACTGCCATCTGCCTCAGTTTCCTCATTTGTAAGAAGGGGATAATAACAACCCCTAAGTCTCAGGCTTGTTGTGAGGATCAATGAAATAATAATTGTAAAATGCTTAGCATAGTGCCTGGCATATACTAGGTGCTTAATAAATGCGTGTTTTCTTCTTTCCTTGCAATAAGACAGCCCCTGCTCTCAAGGGGCTCACAATCTAATAGGGGTATAAGATACCAAGACAGAGGGAAAAAGGGGCAGGCACTGGCTGGACTTCATAGGTGATTGCATAGCTGGTCAGCTCCCAGTATGGAGATTCCCTCCAAAGATGAATATTAAGAGCAATGCATTCTGTGGCCTCTAGTTTTAGAGAGCTGCCTGGGACCCTGAAAGGTGCAAGGGACCAGTCCAGGGTCACAGAGCTAGCATATGTTCGAGTAGGATTTAACCCAACTCTTCTTGACTCCAAGGATGGCCATCTATAGCCAGACATCTCTTAGTATTAACGCATGATAGTAATTATGTGATAGTTGGTCCATGGGGTCACAAAGAATCAGACCTGACTGAACAACAACAAATTACATGATAAGTACATTAGAAAAATGAGACCCCAGGCTGTCGGTTCCACAGGGACAGAGAATTTGTTCAGTTTAGTGAGATGATAGATGTGTGAGATGTGGAAGGCATCTGGGTGGGTCAGTGGATAGAGCGTGGGGCCTCTCCTCCCTCGGTTCAAACCTGACCTCAGACACTTACTAGCTGTGTGACCCTGGGCAAGTCACTTAACCCTTTCTGCCTCAGTTTCCACATCTGCAAAATGAGCTGGAGAAAGAAACGGCGAACCCCTCAAGTCTCTCTGCCAAGAAAACCCCACGTGGGGTCACAGAGAGTCAAATACAACTGAGAAATGACTGAACAACAACAGACATGTGGAAGGTTGTCATAGGAGGCTTGGCTGGAAAAGGTGGGCTTGTGGAGGGCAGGCATCAGTCCACTGTCTGGCTTGTTCCACACTGGACAGTGAGGAGGTTCTCAAGGGACTTTGAGATCTCAGTCCTTTGGGAGTAGTGTTGGAGGGATAAGGAAGAAGCTTCCTAGTCTCAGGGGTCTGGAGAATTCACTGCCCCAAGGCTTGGAGCTTCCCCAGGCCCCTTACGTCCCTCATCCTCAGCCAGCCTCAACTCCTCACCTGTGAGGGGGGTATTGGTGAGTAGTGAGGGAGGGAGCAGGAGAATAATACAAGGGGCCAGATCCTGTGCATTCTTGTCAGGTGAACACACGCCCTGTTTACCTTCCCTCCTCAATATGTTACTACATCCTCAGCGGAAATCTCTCCAAATTCTTTCTTTCCCCACTGCAGGCCACATCTCAAGTCTTCGGGGCTGGGGAATTGAGGACTCTTTGTTCTTCATACCCACCTTTCCTTTTCTACAGAGGGGATGGATCAAGGCAGAGGAGGAGAAGAGATTGGGCTGGGGAGGAGAGGAGATCAGAGCTGGGGAGGAACAGGGATCAGAGCTGGGGAAGGAAGGAAGGAAAAAAGGAAAGAAAGAAAAGAAAGAAAAGAAAGAGAAAAAAGAAAGAAAATGAGAGATATAGCTCAACTTTGGGCTTCAGGGAAACCAGACTTCAGGCTGGCTGATGTCCTAAATTAGGAGATGAGGCCCAAGGAGGACAGACAACCACAGATCTATGTTCAGATAAATTCCCCTTTTCCCTCCATGCACTCAATAACTAGGAAAATGTCCCAACTCCTGCTGTCCAGAGGAGGGGAGGGCGGAACAGGAGGGGTGATGAGCCTGAGAGAGCAGACTTAGGACAGCTGAGCTTTTCGTGGTCTCAATTTTCCTGACTTCTGGCTCTCTGGTTGGCAAAGAGGGGAAGCAGATATCCCACAGCAGGCTGGATGGCTTCCTGCTGAAAATATTTGCACAGTTTGAAAAAATACCAGAGTCCAGATCCAACTCCCTTCCTCCCCATAGCCCTGATCCCCTCCCATCCTCTGCCCTGATCCTCTTTCCTCCCCAGCCCTGATCCCCTCTCCTCGCCAGCCCTGATCCCCTTTTCCTCCCCAACCCTGATCCCCTCCCCTCTTCTTCCCTGATCCTCTCCTCCCCAGCCCTGATCCCCTCTCCTCCCCAGCCCTGATCCCTGTTCCTCCCCAGCTCTGATCCCCTTTCCTCCTCTGCCCTGATCCCCTTTCCTCCCTAGCATCCATCCCCTCCCCTCCCTAGCCTTGATCCCTTCTCCTCCTCTGCCCTGATTGATGCCCTTTGCAGAAAAGGAGGGGGGGGTATCATGAACAAAAAATCCTCAATTCTCCGGCCCCAAAGACCCAAGGCATGGCCTGCCCAGCCCACTGGCCTGCAGTGGGGAAAGAAAGAATTTGGAGAGATTTCCACTGAGAATGTGCTACTATATATTGAAGGGGGGATGTGGGGTAGGGCATACAGCAATGAGCCATTCTCAACCCAAATCACTGATAATCCTGCCCTGTGAGGAGACAAGGGTGGGAGGGCCTGATGACCACAGTCTATGAGAAAGCAGTTTGGATGGATAAGCAGCTGGGACCTGGGCAGCACTCTGCCTTTACATGTCCCAAAGGCTGCCAGCCTCTTCTGGGCTTTGTCCCAGACCTGAGCAATCAGGGAGTTATCTCAGAGAGCTGAATGTAGATTCCCTAGCCCCAGGACCCTGTGGGCTCCCTCACGCTCTAGCCTTTGACTTCTTCCCTTTGGGTCTGCCTCCAAGCCTTCTGACTGGGGAGTAGAGTGGGTGAGTAGGCATGAGACTGTCCTTGGGCAGTAAGAGACAAACACAGGTTGAAAGAAAGGAAATGGGACCTGCCTCTGGCAGGACGTCAGCCTGATACACATTCCCTTGGAGAAGAAGCACACAATTCTTCCCTTCTGTACCCAATATTGAGTAGTCTTGAACCCTTGGGTCAAAGCCATGGGTTCCATTGTCCCCCAGAACACTTCACCGTGGCCTTCCCTGAAGCATCCTCATCTGAATCCTCCTTCCCGACCCCACCCCAGCTCGCAAGGAAGCCTCCCCATTGCACTTTTCCAGTAGGTATAATCTTGTGCATTATAGGTATCAACCAAGTCATATTGTATATAGGATGAGTATCTGGATTTTTTTTTCATCTTTTGACAATTGTACCCTGGCATAATTGGTTTCCTTTGTAATCCAATGGATTTTATTTCATGCATTTAGAAATATAGTTCTGAGAAAGGATCCATGACACAAAAAAAGGTTAAAGATTGGAAACTCCTTGAAGGCAGGGACGGGATCTGGCATAAACTTGTATCAGCCTCCAGCCCCAGCTCCTTCCTCTGTTTAATATCTGTTTGTTGAATGAAGGAATGAAAAGAATCCTGGCAAAGTGACAGGAAAGGTGTGGGATTTGTAGTTGAAGGATTAGGATTCAAATCTTGCTTATGCCCCTGACTACCTGTGTGGCCTCTGGGCAAGTCACTTCCACCTACTCTCTGGGCCTCAGTTTCTTTATCTGTAAATGAGGAGGACTGAATGATATTAAAAGGGAAAGGGAGGAGGAGAGAGACAGAGACAGAGAGAGAAAGAGAATGGAGAGGGTAGAGAAGGGAAAGACAGAGAGAGAGAAAGGGGAAGAGGGAGAGAGGCCTGGGAGGAGCCAGTGGGTCTGGGTTCTGCTCTCAGCTCTGCCATGAACCAGCAGTTTGACTTTGGTCACAAGTCCCTTTCTGTGGATATTTGCTGCCCACAGGAGACACTTGGGTTGTGGAAAAGAGCATATTTCCCAGATTGCACCATGGTTTTAAGAGAACAGTGGAACTCAGGAGGTTGGTACTAGGGAGCAAGTTTTGGGGAAATGCCTGGGGGAAAGAGGCCTTGTCAGAAGGAATTGTGGGATTACAGGACTGAGAGCTGGAAACTACCTAAGACTTCATCTAGTGCAAACTCCTCTCCTCCATTTTATAGATGAGGAAACTGAGTCCTAGAGAGAGGAAAGGGCATGCTGGAGGAAGTATCCCTCCCCCCAACCCTGCCAGAGCAGAAGTTCAGTGGAGTGGTGTGTTTAGTCAGCTGTCTGCCTTTAAGATTAAAGGATGGTGTGTTTGGAAAGGGGCTGGATGGGGCAGTAGGTGGTGCTGTAAGTGGGATAAGATGGGAGACAAAAAAAACAGGTGCAGAAAACTGGACTGCTCCGAATTCCAGGAAAGGACCTTCCATGAGGAGGGAAGGAAGAGCCACTTCCTTGCCCTGGTTAGCAAAGGAAATCCCTCAGCGCCCCAGGGAAGCGGATTCCTCAGGGAAAAAAAGCTTTAGGATATGATTAGTCCTGTTTGCTCTACAGGGAAACAGCTGGCTGGCCCCCAGACTGGCAGGCCAGCCCTGTAACTTAAAAGCTGGCACTGGAACCCCAGAGATCATCTACTGTAACTCATTTATAGAAAGGGAAACTGAGGCCCAGAGTGGTTGTTTAAATTCACCCACATATTTAGGAGCAGATCCTGGGTTTGAGCCCGGGGGCCCTGACTCCAAATCCAGTGTTCCTTCTAAGGTGGGTTGGGGAAGAAGGTCCCATGAGGTCAGAGTGAAGGTAAGAGGGCCCGTGCCAACATGGGTTAGTAGACAGACCTTGGCAAGCAGCCAACTGCTTAGTTCCAGCTCTCCGGGGCTTATGTTGAGTGATTGAAAAACACCGGACCTGAAGTAGGATGTCTGGGTACTGACTCTGCTTCTTGTCATCTGTGTGACCTTGAATAAGACACTTCAACTTCTCTTGGCTGGCCTTTCTTCTCCACGGAAGAATGTGCCTGCCCGAGGGTTCTAGCAATGCTAACATTCTGGGATCTGGGCTGGGGGCTGGGGGAAGGGGGACGGTAAGAAGACCACTCTCGAAGGTGGCAGGTTCTGTCACAGAAGTTGTGTGAGATGAGGCTCCAAAGATGGGTTGGGGCCAGACTGGGAAGGGGCTTGAATGACAGGCCAAAGGGTTTGGACTTTATCTTGTAGTTACATTAAGACTTCTGAGCCCCTGTTCAGATGTCTGCAAAGAGTGTGGTGTGTTCAGGTTATTCTGTCATCCGGTGTGGCACATCATGGGTGGAGAGGTTGGAGCTTGGGAAACCAGTCAGGAGATGGTTCTAACCGTCCTGGAACAAGGTGGTCATAGGAAGGGAAAAATTAAGCATTTATATATGCCTACTGTATGCCAGCCCGTATGTTAAGAAATTTTTACAAATCATACCTCATTTCATTCTCACAACAGTCCTGGGAAGGAGATACTATTATTATCCCATTTTACAGTTGAGGAAACTGAGGCAGACAGAGGTTAAGTGACTTGCCCAGGGTCACCCTGGGCAGGTTAAGTGTTTAAGGCAGGATTGGAACCAAGATCTTCCTCAGTTCTTAGACTTCTTCAAGTCCAGCACTCAGTCTACTTCATCACACTACCTTAGGGCAGAGAGGATTGGTGGGCCAGGAAGAATCTCTGGTACCCAGCAGCGGTTTTGGAAGGTTTGGAGGGCCTGAGAGCCCCAGAGAGGTCTCTGAGCCCTAATCTGGCCGCTGTCTTTCTCCTCTAGCCTGCGCTCCTGGGTCCTTCAAATCCGATGCCTCAGACAGCACCTGCAGCCAGTGCCCCCTGCACACCCTGCCATCCCCCGAGGGGGCCATGATCTGTGAGTGTGAAGAGGGCTTTTTCCGGGCTGCGGAGGACCCTTCATTCATGCCCTGTACCCGTAAGTTGCCATCATCTTTGGGGTGAGGGAAGGCAGGGGAATCTGAACTATAGGGGCTCTAATGACATCTGAGGGCCCTCCCAGCTCTGACATTCTATGGACTTGCCCAAGGTCACACCGGTAGTAGTAGAATGAGTCAGGATTCTAACCCAGATGTCCTGACTCCAACTCTAGAGACCTTTCCATGACACTAATGTGAGCTGGGCACGTACAGTCGTGTGAAAGAGAGGGAGATTGTACCAGTGCTAGAACCCAAGGTACATCCCGGCTTGGCAGCCAAGCTCTGTGCCTGTTTCTCTGGGACCCAGAGTCCTCAGCCTTCTTGTCCGGAACTCAGAGACTGGCCTTTATTTGTGCCCAGGTCCTCCATCTGCTCCTCACCACCTCACTGTCATTGGCTTGGGGGCCAAGGTGGAACTTCGTTGGAAGCCCCCTCAGGACACAGGAGGTCGGGATGATATCACCTACACTGTCACGTGTGAGCAGTGCTGGCCTGAGACTGGGGAGTGCCAGCCCTGTGAACCCACTGTGCGCTACTCCCAGCCCCCCCATGGACTGTCCGGCAACAGCCTGATTGTCAGTGACCTGGAGCCCCACATTAACTACACCTTTGCTGTGGAGGCCCGGAATGGCGTCTCGAGCCTCGTGACCAGTCGAAGCTTCCGGACAGCCAGTGTCAGCATCAACCAGACTGGTGAGACCCTGGGGGTGTGGCTCCGGTATAGGGACTGGCAAAGGGTACAACTTATACCCCAGGGTGCAACTTATATTGCTGTTGGCTGCTAGGATGGGCAGGAGGGCATGGTGGGCATAGGCCTGGGGGGAGCCTGTGGTATGAGGCAGGGAGAGAGAAATGGAGGGGAGAGGAGAGGTCTGATAGAGAAGCCTGGATATGGAGTCATCATCATCTGGGTTCACTGTTTGGGCTTGTTCTGCTCCCTCCCCTTCATCACCCCAAGACTGAGTCTCAGGACTCTGTCACTCATGTGTCACACAGAGCCCCCCAAAGTGAAGCTGGACAGCCGCAGCACAACCTCCCTGACTGTGTCCTGGACTATACCACTGAGGCAGCAGAGCCGGGTCTGGAAATACGAGGTCACCTACCACAAGAAGGTAACTGCATCTGGGAGGGCAGAACCCCTGGAGTCTCATAGCATGAGCTAAGGCCCTCTTAGCTCATGGGATAGTGCCAAAGAGATGCTACCCATTATGGGTCCTGGAAGCCCCTTAGAACATGGAATGTCCAAGCTGGGAGGGGCTTTAGAACATAGAATATCAGAGCTGGGAGGGCCCTTAAAACACAGAATATCAGAGCTTCCAAGGTCCTTAGAACATGGAATATCAGTGCTGGGAAGGGCATTAGAACATGGAATGTCTGAGCTAGCAGGTCTCTTAGAACTTAGAATGTCAGAGCTAGAGCAAACTTTACCATTACCTAGTCCAACGCTCTAACTTTTCCGAGGACAAATCTGATGTCCAGAGCTAGAAGGCCCCACAAATTGTAAATAATCCAACAGGGATTTGAACCCAGACTGAGCCCAAACTCGCTCTTTTTCCTCATCCCCACCCTGCCTTTCTGAGAATTAGACTCCAAGGGGCCATGTGACCCAAGTTCTAGTTATTAGCCTCCTAGCAGCAGATGTGACCAGGGCTGATCTCCTCACCCAGGTCCCTCATGCTCTGTCTAAGGACAAAGAGGGCAGTGAAACTAAGCATCTGGGCTTCTGCTATAGGGAAATGTTTTTTCGCAGGGACAGGGGATGGCATCTCTCTGTACTCTTTGCACCTGATGGCTTCTGTTGGGGGATGCTTGGCTCCCCAGGAATCAGCCCTGTGCCTTCTGGCTGCTTAGCTAAATACATACCACCCTCTTCTTCCCCCCATAGAAAGACACCAACAGCTACAATGTTCGACGGACTGAGGACTTCTCTATAACCCTGGATGACCTGATGCCAGATACCACTTACCTGGTTCAGGTTCAGGCCCTAACGCAGGAGGGCCAGGGTGCAGGCAGCAGAGTGCATGAGTTCCAGACCCTCTGTGAGTTGGGAGCCCTGAGGGGTGATGTGGGAAGAGATTTCTGGACATCAGAATGGAGGTTCCCCTCAAAGTGATAGCTATGACCTTAATACATAGAAGGATCTCAAAGCACTTAAGAGATGATGGCAAGCTCTTATTGTGAGTAAACTTAGACCTTAGCAACCTAACATTGACTGGCCTTGGGGTCTCAGTAGATTTTAGGAACTTAGAAGTCCCTGCAGAGAATGAAAATGGGAAGGACAGGTGGACAGCAGGGCCCACTTGAGTGAGTCCAAGGTGCTTTGAGCTCTTTCTGCCTCATGAAGCTTACTTGGAGTAGGGGCCCGGGCTAGCCTTAGGGCTCTGGTACCTGTCCATCAGTGTGCCCCAGTAGAAAGGAGGGACAGGGGGATTCCTAGAAACCCTCTTCCTTCCCTCCTCACTCTGGTTTGTTTTCTTCCCTCCTTGTTTTATAGCTACTGAAAGTTCAAGCAATATGGCGGTGATTGGTGGAATACTGGGTGGCTTAATCCTACTCCTAGCCTTGGCCCTGGCTGGACTTTTCATCCACCGAAGGTAATAATAACAATGATAAATGATGAATAAATAATACTCGCTCACATTTCTGCAATGTTTTCAGGTTTACAAAGACCTTTCCTCCCATCACTTCTGTGGGGATAGTCAAAGGTTATCACATCTATTTGACAAAAGAAGAAATGAAGATTTAGACTCATAAAATGTCTTTTCCAGGGTTACACTGTTCAGGAGTGAAGCAGTGTGGTATAATTGGTGGAGCACTGAGCTTAGAGTCAGGAAGGCCTAGATTCAAATCCCACTCCAGGCTATGTGACTTGTGTGGAAGTCTCCTTAATGCCTCCATGCCTCTGTTTCCCCATCTGTAAAATGAAAGGGTTGTACTAATGTCTCTCAGGTTCCTTTACTCTGATTCTCTGAGGGCAGAAATTGGACACCACCCCTTCTTTCTCACTTCCCCTACTCCTCTGGCCAATCTTGGACATATGTCTTTCTTCCCTCCTATTCCCAGGGCCCCCTGTCTGACTTTGCAAGCCTGAGATGCTCAGAGGAATGGCCACAGGGGTCTCCCCAGCCTAGGCTCTGGCCTGTAGTGAGGGAGGCCATGCCCAAGGCTAGCCCTACTTGTTAATTAAACTTGTCATCATCATTTCTGAAGTGTCTGTGTATGGACATTTCACCTAGGCCGGAAAGGCTAATTAGGACTAATGATCCCAGGTCTAATTATGGCCACTTAATGGGGAAGAAAGGGTCATAAGGAGTAAAGGTGGTGAGCATACAAATGGGCACATGGCAATTTGCTCTTAAGAATTTCCCCATCCTTCTTCTCCTCCCAAGAGAAGGGGGTGGATGGGATGTGGGACACTGAGCCAGGGCCCTTAGGCCAGGCCATGTCCTGCCCCCACCTTGGTCAATGTTGAAATTTCAGGAGGAAGAACATGAGAGCCCGGCAGTCATCTGAGGATGTATACTTCTCCAAATCAGGTAAATCACGACCTCCCTTTCTATGCTCTAGCTCCACTCTTCTTTCCAAAGCCCGTTCTGATTCCAGCTCTGGTTAGGCCTCTGGTCAGGCTCCTCTGACCAACTTCCCCACCCACCACCCCCCATTCTAGCCAATGACATTGACCCTCAGTGTGGAAGAAACGCTGAATCAAGTCAGAGAAATCTTGTATCTGTTGCCTCTTCCCCCAGCCTTGCTCAACCTCCCAAGCATAATGTCACCCACACCTCTTCTCCCCTCTCTAGAACAACTGAAGCCCCTGAAAACCTATGTGGATCCCCACACCTATGAGGACCCCAACCAAGCTGTGCTGAAATTCACCACGGAAATCCACCCCTCCTGTGTCACTCGGCAGAAAGTGATTGGTGCAGGTGAAGGAATGCTCCTCCCAGCTGCCCTGTTCCATGTTCTCTCTTCTCTTCCAGCTTAGAATCAGACAACTTCAGTGATGAGAGCAGAGAACGTCAGAGGTGGGAGGACCCCTAGAACAGGGAATGTCAGAGCTTGGAGGACCCCTAGAACAGGGAATGTCAGAGCTTGGAGGACCCCTAGAACAGGAATGTCAGAGCTTGGAGGACCCCTAGAACAGGGGATGTCAGAGCTTGGAGGACCCCTAGAACAGGGAATGTCAGCTGGGAAGGCCCTTAGAATAGGGAATATCAGAGCTGGGAGGTACTTCAGAACACAGAATATCAGAGCTGGAAAGACATAAGGATAGGAAAGGATTTTCATAAATTCACAGGATCACAAATCTAGAGGTCATCTAGGTTAACCTTTTCATCTGACATATGACCAGAGATGTTGTGTAATTTACTCAAGGTCACACAGCTCACAAGTGGTAGATCTGAGGACTGAACTTAATTCCTCTTACTCCAGATGCAATGTTCGAAATTTCCTCTGTACCACATTTCTTGTCATAATCATAGGATTTAGAGTTAGAAAGGACCTTAAAAATCACCTAGGCCACCCCTCCCATTTTATAGATAAGGAAACTGAGGCTCAGAGAAGTCACATAACTAGTAAATGGCAGAGTCAAGACTTGAACTCAGGGCTTTTGACTCTTGGTTCAATGCTTTTCCACTCTGCCATCCATTCTCCCAGTGGGTTTAAAAACAGCAACAGCAGCTATAACCCTGTGAGACAGATGTATATTATCTCCATTTACATATGAGAAAACTGAGGCAGACAGATGCTAAGTAAAAATAATATAGCTAATAATAGCTACATTTATGTAGTGCCTACTGTGTGCCAAGAACTGTGCTAAGCGCTTTACAATCATTTGATTCTCACAACAACCCTAGGAGGTAGATGCTATTATTACCCCCATTTTGCAGATGAGGAAACTGAGGCAGAAATCTGTTAAGTGACTTGTAAATGCCTGAAGTGAGATTTGAACTCAGCTCTTCCTGACTCCAGGTCTGGTGTCCTAACCACTTCTCCGTCTAGCTGAACAATGGAAGTGAGAGATAGAACATGGTGGTTGATGATAACTAGGTCCCAGAGTCCCAGCTGCCTCCCCTCTGTCCTAGGCAGAACTCAGGGCAGGGCTGCAATTGCTCAGCCTTCACTCCCCTCTTTTTTCCCAACAGGTGAATTTGGGGAGGTTTTTAAGGGGTCACTGAAGGCTTCAGGGAAGAAGGAGGTACCTGTGGCCATCAAGACCCTTAAGGCGGGCTACACAGAGAAGCAGCGGGTGGATTTCCTGAGTGAGGCCAGCATCATGGGCCAGTTTAACCATCACAACATTATCCACCTGGAGGGAGTAGTCTCCAAATGTAAGTACCCCCTACTTTGTTTGGGGGGCAGGGATGCTGAGGAAGGAGCCCGGATTCATTCACTTTCAAGAGTATTGAGGACCAAGAGCTGAGAAGGACCTTGGGAATCTCCCGGTACAGAAGTGGAGGCCCAGGGTGGATGAGGGGCTTGCTTAAGGTTGTACAGGGAGTAATTAACCAGGAAGGAATTCATACCCAGCTCCTCTGACTCCAAATGCAGTGGATTTTTTCCCCCCTGATACACCAAATTGCTTTTCATTCCTTAACATTTCTGGAAGAAAATACAAAGATAACTATAACACACTTGGAGCCCCCATGAGCATAGAATCTAGCAGAAGGCGCGTGGTGGACACACATATGCACGTGCACACCATGAATGTGGTGCTAGTGAAAAATAATGAAAACCAGAAGACTGTATGACGGACAGTGAATGAATGATGCAGTATACTGCATGAGGGCCAAAGAAAAGTTAACTTGCTGGGGTCATCAATTACGAGCTTAGAGGCCAAAAGTCCAAGCCCATTCATTTTATGGATGAAGAAACCGAGTCATAGAGAGGGGAAGTGATTTACCCAGGGTCACAAGATAGTATATCTTTAAGGCAGGATTAGAACTTGGTAGGGTGGGGCAGCTAGGTGGCCCAGTGGATAGAGCACTGGCCCTGGATTCAGGAAGACCTGAGTTCAAATCGGTCTCAGACACATAACACTTACTAGCTGTGTGACCCTAGGCAAGTCACTCAACCCCATTGCCTAGCCAAAAAATAAAATAAAATAAAAAAAGAACTTGGTAGGGCTAGTACTCTGTCCGTTGCACCACCTAGACTTCATGGGAAGGTGGCCCTTCCGCTTATTAGCTTATGTCCCCCCAAACCTTAGCACAGTGCTCTGCATAGATAATAAGTACTTAGGAAATGTTTTTCAACTTACTAACTGAATGGGTGAAATGGGCCTTGAAGGGTGGGTAGAAATTTGAGAGGTTAAGAATGGAGGCAGGAGAAAGTTATATGCTGTGTGTAGGAAATAGAGTGAACAGAGAAGGGAAGGAGTTGCCTGTGTCCAAGGGATGGCAATTAGCTCTGTTTGGCTGGGGACACGGGTTAAGGATCCCTATTATGCAATTGAGGCATGTAGGGGTTAAATGACTTGCCCAGGGCCACACAGCTAATAAATGTCTGAGGCTGGATTTGAACTCAGGTCTTCCCAACTCCAGACCCAACAGCTCTATCCACTTTGCTACCTAGATGAGAGTTTTCCCTACACTAGCTCTCCTTCTTCACCCACAGACAAGCCCATGATGATCATAACGGAGTACATGGAGAATGGTGCACTGGACAAATTCCTTCGGGTGAGTCTTTGGGGTCCATGCCATGGTCAGGGGAGGACTGGATGTCCCAGGCACACCCAGACATGGTAGGGTTACAGTGGTCTGCTTGCCTTCGCACACACTAACCCACCATCTCTGGGGCCTCTAGGAGAAGGATGGCGAGTTCTGTGTGATCCAGCTGGTGGGCATGCTACGGGGCATCGCATCAGGCATGAAGTACCTAGCTAGCATGAACTATGTGCACCGGGACCTGGCTGCCCGCAACATCCTCGTCAACAGCCAGCTGGTGTGCAAGGTGTCTGACTTCGGGCTCTCCCGGGTCCTGGAGGATGACCCCGAGGCCACCTACACAACCAGCGTGAGTGAGCTTGGGGTGCCCAGGCACTGGGTGGGAAGGAGCCAGGTCTGGGCACAGCCAATGCTCTGATCTCTTGGTGGACTAATGGACCTACCTTGTTACAGAAAACTGAGAAAACTGCCAGACCATGCAGATTTTCAAAGAATTTCCACATTTATTAATGCTTACACCATCCCTGGGAGGGAGGTATGCTAGGTGAAGAAACTGAGGCATGGGGGAGGTGTTAAATAATGTTCAGATAACATAAAATGTCAAGAACTAGGACCCAGATCTCCTACTTCCTGACTGTATAGCCATAAGATGTTAGGAATAAAAGGGAACTTGGATGATGGAATGTCAGAGCTGGGAGGGCCCTTAGAACACAGAATGGCAGAACTGGAACAGGAACCTTAGAGATTTCAAATCCAAGCCATTTATTTCATAGGTGGAACCTAGAGGAACAGAGAGTTGAATTGAGGAATTTAATGATAGCTTTTGGCAGCAGTGCCGTTAAAACCTCCCTCGTCCCGCATTCAGGAATGTGCCTGGTGAAGTAGAAATGGGCCAAGCAAAGAATATTGAGAAATAAATCCAAAGGAGAATTGATTCCCTTCCTCCCAGCCCCCCTCACCCCTCTCCTCCGTTTGAGGCTGGAGCACTTGGCCTCCTGGCATGCTGTATCTGTCCGGTAACACAGCCCTTGTGGCTGTCCTCTGCAGGGCGGGAAGATCCCCATCCGATGGACAGCCCCGAGGCCATCTCCTACCGCAAGTTCACATCAGCCAGCGATGTGTGGAGCTACGGCATCGTCATGTGGGAGGTGATGAGTTACGGAGAGCGACCCTACTGGGAGCTGTCCAACCACGAGGTGGGTGTCTGGGCACCTGGTGCACCACGAGCATCCTGGCTCAAACCCTCCAAGGGTCTGTGGGACATTCGTAGAATTTATGCAGAGCTGAGGGATACTGCAGCTTATGTGGTTCAGCCTCCTTGTTTTCCATATGAGGAAACTGAGGCCTAGAGAAAGAAGGCTTCTTTGTCCAAAATGTCACAGGTAGGAAATAGCAGAGTCAGATTCAAAGCTGGGTCTTCTAAGGCAATAGCACCGTGAGCCCTTCTTCCCATCACTCTCTTAGAGACATCCATATGGCTCGGCCACCCAAACTCTGCGCTGAGGCTGGGGCTGGGTCTGCCTCCAGAATGACCTTTTCCTTCCCTCTGCCTGGACCTCAGCAAGAGATTGAGAAGCATCTTCTTCAGCTCCCTATTTATTAAGTGCTCACCATGTTCCAGACATAGTATGGATGTTAAGAGCTGGGGATACAGATACAGGCAAAAAGAGAGGCAGTTCCTGATCTCTGGGAGCTTGTATTCTAACAGTGGAAAATGACAGAAAATGGAGATGAAAAGCAAGGCTGGGGTGGAGTCCAGAAGGTCAGAAGCTGAGCCAGGGGAGGAGCAAAGGATCGTGGGCCCGGGCCCTTCCTCACCATGGAGGTTTGGGGAGGGAGTTGCCAGAGGGAGAGAGGGGATGCGGCAGCGGAGGGGCCTTCCAGGGTGAGAAAGGCCCACCCTCTCTCTATTCTGGTCTTCTCTATTCCCTCACCTCATCTGCCCCTTCCTACCTTGCGTAGGCCTCCATGCCTGTAACACATGACCTCCTCACGTCTGCTCATCGCGTTTGTATCCCTGGTGCTAAAGAATGGAGCCTTGCATACAACAAGCACTTAATAAATGCTTGTAGAAATAGAGAACGTAGGTCTTGTCCTTCCTTTTAGATCGTAAGTTCCATAAGGGGAGGAACTGGGACGCTTTTTTACCTTCATTTCCCCAGTGCTGAGGAATGGAGACTCAGGCTGAACACAGAGACTTTCATGCAATAAGTGCTTAATAAATGCTTATATACACAGGATGTCCCAAAAGTCTTTGTGCAGTTTTAAGCTCATACACATGCCTATAGTATACTGCTGGAAGGGACCTTAGAGGTCATCTTGACCAACCCTCTCATTTTTCAGCCAAGGAAGCTGAGGCCCAGAGAGATTAAATGTCTTGCCCAATGTCACAGAGACAGGATTTGCACCCAAGTCCTGGGATTGGATTCCCCCATTTGGTCTTGTTAATTTTCCACAAAGTTCTAAAACTCCTTGCCTTCTCTTTCTTTCCCTCCCCCCCCGCCCACCCCGCTGTAGGTGATGAAAGCCATCAATGAGGGATTCCGGCTGCCTGCCCCAATGGACTGCCCCTCGGCCATCTACCAGCTAATGATGCAGTGTTGGCTGCAGGAGCGGGCACGGAGACCCAAGTTTCCTGACATTGTCAGCATCCTGGACAAACTCATCCGGGCCCCTGAGTCTCTCAAGACCCTGGCAGACTTTGACCCCAGGTAAGCCTCTGGGGGGATCCTGAGGAATTGCAGGGTGGTGGTGCCCTAATCCCATGGCTCGTGGCCCCTGAAAGCCCCTGGGCATAGCTGGCCAACTGCCTGAGAGGATGCAGAAGCTGCCAGGAACAGCTCTCACCCCCACTCAGCAGGTGGCAGGTGCCAGCCTTTGGGGCTGGGCACATGGACCACCTATCCTGAGGAAGGAGCTAGAGCACCCTCCTCCTCCGTAGCTTCCAGGGAGGCAGGAAGAAGCCGTGTAAGAGTACTATCAGAGGCTGTGCCAAGAGCAGCTTATGCCAAGGAGGGCGGCAGCTCCCCGGGGGGAGGGCAATGGCTGGGAGCTGCCTGCAGGGCAGGACCCAAGGCAGGCATCCCTGTTGGCACCAGCTGCTGACGCGAGCTTCCTTCACTGGGTATGAGGATTCCCCCTGGAGACCAGGCTGGGCTGAGCAGGCCCATGCCAGCCATAGGAAAGGAGCTAGGAGGGGGATGCAATCATAGGACCAGAGATTTTCAAGGCTGGGAGGTACCTTACCTAGCATGAGGCCATGCCCCTCTTTTCTCATATGAGGAAACTCTGGCCCAGAAAGAAGAATGGACTTACCCAAAGTCACTCAGCAGTGACTTTAATATTGGAGCTTGGACTAGAAACGTCTTCTGATTCCCAGCCTGTCAATCAGCCAACATCTATTAAACACCTACTGTATGCCAGGCACTGTGCTGCTGGAGATCCAAACCCCAAAGTGAGACAGTTCCTGCCTCGAGGAGCTTATATTCTAATGGAGGACATAACACCCAGAGGGCAATGGTGACCACAAAGAGAGTGGTGCAGGGTGGTCAATGGCGTTCTTTCCCAGGCCAGAGATCTCCTCCTTAGAGCACATTGCCTCTTCCGCAGCCATTGGCCTCCTCTGCCCCCACCCCAGGCCTAACCCTTACTCCCACGGTCCTCAGCCGGGTGCTTTGTTCCAGGGTGTCCATCCGCCTGCCCAGCACCAGCGGCTCTGAGGGCATTCCCTTCCGCACTGTGTCCGAGTGGCTGGAGTCCATCAAGATGCACCAGTACACGGAGCACTTCATGTCGTCTGGATACAACGCCATTGAGAAAGTGGTGCAGATGACCAACGAGTGAGTGTCCCTCCCCACGGCCTGGCCTGCTGCCTGGGACCTGGCTTGGGCGTCCACTGCTGGGGGTCCTGAGGGATCGGAGATCAAGAGGGGAGCAGGGCGATTTGGACCCTGTTACCCGGCCCCAGAACGGAAGCCTCCAGAGCTGGGAGGGCCCTAGAACACAGGATGTCAGAGCTGGGAGTGCCCTTAGAACAGAGAATGTCAGAGCTGGGAGGGCCATTAGAACACAGGATGTCAGAGCTGGGAGGGCCCTTAGAACAGAGAATGTCAGAGCTGGGAGGGCCCTGAGAACACAGAAGGTCAGAGCTGGGAGGGCCCTTAGAACACAGGATGTCAGAGGTGGGAGGGCCCTTAGAACACAGGTGTCAGAGCTGGGAGGGCCCCTAGAACACAGGATGTCAGAGCTGGGAGGGCCCTTGGAACACGGGATGTTAGCTGTGAAGGAATGGTAGAGCTTTTTCAGTCATTTACAGAGGAGAAGACTGAGGAGCCGAGAGGGGAAATGATTTGCCCACAGTCCCGAGGCTAATTTGCTGTGGAGCTGAGACCAGATGTCCTTGTTCCAAGTCCAGCTTCTTTCCATCTCCTCTGCTTCTCCTGTCTCCGTCTCAGAGGCTGCCCGAGCCCACAGGGGAAGTGGTTCAGGGAAAGGAGCCTTGGAGCAGGGCCATGAGCAAAGGCAGTGACTGGGGAAACCAGCTTCATCTGGTTTCTGAGTTGTTTAAAGCTGGGCTTAATGCCTGCTCCCCATCCCTGGGCCCCTCCCTGCCTTCCTGCCCCCTCCGAACCATCCAGTGAAACAAAGCCTCCCTTCTCCCCCGTTTCTGTCCCTGGCTTCTGCCCTTCCAGAGGTACCAGGGAGAAGGAAACAGGCTGGATCTGCTCGGCACCCTGGCTATTATCATGACAGAGTTCAAATCATAAGACCTGGATTTGAATGTGGCCCCTCATCCTTATTACCTGTATGCCCTTGGGCAAATTACTTGCCCTCTCTGGACCTCAATTTCCTCATCTGTAAAATGGGGACAGGTTGGACTAGATAATTCCTGAAATCTCTCTGAACTGTAAATCTTACATGTTGACCCTTTAATTCAGAGCTAAAATGGCTCATGGCCCATTCTTAGAAAATGAAGATCTCTCTCTCTCTCTCTCTCTCTCTCTCTCTCTCTCTCTCTCTCTCTCTCTCTCTTTCTCTCTCTCTCTCTCTCTCTCTCTCTCTCTCTGTTTTGCCTCTCAGCCTCTGTCTCTCTGTCTCTGTCTCTCTTTCTCTCTCCCTCTTTCCCTCTCTCTCTCTCTCTCTCTCTCTCTCTCTCTCTCTCTCTCTGTTTTGCCTCTCAGCCTCTGTCTCTCTGTCTCTGTCTCTCTTTCTCTCTCCCTCTTTCTCTCTCTCTCTTCTCTCCTCTCTCTCTCTCTCCCTCTCTCTCTTCTCTCCTCTCTCTCTCTCTCTCTCTCTCTCTCTCTCTCTCTCTGTTTTGCCTCTCAGCCTCTGTCTCTCTGTCTCTGTCTCTGTCTCTCTCTCTCTCCCTCTTTCCCTCTCTCTGTCTCTCTCTCTCTCTCTGTTTTGCCTCTCAGCCTCTGTCTCTCTGTGTCTGTCTCTTTCTGTCTCTCTTATTCTCTCTCTCTATTCCCATTTCTAAATTAAATTCTCTGATCCCTCTCCCTCTAAGCTTCCCAGCCCCTGGCCAGGTTCCTGACAGCTTTCAGGGTTTGGATCCTTGACAGGACATCTTGGAAGAGCTGCATCCTTCTCTCTGGTTTTGGGATTGGGGACCTTTCCCGGCATGGCATGGCTGGGCACTTGGGAATAGGGCCATCCATAGACTGCTTCCCCCTGGGGCCAGCTTCCTTTGAAGCATGGGACCTGGTAAGGGGAGAATTCTACTAACCCACCCCCAAAGCGGGGGAAATCACCCTTAGTGGCCTTTTGTGCCTCTAAAAATAAATGACTATTTAAGCAGCCGAATTTCTGAGAGGTCAGAGGTCTCCATGAGAACAGGCCTCTTGCCTGGAAAACAGGCCCCGAGAGGGATTTGGGAATCAGTTGATGAGGTCAGAGGGGAGAGCTAGAGCCTTGGATCCTAGATCTGGGCTGGTCCACGTATTTCCCCGGGGGACACCCAGGAAAGCCACTTAAGACATCTTCTTGGCCAGGCAGCTGGAAGTAGACCCTGCTCGGGTCTCATCTCTCACTCCCCAAGGGATCGCATGTGGTGAGAAATAGCTTGGGATGGGGGGGTACATGGGGGAGGGGAAGATAAACTTGGGAGACTGCAGAGAGTTAATTAGATTAAGGCGAGGAGAGGAGGGAGCTCTGGAAGAGGCAGAGCTGGGAATTACTTTATTTTGCTTCTGCAGCGAGGTGCTGGGGGCTGTGTGTCCACGGGCCAGACATCTCCTCTCTGTGCCTCAGCTCCTGTCTTTTTAAAATATGAGGTTTAGACTAGATGACATCTAAGACTCCCTGACGTTCTATGCTTTAAGACCCTTCCCACTCTGACATTCTATATTCTAAGGTTTCTCTGAGATCTACACTTCTATACATATCTTCCTCCTGATTTTTTCTCTGCTCCAAATCCTGTTTGTGAGAGGGGGAGAAACTACCCTACACTGCCCCCACTCACCCCCGGAAAAAAAAAAGAGACAATTCCTGTCCGAAGAGGTCAGCAGAAAAAGGTTTACAGGAAATGTACCCTCCAGGAAGAATCCCCAAATACCCCTGGGTTCCCTTTGCTAATTGATTTCCCACAAGCAGTCATCTCTTGGTTTGATGAGTTTGGGATCATTTAAAATTAAAGTATTAGATTAAATTCTAGAAATTATTCCAAGCTCTCTTCCCCCTACTCATATTTGTACCGGGTACTGAGAAAGCCTGAGCCTCATGACTCATTCTCCTCTGACTCCTTCCTTTTGATGGAAGAGTTTTATTAACAAGCCAAGGCAAGGCAGAAACTTACCTAGATTCTGGATGGGGAAACTGAGGCAAGAGTAGACTTAGGTTGGGCACCAGTTCCCTTGTCCCTGGACAGGGCCTAGGGATGGATAGCTCCTAGCACTGAAGCTGTTGGGTTGGAGGCCTAACTGTAAGATCACCCCTTTGTCTCTGGAAGAAGATGGAGACAAGAGTCAGGTGTAGCTTTCACATAAGGCAATGGCGTTGAGGTGCTTAGGATAGTGAAGGTGGGGGAGGGGAGCACTCAGGAGGGAGGATCTGGATCTGGTTACCAGTGTCTACCACACAAATCCTTTCATAGAATAGCAAAGCTAAAAAATGACCTTAGAATGCAGAATGTCAGAGGGGCCTTAGAACAGAGAACATCAGAGCTGGGAGGGCCCTTAGAACAGAGAACGTCAGAGCTGGGAGGGCCCTTAGAACAGAGAACATCAGAGCTGGGAGGGCCCTTAGAACAGAGAACGTCAGAGCTGGGAGGGGACTTAGAACAGAGAACGTCAGAGCTGGGAGGGCCCTTAGAACAGAGAACATCAGAGCTGGGAGGGCCCTCAGAACACAGGATGTCAGAGAAGAGGAGGCCTAGAGGGCAGGAGTCATGTGATCAAAGCTATACAGACTTTATCCTGCCCACACTATGGGTTGTGGGACCAGATGACCTTTCAGTCGCTTCCAGTTCTAAGTCTGTGATCCTATTATTTCATCAACCAGAAGTTCAGTTCAATTAGATGAGTACTTATTAAGTCCCTACTACGTGCAGGAAGCAATGGCTCCCCTCCCTGATGTATGTCAGCACTCTAGAGGCAGACAACCTGGGTTCAAATCTCACCTCCAATGCTTACTACTTGTGTGACCTTGGAGAAGTCACTTCACCTGCCTTCAGTTTCCTTATCTGTTGGGACCCCCTCTAGATCTAGGTTCTGTGAAGAATACTGTCTAGATTTCTTTCTGATAGCCATGGTTGTATCCTGGAAAAGAGTGGCATGTGTTCTGGGCTCTCTAGGAGGGTGATGGTCTTCCTGGGATGGGACAGAGACTGAGTCCTGAGTGACAGACCACCCTGATCCCTAGACCTTTCTGTCCTGAGGTCTGGGTCTACCTTTCCCTGTTCAGCACACCTCGCTGGTAGCTCCCAAAGCCTGTGGGAAAATCATGTCTTAAGAGATGCAAATAGAAGCAAATACCATATAATTAGCTCTTTTAACAACCGAGAGCCTGGACCCATAAAAACTTGGGTGTTTTCATCTGTTTGGGGCTGGTGGGTGATGATGGCGGCAGGGAAGAGTAACAAAGATCATAATAAAAAATCCTCTCTGGGACTTTGGGGGAGCATGGGGCAGGTTTGTACACAGGGGCAGAGGGGAAACAGGAATAGGGAAAGGGAGGGGGGCTGGGAGAAGGCCAAGAGCCTTTCAGAAAGAGGAAGAGTTATAGCTGATCGTTCATGGATATCTGGACTGAAAGGTTGGGCTTTCCAGACTGAGACCTGAGTATCTCTGGCAGCCTGGGGTATCTTTTGTGACTGGATGAAGGAATTTTTTTCTCTATGCCCTCTGTCTCCCTGTATAGTGGGTAGAAGGAAATGCCCCAGGGAGAAACTGGGAAGCTTGGTTATTCTTGTTAATTGATCCGAGATCACTTGGATAGAGTGAGGGCAAGCTGGGGAGACATCAAGACTTATTCTGGGAAACCACACCTACAGTGGTGACATCTACAGGTGGAGGAGCATGGGCAACTCCACTGGGGTTCCCTGTCATGGACATCCCCTGCTTTGGGCCACCAGTCATTCCAGCCACACATGGAGACATTCAGATGACTCTCCCCCCATCCCTGCCACCCCTACGTTTCTCCAGGTTTGTTATCCAGGAGAAATAACCATCAGAAATCGGAGTTTGCAGTCCCTGAAAGAGCCCAAATGAGGACACCGCCCCTCTCTGGGGCTCAGTTTCCTAACCCATAGAATAATAATTATTCTCTAAGTTTCCTCCCAGTTCTGACATTTTATATTCCAAGGCTCCTTCCATCTCTAATATTCTGTGTTCCCTGGTCCCTTCCATCTCTGAAGTTCTATTTTCTAATGGAATTGTGAACCCTTCAAGTGCTGACATCTTATTTTCTAAGGTCCCACCCAGCTCCAACATTCAATGTTCAAAGGTCTCTTCAAGCTCTGACTTACTATGTTCTAAGGTTCCTTACAGCTTTGACATTCTAAATTCTAAGGTCCCTCTAAGCTTTGACATTCTCTCTTTTGAGATACTCCTTCTCTGACCCCGAGATCTGCTATTCTATGGTCTAAGGTCCCTCCTGGCTCTGACATCCTATGTTCTAAGTTCCCTTTCACCTCTAAGTATTCTTTATTTTAAGATTCTTTCCACCTTTGATTCTCTATTCTAAGATCTCTTCCAGTTTGGACATTATGGGTTCTAAAGTCTTCTGGTTCTAAGGGTCTGTGGTTCTCTGTGGTGCCATAACACTCCCTCTCTCCCTCCCACAGGTCCCTTCTCCCGACCTCTCCCTCCCTCCCACAGCTCCCTAAATCCTCATTTTGCCCTCCGGTTCCCACTTCTCCTTCTCTTCCAAACCTTCCTTCCCTCCTTCCCTCCCTCCAGTCCCTAACTCTCCCTCTCTCCCTCCCTTCCACGCAGCGACATCAAGAGGATCGGGGTCCGCCTGCCTGGCCACCAGAAGCGAATTGCCTACAGCCTCCTGGGTCTTAAGGAGCAAGTGAACGCCGTGGGGATCCCCATCTGAGCAGAGCCTCCCAGCGTGGGACAGGAGGAGGGGCCCAGGGAGGAAAGACGCTCCTGCATCCCTCCATGCTCCTTCACAGCTGATGGCACAAATGGGAAATACTTGAAGAAACTCAGAATTAAAACAAACCATGGCCTCCTCCCTCCTGGAGGAAAACTGGCTGCTAATCAAGGAGGGGCATAGCCACCCTGCTGGCCCCTGTACCATCCTTCCCTTGCCCCCTTCACTAGATGTTTGAAGTTCCTCATTGATGCTGCCCCCAGGATGCATCTGTGTCCAAGGGCTTCCCAACCCCTTGCTTGGGGGTGTCTGATGCCCCTACCCCAGGCCGGCTTACTACTGGGGTGACAGCCTGTTTGAGGTTTCTCTTCAGCCTTCTTCTGCTTCTCTGAGAAAGGTATCGAGCACTTAATTGTACTTTCTGGGAAAAGCAAATCCCTGACTTGTGGCATTTCCAAAACTGCTCCGTGGGCTTCTTTTACCCACAAGGCAGTGGGGAGGGGTGGTCCAGGCCTAGACCATCCCCATGGGAAAGGGGTATCCCCTCCCTATTCACTCTTTATAAGAGAAAAGAGCCTGAACTGGACTGAAAAATTAAAAACCCAACCAACACCATGGAGACCAGACCACAGATGGATGAACAAATCAACTTCGGGGCCTCAGCGGCCCGCTTCCTCTTTCTGTACCATTTCCTATAATTTGGACCATCCCTTCCTACTTCCCCCCCTATCCTCCAGCCCGAAGTACTGTTTGGCTGTGGCCTGTAAGGGTTTCATTGGGTTGTATTTTTATTTTATATATTTTGTACTTTGTAGAGAGTGTGTTTGTGTGGGACCCTGCTGGGGGTGAGACAGTGGGGGGATGGGAGGGGTCCTGTATCTGACATTCCTGAGTCTGGGAGGAAACAGGCTGGCCAGCCTGCACAGTCACATGTTATGAACTTCCGAGGGATGGTCTTCCTTTTCCTCCCTCTCCGTTTCTTCCGGCCTCCTGCCTCACTCCCATCAATGATGGTCACTAATCTGTCAGTGTTAATCTCGCAAAGGTTGGTGTTTTGTGGGTTATTTTTTTTGTGCCATTAATTTATTATTTTTTATATTTATTGTTAGAAATTAATTATTTCTACATCAGATTAAAGTTGCGATTGGTTTCCAAATTTGCCCATGGTGTGCCTTTGTTTCAAAGGGAATTGATAGGAAACAGGTCTCCTAAGCCAAGGGAGGCAGCAGGATTCAGGGGAAGGAGTAATGGATATGGAGTCAGATGGTCTGGGTTCAAATCCCTGGTCTGCTCCTTGTTACCTAAATGAGCAAGTTGTACCCCTCTGGGTCTCAGTTTCCCTATCAGTAAGATGAGAGTGTTGGGTTAAAATTCATTCATTTATTCATTTGATAAGATTTATCAAGCACCTACTTTTGCTAAGCCACCAAGTTAGGTGCTAGAAATACAAAGATAGAAACAAAACAGTCCCTGTCCTCAAGAAGCTAACATAACAAAAAAAATAAATAAAAAGAAAAAAGAAAAAAAAAGCTAACATTATATTTGGGGGGAGAAAGGGAATAGGAGACAGAGAAGTCAAATACAAATATATATACTAAGTAATTTCCTGGTGGAGGACACCAGAGTAGGCTTCCTGTAAGAGGAAACGTGAGCTAATCTTGAAAGGAAGATAGTACTCTTAAGCAGGGAGGAAAGAGTGCATTTCAAGAGTAAGGGACAGCCTTGGCAAAGGCACAGAGGTGAGAAATGTATGCAGAATCATCAAGTGAGTCAGTTTACTCCGATCATGGAGTACATAGAGGAGAGTGGTGTGCATCAAGCCTGGAAATGTAGATAGGAGCCAGGCTGTCAGAGGCTTTGAAGGCCAGATGGAGGAGTATGTATTTTATCCTACAGG
Organism: Phascolarctos cinereus; assembly: GCF_003287225.1. Lineage (NCBI taxonomy): Eukaryota > Metazoa > Chordata > Mammalia > Diprotodontia > Phascolarctidae > Phascolarctos > Phascolarctos cinereus. Next base: position 385,024,203 of record NW_027556098.1, read on the forward strand.
TTGGGAGGGTATCATTGGAATTTCCTCAACCCAAGGGTGACCGAAGCAACCCAGTGCTTTAGGCATATAAATTTGGCCACTGTGTGGAGAGTAGATTGTAGGAAGGAGAGATTGGAGGCAGGGACTCTAATTAAGAAGGCTATCGCTAGGGGCGGTGAGGTGCCCAGCGGATAGAACACCATCACTAAAATAAGGAGGACCTGAGTTCAGATCCAGCCTTTCCTATTGGCAGTGTGTTTTGGTGGAGGGAGGCATGGGCAGCTGTCTGACTCCCAGGATCAATGCTGCCCTTTGGGGAGCTCCTACGCTAAGCCAGCAGCTTCCATTTCCTCCTTAGATAGTGTGGAAATCCTCCAATCTACTCGCCTCAGTTCCATCGGGTTGGGGGGAGGTTTCGAGTTGGGCACCCTGGGCCCAAGTGCCAGCTTTGCCATTAATCATGTGCGGGACTTTGGACAGCTCACTTCCTCACGTGGGCCTCGGTTTCTTCATCTGTAAGAGGAGGGAGAGGGGTAAACTAGAGGGCTTCCTAGGTCCCTGCCAGCTGTAACTCTGATCCTATGTCATAGGAGCCTGTGTTCTTCATCTCCAAATCTTGTATTTTTTCTTCTTTCTTTCCAAAGCACTATTTGTGCAGCATCCTGGCACATAGCAAGCATGTGCTGCTTACTGCCTGCCTTTGCTATGCTCTCTGGGCCTCAGTTTTCCCTCGATGTAAAATGGGACAATCATTCTTGATCTCCACCACCCCGTCACTGGATGGTTGTGAGGAGGGTGTTTCGTAAATACCAGAATGGGTTCTAGAAATGGGTGTTGCCGTGATCTCACTGCTGCCAGCACAAGTAAAGAGAGAGCCCCGGGCAGGGCACTTACTCCCGACCCATCCCCATGTGGGATTTTCATAACCTTCTTAATACAAGACTCAGGGATCCTTTCCTTTCTGCCTCGAGTTGTTTCTTCACAGGCTGTGTTTGATCGCATCTCCAGCAGTTCCCATCACCATCCACACAGAGGCATCCCATGGGGCATTCAACACCTCTACATTCTCTGGGCCTCAGTTTCCTCTTCTGTAAGAAGTGAATGCTTGCTATATCACATTGCTTACCATCTCAGGGAGAGGGGAGGGAAGGAAGGGAAAGAGGGAGAGAATTTGGAATTCAAAATTTATAAAAAATGAATATTAAAAATTGTATTTATGTGTAATTGGGAAAAACGTTTTTTAAAATAAGAAAAAAGTGAATGCTTAGTACTACCTTCCTCTGACGTAAGGAAAGCGTTTTGTAATAAGAAAACAGTGGTGATAGGACAGTGGAAACAAAAGTGGTTCTGAAGTCAGAGGACCTGGGTTCAGATCCTGACCACTCACTCTGCCACTTCATTTCCTTGGGCCTCAGTTTCCTCACCTATAAAATGAAGGGCGTGGGTTAGATGGCCTCAAAGTTCCCTTATAGGCCTTTGTTCATAGACACACCCTTAACAACTCCTCCTCTGAGGTTCCAGAGCAGAGGTTCAATTCAATTCAACAAGCATCTATGAAGTGTCTACTGTGTGCCAAGTGAAATGCTAAACAATACAACACAAAACTGAAAACTAGTCCCTGTCCTCAAGGGGCTTACGTTTTATGGGAAGAGACAACATACTCACAGGTAAACACAGAATAAATATTTTTTAAACAATTCAGCCTGCATTATGCAACATTTTCTCCACCCCTTTCTTAAATCTAGACAGCCGACACAATAAATCAAGTTCTGATTTGTCACATTTGCTGATTTCCAAAGTGTGTATGCACACCCTGAACATTTAACAACCAGCTCTCTGCAGCCAGGATGAGCTGGCTGAAGCACAGCTCTAACACAAAAACCTTTTGTTTTTTTCTTTTCCGTGTGTGTGTGTGTGTGTGTGTGTGTGTGTGTGTGTGTGTGTGTGGCAACTGAGGTTAAGTGACTTTCCCAGGGTCACATAGCTGGTAAGTGTAATGTGCCACCTAGCTGTCCCTTACAAAAACCTTTTCATTTTAAACCTGGATATCTCCCTGGCTTCTGATTCAGTTGATAGAAAGCACTTTGAGCAAATACATAACTCAGTAGATAAATAGTCATTTTTGGTGTGTGTGTTGAGGAAGGAGTCCAGGAATGGAGCCCTAACAACTATTTTTCTGTAGGAGGAGGCTTTGGGGATAAGCCTTGAAGGGCTCGAGGAGTCCTGGAGAGTGGAGGTAAGGATGAGGGCATTCCACGAATAGGGTATACAGCCTGGGCAAAAGCAAGGAGAGGAGAGATGCCTTCTTGCATAGGGAACAGAAATTAGGCTGATTGGAGCAGAACGTCTAGAGCTTAAGGAGAGCCAGGTAGTGAAGGGCTTTTGTTTGTACTTTCTCCTAGAGGGATGATCTTGTCCAGCTCCCAGGCTTGCCTCTGACCTGCTTGTAGAGCAGAGGTGGGAGTGGCAGCTGAGGGCCAGTCAGGCCAGCCTCCTGCCTTTGACTTTGTCCCATGGTCCCTGATAGTTGGATCCTTGGGGATAGGGGTGGGGGTGGGGTGCGGAGGGCTGCTCAGGGATGCAGATGGACTCCCTTCCCCTTGCCCAGCCCCTTATAGACACTTCATCAACGCTGGTTGACTTGACAGAATCGTGGCGAGCTGGGCCTCCAGCTCTGGTAGGCCTGTTTGTAGGATTTCTCTTACAAAAGCTTTTATTCATATTTTCTCATCTCTGCTTCCTTCAAGTCCCAGCTAAAATCCCACCTTTTCTGTGGATTATTTCCAACTGATCCTCTCTATACCTTTTTTTCTACATAGTTATTTGCAGGTTGTCTCCCACATTTGCCTGGGAGCACCTTGAAAGCCAAGGGACCTTCTACCATTCTTTATATCCCTTGTGCTTAGCCTGGTGCCCAGTGCATATTAGGTGCTGACCAACATCATTTGAAAGTCACAATGCTGTATTGCAGACACACAGACAAGAATCGCAACGCAATCCAAAGCCTCTACCCTATAACCGCAGTTCCTGGTCCTGATTCTATGGATCGGGGTGGAGAAGGGAGGATGATACCATCATAAGTCAGAGCAGGAAGCAGGCACCTCATATGGTGCCATATAAGGACTTCTTCAAGCAGCCACGGGGGTTGAGAAGGCTAAGAAGGTTGGGGGGTGGGGGTGGGGGGATCCAGTATCTGAAGGGCTGTCCTGCGGGGGAGGGATTACATCTACTCTGCTTGATCCAGGTAGTGAGTAGGGATTTGAACCCAGGCGCTCTGACCCCAAATCTAGCCTGCTGTTCTGCTAGGCTGAGATGCTGAGAAACTGTTGTAACTTGGCTTTTGAGCAGGCTTAATTTACCTAAATTGGAGCCCACTGCTACCACATGGTAGGGGACACAGTGGGCTCCATGTTAAGCCTGTTCAAAAGCAGGGTTACCCTGAGAACAAATACAGTTAGATGTGGAAGGGGCCTTAGAGACCATCCCCTCATTGGACAGAGAAGGGACCAGGACGAGGACCTAGGGCTTCTGCCCTGGCCATGTTCTTTCTTAGTGTGCCTTGTTGGCCTCTTCCTAGGGGTGAAGGAACAACAGGGGCCCAAGACCCTGGATACTCAACTGTCCTGGGGTCTGGGTTCCTGAGACCTGGCATGGCCCAGCTTGGAGACATTACTTCTACTACCCGAGGAAGTTGGAATGATCTTCTTTGCCATGTTGGCCTCTGAGGCCAAGACCAGAGGGTGTGCCTGATGGGGGAATGAGTAGCACGTGGCAAGCTAGGCTTTCTGAGTGGAAGGGAGGATGGGAGGAGATGGGGTCCTTTACTTAGCCATTGAGTGAAAAGGGATCCCTATCTGTGAAAGTTTCCTCAGTTCCTCCTTTGTAAAATGAAGAGATTGGAGTCAGAATCCCAGTGGAGAGCACTTTTCAGCTCTGTGTCTGTGGTCTTCTGAGTCACAGGATGCCGGGAGTTGGAAGGGACCTGAGTTACTCCCTGGTCCAACCCCCCGTCCTCCATTTTCATAGGATCAAGGTTTAGGTTGTAAAACATAATGACAGCTCAAATGTCCATAGTGCTTTGAGGTGTATAGTGTACTTTTTACCAGAACTCTGAGGTAGTTCTGTCCCCATTTTACCTGGGGAAACTGAAGCACGGAGTAACTTGCTTATTGCCACATAGCCAAGTAACTGGAGGGGCCTGCTGGAGACAGTCTGATTCTCAGATCAGGCCTCTTTCCTCTGTAACCCAGCTGCTTGCCTGTCACTGCAGTAGGACTGGAGAGGTAGGGTGTGACAGGGCAGGCACGGCAAAACCAGGCTTTGGCTGGCAGCCCAATTAGGCGTCAAACAAAGTGTACACGAGGTAAAGCTGGGTGGAGCTGGGAGCCTGGGCACAGCTTCCAAACCTGCTCTGCTGGCCCAGGGAGTCATCTCTCTCCCGTTAGTGGGAGGGCAGGTCCTGTTTGCTAAGCTGGACTCTAGGAGGCCTTCCGGGTTGACAGCATGTGTCTCCCATCAGCGGGCTGGTCCGCCCGGGCCTGGGGATTAACCCAGACCACTTGTACAACCAGCCTGGCTTCCCACAGGAATCTGGGCCAAGAGGGCACCAGGAGGCCAGAACCAGACCCTGTCCCCGTAGCGGCCGCCAATGACGCGACTGGCCCCAGAGACAAATTACAGCCGGGGCCCCTGGGGTCAGGGTTTTGTGTAGAGAACTGGGGAAGCCACTCAGTGATGGGGCCCTCTACCGATACACCCTCCGGGTCACAGTCGGATCTTAGCGACCATTCGGCCCGACACCCTCTTTTTCGGGGAGGGGGAAACGGAGACTCACAAGGGGAAAAGGCTTACCCAATGTCCCATAAAGTAGTGAGGGAGCAGAGTTCTAATCCAAACCCAAGTGTCCCACTCCCTGGACTTGAGTCTGAATTGAGCTCTGCGAGGTGTAACCTTGGGTAAGTCACTATACCTCAGTCTCCTCAGCTGTGAAATGAGGGAATTGGGCTAGATAGATGACTAGCTTCTAATAGTTTCCCCTCTACTGAGGATGTAGCTTATAGACACACTATTAATGTACATGTTACATCTTTCCACTAGAGTGTAAGCTCCTTGAGGGCAGGATGGGTTTTTGCTTTTTCTTTGCATCTCCAACACTTAGCACAGTGCCTGGCACATAATAAGTGATTAATAAATGCTTGGTGACTGGTCCCTTTCAGATCTGCATCTGTGATCTCAGAAATAAGACTCCAGGGGGAGCAGATTTAACAGGGAAAAGACCTTAGAGTCCACTTACTACAGTCCCTTCCTTTTACAGAGAAAGAAACTGAGGGAGGCCTGCCCGAGGTCACCCAAGTAAGAAGTAGCAAAGCCGGCATTCAAACCCAGGCCTTTGCCCCCAAATCTAGAGCTTTACCCACTGGACCATGGGCACGGGCATGCTGAGCTCCCCAAGAATGGAGGACCTCAGAGAGATTCATGTACATTGGATCAAAGACAATTGGAAAGGGCCTGGGGGCGGGGCAGATCAGGAGGGCTCCCCACCCATCTGTCCTTACCCTCGGCGGGATGAGAACCCATGCTACAGATATGGGTGCAGGGGGCCCAGCGTGAGCAGAATTCTTCATATTAAGCTTGATTTCTTCATCTGAGAAATGGGGTGTAGCCTTCCCCCCCCTCTCCCCACCCTTGCTTACCTCTCTCTGCTTCAGGGCTACAATGGGCCTTTGATGGCCTCAGATGAAAGTTTCTGCTATAGACCAAGGTGCTAATTAACCTGGTTCTCCTACCAGCCTCCCTCCCTTCTTCCCTCCCTCCTCCAGCGGTTCTGGACCTGATCTGGCAATTAAAATACAATTCCATTAGGCACTGTGTTATTATTCTTTTTTTAATTAATTGGTGAATCTGAATCAATGGAGGGAGTGGGGGCTGGAGAGAAGTTAAGTGATACCTTAAGTGAATATGGGATCCACACCCTGCATTAGTCTGGAACTGGGACCAGGGTGCCCAAGGGTATCTCTGGGCCCAGGGCTTATAGGAATGTGGGCCCTGGATTCTCCAACCTAGAAGTCTAGGCCTCGACGTGAGCAAAAGGGTTGCCCTGGAATGGTGTGGTACGCTGAAAAGAGTGCAGAGATCTGGATTTAAGTCTGATCTCTGCCACTAACCAATTATGTGACCTTGTACAAGGTTTTTCAACTCTCTGTGCCTCCGCTTCCTCGTCTGTCAAATGGGACAGCTGAAATTAGACGATGTCCGAGGTTCTTTCCTACTCTAAGCTCATAGGAAGTTTTGATATTTGATGTTCTAAGGATTCTTCTAGTCACGGCATTTTGTGTGCTCAGTTCCCTTCCAGCTCTGGCATTCTACGTCACAAGGTGAACCCCTCCATATGAATAAACGATCCCATTCCATCCCATTTCCTCCAGCAGATTGCCCCTCTGACATTCCCCCTCTATATAACTTGTCTTCAATCTCTCCCTGTCTACTGGCTGCTTCCCTGTTGCCAACATGCATGCCCATGACTCTCCCTCCTCAAAAAACACACTCCATCCATGCATCCCCATTAGCTACCTTCCCAAAGATCTCCACCCTTTGGTGCTTAACTGCTAGAGAAGGCTATTTGCAATGGGAGCTTCCCCCTCCTTTCTTTTCACTCTCTTCTTAACTCTCTGCAGCTTGGCCTCCCGTCTCATAGCTCAACCCAACCTGCTCTCCCCAAAGTTACCAGATACCTTTTCTCCGTCCTCATCCTTCTTGACCTCTCTGCAGCCTTTGACACCGTTGATCACCTCCTCCTTGCTTTCTTCTCTCTAGGTTTTCATGACACCTCTTTCACCTGGTTCTCCTCCTGCTTATCAGACCAATCCTCTGTCTCCTTTGCTGGATTTTTTCCAGATCATGCTCACTAACTGTGGGTATCCCAAGGGGCTCTGTCCTGGACCCTCTTCTCTCCTCTCCTTTCCTCTCCTCTCCTTTGCTTTCCTCTCCTCTTCTCTCATTTTCTCTCTTCTCCCCTCTCCTCTCCTCTTCTCTTCTCCTCCCCTCTCTCCTCCTCTCCATTCCTTTCCTCTCCTCCCCTCTCCTCTCCTCTCCTCTCCTCTCCTCTCCTCTCCTCTCCTCTCCTCTCCTCTCCCCTCTTCTCCCTCTATACTATTTCGCTTGCCAATCTCATTGACTCCCGAGGTTTCAGTTATTCTCTATGCTGATTCTCAAATCTATTCATCCAGCCTTAATCTCTCTGCTGATGTCCACTCTCTCATCTCCAACTGCCTATTGGGCATCTCAAGTGGACACCTTAAATTCAACAACGGAATTCATCATATTTTCCCCCAAGCCCTCTTCTCTTCCTAAAATTTCCCTATTACCATCGAGGGTACTGCCACCCTCCCACTTACCCAGGCTCAAAATCTACAGTCACTTGGACTCCTCACTCTCCCTCACCCCCCATGGCCAAGCTGTTTCCAGGGCCTGTTAGTTTTACCTTTGCAACATCTCTGGGCTCTTAGCCCTGCTCCCCTCTCACATAGATGCCTCCCTGTTGCCGGCCTCATCGCTCCATGCCTCAACTGTTTCCACAGCCTTCTGTTCAGTCTTGGTCTTGCTGCTTGAAATCTACTTCCCTACTCAGCTGATCAAATCGATATTCCCAAAGCACAGGTCTGACTATGTCACCCACCCCCACTTAATAAACTCCAGTGGCACCCTGTCACCTCCAAGATCACATACAAAATCTTCCATTTGGCGTTCAAAGTCCTTCATAACCTGCCTCCCATCAACCTTTGCAATCTTCTTAAACCTCTGGCCATTTTTACTAGTTATCCTCTATGCTTAGAATTCTCTCTACCTCCACCTCCTGGGATTCCTGGCTTCCTTTAAGGCCTGGTTAAAATCCCATCTTTTATAGGAAACCTTTTCTGATTGCCCTTAATACTCTCATCTGCCTTCTACTGATCCCTCCAATCTATCCTGCTTGCCTATATAAAGTTGTTTGCATGTTGTCTTCTCCCATTAGAGAGACTGTAAATGCCATCTTTTCCCTTTCTCCGTATCTATCCCTAGCACTTAGTATAGTGCCTGGCACATAGTAGGTGCTTAATACATGTTTCTTGACTGACTGACTTACTGGGGGTCCCTAAAACCTTTAAGTGGGTTTATGAGGTTGAAACTATTTTCACAGAAAGGAAAGAAGGGAGGAAGGAAGGAAGGGAGGGAGAACGAGAAGAAGGAAGGAAAGGAACACGTATTAAGTGCCTACTACGTTCCAGGCACTGTTCTAAGTGCTTTACAAATATCATCTTATTTGGCTCTCACAATATTACTACTACTAGCACAAAGGAAACGTGAGATGCTCAAATTTAGAGATATCTCCATCCCAGATGTTCCAATGGAGTGTTTGTGTGCGCCCTGTGGTAGAGCCTTCTGAGCTGGACTGATCAGCCTCCCTTGAACACATTGTATCTGGACTCCAGTATTGTGGTGTAATTGGTCCTCTTTGAGAATGGAGGGCAAACAACAACTCCTCCTCCTCCTGCTACTATTCCTGCTACCCACCACAACCATGACCACGACCACTACTACCACCACCACCACTACTATCACTACCACCACTACTGCTACTATCACTACTACCACTACCACCACCACCACCACTATCACCACCATCACCACTACTACTACCACCACCACCACCACTACTACTACTACTACCACCACCACCACCACCACCACTACTACTACTACCACCACCACCACCACCACCACCATCACCACTACTACTACTACTGCCACCACCACCACTACTACTACTACTGCCACCACCACCACCATCACCACCACCACTACTATTACTGCTATTACTACTACTACTACCACCACCACCACCACCACCACCACCACTGCTACTACTACTACTACTAGGATTTTAGTTTATAATATGGTAAATATCACTAGGTACAAGCCATACAAACAAAAGTCCTTGGGAGGACCCTCAATAATTTTTAAGAGTATAAAGGAGTGCTGAGACCAAACAGCTTGTTCAAAGGTCCCCCAGCTCTGCCATTATTTCTAATACTGGCATTCTGTACTCTCATATCCCTTCCAACTCTGCCATTCCATGTGCTAAGGTCCCTCCCAGTCCTAACACTGTACTCTAAGGGTCCTCCCAGCTCTGATAGCCTAAGCTCTAGGGTCCCTCCCAGTTCTAGTATTGTATGTAAAGTGCCTTCTAGCTCCAACATTCTATGTGTGAACTGGTGAGTTCCACCTTAAGCTGCAGGTGGGAATCCATTCCGCCTTAAGCCCTACAGGGCCAAAGTTGGGCAACCTCTCCTTGGCTCTGTAGTGGAGGCATCCTACCAAAACTCTAGCAGCCTGCCTCTCCGCCCTGCTATAGCTCTCTGCAGCCAAACCATCTGAGCTCATCACTGTCAGCAGAACTGAGAGTGAACATTCTGGGAACCCGTCGGGGCTCAACCCGCCTGAGAGGAGTTGTTATTCTGCTCTCAGGTTTCCCCACCCTCATCACTTTTCAGGGAGGCCTGGGCTCGTCTGCTGCTATACCAAAAATCCAGCCCTTATCTCCAGCCCTGGGAGTTGGTCAGGGATGTGGGAGAGGAGCGTTGGGGGTGGGGGGAGGCTTGAGTGCAGGCAGACGAGGAAATTGATCTGGCTCCTTGGAATGGCTGATTGCAAGAGGGGAGGGGCTCTGGGGGAGGAGCGGTGGGGGCAAGCTGTCAGAAAGAATCAGTAAGCTTGGGGATTGAGGGTGAGGTCTCCCAAGGCTGATGGGTCAGGGCTCACTTGTATATGTTTGTGGGAGCAAGCTCTTTGGAGATTCGGGAGATCAAGTGACTGGATGGAGGAGGGTGGAATTGGAGAGGGTGGTGGGATGGCCAAGCAGAGGTCTCCCAGGGCAGGTCCGGGCGGTGGAAAGAACGTTCATACTTGGTGGGAAGTCAGAACCCAAGGCTTCTGGCTCCTTCTCTGCTTTGGCTTGTGACACCTCTCCGCCCTTCTCTGGCCTTCACTTTGCTCATCTGTGAAATGAAAGGGTCCTCTCCAACCTGAGAACTACATACTTAAGATCCTTCCCAGCTCTGACATCCTGTGTTCTAAGGGCCCTCCCAGCCCTGATACTCTGTGTCCTGACGGCCCTCTCAGCTCTGACATCCTGTATTCTAAGGGCCCTCCCAGCTCTCATATTCTCTGTTCTAAGGGCCCTCCCAGCTCTGACATTCTGTGTTCTAAGGGCCCTCCCAGTTCTGACATTCTGTGTTCTAAGGCCCTTCCTAGCTCTGACATACTCTGTTCTAATAACCCCCCAGTCCTAACATTCTACAATCCCGTGAGCTGCTAATAACAATAAGGCTGCTCTAGCTAACCTAATATAAACTCTTACTTATGGGGGCCTGAAGGTGGGAGGCAGGGATGGGGGCTCAGCTTTCCTGTCCCAAGCTCTGTCTCTGCTTCCCACCCCCACCCCTCCTGGTGTAGGCACGTTGCTGAGCCCCTGATGGCTCGCTCTTGAAAAGGCACTGCCGAGTGACTGGGGCTCAGGAATGCAGGACCTCGGAGCTGTCCCTTGGCCTCTCCCCTCTGGCCCACGGCCCCTCCTCCCTGCTAATCTAAGCAGCCAGTGACTCAGGGCAGACACTGTTAAAACATAAACCTCCTACCCCTTTGTCCCCGGCCCTTGGGTCCCTTTGTCCCTGAGGCGGGCTGTTAATAGGATTGGGGTGGGGGTGGGGTAGAGGCCCTCTGGCAGGGGGCTGAGGGGCAGCTGGGCCTCCTGCCTCCTCCTGGGCAGCCACAATGAGCAACCCCCTTGACGTCACAATGCCCCCTGTTGTGATGTCATAAACAGCCAGTCAGGCTGGAGAAAGGCACAATGAGGGGCCCCTGTCCTCCCCCTGGTCCCCTCCGCTCCAGAGCTGGCTGCAGTGTCTTCTGGGATAAGCAGACCCAGCAGCCTGACTGGGACCCCAGGACACCTGCCTTTTTTCCCAAGAAACAGGGCTGCTGTCCAAGCAAGGTGGGCCTGCGTAAAAGCCCCCCAAGGGAGGGTGCCAGACTAGGCTATTGTAATTGGAAGGGGTAGGGGTAGGAGGATGGGGAGGGGGCACAGAGTGGGGGGATTTCTAGGACTCAAGCCTTTGTAGCAGAAGATGGGGTGAAGTAGGGACAATGGCAGCCTGGAGCTGACAGGTTCTCTCTGTCTCTGTCTCTGTTTCTCCTCCAACTGCACAGCTACATTATTTCTGAAGAACTTCCTGGGCAGAAACAGTTGGGCAGATAATGCCTTGGTTCCAGAGCAAGGGAAATCCCATGGACTCACAGAAGGTCAGAGATGGCAGGGCCCTTAGAACAGAGAAGTCAAAACTGTGAAGAACCTTAGAACACAGGATGTCAGAGCTGAAAGGGGCTTTTGAGATCTAATCCAATTCCCCTCCTTTTGTAGATGCAGAAACTGAGGCCTAGAGAGATGACCTGACTTGCTCTAGGTTACTAGCAGAACTAGAATTAGAACCTAAGATTCATGACTGTAAGCATACCCTTTTTTAATGCAACTATGGATTCAGCAAGGCCATTTAAAATGATTCCAGTAAGCCTTAGGCAGCTAGGTGGCACACTGAAGGCTGAGTTCAAATTCAGCCTCAGATACTTCCTATGACCTTGGGCAAGTCACTTAACCTTGGTCTGCCTCAGTTTCCTCAAATGTAAAATCAGGATGATAATAATAGCACCTACCTCCTAGGGTTGTTGTAAGAATCAAATAAAATCATATTTGTATAATAGTTGGCCCACAAATAAGAGGGGTTTTTCTCTGTCCTTGTCTCCCACCACTGCTCTTTGCTGCCCAGTGGACTGGCTAGGAACCCACTAACATGTTTTAAGGTAGCAGACACTGTCTGATTCATCTCCAGAGGAAAGACACAGTTGCATCCACCTCCTTGGCCTGGTCACTTCCTAGGCCTCACCTCTTACAAACTCCCAGTGAGGGTATTGTAATAAATTATCTCTAAAGATATTGTGGATATTTCTATAACCCATGCTCCTCCAATCCCAGGACCCAGAGCTTTCCTGAGGGCAGGGCCTCTCCTAGACCTCTCTCAAGGCAGGTGCTCTGGGGGCAGGGATTGTATCTCCCTCATCACACTGGGAGTTCTAACCATGCACTGAGTCTTCTTCCACAAATGGGATGCGAGCTGGGTAGTGGGGGCTCCCCTGAGTTTTCCCCCATTGGACTTGGTCCTCTGGGGACATATGGGCTGCCCCTTCTCCTTCTGTCCCCAGACCTCCTTTTCCTCTGTCCTGTGTCTCTGTCCACATTGCTGACTGACCATTATGTCCTTTCTGGAATTCTCCGGCCCTTCCCCCTCCTAATGAGGAGATAACAACCTTCCCTAGTGTCTCTTTTGCCTGGCTCCCCGGGCCCTCAGATTCCTGCCTGCTCCCTGGGGAGTTATGACAACATGAGCATCTCCCAGCCCAAATACTGAGCTCCCTGTCTAAACACCAGAGGCACAGACTGTTCCTTTGACACGCTCTCTTTCCCCTGTTCCTTCCCTTCCTTCCTCCTCAGGGTTTGGAGCTAAGACTCAGGAGAGAAAGAGCTGCCTTGGTGTGGCTGGGACTTTGGGAATAGGACCTATTGCTGACCATGGACCCTAGTGCAGAAGAGCTGAGACCCTCAAGGCCTGAGTTAGGGTGGGGGAGGTACTTGTATTTGAAGAGCCAAGATGGTGTGGAGAGGGGAGAAGGGGAGGAGAATGGAGGTAGGGGGAGTCACCTGAGGAGGCAGGAAATCAGGGTAGAGCTGAAAGGAACCTTAGAATGTAAAGTGTCAGGTCAACCCCTGATTCTCCAGGAGGGAAGACAGAGAAGGGCAGGTAGCTGCTTCAACAGTCCTTCAGTGGTAGAAATGAGACAGGAGGCCTGGCTTCCAAGGCTGCCAAAATGTTTCTTGGCTTCTTCCCTTAGCACATAACAGGCATTAAACATACATAAATGTGCTCTGATTGATTGTTGGGATAGGGTTGGGATCTGAGAATCCTGGGTATGGGATGCTGCTGTTTTGGGGGGACTCTTGGTGTTTTGTGAGAAGTAAATGGCAGATTCAATAGCCTCACTGTTACTCCTCTAGGCAAAACCATCTAAACCCTGTACCTCTCTTCCTGGGGATAAAACTCTTGCTTGAAATATTTCTCTGTCCTATAGAGTATCAAACCCAATCTCAGCTCCCCTATTCCTACCTATCATTATGACTTGTTCTAATCTCTGCCCCAGCCTTTTCTTCCCTGGCCTTTCCCATGTTAGCCAAGAGTTAGGCCCTCCATCAGAAATGAGGCAGAGATAGAAACCTAGTGTCAATGATCAAGACAGGATTTTTTTGGGGGCAATCAGGGTTAAGTAACTTACCCAGGGTCACACAACTAGTAAGTATCTGAGGTCCGATTTGAACTCAGGTCCAGGCCTGATGCTCTATCCACTGTACTATCCTAGCTGCCTTCAGAGATAGCGGTTCTATTCCGGGCTCCACTGATGGCCGGTGGTATGGTATGGTATAAAGTCAGAGGAAGCAGATTCCAATCCTGCTCACTACCTGTGTAACCTTGGGCAAGTCGCCTTACCTGCTCGGGCCTCAGTTTCCTCATCTGTCAAAGGAGGCCATTGGACTAGAAGGCCTCTGAGATCCCTTCCAGAGTCTGTGAGTCTGCTAATGTGCTGTGTGACTTGGAGAAGTAACTTCCCTCACTGGGCCCAAGTTTTCTGATCAGTAATAAGAAGGATGTCTTAGCTTTCTTGAGCTTCAAGATTCTCCCCCAGCAGGAGGGATGCTGAGCTGGCTGGTGGTGACTATAATAAGGGGTTTTGAGGGGTGTATGTTTATGCGTGTGTGGAGGGTGGTGGATAAGTAATTAGTGGGGGGGTGGGTAAGAGCAGCCAAGAAGCAGGTATAAGGTTGTGAGACTGGGGGCAGGGAAGGCACAGTTAACTCTTTAAAGATTAGTACTGCTGGGGTACCAGGCCTGTACAGCATCAGATTGAACCTAGCCTGGGCCCCAATGGGTTAATAATAGGTCCCTATGCCCCCAGGGTAGCAGATAGCATCAGATTGGTTGGGGGTAGGTTGAGGAGTGGGCAGGAGGAGGGTGCCCTGCATTCCAGGGTGTGGGAGAAAAGAAGTTTTGTTATATCTGTAATTGAGTAGCCCCCGCCTCTCCTGCCCAGGCTCCCCCAATAGGGCCAGGCACCCTGCCAGGGAAAGTGAAATTCATACCAAAGCCCTGCCTTTTGGGGAGAGGAAGGCCAGTGGTACTTGGCAGGCAGAGATGGAGAAAAGGAGGGGATCAGGGGCTAGACTGGCCCCTACTTCTCTGGCTTCTAGCTCCCCCTTGATGTCCCTCACCCCTATCCCAGGGGTGGGGAGACAGGAGAGGATGTTGGGGGCAGGGAGAGAAAAGGGCATGGCCAGCTCCCAGCACCCCATGCCTTCTGCTATCACTCTTGGTCATAAGACATTCCCAGGCCCAAGGGCCAGGACCATCTATCAAATGGAGAGGCTGGATTAGATGCTCACGAAGATTCCTTCCACCACAAGGTCTAGAAACCTTTCATGCTGACTCCCAATCTTGCCATATATGCCCTGAGAGCCCCCCCCCCCCCACTGCAGGCCTGTCAAGAAGGAAAAGGGCTAAACATCCCAGGTGAGGACACGCCCCAAGCAATGGAGCCGGCACTCTCCGGCAAGGCCCTGAATTTGGTAAATGCCCTTATCCCTTATTAGCTTCTGATGCTGGGGAACCTGCCAGGGACAGAAGGTTGGGAGACTAAAGAGGATGGGTGGCATGGTTTAGAGTACGCTAACGCTGGGAAGAGATAGGCGGGTCACCTAGAGAGAGGAACCATGGTCCCCCTAATCCAAGAATTAAATCAACTATATGGGGCGAAGGCACTTTGGAAAATAGCCATCGAATCCAAGGCTGGAATCTCCCATCTCTGGGGTGGGGGTGGGGGTGGGAGCAGGGAGAAAGGGCTGGAATCTGGGGCTGGAATCTCCCATCTCTGCAAGGGGGTGTGGTGGAGTAGGGGTGATCGCCCTGGAATCTTCCGTCTCAGCAGCAGTGGGGATGGGGAGAATGAGAATGGAATCTTCCGTGTCTTTGGGGAGGAAATGATAAAATGCAACTGAAATCTTGTTGAAGAGGAATCTTTGGAATGGTCTACAATCTTTAACTTGGGGTGGGAGGAGTGAGGGGGGGATACTTGGGATGGGTCTGGAGTCTCTGCCCTTTCTGTACACAGGAGTGTGTTTATGGGGAGGGAGGGATGTCTGGAAAGCCTAGAACCTGGCTGGGTGAGTCAGCTGCTCTGGCCAAGGGGGCTGGAGGGCCTTGGAGCCCAGAGCTTTGTCACGAGGGTCTAATCAAGCCTCCCTAACTGTGGTTTGGTCTGCCAGAGCAGCCAGTGAGTTCGGCACTGAAGGTTTTTAATTGAGGGCTAGATTATAGAAGACATTCCTGGCTCAGGTGGGGCTTCATGAGGGTATAAGATTTTAGGCCTGGGAGGGATCTTAGATGTTAGTTTTACAGATGAAGAAACTAAGACCCAGAGAGAGAGAGGGAATTTGCCCAAGTGTTATATGGCACAGCCGGAATTTGAACCTAGGTCTTCTGACTCCATTCTCAGTGCTCAGGTTGGAATGGATGATCTCTTAGATTCCTGGCAGCTATAGATATGTGGTCTGATGAGTCTTTCTTGTATGAAGGGAGAGGTCTGACCTAGAACCCCCGAGGGCTGGGATGGTAGCTGGCACGAGAGACCCCCAGGGCTTTAGGCTGCAGGGCTGGGCTCTCCAGCCTGCTGCAGGCCCAGCCTGACTGACCTGGTCTTGACCTCTGGGGCTTGCCCTGCCCTTTGTGGCCATGAGCTGCGGGACAAGGCTCCCTGGACAGCCACCTCAGGAATGTAGGGGGAGAGGGGAGAGCTACAAAGAGGATGTGTCCCAGCGGCAGGCACACCTTGCAGGTCCCCTAGTCTTAGGGAGACAGAGGAGAACATTAAAGTCCAAGGTTAACCTGTGAGCCTGGAGAGAACAAACTGCACCTGGCACACAGTAGGAGCTGAGTTAATCCTTGCTAAATGAGGGAGGGAGGGAGAAAAGCCCCGGTCTGCTGTCTCCCTCTCTAGTTCCCAAGGTTGGGTGGGAAGGGGAGGTGGGCCAAGAGGGCAGGGTGGGGCAACGGTGTAGGAGGCATCACCTCTCTGTGCTCCCTCCCCCACACTGGGAATCCCCCCACTCTCAGTGGATTGTACAAGGGCATGTGGGGGCACCCTTTGTGTTCCATCCATGGTGGGGGGGGAGGGGCAGGGGGCAGCTCAGTGGGCAATGTGGGCAGAAATTCTCGCTTCAGCTATTGGTTGAAAGGAAGTGCAGAGTGGGGGTGGGGGTAGGGGGGATGGGAGGCCCAGGCATGAGGGCCCTGCATTCCCCAGAGATTATAGCATGCCCCTTCCCCGGCCAGCAAGCTCTCCTCCCCCAGCAAGCAGTGAGGCTCTCTTCCCCACAGCCTCTGTAGTTGGGTTAATTACAGCGTTGGCCTCCACATTCAGCTTCCTGCCATAAACCCAGGAATGTAAATTAGAAGGCAGATGGCCTGCCCCTGTCCCCCTCCTAAATCTTGGGGGTGCTCCGTCCCCCAGGCTTCATCCCCCACTGCCCCCTTGCTGAGATGGGCTGCTGAGACTTCTCTGGAGTCCACCTAGATCTGGGGACTGGGATGGGCAGGACCAACACCAGCATGAAATCGAACCCAGGGCAGGAGAAATCCCCCAGAGGCCACAGGAAGTGGGCTCAGAGGGGACAGAAGTGGGGGGCTTCTGTACAGAACCCTCATGTCATTGAGTCTTGCATCAGGGCTGGAAGGAGCAAACTGGGAGTCAAGAAGACATGAATTCTGATCCTGCTTTAGATACTTAATAGTTATACAAGCAAGTTATATAGTCTCTCGAAGCCTCAGTTTCCTCAACTATATAGTAGAGGTCATCATCTGGCCTACTCATAAGATCATTGTGAGGGTCAAATGAATGAGACCTTAGATATAAAGCACTTTGGAAACCTTCAAGTCCCCTAGCTTTAATATGCCCCAGATAGGATTCTCATTCAGACAGGCCTTGGACTGAGTGGCTTCTGAGGTCTTATCCAATGGTGGAATGCCGCGATTTTCTGTTCTAAAGCCCAGCTTTGATATCCATCCTATGTTCTGAGGCTCCTCCCAGCTCTGACATTTTGTGTTCTAAGGTCCTTCCCAGCTCTAACATCCTGAGTTCTAAGGGCTTTCCTAACTCTGACAAATTGTGTTCAAAGGCCCCTCTGAGATCTGACATCCTGTGTTCAAAGGATCCTCCAAGATCTGACATCCTGTGTTCTAAGGCCCTTCCCAGTTCTGACATTATGTGCTCTAAAGTCCCTCCCAGCTCTGACATTCTGTGTTCTAAGTCCCCTCCGAGATCTGACATCCTGTGTTCTAAGGCCCCTCCAAGATCTAGCATTCTGTGTTCTAAGTCCCCTTCCGAACAACAAATAAATTGGGCATTTCCCATGTATAATATAGAACTAAAAAGAGGATTGTTCATGAAATTTTCCTTTCAAAAGTAAGCAATAAGTTCAATGAGTAGTTTTCAGAGCTGTCCTGCTGGTCTGTGCTTCTTTTTGTCATTCTGTTTTCTTCTTTGCATTTTTGAACGAGAGGACTCGTGGCTCCCATATTCTTTCGTTTCTTTAGTGTGGATTTCTTTTTTCCTTTTTTTTTTTTTTTTTGCTTTTTAGTGAGGCAATTGGGGCTAAGTGACTTGCCCAGGGTCACACAGCTAGCTTAAGTGTCATGTGTCTGAGGTCAGATTTGAACTCAGGTTCTCCTGACTCCAAGGCCAGAGCTCTATCTACTGTGCCACCTAGCTGCCCCAGCATGGATTTCTTTCAAACCATGGTTCTTGGTGCCTCAGAGTTCCGAGTTCCTATGGGCCAGCATTCTAGCTAATATGCTGGGATAGTCTTGAATACCCTTAAGTGGCCTAATCCACAGGGTTGCTGTGAGGGATAAATGAGTTAATGGACATGAAACATGATATGAAGGGCAGCAATTTTTTGTTCCTGGCCTCAACATTGGGAGTCAGAATGCCTGGCTGGCAGCTTGTTCCCAGGGGCCTCGATATGTCCATTAGTTCCCTGGAGGCCCTCTCCATTCCCCACGGTGCTCTGGAATTGGAGCAAAGCCTTCCCAACAGGCCAGACCCTGCAATGAATAAGTCTGCCTTGGATGGAAGGCGGGGGGTGGCTCCAGATTTATAGGAATTTCAGTCTAAGGGAAATTCAGGCCAGTCTGAAGTGGGGGGAAGGGAGAGAGGAGGATAAGAGGAGGGGGAAGGAGAGGGGAAGTTAGGTCATTATTAGGGGACCATCCAAACCACTGGATTGTACTCTGGTTAGGCAGGCAGAGCCATGGAGGGAAGGTCTGCCAAGGAAAGAGTTGGAGGAACAGAGCACTCTCGTGAGAAAGACAGAATGGGAAAGAGACAGAGAGGAAAAAGCCCAGGGAGAGGGCACATTGAATGGGACATTGAATAAATGGGACATTGGATGATGACTGTGAAAGACTGACAAAGGGAGAAAAAGAAGGAGTTGGAGAACCAGAGAAATGAAGGGAAATGGCGAATGGTCCCCATGATGTCCATGAATCAGAGGCTAGAAATGCAACTAGAGTTAACGCCCAAGAAAAGGTATAGAATCCTAGAATGTCAGAGCTGGGAGGACCATTAAAATATAGGATGTCAAAATTGGAAGGGGTCTTAGAACATAGGATGTCAGAGGTAGGAGGGGCCAGAACACAGAATGGGAGAACTGAGGGGCCTTAGAATACAGAATGTAAGAACTGGGAGGAACCTTAGAACAGAGAATATCAGAGCTGGGAGGGGCCATTGAACATAGAATGGAAGCCTAAAGATTATTTAGTTCAACCTAGGGTAGCTAGGTGCGGAAGTGGATAGAAAAGTCAGGAAGAGGGGCAGTGAAGTGGCGCAGTGGATAGAGCACCATCCCTGGAGTCAGGAGGACCTGAGTTCAAATACACCCTCAGACACAACACTTACTAGCTGTGTGACCCTGGGCAAGTCACTTAACCCCACTGCCTAGCCAAAAAAAAAACCAAGTCAGGAAGACTCATCATCCTGAGTTCAAGTCTGGCCTCAGACATTCCCTAGTTGTGTGACACTGGGCAAATTGCTTCACCCTATTTGCTTCAGTTTCCTCATCTATAAAATGTGCTGGAGAAGGAAATGGCAAACCACTCCAGTATCTTTGTCAAGAAAACTCCAAATGGGGTCAGGAAGAGTTGGACACAATTGAAACAACTGAACAATAACAGTTCAACCTGCTCGTGCATTTTAGAGATGGGGAAACTGAGGCCCTGGGAGGTGTGGTTATATTCTGAAAGTCACAAAAGCAACGCGTCATAAAGCTAACAGAGACACAGGTCTCTCAATTCCCAATCCAGGGCTCATTTTTGCTCCATGCTGCCAAGGAGCTAATTAAATGTTAGGTGTAGGGAGTTGGGGTTAGGGGTAGTTGGCATCCAGCATGGAAGCTTAGCCCCTTCTGGTGCCTTTTCTCAGAGGGTAGGAAGTTGGTAGACTATGAAGTCTAGTGGAAGTAGCACACTTTTGAAAAACATCTCTCTGGCCACCAGTAGTATAGCAGTAACAGGAACAGGTCAAGACCTTGGGGGGGGGGAACTGATTCAATTGTCCATGTCTCCATCCTTCCATATTGTCCAAAGCCTGCTTTCTTCCATAGTCAGGGAATTTCAGAGTGGCGCACACTTAAGCCTGGTGGCTTCCCATTGGAAGCAATTTCTATTTGGGAAAACAATGTCTTTATGTTGCTAGGACCTGAGACCTTTGTTCCAGTTGCCTTTTTGTAGGGGAAATCAGACTGATAATACTACACACAGTAGGCACTTTACAGTAAAATGAATGATAATCCTCACATTTCAATAACATCATAAGTTTTCCTATGGGCTTTGTTCACACAAGCCTATTACAAAGGGAGGAGCAAGTGATTCAAAGATCAAGAAAATGAGACCCACAAAGATGAAATGCCTTGGCCAGGGTGATCTAGCTCATAAATATGGACACCTGAATGAGGGTCTCTTTACTGCAAGTTCTGTGCACAGCTTGACTGATAGCCTGTCTATCTATCTATCCATCCATTTATCTATATCTTTCTGTTTGTTGGTCCATCTGTCTGTCTGTTTATTTATCCATCATTTATCCACCCATCTATCTATCCATCCATCCATCCATTTACCCAATCATTCATCTATGTATATATCCATTCATCTATCTACATATTCATCTATCTATATCTTTCTGAAAGTTGGACCATCTGTCTATTATTTATCTCTTTCTGTTTGTTGGTTCATCTGTCTGTCTATCATCTATCTATCCATCTATCTATCTATCTATCCATCCATCCATCCATTCATCCATCCGTGCATTTATCTATCTATGCATCCATTCATCTATCTATGTATCTCAACTGTTTTTTGGTCCATTTGCCTGTCTATTATCTATCTATCTCTGTTTGTTGGTCCACCTGTCTGTCTGTCATCTATCCATCCATTCATCTATTTATCCATCCATCCATCCATCTATCTATCTATCTATCTATCTATCTATCTATCTATCTATCTATCTATCAGACTGCCTGGGGAGGTCTTTAAGTGGAGGCTGAATGACTACTTTTTAATTACATTGTGGAGGAGACACTGGTTAAGAACGGGTTAAACTATTTGGCCACTGAGGCCCCTTCTAGCTCTGTAAATCTCAGGCTGACATTCTGTGTTTCAAACAACAAACGGTTCTCTAACCTGCTGCCCTTTTTCGGCCTGACTGCTAGCCACACCTGGAGAATTTCAGGTTCTCTTAGGGGGCAAAGACACAGACCAGCTGATTTACCAGTGGAGGGCAGGCTCAGGCAAACACCTTGGAGGGGCTGTCTTTCTTCAGTGAGCAAAGAATGTCAATGGATGTTTTCAAGTGACCTGCTCCACCTTTCCCAAGTGTGAGCCAGACTTCCAGAAAGGAAGAAGTGACCTTTGAGATCAAGTTCAAGTTAGAGATAAGATGCTCCCTAGGCAAGTTCTGGGAGTTCAAAGAAGCTGAGAGGACTAGGAGCCTCTGGATTTCCCCACCTAGGATCTCCAAACTTGGTTTAAAGCTGTTGGATTAGTCACCAAGTTGGGGTCGAAACTACCTACTCTGACTCATTGTTGATTCTTCCAACCACTCCTGGCTCTATCAGTGGTAACAGGCCCCCTTTCCTTTCCCTCCCTGAAACCTAGGACAAAAGCTGGGGTGGACCCAATTGATAGGAGGCAGGCTATGGGGAGGAAGGAAGGCAACACTAGGCTGGGGAGGAATGTTGTTTGGGGGCTAGTAAAGGTCAGAGCTAGGAGAGGCCTTAGAACATGGAATGTCAGAGTTAGAAGGGACCTTAGAACATAAGAATCTCAGAGCTGGAAGGGTCCTTAGGACACACAACATCAGAACTTGGAGAGTTTTAAAAACAGATATTAAATCTGGGAGGGACGTTAGAATATAGAATATTCAAGCTGGAAGAAACTTTAGAATGCAGAAGGTCAGAGACTATAAAGGTAAGCCAGCCTGCTCTCCTCATTTCACAGAAGAGGAAAATGATGCACAGACAGGAGCAGCAATTTCACTACTCAGTAAATTGCTGATATTTCTTTTTTTTTTCAAGGCAATGGGGTTAAGTGACTTGCCCAGGGTCACACAGCTAGTGAGTGTTATATGTCTGAGGCCGTATTTGAACTCAGGTACTCCAGGGCCAGCATTCTATCACTGTACTACTTAGCTGCCCCAAATTGCTGGTATTTCTAAGACTCCAAAACAGGTTTCCAAACACAGTTCAGCATTCTTTCCACCACATCACCTTAATTTCTGTTTTTTTCGTTCTTTTTTAATATTTCATTTTATTATTTATTGTTAATATTCTTTTCTTTTTAAATTTTGAGTTCCAAATTCTCTCCCTCCCAACACCTCCCACATCCACTGAGAAGGCAAGCAATATGACATCAATTATACATGTGAAATCATGCAAAACATATTTCCATATTAGTCATATTGTCATTTTTGATATGTGTGAAGTGATACCTCAGAATTGCTTTAATTTGCATTTCTCTGATCAATAGTGATTTCATATGAATGTAGATAGCTTGAATTTCTTCTTCTGAAAACTTCATGTTCATACCCTTTACTTGTCAATTGGGGAATGACTTTTTTTTTTATAAATTTGGCTTAGTTTTATATCCAATATATATTTGAGAAATAAGGCTTTTATCACAGAAATTTGCTTTATAATTTTTGATATTTTTATTGTATATAGTACCTTTTAGCATAATGTAGTTTCCCTGATTATCTCTTTTAATTATTTTTGCTTTTGTTTTGTATGAGATCACAATTGCTACACTTGCTTTTTTTTACTTCACTGAAGCATATTAGATTATGATCCAGCCCTTTATTTTAACTCTGTGTGTCTTTCTTTTTCAAGTATGTCTCTTGTAAACAGCATACTGCTGGATTCTGATTTCTAATCCATTCTGCTATCTGCTTCTGTTTTATGTGTAAACTCTTCCCATTTACATTCAGAGTAATGAATACTATTTCCCTCCATCCCATTTTCTTCTATTTCTTCCTCTCTCTCTTTTTGAGTCCCTCCTCAAAAGTCTATTTATTTCTAACCACTTCTCCCTTAATCTGCCCTCCTTTTTACCATTCTCCCGCCCCTTTTCTCTTATCTTCTTCACCTCCTATTTCCCTATTGGTAAGTTACATTTCTATACACAACCGAGTTTGTGTGTATATATATATATACACACATACATACATGCACACACACATGTATATGTGTGTGTGTATATACATACACACACATATATATGTATATGTATGTATATATATATATATATATTTTTTTTTTCTCTCTTGAACCAATTCTGATGAGGGTTCAAGTGTTGCCTACTATTCCCTCTATTATTCCCTCCATTGTAAAAGGTCTTCCTTGTGTGCTTTTTTATGTGAGAAAAATTTCCCCCTTCTACCTATCTCTTCCCCTTTCTCCCAGTGCATCCATCTTTCTTATCTCTTAATTGTGAAGGTATATAAACCCAAAATAAATGACTCACATCCCTGCCTTCTGTCTTTGTAAATTCCTTTCAACTGCCCTAATAATGATAAAGTTCTTAGGAGTTACACATATCACCTTCCCAGATAGGAGGGTAAACAGTGTAACTTTATTGAGTTCCTTATGATTATTACTCTTTCATGTTTACCTTTTTATGCTTCTCTTGAATCTTTTGTTTGGATGTCAATTTTTCAATTCAATTCTGGTCTTTTCATCAGGAATGTTTAAAAGTTCTCCATTTCATTAAATATCTATTTTTCCTTCTGAAAGATTACATTCACTCCTGCTGGGTAAGTAATTCTTGGTTGTAATTTTAGGTTCTTTGCCTTCTGGAATATCATATTTCTCTGCTTCTTTGACGTGGAAGCCACTAAATCTTGTATGATTTTGACTGTGGCTCCACAATATTTAAATTGTTTCTATTTGACTGCTTGAAGTATTCTCTTTGAACTGGGAGCTCTAGAATTTGGCTATAACATTCCTGGGGGTTTTCATTTTGGGATCTCTTTCAGGGTGATCGGTAGACTTGTTCCATTTCTATTTTACCCTCTGGATCTAAGATACTGAAGCAGTTTTCCTTATAATTTCTTGAAATATGATGTTTAGGTGCTTTCTTTGATCATGGCTTTCAAGTGATTCAATAATTCTTCTAACCACTGCCTCCCTTTTCTTTCCTGTTTCTCCTCCTACTTCCCTATAGACTGTGATGTTTCTATAACCAACTGAATGTATACGTCATTCCCTCTTTGAACCAAATCCAATGAGAGTAAGGTTCAAACAATGCTCACACCCTCCCTTTTTCCCCTCTACTGTAACAGGTCTTTGCACCTCTTCCTGTGATGTAATTTACTCTATTTTGCCTCCCCCTTCCCTCTTCTCCCGGTAAAATCATTTTTCCCTCCACCACTTAATTAATTAATGAATTATTTTTTTCAATACAGCAAATTCAACTTATTCCCAAACCCTCCTTGTATGTTAACCCCTTCTAAATTCCATAATAAAGATAACCATTTTCAAGAGTTACAAGTATCATCTTCCTGTGTAGGGATGTAAACAGTTTAACTTTATTGAATAACATCTTTTTTTTCTTTCCTGTTTATCTTTTTATGCTTCTCTTAAGTCTTGTATTTGAAGTTCAAATTTTCTCTTCAGTTCTGTTTTTTTTAAATCAGGAATGATTGAAAGTCCCCTACATCACTCAATGTTCATCTTTTCCCCTGAAAGATTATGCTCAGTTTTGCTGGATAGTTGATTCTTAGTTGAAATCTAAGCTCCTTTGCCTTCCAGAATATCATATTTGAGGCCCTGAAATCCTTTAATGTAGAAGCTTCTAAGTCCTGCATGATCCTGACTGTGATTCTATAACACTTAAATTGTTTCTTTATGGCTGCTTGCAGTATTTTCTCCTTGATCTGATAATTCTGGAATTTGGCTACGATATTCCTTGGAGTTTTCATTTCGTGGTCTCTTTCTGAAGGTGATCATTGGAGTCTTTCAATGACTATTTTACCCTCTGGTTCTAGGATATCAGAGCAGTTTTTCTGTGATAATTTCCTGAAAGATGCTGTTCAGGCTCTATTTTTGATCATGGTTTTCAGGCAGACCGATAATTCTTAAATTATCTCTCCTGGATCTATTTTCCAGGTCAGTTGTTTTTCCAATGAGATATTTTACATTTTCTTCTATTTTTTCGTTCTTTTGATTTTGTTTGACTGATTCTTGATCTCTCATAGAGTCCTTAGCTTCCACTTGCCCAGTTCTAATTTTTAACTAATTGTTTTCTTCAGTTAGCTTTTGAACCTCCTTTTCCATTTGGCCAATTCTACTTTTTAAGGCGTTCTTCTCTTCAGTGAGTTTTTGTACCTCCTTTTCCATTTGGCCAATTCTAATTTTTAAGGGCTTGTTTTCTTCAGTGGATTTTTAACTCCATTTGGCCACTTGTATTTTTTAAGGAATTGTTTTCTACATTCAATTTTTGTCCTTTCTTTTCCAAGCTGTTGACTCTCTCTTGCATACCTCTTATTTCTTTTCCCAATTTTTCTTCTACTTCTCTTATTTGACTTTTAAAATCCTTCTTGAGCTCTTCCAAGAAGGGTTTCTGGACTTGAGACCAGTTCATATTTCTTTTTGAGGTTTGGATTTTGGTATATTGACAATGTTGTCTTCTTCTGAGTTTGTGTTTTGATCTTCCCTGTCACCATAATAATTCTCTATGGTCAGTGTTCTTTAGCTTTTTACTCATTTTGTTTGCCTGTTTCCTGGCTTTTAAAGTTGAGTTTTCCTGATAGAGCACAGGAGGCTCTGTCCTAAGTTCTTTTGCTGGGGTTCAGGGTCCTGGTCACTAGTTTTATGCCCTGGAGCCTTAGGTGTTGGCAGCTGGAGGCTGTATAGGTGTCTGTCAGCTTGCCTGGTGCTGAACTGGGGTCCTAGCGGTGGTGTCTGGCATGTACTGAGGCCAGGCAGGGTTTTTCTGCATTTCTCCGGGGTTGTGCTGAAGCAAGGGGAGGTCCAGCTGCTTGAGGATGCCTGCCCTCCTGGGGCTGTGCCAGTATACAAGGTGGTTCTCTGAGCCACAGTGTATTGGCTTTTGCCTGCTCCAGCACTCTGGGTCTCAGGATCTCCCACTGATTTTTTCAGGTGGAGCCTGTGGTGGCTTGCTGGGACTCTTCTTGTCCTGGACTGCACTCCCCTTTCATCCAAGTGATGTGGATCTTATTTGCCAATCCTCTAAGTCTCCTGGATCAAAACATTGGTCTACTCCATCTTTCTGGTGGCTCCACTATTCCAGGATCTGTTCTGGGGAACTATTTTATGGGTATTTGGGTATGAGAATGGGAGAGGGACAGTGATCTACTGCTTATTCCACCATCTTGGCCCCCAGAAGTCCTAGTTCAATAATTCTTAAATTATCTCTCCTCTACCTGTTTTTCCCATCAGCCTTTTTTTTATAATGAGATATTTCCTATTTTCTTCTATTTTTGAAAAATTCTTCCAACTTTGTTTTATTGTTTCTTGTTGTCTCAGAGTCCTTAGCTTCCACTCACCCAGTTCTAATTTTTAAGGAATTTTTTCTTCAGTAAGATTTTGTACCTTTTTTTTTTTTTTTGGTTTGGCCCATTCTGCTTTTTAAGGAGTTATTTTCTTCGGTGAATTTTTGTACCTCCTTTTCCATTTGGCCCATTCTGCTTTTTAAGGAGTTCTTTTCTTCAATGTTTTTTTTGTACCTCTTTTGCCATTTTGCCAGTTATGTTTTTTAAGGTTTTTTATTTTCTTTAATATTTTTTGTGCCTGTCTTCCCAAGCTGTTAACTCTCTTTTCATAATTTTCCTCTCTCTAATTTCTTTCCCCAAGTTTTGCTCTACCACTCTTATGTCTTTTTTTTAGCTCTTCCAGGAATTCTTGTTGGGTTTGGATCTAATTACCAATTTTCTTTGAGGCTTTTTTAAAATAGCTATTTTGACATGGTTGTCTTCTGAGTTTTGTCTTGGTCTTCCCTGCCGCTGTAGTAGCTTTTTATGGTCAAATTCTTTTTTGCTGTTGTTCTTTGCCCATTTTTCCAGCCTATTTCTTGACTTTGAGCTTTATGTTATAATTGGGCTCTGCTTATCTGGGGGTGGGTAGGCATTGTCCTAAGCTTTAAACTTTTTCATGCTGCTTTTTTTCAGAGCTAGTTCTGGGAGGCCTGCAAGTTTTTGGTTCTTCCAAGATGGTACGATCCTGGGAGAGGTGTGATCATTGCTCTCGCTGTCCGTGCTCTGGCCTTTGCCGAGGAAAAGCTCCTGATCTACTACAGCCATAAGCACTATCTGCCTTGGAACTGCAACCAGGGCCCCTGCTTCCTTGTGACCAACCACCAGTGTTCCTCTCCACCCTGGAACTATGACCCAGAACTGTGTATGAGCCAATCAGAGCCGGCTATACTCAGCGCCCACAAGGGTCTCCTCTCATTGATTTCTGACCAGTTGTCTGACTTCCTTACTGTCTCTGGGGTGAGAGCTAGGGGAGTGGCTAGGTGGTGCAGTGGATAGAGTAACAGCCCTGGATTCAGGAAGACCTGAGCTCAAATCTTGCCTCAGACACATAACACTTACTAGCTGTGTGACCCTGGCCAAGTCACTTAACCCCATTGCCTAGCCAAAAGACTTGATATTTATCTCAATTAAATTTCATCTTATTCTATTCACCCCCTTATTCTAAACTATAGAGATATTTTTGAATTTTCATCCAATGTGCTAACTATCCCCTCTGACTTCCTCCAGCTTTTTATCTTCTATAGACTAAATAAGAATGCCATCTGTGTTTTCATTCAAGCCATTTGTAAAAATGTTCAAGAAAACAGATCCCTGGAGACCTCCTTCCAAGTTGGCATTAGCTCATTAATAGAAACTCTTTGGGTCTGGCCATTCAACCAATTTTGAAATCATCTAACTGTACTACTATCTAGCCCACATGTCTCCATATCACATCCACAAAAATAACATGAGAGGTTTTACCAAATGTTAAGATTGAGGACATCCCATTTAAAACTCTCCTTTGGTCTAATAACTCAATTAAAAAAGGAAATGGGGGTTAGTGTAGCATGGCCTGCTTTTTTTCCCCCTCAGGCCATGCTGGCTTCTAGTAATCACTTCTTCCTTTTCTAGATCCTTACTATCCCATCCTTTCAATATCACGTTCTTGAATTTTCCCAGGAGCCAAACTCCAGCGCTTTGCCAGATACCATTCTCTTCTGTTTTTCTTTCTTTTTTTTAACAATTTTTTTATTAATTTATTTTGATTTATCAACAATCACTTCCATAAGCTTTTAAGTTTAAAATTTTTCTCCTCCTTCCTCCCCACTACCCTCCCCAAGGCTATGCATATACATTCCTATTAAACATATTTTCACATTAGTGATGTTGGAAGTAAAAATTAGAATCAATAGGAGGAACCACCAGAAAGAGGAAACAAAACTCAACAGAAGAGGAAAAAAATAGCAATTCAACTTTCATAGTTCTTTCTTTGGATGTGGATAGCATTTTCCATCACAAAGCCTTTGAAAGATGTTTTAGATCCTTGTGTTGCTGGGAAGGGTTAAGTTTATCAATATTTGTCATTGTACAACATGGCTGTTGCTGTGTACAACATTCTCCCAGTTCAGCTCACTTCACTCCACATCAGACCATATAAGTCTTTCCAGGTTTTTCTAAAGTCAGTCTGTTCATCATTTCTTATAGCACAGCAGTATTCCATTACATTCATATACCACGACTTGCTCAGCCATTCCCCAGTTGATGGGCATCCCCTTAATTTCCAATTCTTTGCCACCACAAAAAGAGCTGCGATGAATATTTTTGTACATGTGGGTGCTTTTCCCATTTGTTTGATCTCTTTGGGATATAGCCCTAGAAGTGCTATTGCTGGGTCAAAGAGTATGTACATTTTCATAGCCCTTTGGGCATGGTTCCAAATCGTTCTCCAAAATGGTTGGATCATTTCACAACTCCATCAACAATGCATTAGTGTTCCAATTTTCCCACATCTTCTCCAACATTTATCATTTTGTTGTTTTGTCGTCTTGGCCAATCTGATAGGTGTGATGTGGTACCTCAGAGTTGTTTTGACTTGCATTTCTCTAATCAATAGTGATTCAGAGCATTTTTTCATATGATTATAGATGGCTTTAGTTTCTTCATCTGAGAACTGCTTGTTCATATCCTTTGACCATTTATCAGTTGGGGAATTCTTCTATTTTTGAAAGTCACAACGTTCACCCTTCCACAATCCTTTGGTATCTTTTGTGTTTTTGCTGCCCTTTCAAAAATCATTAACAGTGGCTCAGTTATCACAGGAACAGTTCTTTCTGGGCCTTAGGATGCAGTTCATCTGTTTTTTGTTTTGTTTTGTTTTTTGCTTTTTGGTGAGGCAATCAGGGTTGTGACTTGCCCAGGGTCACACAGCTAGTAAGTGTCAAGTAAGCGTCAAGTATCTGAACCCAGGTGGATGCAGTTCATCTGAATCAGGTGAACTGAAAATGTCAAGGGCAGCTGATTCTCTCTTATCAGAGCCATTAGATGTTGCATTGGATAAAGCACTGGTCCTGGAGTCAGAAAGAACTGAATTCAAATCTGGGTTCTGACATACCTGATGTAGCCCTGAGCAAGTCACTTTGTGTCTCTGCCTCAGTTTCCTCATCTGTAAAATGGGGTGATAATATCACCTTCCTCCCTGAGTTGTCATGATGATCAAAATGAAGTAATACTTGTAAATTGCTTCGCAAACCTTAAAATTCTATCTCCTTACTTATATTGGGTATCAACTCTCAGGCATTTTTGTTCAGTCCTTTCCAGACTAAAAATCATTCTTAGCAGAGAAAACAGAAGCAAAATAACAGCTCTTTTGTCAGTAATTATCATCCCATTCATCCTATCCCTTTTTCCCAACATGTCTTTAAAAAACAAACGAACCCTTCTTTGCTTTCCTCACCAATTCCTCACCAAATCATTCTGAGTGTTAGAATTCCTGACACTTTTCTGAATGAACCCCGCCACATTACTGTATTTGCCCTCTGTTACCTGCCCTGGCTTCTGTCTTCTGTTCACATCTTTTCAAAATCTAAGTTGGTTTGGGGGGGGAGTCACTGTGCAGCCACATTGGTCTCTTTTAACAATTTCCCTTTTCTTTCTTATTGGATTTATTTCCTTGGGAATTTCTGGGTCCAAATTTCCAAAGGCAACTACCCTGGATCAGAAGCAGGTATCACTCCAATCCCCATTCCAGATCCTTTTCCTTTCGCACTGAAACCTACATTTCTATACAAATTTCTACCTATACTGTTAAGAAGAAAAGGGAATTTGGCAATCTTGTCCAATTTCCTCATTTTATGGAAGCCATAATCTGAGGGAATGTGTCACTTTTGTACTTGTATAGCCAGAGCTTAGCATATAGTAGATACAAACTAATAATAGCTAGCATTTCTATATAGCTTTAAGATTTATAAAGTATTTTACATATGTTAACTCATTTGAACCTCAAAACATTGCTGGGAGGTAGGTACTTTTATTATCCTCATTTTATAGATGAGGAAACTGAGGCAGACAGAGGTTAAATGACTTACCCAGAGTCACACAGCTAGGAAGTGTCAGAGGCCAGATTTGAACTCAGGTCTTCCTGACCCCAGGCCCAAAGTTCTCTCCATTGTGCCACCTAACTTAGTGACAGGATTCCAAAGGGCTAATGAAGCATGCTACCCACTTCCTATCAGAGGGGTGATTGACTCAGGATACAGGTTGACACACACACACACACACACACACGCACACACGTATGTATGTGTATGTATATGTGTATGTGTATATATATATATATATATATATATATATATATATATATATATATATATATATATATATATATATATATATATTTAAAGAGAGAGAGAGAGAGCCAGTCTAGGAATTTGTTTTATTTAACTATGCATCTTTGCTGTAAGGATTTTGTTTTTCATTTCTTTTTTTCCAATGGGGGGAAGAGATAGAATAAATTTTTGTTAAGTAAAATTTAAAAAAAAAGTAAATGCTTTACTGTTTTCACCTTATTTTTTTCATGTTTTTTTCCTTTTAATCTGTTTTTTCTTTCACAACATGACTAACATGGAAATGTGTTTTCCATGATTTCATATATGTAACCAATTTAAAATTCTTACTTTTTTAGGGAAGGGGAGGGAGAAAATTGGGAATTAAGCTTAAATTGAGGAAGAAGAGATTGCAGGAGCATAGACTGAGAGTCAGAAGGGACCTGAAATGTCACCTAGTCCAACTTCTCATTTTACAGATGAGCAAACTGCCCACAGCAGTATAGTGACTTACCCAAGGACACACAGATACTGAGTGGCAGAGAGAGGGTGTGAACCTGAGTTCTATGACTCCAAGCTCAGTGGGAACGGTCAATAGTCTCCCCACTCTCATGCTTCCTCCCAACAATGATATAACCTGGAAAGACAAGGTTGGAGCCAGAATGTGAGGCTCTCTATGCACCAAACAGAGGAGTTTATATTTTATCCTCAAGGGAAACGGGACCCACTGAAGCTTCTTGAGCTGGGCAGTGACACAGTTAGACCCTGTATTTTAGGTGTTTGGATTTGGCAGCTGGACAGAACGGACAGGAGTGGGGATAACACAGGGTGACCAAGAAGGAGGCCACTGCAATAGTCCACACAAGGAGTGTCAATTAGGGTGGTAATGAGGAATGAGTAACAGGTAAATGTGGCAGGTAAATGTTTAACAACCAGCTGGGGAAGGAGGAATGTATTCAGGACAGGCTTTTAAGGTTATTCTGTATCATTAATACTTTCTTAAATCTAATCCAGGGGTGGGAACCTGCAGCCTCTGAGGCCACATGTGGCCCTCTAGGTCCTCAAGTGCTGCCCTTTGACTGAATCCAAACTTCACAGAACAAATCCCTTTAATGAAAGGATCAGGCCACAAAACACTAAGTCAAGCCTTGGTTTGTAGCATTTGCCAATCTCCATCACGTAAATGTTCATGTTTAAATTTTAATAATTGGCTCCCCAGAACGAGGTCAGCTGGCTCTAACACACTCCTGGTGGTGGCCATGTGAGCTGAGGGAAGGGGACAGAGATTCAGGAGGTTATGGAGATAGAACTGACAAAGCTTGACAATGGAAGATGAGAGAGAGGGAATAAAGGCTTGAGGACCACACCAATGTCATGAGTCACTGGAAAGATGGTGGTGCCTGAACACAAATAAGGAAGTTTAATCCTTCTCCTCCTCTTCCTCTTCTCCCCTTCTTCTTCCTCATCATAAGCATCAATCAACAAGTTTTTATTAAGCACCTACTATGTGCCTGAGGAGAAGCAGCCTGGCATGGTGGATAGAGATCCGGGAGTCAGGAAGACCTGGTGCTAGTCCTGACACAGACACGTACTATCTCTGTGATCTTGGAAAAATCAGGTAACCTCTCAATGTGGCACAGAAGGTACCAGCCTACATTTGGAGGGGAACTTCATCAGAAATTCCCTACAGTGATGAAATCATGGGTGCCATTCAAAAAAAATGCCGTGTTATGCATGTGGGGATCCAGAAACAAAAATTAAACAGACCTTGCCCTCAAGGTGCCCATGTTCTATTGGAATCTTTCAATGTCCTCCTCACCATCACAAAAAACTTTCTTTACTAGCGTCACTAGGGTAGCCGTCATTCTTATTATCCCTAATTATGTCAAGTCAATAACCATTTATTAAACCCTCACTATGTGCCAGGCACTGGGCTAAGCACTAAGGATGAAAAAAAAAAGGCAAAAAAAAGTCCCTGACCTCAAGAAGCTTACATTCTAATGAGGGAGACAAGTGTAAATAAGTACATAAGAGGTATATGCAGAGTAGATGAGAGGTAATCTCAGAGAGGAAGGCACCACAGGGGGGAGGCACAGAGAAAAGATATCTAACAGAAGGTGGGAAAACTAAGGTCTCCTTAGAAATACAAGCTCACCTTGCCTTTGTAGTAATCACCAGCCCCAAGAAATGGGCATAACCTGGCTCAGGCAGAAAGACGGAGCCTGCTCTGTCAAGAAAAAGTGGTAACTATGTGGGTCATGGAATCAAGAGGGAGGGAGGGGCAGGAGAGCTCAGTTTGTCACAAAACCCAGGAGAGCTCCTTGGAAGATTAAGTGGATTGCTGGCAAAATTAGAAGCTGGGGAAGCGGGTGGGGAGGTTTTGTGGAAAGAGCCCAGGGTCCCAGAGATTATTATCCATGATTACCAGGGTTATCATAGGTAACAATAATGTTATTCAGTCACGTCTGATTCTTCATGAACCCATTTGGGGTTTTCTTGGCAGAGACACTGGAATGATTTGCCATTTCCTTCTCCAGCTCATTTTATAGATGAGGAAACTGAGACCAACAGAGGTTAAGTGACTTGCCCAGGGTCACTCAACTAGTAAGTGTCTGAGGTTGGCTTTGAACTCAGGTCTTCCTAACTCCAGGCCTGGGTGCTCTATCCACTGCGCCACCTCACTGCCCAGATAACAATAATAAGTAATAAAAATAGGTAAGAGTAAATTATAAGTGGCTTAAGTCAGTGCAGGAATAATCACGTACATAGCCCCTACTATGTATGCGTTACACTAAGCACTTTACAAATATTTGATCCTCACTCCTGAGAGGTAAGCACTATTATTATCCCCATTTTACAGTTGAGGAAATTGAGGCAAACAGACTTGCCTGTGTCTGAAGCTAGATCTGAACTTGTCTTCTTGACTCCTGGCCCAGCATTCTATCTATCCACTGGGTACCTAGTTGCTCCTGAGTAAGCGATTAGTAGTCTTCCCACTGTGTGACCTCAAGTTCCCCTCTCTGAGAAGAGAAGTTGGATTAGGTGACCTCCATAATCCCTACATTTCTAGACTATTCCAGCGGCAGATTCGGGATTTCAACCCAGGTCTTCTGACCCAGTTCAGTGCTCTTGTATTATGGGAAGAAGATTGGGCTTGAAATAGTAAAGAGCGGGGTTCAAATCACATCTCAAGAATTCACTAGGTGTGATCCTGGACACTCAACCTATCTGAGCATTGTTTCTTTATCTCTAAAATTGGGGTAATAATAATATTAGCTCCTACTTCACATAAGATTGTTCTGGAGATAAAATAACTAGGAAAGTCAGTCAATAAGGGCTTGCTTTTGTTATCTGAGAGGACAGAGGCTCCACGAGAACAGGGCTTGCTTTGTTCATCTCCCCACATCCGATGGCTGGCACCATGCATGGCACATAAACGATGAATAGATGCTCATTACAGTGAATAATTGGGGTTCGGCTGACAATTTGCTCTGTGACCTTAAGGAACAATCTTTTCCTTCCTGGTTCTCAGTTTCCTCATCTGTCAAATGGGATTATCATGCCTGCTTTCCATATTTGACAGGTGCTGTCAAATCAATGGATGGGAAGTCTAAGCAATTGTGACAATGGGCCTGGGAAAAGGACCTCAGAAATCAGCAGTACCAACCTGGTCAATTAATGCAGAGGCAAAGTGTCAGAGAGGCTGGACTTCAGACGCTGGGCCCCTTGGATAGAGCACCAGGCCTTCCCCCCCCCCCAATGCTGCCTCAGGCGGAGTGGGCTGGGGCTGGTGCTGGCCATTCATGCCACAAGAGGATGGGAGAGATTCCCTGGAACCAGCTTTCCTTGTGGCCCTGCTTGGAGCCTGGGAGAGCCCGAAGTGATCTGGCTGGCTGCCTCTTTTCCTGGGGCCCAGGGGCTGGGAAGGAGTTAAGGGTTCTACCTCTCCCTCAGGGCTCCTAGGAAACGAGGTGTCTCCCTGTACACACAGGACCATTATCAACCTCTCCCTGGGCTTCCGGGGGTGGGGTGGGGGTTGGGGTATATTGGTATTCTCCTTGTCCTTCCACCCCCCCTTCTCTGTCACTTATCACAGACTGAGAGCCCAGCCAAGTACTTTTGGGTCCCCAGGGGATTGAGGATACTGAAATAATCCAAGGTGTGGGGGTGGGGGGCTTATCCGGAAAGAGATCCTGGATCACGGCCCAACCCTTTGAAAGTCACCTGAGGTCTGGATGCAGGATGCAAGAGCTCTTGGCCCAGCTGGGCCCATGGGGCCAGTCCCGGATGTTCCCAGATGAAGCTCCCTCACAAAGTCCATGGGCCTCACCTGGGCAGTTTTCTTGGGGGACAGGGAATGGAAAAGAGGCAGAGAGCTAAAGTGCCAAGAGCCCTGCATTTAGAGCCAGGATACTGGTGTTCAAAATTCAGCTCTGAGCCTCAGTTTCCTCATCTGTAAAGCTTAACCTATTTTTTTGGGAAGTGGGAGGTGACTCCTATGGCTAGCACAGGACTTGAGTAGGGGGTTCAGTAAATGTGGATTGAAGCAGCCCTATACAAAGGAAACCTCGTGGTACATGGAAAGAGCAGTGGTTCCAGAGTCAGAGGATTTGGGTTCAAATCCTGCCTCTGATTCCTACCATACCTGGGTGACCTTAGCTAAGTCACTTAACTCTCCTGGGCATCAGTTTTTTTCTCTGTAAAATGACAAATTGGTATATGGGGTTGAAACTCACAGTTCAAGAAGTGCTGAAGGGGTCACAAGTGGAAAAAGTTTAAGAAGCCCTGGACTAGATGACCTCGGAGGTTCTTTCCAGCTGCAAACCTGTGATCCTATGAATTCTTTGTGGGGTCATTTCTCAGGTCTGAAGGAGTGGAGAAGCAGACCCAGGAATCCTGTCACTCACAGCCCTTCTCCAGCACTGAGCTATCCACATGACCCCAGCAAATCTATAGGCTCCCAAGCTCACAGACAGAGAGACTGCTGCTCTGGCTGCTGTGAGGTGGACACATCCCCAGGGGCTACCAGCATCAGCTGTCTCCAGGGCCCTGATGTTCCAACTGTCCTGAGGATATTCTGAGGGGCTTCTTCCCCTAGGAACCCAGCCTCTGAGTCCCCAGACTGGCCCATGCTCCTTTTGGGCATGGATGCGTTTCCAGGAGCTTCTGTGGCAGGCAACACCTATGTGAGCTTGTATATATGTGTGTCTGTGTGTATATACATATATGTACATGTGTGTGTGTATGCTTATCTGCTGGAAATAGGGGTGGGTTCAGGGCATGTAAAGTCCTGTTGGAAGGGGAAGAGCTGGGGAGGGGGGGTAGCTGTGGAAGTATGGGTAGAGGAGATGCAAGTAAACATGGTGTGTGTATGGAAACCTGGCCTAGACAACAACCTCTAATTTTCACTCCCTTCTGGCCTTGTCCTGGCCCTTTTTGAGGGAAGCCCACCTTGACTTTCCCCTTCTCTCCTGTCCCATCCCCTCCTCAGGGAGCCCTGAGGTGACCATTAATCTGCTGTGGTCACCCTGGCTTCTTCATGGCATCAGCCCAGCAAGGATACAGCCCTGACTCAGGACAGCCCCCCGGCACCATCACTACAGGCAGCCCCAAGGCTGATGCTGGGTTTCCTGGGCAGAATCAGGGTCATGGAGGCAGTGATAATGCACAAAGTTCTGGGTCCTGTTCTTAGCTTTGCTGTTAGGATCAGCAGGTTGAGAACGGGAAGGAATCTTTTAGTTCAACCTCTTGGTTTTCAAGATGGGGAAACTGAGGCCCAGAGAGGAAAAGTGATGTGTCTGACAGGCATGTGTCAAGTTTGTGCATGTTGTGGTGGTAAAAATCATGGGATTTAGAATCAGAAGACCTGAGTTCAAATCCTAGTTCTCCTATTCAAGATACAGCTGACCTTAGGGAAATCATTTTTCCTTTTTGGCCTCTGTTTCCTCCTCTAGAAAAACTTTAGAACACAGGGCTTGGAATAGGTGTTCCCTTCTAAGTCAGACTCTCTATGTTATAAATTTCTGTGTTCCAAAGTTCCCCACTCTGACCCCCATCCCGCCAGCTCTGACATTCTAAGGTCCCTTCCAA
The DNA here is from genome assembly GCF_003287225.1 of Phascolarctos cinereus. Lineage (NCBI taxonomy): Eukaryota > Metazoa > Chordata > Mammalia > Diprotodontia > Phascolarctidae > Phascolarctos > Phascolarctos cinereus. The sequence goes on from NW_027556098.1 coordinate 385,060,865, forward strand.
CTAGAAGTCTATCTTCTGACAGTCTATGTTCTAAAGGCCCTCCCAGTTCTGACATCCTGTGTTCTAGGGTCCTTCTAAGCTCTGACATTCTGTATTCTAACCTCCATCCCAGCTCTGACATTCTGTGTTCTAAGGTCCCTCCCAGCTCTGACTTTCTGTGTTCTAAGGTCCCTCCCAGCTCTGACTTTCTGTGTTCTAAGGCCCCTCTCAGTTTTGACTTTCTGTGTTCTAAGGCCCCTCCCAGCTCTGACATCCTGGGTTCTAGGGTCCTTCTAAGCTCTGATATTCTGTATTCTAAACTCCATCCCAGCTCTGACATTCTGTGTTCTAAATGCCCTCCCAGCACTGCTATTCTGTGTTCTAAGGGCCCTCTCTGCTCTGATAATCTGTGTTCTAAGGCCCCTCTCAGCTCTGACATGTGTTCTAAGGGCCCTCTCTGCTCTGATAATCTGTGTTCTAAGGTCCCTCTCAGCTCTGACATGTGTTCTAAGTCCCCTCCCAGCTCTGACATGTGTTCTAAGGGCCCTCTCTGCTCTGATAATCTGTGTTCTAAGGCCCCTCCCAGCTCTGACAGTCTCTGTTCTAAAGGACCTCCCAGCTCTGATATTCTAGAAGCCTATGAATTTAAAGAGGCTTGGTGGTGGTCATTCAGGGTAAGATCTGGTACCAGGGACTGCCTTGACTGGCGAACTGTGCCAAGCATGTCCCTCTGTCCATGCCCTCTAGTTATTTTTCTCACAGGTCTTCTACGCAGTCCCTCTGGAGTTGGGGGAGGGGATGCTAAAATGGCGCCTCCCCAGCGCCCAGCCCTACAATGCCACGCACACCTCTCCATCTTTTGCCCTCCCCATGGCTTTTCCCCACAACCCTCACTGTCCTGGCTCCATATTGCTGCTGGGGTGTGGGAGGGAGGGAGGTTGGGTGACAGTGGCCCCATCTGCGCAGCGGCCGGTGATTTCTCTCTTACCAGGATTCCTCCGTCCCCACCCTGCTTGGTGGGGGGCACAGCAGAGGGATGGGCTGGGAGAGGGGAGGGCTTCAGAAACTACTCCAACAAGCCAGGGCACCTGCCTCCTTCCCTGGCAGAGCCTGCTGTGGGGAAGGGGAGGGGAGAATCTGCCAACTTCCCACTAGGCTGCTGTTCACACCCAAAAGATGAGGTGGCTCTTGGCTTAAGTGCTCGCTCACCTGCCCAGGTGTGTTAAGGGGAGGGGTAGGGCTCCCGTAAGTTTGAGCTCAGCTCTCTGCTCTTCCTCCCCGACTTAGATCCAGGCAGCCGGGTCAGCGGGGGATAGTGGAAAGACGTCTGGTCTTAGAGCCATGGGTTCCAATCCTGGTCTTGGCACTTGCCATGAATTAATCAATTAAGAAGCATGTGTTTATTAAATCTTGCTTTATGTCAAGCCCCATGCTAAGGGCTGGGGTCACAAAACAAGGTGAAAACAGTCCCTGACCTCAAAGAGTTTGCTATCTCACAGGGAACCAACAATTGTATAAGTAGGTACATACAGGATTCATTCAGAATTCATTGCTGTTTGTTCGTTTTCAGTCACGGCTGATTCTCTGTGACCCCATTTGGGGTTTTCTTTGGCAGAAATACAGGAGTGGTTGGCCATTTCCTTCTCTAGCTCATTTTGCAGATAAGGAAACTGAGGCCAACCGGGTAAAGTGACTTGCCCAGGATCACACAGCTAGTAAGCATCTGAGGCTGGATTTGAACTCAGGTCTTCCTGACTCCAGGCCTGGTGTGCTGTCTACTTTGCCACGTAGCTGCCCTAAAGTGGAACGAACTGCCTTGGGAGGTTGTGGCTGTTCAGCTTTTTCAGTCGTGTCCAACTCTTCATGACCGTCTTTGTTTTCTTAGCAAAGATACTGGAGTCATTTGCCATTTCCTTCTCCAGCTCATTTTTATAGATGAAGAAACTGAGGCAAACAGGGTTAGTGACTTGCCCAGGGTCTCAGAGTAGGGACCAGAAAAGTAAGAGGTAGCATTTGAGTTCAATCTTGAAGGAAGCCAAAACCTCTAAGAGGCAGAAGTGAGAAAGGAGAGCGTCACAGGCATGGAGGGGCAGCAAGGCAAAGGAGCAGAGGTGGGAGACAGAGCTTAGTTTCATGGAGCATTAAGGATATCTGGAAGGTAGAGTACGAAGTGGAGAGGTCAGATGTAAGAAGATTGAAAAAGAAGGGACCAGCAGCTTTAAACACCACGCAAAAGACCTCGTGTTTGTTCCAAGATGGTAATAGGGAACCACTGCATTGTATCCAGCAGAAGGATGCACTGTTCAGATATCCACATTGATAGGATTCCTTTTGTGGCTGTGCAAGATGGACTGGAGTAGGGAGGCAGGGAAAAAAAAGGTTAGGCGGCAGCTTCAGCAGTGCAGGCGTGAGAAGATGAAGGTCTGCATCAGGGTGGGAGCTATGTGAGTGGAGAGAAAGGGACAGACATGAAAGAGATTGTGAAGGATGACAACAAGGTTGGGAGCCTGAGTGACTGGGAGGAAGATGGTGTCCTTGGTGCTGATGAGGAAGTTTGGAAGAGGGGAGGGTGGGGAGAATACGAAGTTCTGTTTTGGACAGGCTGAGCTTGAGATGCCAGCCCCCTGAGGGCAGGGTGCATCCACTTCTGCCCTTTATCCCTCCTTCCCGTGGTGAGCTCTTAGGGCTCTGACACTTTCCCTTTGGATCTGCCTCTTTCTATTATCTGGCCTCTTCCATCCACATGTTCCTGGCAATCCCTCTTCCCCTACCTCCTAGGAATTCCTCTTTCCCTTCCTAGCATAGAAGACTCTGGAGCTGCCAGGTAGACAAGTGGGCAGGATAATCACTCACATTTCTGAAGCATTTTAAGTTCTACAAAGTTCTATCCTCATCATATTCCCATGACGAAGGTACCATGAATATTATCCCCATTTTACAGATAAGAAAACCAAGTCCAGAGGTTAAGTGACTTGCCCACAATCTTCATCCAGCTGTGGGTGGCCCTCAAGGCTCTCTTTTGGGTGCTCTTCTCTTCTCCTTCCCATATTCTTTTGCTTGGTGATCTCATCCTGTCCCGTGGGTTCTGCGAATCTTCTCTATGTAAGTGATTCTCAGGATCTATAGATCCAACTCTAGCCTCCTTCCTGAGTTCTGGTGCCATATGATAACTACCTATTGGACATTTTGAACTGGATATTCCTTTCATAAGGTGTCCTTAGGGGTGGGCTCTCCCTCCTGGTGCACCTGACACAAAGAGAAAAGGAAATGTCAGTATACAAGGGATTTTGTTGTTTTTCAGTCTTTTCTGACTCTTCATGACTCCATTTGAGGTTTTCTTGGCAGAGATCTCTAAACTAGAGTGGTTTGACATTTCCTTCTCCAGCTCATTTTACCAATGAGGAAACTGAGGCAAACAGGGTGAAGTGACACTCTGGGTCACATAACTACTAAGTATCTGAGGCTGGATTTGAACTGAGGAGGGCAAGTCTTCCTGATTCCAAGCCCAGCTGAGCCACCTAGCTGCCCAAAGGTGTGTTAACACAGTTTCCAGGTAACAAAACTGTCAGCCAGTGGGTCTGGGGAGCTTCAGGTGAGCCCTGCCCTGTTAAGCGCTTTGGAAAGAAAGGGTAAGGAGCAGGGAGGAAGAGCACAGGTCTGGGCCCTGGGTACCTAGTCTTCCCTGAGAAGCTGGCTGTCTTTGGGAGGTGCCCAATGTCATTGTGTAGAATTGAGAAATAACAATGTTTTTTAGGGGCAGTCAGGTGGTGTGGGGGATAGAGCACCAGGCCAGGAGTCAGGAAGACCTGAGTTCCAACCTGGCATCAGACACTTACTAGCTGTGTGACCTTGGGCAAGTCACTTAATCCTGTTTGCCTCAGTTTCCTTATTTATAAAATGAGCTGGAGAAGGAAATGACAAGCCACTCCAGTATCTTTGCCATGAAAACCCCAAATGGGGTCACGGAGAGTTAGATATGACTAAAACAACCAAACAACAGCCACTGATTATTTAGATCTGACTTTGTGTGAAGAGTGTTTTGTAACTGTGTTCATAGAGTTACTGGGCAAGGCACTTTACCCCGTTTGCCTTATTTTCCTCATTTATAAATACATACGTAAAATGCATTGGAGAAGGAAATGGCAAACCACTTCGTTATCTTTGCCAAGAAAACCTCAAAGGGGGTCATGAAGTGTTAGACATACAACAACCACAAAAACTACGTTTATCCCTTCCCTCTTACCCTGGGACAGGTGGACCCAGGGATCATTGGACTTGGAGCTGGAAGGTACCTTGGACTCCATCTTGTCTTCATTTTACAGATGAGGAAACTGAGGACCTACAAGGTCAAGTGTCTTGGTTTGTCTCACAAGCAGAATGTGACAAACGCAGGAATCCAGATTCAGATCGTGTCCCACCAGCCTCGTGTTCTCTCCCATTGCAGATGAGTAGTAGGTAAGCATTTATTAAGCACTGTGTCAGGTGAAGCCCCTGCCCTCAAGGAGCATCCATTCTAATGGGAAGACAACATGTAAATGACCAGTTAAAAACAAGATACCCATACATAAAGAGAGAGACAGAGACAGAGAGAGACAGAGATAAGAGAGATAAATAAATGGGAGGTAACCTCAGAGGAGGAAGTCCCTAATATATAGGAAGAGACCAGCAAAGTCTTATGCAGAGCGTAGGCTTTGGAAGCCAGAGAACTTAAGAGGCATGGGTGCGGAAAGAGGGGGGATCCAGGTAAATGCAGAGTCATGGAGACAGAAAAGGGGGTCCTGTATTCAAGAACTGCAAATAGATCTCAAAGGGCCGGGCCTATGTTCCCATATGGTGCATCCCCCAGCACCCCCTCAAAGGGGTCCCACATGAACACAACAGTGTGGTTTAGTGGAAGAAAGACTGGACTATAAGTCAAGAGGGTCCTTGATTTAAATCCCAGCCCCAACATTTGCTAATCATTTAATCTCTCTGAGCCTCAGTTTCCTTGTGGGTAAAATGAGGATAATAATGTCGTGGTGCCTTACCTCAACCAATCAACGAGCATTTATTAAGGGCCGGGCACTAGGCTAAGGGGCTGGGGATACAAACAGGCCCTGCCCTCAGGCAGCTTGCATTCTAGCAGACTGTCCCCAAGGACAAGGCACACAAAATGCTTCTGAACCCTGAAAGGGCCAGAGATGTCAGCTGCTGTCATTCTGAATGAGGACTGCCCAGAAAGGCCTGGTCCAGGGACTCCAAGTCAACTGTCGCCCTGATGGGAATCAGACACTTGTCATACCTGCTCCCAGGGCCTCTGAAGATGGGGTAAGAACTGATGATGCCACTCGGCGTTTTCCTGTTTTAGAGTTCAGGGTTGTTGACTCTCCTTGGGTCATGCAGTCATCCCGAGGAGGAAACTGAGCAGAAGGAGGGTCCTGCTCTGCCCTCCCCCCACCCACTCCCCACTTCCCCATGACCCCCACCTCTGCAGCGAGGAGCACTGCAATCAGACAGCAAAACTGTACTGAGGCCTCGGTATATCTGTATTTACAGATGTGGGTCGGGGAGACATGATACAATGGCTTCACGCGTGTGGACGGCTGTCTTGTGCAAGATGAATTAAGTGGAGACGAAGTGTGTGGGTCACTGGAGGGCCACTTGGATTTAAGGTCAGCATCTCCTCTTTCACACTTTGCTCTGCTGTCTGCTCCCTTTGAGCACCAGCAAGTCAGGTGGCTCAGTGGGTAGAGCACGAGGCCTTGAGTCAGGAAGACCGGAGTTCAAATCTGGCCTCGGATACTTCCTAGCTGTGTGACCCTGGGCAAGTCACTTAATCTTGTTTGCCTCAGTTTCTTCATCTGCAAAATGAGCTGGAGAAGGAAATGGCAAACCACTCCAGTACCTCTGCCAAGAAAACCCCAACACAACTGAACAACAAGTTAGCTAACCCCTCTGGGCCTTCATTTCCTCACTTGTAGAAATAATCTGTTAGATGAGGGGGTCTGTAGTGTCCTTTGCAGTTCTAAATCGACCAGCCCATGATCTATCTTGCCAGTCTAAAATCCCCTAGCTTCCTTCAAAGCACCTGTTGGGGTCTGTCTCTTGTACAAAGTTTTTTTCGGATGCTCTAGTTGTTCGTGTTCACTCCCACAAAATGCCTTTGTCTATCTTTTTAATTTACTTATAATGATGGGAAAGTAGGCGTGAAGGACAGATGTCCATTGAATGGACATAATCTGTGAGCCTGGGACAGAGCCTGACCCTGGCAACCCATTCCAATTAGTCTGATGCAATCCCAGAATGAATCCCCCTTGTAAATGACCTTGGAGGACACTGGAGCTGGGAGGGCCTGTATGTACATTTTGTGTGTGTGTGTGTGTATGTGTTATTGTCCCTTTGCCCTGTTCATGCATGCACATGCACATACACACCCACACACCATACAACACACCATGGAATGCTAGCCCCTCACAGACTGGGTTGGTTTTATGTCTGTATCTCCAGTATCTGCCACATAGCAGAAACTAAAAAAATGCTTAGCAAATTGAATAAAAAAGACAGAGGAGATCATCTGAGCCAGAGAAGGCAAAGGAGGCCTCAGGCTGCTTTCCTCTCCCACTCCAAGTGTCAGAGATTTCGGACCTGAAACACCCCTCCAGGTCATATCATTCCTTCCTTTCATAGATGGGGAAACTGAGGTCCATAGGGGAGAAGTGACTTCAAAGGATTCTGGATCTAGACCGAGCTGGAAAGGACCTCAGAGGTCCCTTGGTCCATTTTACAGAGGAGGAAACTGAGACCACAGAGGCATCCAGGAGCACGCAGCCCTTAAATGTGAGCGTCAGGACTGGAGTGCTCTTCCTGGCTCCAAAGCCAGCCTTCCATCCACTATGAATCACTCGCTGTCTTTATGTAGTTAGCTAAATCACACAGGTCCTCCCAGGACCCCGGTCGGGGACCACTCCTTCAGAAATCCCCTCCAAACAGGCCTAGCCCAGGGAATGCTGGGTATCTGAGAGCAGGATTCCATGAGGGTCCGAGACTGCCTCCTGCCCCACCCTGATGCCTGCGCAAATCCTGCAAGGCAGGGCCCATTCCCAAGGTGGGTGACTTTCCGGTAAATCCCTGATCCCCCCTCCCGTCAGCTTCCCATTGGCTTCAGCAGCTGCCCATGGTCCCCAAGGCTCCCAGGCATCGCTCCCCAGAGGCAACTGCATGTCAGCAAATGTTATCGAGCTTGGGGCTCAGGCTGCCTGCCCCCTCACCAGGCAGGTTTGGGGTGCTGGGTTGAAAGGTAGCTGGGTGCAGCCTGCCCCTCCCTGGTGTGATTCTCAGGAAGGTGGAGGGACCTGTTAACCATTTCAGGGCTATCTCCAGCGTCAGACCCCAAGGAGCAAGGAGGAAGTTGAGAGTGGGATGAGAGCCCCTCCTTCCTCTGCTCTGTGGCTGTCTCTTAAAGGGATGGGAGGGCATCTGGGCCAGCAGTGTGGCCTGTCTGCTGGGCCGGCCCCCCCCCAGGCCATGTCCTCTCCCTGCCCTGTTTGGGCTGTTTCCCCTCCCCTGGCAGTGGCTCAGCCCTCCAGGGCCTCGGTTGATCACGTAGCCAAACCCGTTCTTCCTCCCCTGGGTGCTGAGCAAAGCGGTTTCCTGCCTGGATCAGGCACAATAGGAGGCGGGCGGGACAGGGCCAGGCCCTTGGGGGACGGGGACCCACCCTGGTTTGGGCACCCCCTCGCCAGCCCTATCCAGGGCCAACTTCTGCTGAGGGTTTGCTCCAAGAGTAGAGACAAGAGCATCTCAGGGTAAGGGAACAGAGGGGAAATGCCCTGCCTTCAGAGCCCCCAGATACTCCCTGTGGCCTCCACTTTCTACCCATGTGGCCTTGGGCAAGTCACTTCTTCTGCATGGGCACTAGCTTCCCCAGCTGATCTAGAGATGGGGATGTGCTGGCCAGCGTTTAACATCCTGCTCCCTCAGGACACACATGCATTACTAACATTTTCTTAAGTCCAGACATTCCACAAGACAGTGAATCAGGTCCAGATTTGTAGTATTTGATGATTTCCAAGGTGGAAATGATCAAAGTTTAACAATCAGCTGACAGTTTAACAATCAACTCTTGGCAGGGGTCCAGTGGGAGCTGGCTCCAGCACAGCCTCTAAGCTACCTTTCAGTCCCAGAGCCTGTGATCCTGTAACCAGGGCTCAAAAGTTGTCTCTTACTTGAGGCCTTTTTCCAGGGATCGATGCTCTCTCCCTCTTGGAAATTCACTCTGTATTGATTTTATAAATTCTGTACAGTGAGGTGGTGCAATGAATCACTGCTGGGCCTGGAGTCAGGAGCAACTGAGTTCCAATCCAGCCTCAAACCCTTATTAGCTGTGTGACCTTGGGTGAGTCCGTTTGCCTTAGCACAATGCCTAGCACACAGAAGGTGCTACATAAATGCTCGATATTTTTTTTTATTGCACACATGTGAGTTTCCTTCCACCTCTGTCTTTAATCCTATGCTGCATCCCCCAATCAAGCAAGCAAGCATTTATTAAGCATCTATTGTGTGCCAGGTACTGGTCTAGATGCTAGGAATACAAAGACAAAGAGAGAAAAAACAGTTCTCACTCTCAAGGAAATTAGAAGGGACACAGAGCCTCCTTCTTTACAGGTCTGAGAGCTTAGAATGTAAACTCTTGGAGAGTAGCCACTCCCTTGTTTTTGACCCTGATTAGGGCAGCTAGGTGGCCCTTTGGATAGAGCACCAGGCCTGGAGTCAAGAGGACCTGAGTTCAAATCCAGCCTCAGACACTTACTAGCTGTGTGACCCTGGGCAAGTCATTTAACCTTGTTTGCCTCAGTTTCCTCATCTGTAAAATGGGCTGGAGGAGGAAATGGCAAACCACTCCAGTACGTTTGCCAAGAAAACCCCAAATGGGGTCACAAACAGTTAAATAGTACTAGCGTAGTAAACAACAACGACAAAGCTTGCTTAATAACTGCATCCTAGGATCCAATCTATCCTCCATGCACCGGCCGTATAATCTCCCTAAAGCACAAACACTGATTGTGTCACTCTTCTCCAGCGTCTTAAGGAGTCCTCTTTTTGTCGTTTGTCCTTCTTGACCAATGCCCCCAGGAGGAAGACGTCTTGACTTGCAGGTGAATTGGATTGAAGTGAGGGAGGGCTGTGCAAAATCACCAGCTTCACTTTCTCCTCCTGCGTCATCAGCGTCCGGTGGCAAGACATAGGTCAGGACGACTGGAGGTGGCCCAGGAGGCAGTGGGAGACCTTGGCCTTTTGGGGGGGCTCATCTTATCCACTGACTGGAAAGTGTACTCTTGTCCCCGACAGTCAGGGCTCCTCACACCCCGACTCCAACCCATGACAGGAGTCGTATCTGGTCCTGCTTCTGTGCTGCTGTCTTCTTCCCCCCAGCCCAATGGGTCTCATCCTCCCTGCTCCACTTCCCTCCTCCACCCCACCTCTGCCTTCATCTGTTGAAGTGCCTCCCTCCCTTCAAGGGAGTTTGATGTGTCTGACCAAGAAACCTTCCTTGATCCTTCTATGGGAAATCATGCTCCCCTTGTTTAAATTTCTGCTGGCACTCTGCCTAGACCCCTCCTGGGCTTTCTATATCGGTTATTCTAACAGTTATCTCTGTCTCTTCCTCTCTATCAGTTACTGAGATATGAGGTAAAGAGGAGCCTTCTCCTCATTGGACCCTTCTGCACACCTCTAGTAAAGTGATTTTTATGTAATGAGAATTTGTGGGCGGTGGGCAAGGGAGGCAGGAATGGGGGCAGTGGGCAGGTGCAGGGAGGGAGCCAGTACAGGTTTCAAGGACGTAGCGGGCAGGAGGGGTGGGAGCAGGAAGATGAATGTGCAGAGCTGGGGCTAGCCATGGTGGGGGGAGGAGCTAGCCTGAACCCAGTGGAAGAATACGGGGTAGGGGTGGAGGAAACAGACAGGGACACAGACAAGAGAGGAAGATGACATGTGGGGGTCCAGGACAGACGTGCAGGATGGAAGACAGACATTTGGGGAGGACAGGTGGGTGGAGTGGGACAAAAGTCTCCTCTCTCTACTACAAGATCTCAAGCCAAGCTGGTGATCCGGCAGAGCCTTTGGTGGTCACTCCATGTCTGGTCTGCTTTCACTTGGAGGGTTTTTTGGGGGGTGGGGGCTAGGGGGAGGGTAGGTGGGATAGAAGGGCTGGAGCTCCAAGCCAAGGGGCAGGAGAGAGAGAGAGAGAGAGAGAGAGAGAGAGAGAGAGAGAGAGAGAGAGAGAGAGAGAGAGAGAGAGAGCGAGAGAGAGAGGAGAGAGAGAGAGAGAGAGAGAGAGAGAGAGAGAGAGAGAGAGAGAGAGAGAGCGAGAGAGAGAGAGCGCACAGTGCAGTAAAGTTAACATAGGATTTTTTAGAATGCAGATTCCTTTCAGAATTCTTTATGTAAAGTCGAATTTGTGTAAAGTGAGAACTGGCCATTTGTTTGTTTGCTGTCTCCCTCATTAGACTGTAAGCTCCTTGAGGGTAAGGACTGTTTTTTTCTCTTCTCGGCATAGTACCTGACACATTTTGTTGTCAAGGTGATGTCTCCGCTTTTCAGTCTGCTGTCCGGATTTGCCAGAGCTTTCCTTCCAAGGAGCAAGCATCTTTCGGTTTCATGGCTGCAGTCAGCCATGTGCAGTGATCTTTGAGCCCAAGAATCTAAAATCTGACACTGCTTCTATTTCTTCTTCCTCTATTTGCCAGGGAGAGATGGGACCAATTCCTGAGATCTTAGGTACTTAATAAATGTTGATCGGTTGATTATTTAAAGTGATTGAATTTGGTGGAACTGAATTTATCCTTCCCCTTTCTAAAGTGGCTCCCTACCTGAAGTATCTCCCCAACCCAACACACAGATGCAGACACACAGACACAGACACACACACACACACACACACACACACACACACACACACACACACACTCTTTTTCCTTTCTACCTCCTTCTGGGCTTTGGAGCCCTAGTAATGGAAGATAAGGTTAAGAATGTGTTATTTCCACATTGCATCTCTTTTTAGAATGGAAGCTCTTTGAGATCAGGGATTATTTCACTTTTGTCTGTCTCTCTTAAGGCTTAGCACAGAATTTGTCACACAGTAGGTGTTTAATAAGTGCTTGTTGATCAGTTTCCAGCAACTCATCGCACTTTCTACAGGAGGCCTTTCCTCGTCCCCTGGATGCTAGGGCCTTCACGCAGACTATCCTCCATCTACTCTGTACATGTCTTATATGTCTCTGGTTATTTACAAGTTGTCTCTTAATATGTGGGCTCTTTCATGGGCAAGCATTATGTTTTGTCCTCTCTGTGTCCCCAAATACGCCTGGCATATAGCAAACTCCTCCCTGAAGGCAGGGATTGTCTGTCTTTCACTAATTGTATCCCCAGCACTTAATGTAGAGTCTGATACATAGTAGGCACTTAATAAATGTTTATTGGATTCAGTTGGAATAGTAAATGCAGAAAGCTTTAAATAGCAAACTAAGGCGTTTGGCCTTAATTCCACTGTCCACTTTCACCCCCTCCCCTCCTTGCTCTACTCTTTACCCATCAGCTCTTCTTCTCAAGTCCTTGTGGCATAGTTGGGACAGCATTTGATTTGAAACTGGTAGGGCTGAGTTCCAATCCTGACTCTGTTCCATGCTACTGTGGGGCAATCACCCAACCTCTCTAAGCCTTGCTTTCCCCACTTGTAAAATAGGGATAAGAATATTTACACTACTGACTTCATAGGATCATTGTTTCGTTTTCACTTGTTTGGGTTCCTTTTCCTTTTAAAAAATATTATATATATCTTTGACTTTTATAGAACCCTTATTTTGAAGTATATCTCTGCCCCTCCTCCCTCTCCAGTGAGCCGTCTCTTATAACAAAGAATAAAAGGAGAAACCGGAGAACAAATTGATTCAACAAAATCAGCCAACCAACACATCTTCAGTTCGACAACCGAATCTGACAGTAGACGGGACATGCCACACCCACAGGCCCCCCCCTTTTCAGAAAAGGGAGGCACATTTTCTCAGCAAATGTCTCATACACTTTCGAATGAGGTCACCCTATTGTGAGGTTTGCTTAACTGTTTTATTTTGTTATAAGAGATCTCTCCCAAAACTGAGAAATATCTGTAAGTGTTTATCACGTGAAAACAAAACACATCAATAACAATTTTAAAAACAACCTTACAGAGGATTCTGGGAAGATGGTGGAATAGGTCAGAAAACTTTCCTCCACAAAAAAAGACAGAACATCACCTCAGAGCAGCAGAAATAAGCCAAAAGGGTAAAGCAAGTTGTCCTCCTAAGACAATTTGAGAAGACCCCAGGAAAGGTCCAACCTTTAGGGGTTGGGGTTCTCCTAAGTGAAGTGTAAACACCCCCAGACTGACTTTTCAGAATCAACAAGTAACAAGCTGGGTTGAGAGGCAGCTTCAGCCTTAAAAACTGACATCTCACAGACAGAATGGGGGGTCCGATGACTGAGGAGGAGAAGACTAACAGAACTTCCACATCGAGGGACACCAAGTGTCGCTGTGCTGGACCAGACGAGTCCCTGGCTGTTGCTGCAGGGGAAATGGAGCTGGCACACACCTGGTAGGGCAGCAGCAGTAGCTGCTGGCTGCGGGCCCTTGCAGGACAGCAGAGCCCCAGGTTTCAGTTCCTGGTAGAGAAGAGGACTGCAGTTTGCAGCCCTATGAGGGACCACAGAGAGTAATATTTGCAGGACAGTGTGGCTACTAGCTGTGGCTTAGGAATGAAGAGGAGACCCCAAGGTTGGGCCCCAAAACAGACCTCAGAAAATAAGAAGAAGAAGGACCTGAAGTTTGAAGCATCATTCCCCATGCCTTGGGAATACAACTTGATTACACTAATAGCTGCTAAAAATAAAGAAATAAATAAAAATGAGTAAGCAAAGGAGAAAGAACCCAACCATAGATAGCTGCTATGGAGATAGAAAAGATCTGGGTTCATATTCAAAGAAAGATAATGGAGCTGAAAGAAAGCCATTCTTTTTTTCAATGAGAAACATCGAATGGTCCCCAGCACAAAAAAAGAATTCTTGGAAGAACTTTAAAAGGACTTAAAAAGAGATTGAGGAAAGATTAGAGGAAAAAAATGAGAGCAATCCAAAAAAATCAAGAAAAACATGAAAAGAAAGTCAACCAACTTGAAATAGAGAATTAAAAACTTAAGGAAGAAAATAATTCCTTGAAAGCTAGAATTGGGCAAGGGGAAGCTAATAATGTTCTCAGACACCAAGAAATAAAACAAAATCAAAAGGATGAAAAAATAGAAAAGAAAATGAAACATCTCATTAGAAGGACAGCTGATCTGGAGAACAGATCAAGGAGAAATAATTTAAGAATAGTCAGACTACCTGAAAAATATTATGAAAAAAAGAATCTCGATAAAATATTACAAAAAATTATCAAGGAAAATTGCCCTGAAGTTTTAGAACAAGAAGGCAAAGCAGAAGTAGAAAAAATCCACCTATCACCACCTGAAAGAGATCCCAGGAGGAAAACTTATAGGAATATCAGAGCCAAGTTTCAAAGCTTCCAGGTTAAGAAGAAAATATTGGAAGCAACAAGAAAAAAACGATTTAAATATCATGGAGCTACAATAAGGATTACACAAGACTTAGCAGCTACTACATTGAAGGATGTAGGTCTTGGAATACTATATTTCATAGAGCAAAAGAACTGGGGTTACAACCAAGGGTAACTTACCCAGCAAAATTAAGTTTAATTTTGAATGGAAAAAAATGGACATTTAACAAACTGAAAAACTTACAGGTTTTTATGACAAAAACCCCAGAACTTAAAGGAAAATTTGACATATAACATCTAGGAGAAATATAAGGTAAACACTAAAGACCAAATATATGGGACTCAAGGTCAAATTGTTTACTTCTCATATGTGAAAATATCATCAGTTCTTTTATGACTATCATTTACATTTGGATAGTTTCAAAGAAAGGCGTGGGCTGAGCTGAATATGATGGGGTGATCTTAAAAAAATAAAACTGTGTAGGAAGAGATAAAAAGGAGTAATTATTTCATACAAATTAGGCAAAAAAAGAAAAAAACTGAAACAGAAGAAGCTAGTAGGGGGAGGGCAGGTAGTGCTGGAACCTACTCTCACTGGGAATGGGTTAAAGAGGAATACACATTACCCCCCCACACACATACATACACATACACATATGTATGCATTTATAAAAGTCCAAATTCAGAAAGAAATAAGAGGGTAAAGGGTTAGGGAAGGGGGAGAGGATAAAGGAGGGACTTTTAGAGGGATGGGCAGGTTAAAGAATAGGAGGGCAAGGTAGTGCATTAAAATAAAGCAGAGGAGTAAGGAGAGAGAGGGTTAAATAGGGTAAGAAGGATAGTGAGGAAAAATAGGAAGCAGGAAAATAAGTAAGTAATTGTAGTTTAGAATGTGAATGGGACAAATTTACCTATAAAACAGAAATCATTAGTAGATTAAAATTTTGAATTCAACAATATGTTGCTTCCAGGAAATGTTATAAAAATGAGAAATATACACAAAGATAAAGTAAAGGGTATAAGTAAAATGTGTTATGTAAAAGAAAAAAAGCAGGGATAGTAATCATGATCACTACACCATGTGTCAGCAATATTACCCAATATAGTTTTAGACCATTTAAAATACCTAGACAGCATAAAATACCTGAGTACATACCTGCCAAAATAGACACAGGAACTATGTGAACATAAACATAAAACACTTTTTATACAAACAAACTCAGATCTCAATAATTGAAGTAATAGTTATTGTTCATGGATAGGTAAAGCCAATATAATTTTTAAAAGGACAATTTTACCTAACTAATCAATTTATTCAATGTCATACTAATTCAATTACTAAAAAAAAATTTATTTTGTTGAGTTAGAAAAATAATAACATTTATTTGGAAAAGCAAAGGAACCTCAAAGAAACCAAGAAAAAATGTAAAAGAAATAGATTCAGCAGTATCAGACCTTAAATTATATTATAAGGGAGAGCATTGTTGAAGAGTAAAAAGGATAATTTCAATTATTTTAAATTAAAATTTTCTAGTATAAATAAAACCAAAAATAGAAGGAATGCAGAAAACTGGGGGGAGAAACTTTCACTGACAAAACTTTTATAGATTGGGTTGGAACACTGTTGTGGTGTATAAAATGATGAGCTGGTTGATATAGAAAAACATGGAAAGACTTGGACCTATCAAGAAGGATGCTCTCCACCTTCAGAGAAACAGATGAACTAAGCATAGTATGATCTTACATATATGTGTATTAGTGTACATGTGTATATATGTGTATGTTTATAAGTATCTATGTATATGCACATATATGTATCTGTTTATCTATATATATCCATGCTTAATTGCAGTCTTCTTTGGGGTGGGGGAGGGAAAAAATAAAGTAAAAAGTGCAGAGTAGAGAACAAAAGAAAACCAACGAGGAAGCAAAAAAGAGCTGAGCAGCTTTGAAAACAAGGTGTCGTATTTATTACATATAAATTTTCTTGAAATGAAAATTTACTGTTTTATATTGAATCCTCTCCTATGGTCTGCTGTGTACATGGCAATGGGTTTTTCTCCCTCTTTTCTCGTTTTGTATTTAAGATTAAAATAAAAGAAAAAAAAAAGAGGTCACTCCACCATCATGATCCTCAGTTCTCCACTTATAAATATGAGGCAATTGGACTAGATGACCTCTAGGAAAACCAAAACCAAACCAACCAAACAAACAAAAAACCCAACCCTGAAGTACTCTAGAAGTGAAAGTTAATTTTTATACTGAAAGTTTTGGGGCTGGGAAAAGGTAAGGAGATTTAGCATGGGGGGGTGGTGGTGAAGGACTTCCCTAGAGGGAGCCTTGGGTGGAAGAGAGCAGAGGGAAAGGCATCCTAGATAGATCTAGGTACCTCAGAGGCTCTCTTTCCCAATCCTGCCCCCTCCTCATTTTGCAGATAAGAGAATTGAGACCCAGAAAGGTCATTGACTTGTCCAAGGTCACATAGGTTTTATGTGTCAAAAGTGGGATTTGATTCCAGGCCCTCCAAAGCCCCTAATCTTTCCACAGCAGCAGAGAAGGAGGGATCAGCAATGGCTCAATCTTGGGGTCTTCCTTTCTGGAAGGTGGGGAGCAAGTGGGAAAGGTGGGGGTGGAGGAATAGATAATGGGAGGAAGGAAGCTGAGGAGGCAGGAACTGTCCTCTTGGGTCAGTCCCACGGTCCTCCAGCCCGGGCCTCTGGCCTCTGAAAAGCCCCATGGGATAATCTGGAGAAGAGTCTGACCCCAATTATCCCAGTTTCCAAGGGTCAGGCATCTAAGAATCTCTCTGGATCTGCACTAGACCCTTTTTTTTCTTTCTCACCCTATTCCTCACTAATTTTCATCAATGTGGTGGCTCCTTCTAATTTGTATCACTGCTTATTTACCTGAAAAACCCCTTCTTCCAGCTTCCAGGGGTCTGTCTTGTTCTTTTATCCAGATGTGAGAAAGAAATCCACCACCCACCTCTGCATGCCTGTCAGGGAAATCTACCACCCACATCTGCACACCTATCAGGATTTTATAGTTACTGGACTTTGAAAATCATGTTATCTTTGAAGTTTCACTTTCCTTCTTTGTAAGATGGGGTCAGAGTCATATCCTGCCTCTGAAAATTGACTGTGTGACCATGAGCAACTCACTCCCCCTCCCAAAGCCCCTGAAACCCAGTGGGATTTAATTTATGAGGATATTGTGGGGAATCCAATGAGAGAATGCAATGTAACCTAGCAGTCAGCTAGGTGGTGAAGTGAATAGTGTGCCAGACCTGGAGATGGGGAGACCTGGGTTTAAACCCAGCCTCAAACTCTCTTACTAGCTCTGTGACGGGGCAAGTCACTTAATCTCAGTTTCCTTATCTGCAAATTGGGAATAATAATAGCACCAACATGGCAGGGTTACTGTGAGAATCAAATGAGATGATATTTGTAAAGCCCTTTTGCATCATGTGTGGTACATAGCTTGCACCATAGAAATGTTTGTTGTTATTATTGTAGCTGCTTTGTGGATGATAAGGTATCAGATAAATGCCTTATTGGGAGAATCCTTATCTGTAAAATGTGGAGGCTGAGCTAGATTCTATCCAACAAGCAGAATTCATTAAGCCCTTGCTGCAAACCCAAGGCATTGTGGGATCAAAGATGAAAAGGAAAACAGCGGCTGCCCTGTATCTGGTGGCCAAGGTCCCTCAGAGTTGTACAGAGGGACAGCATCTGTGTCTAGGGGTCGGGGAGTCTGGGTCACCTTCTCTGGGCAGCGGCTGGGAGGCATTGGGTGGGGCAGGCAGAGCTGGGCAGGGAAGGCCCTGCTGGTCTGGGTTTTGTTTGTCTTTGGGGGTTTTCCTGCTCAGCTAGATTTCTAAATTTATCTGGGTAGCACAAGGAGGCAGGGCAGAGCAGAACTTCCCAGAGGTATTAAGTAGAAATCAAATGTTAAAATGGGAAGAAGCCTTAGAACAGAGAATTGGGGAAAAGATAATCAGCAGAGCCTGGAGGGACTGCTTCGGTCAGAATATGGGATGTCAGAGCTAGGAGGGTCCTTAGAACCCACAATGTTAGAGTTGGGAGAGGCCTTAGAACACAGAAGGTCAGAGCTGGGAGGACCCTTAGAATACAGAAGGTCAGAGCTGGGAGGGCCCTTAGAATACAGAATGTCAGAGTTGGGAGAGGCCTTAGAACATAGAATGTCAAAGCTGGGAGGACCCTTAGAACACATGGTGTCAGAGCCGGGAGGGCCCTTAGAACAGAGAATGTCAGAGCTGAAAGGGCCCTTAGAACACAGAATGTCAGAGCTGGGAGGGCCCTTAGAACACAGAAGGTCAGAGCTGGGAGGGCCCTTAGACCAGAGGTGTCAAACACGAAGCCTGCCACTGTATGTCAATGCTCCAGAACACCGGCTCCATCAGATTAAAATGTAATTGGGAAATATTTAACAAAACAAACAAACAATACAATCAGGCATAGATGACATTTTCAAATGAAGCCATTCTGCTGCCTGCAGGATTCCCTGTGTACAGATCTGTGGGCCCCTACCCATTTTCTATTTGAGTTTGTCGCCACCATCTTAGGTCCCTGAGTCCAACCCCTTCATTTTACAAAGAAGAAAACAGAGGCCCAAATAGGGAGGACTCCATGATGAAGCTTGGCCGAGGCAGAGCTGAGATGCATAATTCAGAATCGTAGAATCTCAGAACTGGAAGTACCTCTGACATCATCCAGCCTTACCTCTACCTGAAACAATGGCCTGTCACAGCAGGCAAGTGGTCCTGGAGCCTCCACCTGCTGACCCCCAGGGAGGAGCACCCAAGACTTCTCCAGGCTGCCCATCCCGCATGAGACCACTCTGACTGTGAGGGACCCCCTGACATCAAGCCTCATGGTGCTTCTCTGCAGCAGGCCTCCATTGCTACTGGCTCTGGGGCCACATAGTACAGTCTTTTAGGACTTCCTTGGTTCCTTCAATGTATTCAATTAAATAAATATTCATTAAGTGCCCACTGTGTACCAGGCACTGTCCTATGCTCTGGGGATACAAAAAGAGGCAAAAGATAGTCCCTTCCCTCAAGGAGCTTACAATCTAATGGAAGAAACAACATGCAAACAAATACACAAACAAGCTGTGTATAGGATAATAATCTACAGGAATAATCTACAGAGGGAAGGCCCTGGAATTAAGAGGGGTTGGCAAAAGCTTCCTGAAGGAGACAAGATTTTAGCTGGGACTTAAATGAAGCCAGGGAGGTCAGTAGTCGGAGCAGAGGAGGGAAAACATTCCAAGCATGGGGGACAGCAGAGAGAACGCCCAAAGCTGAGAGATGGAGGCCCGTGTTGCTGGATTCCACGTCCATCACATCCTGATTGTCCTCAGCTGACCTATCTCAGAATCGTCAGAAACGATACCCAGAACTCAGTATTATAGAGAGAGTCTATCTATGCTCCCAGCTCTTGAATCAGGGTTACTGGAGCCCTAGGGGAATACTGGAATTGATGATCTAAAGCTGGGAAGGCACCCCACAGAGCAGCTAGTCCTGGTTTTACAGTATAGGAAGCTCAAACCTACTCAAGCCACTTGCACAAGGAACTGTCAAAGTCAGAACTCAAACCCAGGTCGTCTGGCTACCAATCCAGAATTCCATGTATCTGGTAACCCTCACTAGCTTCCACAGCTAGAGTTAGACATTGCTGATATATAGAGGCATGGAGGTCTGTCCAGCCCACACCAATCAATCAGAGCTCTTCAGAGGATGTGACTGGGCCAGAGTTAGACAAAGGCTGGGCCTTCTGGAGGCCAGTGCTTTCAGAGACAGAAGGGGAGATCTGGGGCCAAGGAATTCTCTCTAGATTGAACATGGCGTCTTCCCCTGCCAAACATCGGGGCTCATTCAACCGCCATATTTCCCCTGCTACTGGTGCAACCCGAGCAGTGCACCCCTCCCAAATCACCCCGTTCCTCTCACCATCTCAGTAATAACACCCTGGATTTATAGAGCACCTTTCTTCCAGAGAGCTCAAAGCACTTTCCCGTCTATGATCTTTCCTGGCCTCAGACCTTTCCCAGAGGGGAGGGAGGGTCCAATGCTCCTCTCCCCATTTTACAGAGAGAGGAAAACTGAGTTCCTTAAAAAAGTCCCTGATGAACTTAATCCCTCATAGAAAGTCAGTAAAGGGGTGTGAAAGAGAACCCAGGTTTTCTAACTTCCAGGAGGGTGTTAGAGGATATGAGATGAGTGGGAGGAGAAAATAAAGGTAAGAGGTCAGTGTGGTTTGAGTGAAGGTACAGTATTAGCAGTCAGGAGATTGTGGGCAAATCGTGCCCTCCCTAAGTTTCAGCTTTCCTAATGGTCCTGCCATGACTGCCTCCCAGAGACAGTGGGATGGGCACCATGCAGTAGGAGGACTAATTCATTGCCACAAGCAATCTCTAGAGCACTTGAAGGTTTCTAATATCTTTGTTACCACAAGCTTGTTAGGGAGGTAGTTCAGTCCCATTTTACTGATGAAAGAAACTGAGGCCAAGGAGCAAAGAGATTTTCTCAGTCTGTTGTTCTTTTTACCATATCATGTTTTCTATTGAATCCCTGGTTGGGGCAACCACCAGGGTGGCATAGTTTTGTGTGTGTGTGTGTGTGTGTGTGTGTGTGTGTGTGTGTGTATGTGTGTGTGTGTGTGTGAGAGAGAGAGAGAGAGAGAGAGAGAGAGAGAGAGAGACAGAGAGAGAGAGACAGAGAGAGAGAGACAGAGACAGAGATCAATCATCACCCTAGAAGACCCTTCTGGGTCCCAGGATGTTAGAATGGGAAGGGGAAGCAGATACTGCCTACTTCAATCCCTCCATTTGACAGATAAGTAAACCGAGGCCTAGAGAGTCTGTGTCTTCCTAGAGGTTACACAACTCATAAGATGTAAACAGCTGATACAGTAGAAAGAATGAGGAGTTTGAGGAAAGAGGACCTGCCGCACATGGCCTTTGTGACCTTAGGCCTCAGTTTCTTCATCTGTAAAATAAAAGGGTTCAATTAAATGAACTCTAAGGTCCCTTTCAGCTATAAAATCTATGACCTCGAGTCACTTTTCTTCCCCAGGCCTCAATTTCCTGACCTGTAAAATGTAGCATTTAGACTAGATGGTCTCTTCAAAGTTCTTTATGTTTGACATAGCAAATCTGTTTCTAAGACAAATCTGAGAGCTCATGAGGGCCTAAACCATGGCGGTCATGTGAATGGGGAGAGGGAATGGATGCAAAAGATACTGTAGTCTTGGCAACATATTGGAAATGGAGGCAGGGTGGGGGTGGGGTGGGTAGAGTGACCCAATCAACCAACAAACATTTATTAAACACTTACTGTTTTTGAGGCCTGTGTTTAGCATCGGGGAATACAAAGACAGAAATGGAAACCATTGAGAGGTTCTGGAAGGAACAGAAAGAAGGAAGGAGAGGTGAGTTTCAGAGGAGAAAGAAAAAACCAAGTTCTTTCTTGGACATGCAGGTTTGAAACACCTGCTGTAGACATAGCCAGTAGGCAGTTGGAGATGTGGGATGAGAACTCTGAAGAGAGATGAGGACTGGAGAGATGCAGTAGATTAAGTGGTCATCTCCATGCAGGTGATAGAGATCATATCCTGAGAGCTGATGAGATTAATGATGAAGGTGTAGAAAATAGCCAAGAGAGCTTGGGACAGAGCGCTGGAGCACACCCCCATTAAGGAGGTGGGACCTGGATGATGATACAGTAGAGATGAAGAAGGATTGATGTTGGTTTTTGTTTTCTTTTGTATCTCCAGCGCTCAGCACAGTGCCTGGCACACAGTAAGTGCTTAATAAATGCTTTTGGTGGGGCAGCTAGGTGGCACAGTGGATAGAGCACCAGCCCTAAAGTCAGGACTACCTGAGCTCAAATCCAGCCTCAGACCATATACTTGACACTTAGTAGCTGTGTGACCCTGGGCAAGTCACTTAACCCCAATTGCCTTAAAAAAATACATAAATAAATGCTTTTGGATTATCGTTTTATAGCAGAAAAACCAGGATAAGCAATGTCTTAAGAACCCAGGGAAGAGAGAGTAGCCAGGAAGAAGGAAGGGATCATCTCTTACAACGTGAAATCCTGCAGAAAGTTGGAGAAGGGGGAGTGGGTGCCGAGCTGTGGCCACAAACAGCTACCGGGGCCATAGCCAGGGGCCGGAAGTGCCTTCCTGGATCCCGATGAGGGTCTTTCATCATCACTCCCTGCAGAGTGATGGTTCCACTGTCAGCCAGCCAGTCAATCAATCAGTCTGTCGATAAGCATTCATCAGGTGCCTACTATGTGCCAGGCGTTATGCTAAGTGTTGAGGATACAAAGAAAGGCAAAAGACAAGGGAAGTGGGAGTCCTTGGCTTGAGATGGCGAGGCCACGTTTGTTGTTGTCTTGTGCTGCCCCCTGGTGGGTACCTGAGGCCTGGCAGAGGATGGGGGATAACTTTGCTCTGCATGAACTAGGAAAGCCTGGAGACCGAGGAATCAGCGTCCTTGAACTCTAGGCAGAGACGGCAGGCGGATGCCTACGTAGTTAGGGGCCTGTTTCAAAGGACTAGTCCATCAGAACATAGCTCTGAAGTGGAAATCATAATAGTGATTCCTGTCTGTAGGAGTTGTCTCACTTTTGTGTTTGCATCCCAGCTCCTAGCACCTAGTGGGAGCTGTATAGATGCTTGCTGAACACACTTGCATATTTCTTTCTTCACAACAACCCTGTGAGTCAGGCTGGGTAGGTATTTTGAAGCCCATTCTGCAGATGAAGAAACTAAGTCTTAGAGATTTTAAATGACTCATCCGTGGTCACAAAGCTATCAGGTGTCAAGGCAGGGATTGTTGTTGTTGTCGTCGAGCCATTTCTGTCACGTCCAACTCTCTGTGACCCCATTTGGGGTTTTCTTGGCAAAGATACTGGAGGGGTTTGCCACTTCCTTCTCCAGCTCATTTTACAGAGGAGGAAACTGAGGCAAACAGCACCTCATCTTCTTCGGTGCCTCAGCCTCTTACTAGCCATGTGATCCAGAGCAGGTCACTTAACCCTCTTTGCCTCAGTTTCCCCATCTGTAAAATGAGCTGGAGAAGGAAGTGGCAAGCACTTAGTAAATGCTTGTTGACTGACTGACTCTCTGACTCTAAGTATAATCCTCTGTCCATCATTCCATCCTGTCTCCAACGCCAAACACATACAAAGTAGATGCAAAACAATTTCTTGTAGCAAAGGTAGGGGGAGAGGAGTGGGCATGGGAGTGGGTAAGGTGGGATTAGGAATTGGCCCACTTGTTGCTCCACCATTCACCTCAGTGCCTTTGCAAGGCTCCTCTTTACCTGGAATTCTCTACCTCCTGATCTCTGCCTCTTGGAATCTCTTAGTTCTTGGCTCAGGGGATACCTCCTATGTAAGTTTCCTCCAGCTTCTGGAGACTTCCCCCATCCTTAAGGTTACCTTGTTTCATATGTATTTTCTTTCTTTCTTTCTTTCTTTCTTTCTTTCTTTCTTTCTTTCTTTCTTTCTTTCTTTCTTTCTTTTTTTTTCTTTTTTCTTTTTTCTTTTTTCTTTTTTCTTTTCTTTCCTTCCTCTCTTCTTCCTTCCTTCTTCCTTCCTTCCTTCTCTTCCTTCCTTCTTTCCTTCCTTCCTTCCTCCTTCTTTCTTTCTTTTCTTTCTTTCTTTCTTTCTTTCTCTCTTTCTTTCTCTCTCTTCTTTCTTTCTTTCTTTCTTCTTTTTTCTTTCTTCTTTCTTTTTTTTCCCTTCTTCCTTCCTCCTTCCTCCCTTTCTTTCTTTCTTTCTTTCTTTCTTTCTTTCTTTCTTTCTTTCACAATCGGGGCTAAGTGACTTGCCCAGGATCACACAGCTAGTAAGTGTCTCAAGTTTTGTATATACTTTTATGTGTAACACTCTCTCTGAGTTCACTATGTCCAGCTCCCACTTACCCGGCAAGTTGGGTCCTCAGAGGATGATTGACCACCCTCCACATAGGATTCTAAAGGGTAATCCTGGGAGGCTAGAGTTTCAGGTACTATAGCTCCTGAACCCTCAACCTGATGTGCTTTCCCATTATCAATCAATCCCTTGACAGAATGGTAATTAGAAAACAATTCCCTGCCCTCCATAGCAGAGGGCACATTTCCCTTCCCCACACAAAGTCCCTGTTTAAGGTACAAGGACACCCATGGAGCCGAGGAATAGCTCAATACTCCCGGTCCTGAGAGATCTTTTTTTCTTTGAGTGTCCTCAGGGAGCTCTCTTGAGATATAGCTGGCCTCCCAGCATCCTTCCCCCTTAGAAATTAACTTCCTTGAGGATAGGAACTATTTAACTTTTGTCCTTGTGTCTTAACGTGCTTAATAAATGCCTGCTGATTGATGAATCCTCCCACTAGGGCTTTGCCCCTTCTATGAAATGACTTGGTATATATTTCATATTTCTTTTTCATCTATGTCGAGAGTGTCACATACCTTCCTTGATTTCATGGCCCCCAGAGCCTTTCCCAGTGACAGGCCCTTGCATGGTGACCTCTAGAATGCCTATGCCATATTTAACAAAGTTATCTTCCTTTTAAATATCTTCCTTTCTTTTGGTGCTCACTGAAACTTAGCTCCTTCCTGATGCTATGGGTTCCCTCTACTTCCCTCGCTTTCACTCACATCCCCCAACTGGTCACGGTAAGAAAGTGGAAATAATACGTATTCCCCATGGCAACTTCCACATTCTCTTTCTACCACCATCACTCAGCCATCTCTCCTTCTTTGAGGTTCGCCATATCCAAATTTATCACCCAGTCTCTATTCTCTATTTCATTATTTATCAACTGCCAGGGTGTTTTCCTTTTCTCCCCAACGCTGTCAGTGGTTGGCTCACGGGCTTTCTCTCTACTATGATTCCTGCAGTCATACTAGGGGACTTCAATATACGTATTGGTTCTCCCTCAAAAACCCAACTTGCCTCCGTCTATTCAGTTCCCATGACCTACTCTTCCATTCCACCTCAGCTACACAGAGGGGGTGGCCATAGCCTTGATCTTGACCATCACTTACAAGTATTTCATTTCTATATTCAGGAACGCTGATATTCCTTTATCTGACCATAATATTTTAGCATCCCACCCTTACCCATGCCTTAAAACTGCTAACCCCATTTTTTTTGTCCTCACCTTAGCCTCTATCCTCTCCGAGGCCATCACCACTGGATTAGCTAGTCTCCTCCATTTCCTAACTCACCCTTTGGTGAATCCATTCAACTCTACATTTGAATCTTTTGTCCCTTATTCTATTGCTGATCATAGCTTGGCAAACCCCAACCCTACATGCCTTTCACCATCCACTGTCTTCACTTCTATTCACATGCTGCTGAACAGAGCTAAAAGAAGAATCATGAAACCTTGACAATTGGCGCCACTACAGATTTATGTTATCTGATCTCAATTGGGCTCTCACTGAAGCAAAACATTACTCTGTCCCTCCTTCACTGATTTGCCATCCCACTCTCCAAACTTTCTCATCTTCCCTCAAGCTTCCCATGGCACCCTCTCCCTCTCCGCTAAGAACCTTGCCTTATCTTTCACCATAAAAATTGAGGTATTTGCTGAGAGCTCTTTTTTCTCCCCTTCTCATCTTGCATCACTCAGACTTCTTCCCCTACTATGTTTTTCTTCACTGCTGTCCATTTGAAGGTGTGGCCCAACTCCACCACATTCACCCTTTATCCCATCACCTCCAGCCTTCTCCAGCAGATTGTTCTTTCTATCTTCCCCATTCCCGCTCTTATCTGCAACCTCTCCTATCTACTGGCTCCTTTCCTGATTCTTGCAAATGCACCAGTATTTCTTCCATCCTTCAGAAATCTTCATTTCATCCTATCAATCCTATTATCTATCATCCCGTTATCTGTCTTTCCCTTCATTGATAAACTTTAGAAAGTTGTCTACCCAGAGGCTGAGTTGCTCACCTGTTACTTTGCTTCTTTTTTCTCTAGCAAGGATATTGATCTATGGACTGCAAAGAACAGAATGAATACAGCTAATTGGGAGCCAAAGAGGTAATAAGAGCATATTTAATTGCACTTCAAGTTAGCTGGCCCAGATGCACTTCATCCTCTGGGATTGAAAAAAACTGTGATTGCTGAGCCCCTGAAAGTGACATTTGAAAGTCTGTGGGGAATAGGAAAGACTAGAAAGGTAGAAGGAGTCTAGGCTATGAAAGGCTTTGAACGCCAAACAAGCACTTTGCATTTGCTCCTTGAGGCAAGAGAAAGCCAGTGGAATTTATTGAGTAGGCATGTAACAAGACCAGATCTGCATTTTAGGCTTTGACAACAGAGTGGAGAATGGATTGGAATGGAGAGAGACTTGAGACAGGCAGACTCACCATCAGGCTACTGCAGTAGTCCAGGTGTGAGGTGTTGAGAGCCTGCACCAGAGTGGTGTCAGTGTCAGAGGAGAGAATGGGGGGTATATAGGAGATGTTAGGAAGATGAAATGGATAACCTTGGTGAAAGCTTGGATATGGCAAGGTGGGGGAGGTGAGGTAAAATAGAGGAGTCCAGGATGACTCCAAGGTTGCAAACCTAGGGACTGAGGAGAATGGTGTTGACCTTTATAGTAATAGGGAAGGAAGGGGGTGGGGAAAGGTTGAGGGGAAAACACAGTGAGTTCTGTTTTGCCATACTGAGTTTAAGAAGTCTATTTGAGAGGCAGCTAGGTGGCGCTGTGGATAGAGCACTGGCCCTGGATTCAGGAAGATCTGAGTTCAAAACTGGTCTCAGACACATAACACTTACTAGCTGTGTGATCCTGGGCAAGTCACTTACTTAACCCCATTGCCTAGCCAGAAGAAGAAAAAGAAGAAGGAGAAGGAGAAGTCTATTTGACATCCAGTTTGAGATGTCTGAGATGCAGTTGGAGATGTGAGATGGGAGGTCAGCAGAGAGGTTAGGGCAGGATAGGTTCATCTGAGAATCGCCAGCATAGAGATGGTAATTAAATCCATGGGAGTCAATGAGCTCACCAAGTGAAGTAGTTTTGATAGAGGAGAGGAAAAGGCTCAGGACAGAACCCTGAGGGACACCTGTGGTTACAGGATATGATCTGAAGGAGGCTCTGGCAAAGGAAACAGAGAATCAATGGTCAGAGAGGTAGGAAGTAAATCAGAAGAGAGAAGGATGTTCCAAAAACCCAGGGAGAAGAGAGAATCATGGAGGAGAAAATGATCAGCAGTGTCAAAGAATGCAGAGAGAGCAAAGAGAATGAGGATTGAGAAAAGGCCATTGAATTTGGCAACTCAGATTATTAGTAACTTTGGAGAGAGTAGTTTTGGCTGGCTGAATCACAAGGTCAAAAGCCAGATTGTAAGGAGTTTAAAAGAGAATAAGAGGAAAGAAAGTGGAAGCGCTATCTGTAGATTGTCTTTTCAAGGAGTTTGGCTACAAAGGGCAGAAGAGATATAGGCCAATAAATAGTTAGTGGGGATGGAAGGATCAAGTGAGGATGAGGGAGACATGGGTATGTTTGTAGGCAGTAGGAAATGAGCCAGTGGACAGGAAGAGATTGAAAATGAGTGAATGAGTAGGGATGACAGATGGGGCAATCTGTTGCAAGAGATATGATAGAATGGGATTATTTGAACAAATAGATTGTAGCCTTGGTAAGGAGTAATGCCACCTATCACATGAGACAGGGGTGAAGGAGGAGACTGTGGCAGAAGGCACCTAGTGATAGGAGATGAGGAAGAGGGGGGAAGACGAGGTTCATGGTGAATGATCTCAATTTTATCTGTAAATTATGAGGAAAAGTTCTCAGTGAGGGGGTGGGGGAGGGATAGCCATGAGAGGTTTGAGGAAGGATGAAAAGGTTTGGAGGAGCTGCTGTGGAAAATAGGATAGTGAGTTGATAAGGGAGATGTAGTAGGATTGCCTAGTAGCAGTAGCTGGAGATTGTTTAACATAAATTTGTAGTGGACCCAGTTGGAACAGTTGTGTGATTTTCTCCACCTTCGTTCAGCAGCATCTGTGTAGGAGCAAAGGCAATGGATGGTGGAATGATCCAAGGGTGAGGCCTGGCTGGGTGTAATCAGCAATATGACAAGGGGGGCGAGGGATGTAAGAGAAGAGGACAATGTAGAGTTACACTGGTTCACCATAAGTCAAGATGAGAAGAGGACAGAGTGGCCAGTGTAGGGGAGATGACCTGGGAGAGAACTGAGGGGTCAAGGGATTTGAGGTCATGGTTCAGATGAAGACTAGAGCTACATAAGGGGAAACACTTAAGATCAGATGAAGACTAAGGTTACATAAGGGGAAATATAAGTCTAGAGTTGTATAAGAGAGAGAAGTGAAAAGCAAACATATTATGGTCAGATAAGGAGATTTCAGGATTCTTGAACATAGAGGTGGTATATTTGTAGGTGTTGGGCAAGATCGAGGGTATGACCATATTTGTGTGTGGCTGAAGTTAGGAGTAGCTCATTGGAGATGAGTAGGCTGAGAAACTGAGTGGTTAGGTATTTGAGGGAGAATCAATATGCATGTTGAAGTCCCCTGGTATGAGGACAGGAGTTGGGGAGGAGAGAAAAATTATAAACCAAGCATCAAATTCATTGAGGAAGGAAGGGGAGTGACCTGGGGGAGGGGGGTCTGTAGATGACAGCTGCCAGGATTTTAATTGGGTGGTAGGTATAAATAGAAGGAAATTCAAAGGAAGAGAGGTTACTGAGTGATGGAGGAAGAGAGAAAACCTGGAAATGGCAATGCAGGGCAGGAAATATTCCAACTTCCCCACCTCAACCTACAAGCCAAGGAGGATGAATGAATCTGTAGCCAATACTGAAAAGCATGGCCAGGGAAGCTGAGTCATTAGGGGGAAGCCAGGTTTCAGTAAGACCTAGTAGATAGAAGGAGTGGGAGAGGAAAAGATTTAAGATGAAGGCACGTCTGTTGCCTATGGAACAGGCATTCCAGAGGGTACAATGAAAAGGTTGGGTGGAATTAGTATGAAACTTTGGGGTGGGAGATTTGAAGGGGATCAAATGAGATACCAAATCCAAAGTGCTTTGAAAACCTTAAAGCACTATACAAATGTGAGTTGTTATTATTAATATGACAGAATAACACAATTCCCCCCCCCACTATCCCCCTTTTATTGACAGGGCTACTAAACTAGTAGGTCATAGAATGCTGTAGAACATGGTTTTTTGAGTTTTATAAAACATTTGATCAAGTCTCATTTTGCTCCTAGGGAAAAGGTGCAGGCACGTGAGACTAAAAATAATATAATTAGGTTTATTTGGAACTGGTTAGATGCAGATCCAAACAATACTCATTAGTGGCTTGATAGGAAATCTTCAGTGGAATGCCCAGGATTTGTGCTTGGCAGCATACTACTTCATATTTTGATCAACTGCTTGGTTAAAGGCACAGATGATATGCTTGTCAGGTTTGCTTGTTGGAATAGCTGGGAGGC
Source organism: Phascolarctos cinereus (assembly GCF_003287225.1). NCBI lineage: Eukaryota > Metazoa > Chordata > Mammalia > Diprotodontia > Phascolarctidae > Phascolarctos > Phascolarctos cinereus. The sequence continues at coordinate 385,089,893 of NW_027556098.1, forward strand.
TGCAGGGCAGAGTCAGGATTCAAAAGAACCTTGTTAAATGCAAAGTCTTGATTTTTATTAAAATCAGCTTTAGACAATCAACCCACAAGCGTGTATTAACACTTGTCATGTACCAGGTATCATGGTAGGTTCTGGGAGACAACAGCAAAAATGAAACAGGTCTTGCCCTCAAGGAGCTTACACGCTAATGGATAATTAATGTCTAGACAATAGTTTGGATGGAAAAGACTTGGTGGCTTTAGTAGTTGTAAGTTTAATGTAAGTCAAAGAGAGCCCAAAGAGGGTGAGAACTTACATTGTATAGGGAGAGTATCTCTAAATTCTTATCATAGTCTTAAACTTTTGTGGTTTTAGACCCAGCCATTTAGGACATCCTATGTTAAGGGAAGATAATTCCCAGGAATCGGGAGGTGAGGGAACCTTTGTCCTTTGCCCTGGTCAGACCACATTTAAAGTGTTATGTTCAATTGTGGGGGCTATTGTTTGGAAAGGCTATCCATAAGCCTGAGAATGTCCAGAGGAAAGTAATCAGGGTGGTAAGGGACCCTGAGTTCAAGATATATGAGGATTGATTGACAGAACTGTTTAACCTGAAGAAGAGAAGGCTTAGGGGAAACATGATTGCTTTCTTCAAGTATTTGATGGGCTACCTTGTAGAAAAGGGGTTAGCCTTGTTCTGCTAGTGCCAAAGCTAGGAGCAAAGAAGCAAACTTAGTTTTGATGTCAGGAGAAGCTTCCTGACAACTAGAACTATGTTGTTTGTCCTTCATTTTCAGAGAGGACCAGTGACATCATGGGGTATCTTGACTTGCTTATAATTAGATTTATGTGAGGCAGAACTGCAAAAAGTCCTCAGCCTCACTCTCTCTTTCTGAGTCATTGAAGTCCAGTGGCAAGACACAAGTCAGGATGACTGGCAATGGCCTAGGATGCAGTGGATGATCGTGGCATCTTCGATGTCTGACTGAGCTCTGAGCACGCCATAGCACCTGCTTCAGCCATCTTTGCGGCCATTGGAACAAATTGTTCCCATCTGTCCATTCCAATGGGGGGGAGAGGTTAGGAGGGTTGGGGGGAAGTCTTCACATGCTTGGGAGTAGACATCTCCCATATACCCCAAGTGGAATAGTGTGTTTCTGGGAGTCCTGGAGTTCCTATCATTGGAGGTCCTCAAGCAAAGGCTGTATGATGACTTGTTGGGTATGCTGTGGAGGGGATTCTTTTTTGGACATAGGTTGATCTAAATGGTCCCTGAATTCTGTATTCTTCTTGGAGATCATTCTCTGGTGCTACTCTACAGCCTTTACTCAAACAGGCAGGCTGGATCCCCAGAGAGCAGCTACTACATCTTCCTTTCTAGTCTCTAAGGTTAACCCATAGGGATGTCTTTCAAATACCATAGCTCATACACCCCTGCCAATGTGTTTCTCCATTAATTATCATTTGAAATCAATTAGTCAGCCAGACTTAATTAGCTTTTAGAAAGGGGTTTCTACTAAGGTGATATAATAAGAACAGTTGGTATAAAACAACCCCCCCCCCAATCTACGACTCTAACTCACCAGTACATAGAATCTAGGAGGAAATGAGATCAAAAGGGAAGTGTGTGTCAAAAGGGAAGACCTTTTTCTGGAATCCTTGACTGGGTAGCTTTTCTGCTGGGTTCCTTGCAGAGCCTTGATTCTTCCTCCCCTCCAGACCATTCTGTCCTGGGCTCTCAATGTGGCCACTACCATCAGCTATTTTGGTAACACTAAACTGTAGACGAGAATTCCAAAATCCTCCACATGCTTTCCAATTTCCAAGGTCCTCTTCTGGTCCAGGGAGGAGAGGGAAGAGATTGAGACCAAGCCTGAGATTGGAGCTAGGGCTCTCCTCCTACCCCCCACCCCATCCACCACCACTCCCCAAGCAATTCCTTCTCAGAGGCTTAACTAGGAGGCTTCCTGCCCTAAACTTCCAGACACTCTAATTTTGGATTCTAAATTGACTCTCTAGCCTTATACCAGCCCCAAAAGGCATGGCCAATTCCCTCAACCAATCTGAACACACTTCCCATGTGACTTCATCCAACTTTTCAAAATTTTCAAAAATATTCTAAAGTGATCAAGAACTTTTCACACTAAGCCTATGATTAATGATTGATTCAACAGGACTTGTTCACGCTTACTGCAGACATGGTGTGAATCAAACCCCTCCGGGCTCATTGAATGTTCTCACCTACAAAGGTATCAGAGTTCAGCATTTTTTTTTTTACTTACTCTAAATGGTAACTGAACAATTCAGTTTGACACTTAAGCTTACACTGTGATAGAAGTTCATGGAGAGAATAGGATCTCAGGGAGGTGACTTTGAGATTAAGAAGGAGGGTCTAAGTTCAGCGAGTGGGATGAGATTCCAGAGAAGGAAGTTAAAAATCAGGCAAGGGCTCATTTCTCAAATATATAGAGAACAGAATTAAATTTAGAAGAATACAAATCATTCCCCATTTAGTAAATGGTCAAAGGATATGAACAGGCAGTTTTCAGAAGAAGAAATAAAAGCTATCTATAGTCATATGAAAAAATGCCCTAAATCACTGTTGATTAGAGAAATGCAAATTAAAACAACTCTGAGGTACTACTTCATACCTATCAGATTGGCTAATATGTCAGAAAAGGAAAATGATAAATGTGGGGAGAAGACTTGGGAAGATTGCAACAATAATACATTGTTGGTGGAGTTGTGAACTGATCAAACCATTATGGAGAGCACTTTGGAACTATGCCCAAAGGGCTATAAAAATGTGCATACTCTTTGATCCAGCAATACCACTACTAGGTCTGTATCCCAAAGAGATCAAAGGAAAGGGAAAAGGACCCATATGTATGAAGATATTTATAGGAGGTCTTTTTGTGGTGGCCAAGATTTGGAAATTGAGAGGATGCCCATCAACTGGGGAATGGCTGAGCAAGTTGTAGTATATGAATGTAATGGAATACTATTGTGCTATAAGAAATGATGAACATGCTGACTTCAGAAAAATCTGGAAAGACTTATATGGTCTGATGCTGAGTGAAGTGAGCAGAACCAAGAGGACTTTGTACACAATAACAGCCACGTTATGCAATGACTAAGAATGTTAAACCGAACCCTTCTCAGCATTACGAGGATATAAGACATCTCCAGAGGCCTCGGGATGGAAAATGCTGTCCACATCCAAAGAAAGAACTACAGAAGTCCAATCGCTCTCACTTATTTTTACCTTCTGTTGAGTTTTGTTTCATCTTTCTGATGGTTCCTTGTATTGGTTTTAATTTTTACTTACAACTTCACTAATGTAAAAATATGTTTAATGGGTATGTAAATGTAAAGCCTATGTCAGATTGTGCACCGTCTTGGGGAGGGTGGGGGGGAGGAAAAGGGAGAAAAATTTTCAACTCAAAAGCATATGAAAAAAACATTTAAAAAAATTAAAAAATTTAAAAATTTAAAAAAAATTTTAAAAAGAAGAAGAAATGATGAGCAGGCAGACTTCAGAAAAACCTGGACAGACTTACGTGAACTGATCCTGAATGAAGTGAGCAGAACCACGAGAACATTGTACGTTTAGTACAATGTCCAAAAGACTCATGATGGAAAATGTTATCCACATCCAGAGAGAGAATTATGGAATCTGAATGCAGATTGAAGCATACTATTTTTTCTTTTTTAAATTTTTCTTTCTCATGTTTTTCCCTTTTGTTCTGATCCTTCTTTTTACAACATGACTAATGTGGAAATATGTTTAACATGATTGTACATATATAAGCTATATCAAATTGCTTCCTGTCTTGGGGAGGGGAGAGGGAAGGAAGGGAGGGAGGGAGAAAAATTTGGAACTCAAAATCTTACAAAATTGAATGTTGAAAACTATCTTTACATTAGAAAAAATAAAATACTATTAAGCATTGGGGGAAGAGGGGGAAGAAATCAGGCAAGGGAATAGGGACCAATTAGGGGGATGAGGGTTTAGTGAAGGAATATGGGGTGGCCCAGTGACAGAAAGTAGCTTTAGTTAGTTAACAGGCGTTTTAAAAGAGTTTACTATGTGCCAGGCACTGTGTGAAACATTGAGGAAAGAAGGAAATGTGTGTTCTTTGAAGAAGATTGAGGCTCAGTAAGTTGCTGAGTGTTCAGAAAGAGAGATGGGGATCCAGTGAGGGATGTGGGGAGTTCCATGAGAAAATGAGTCAGGAGTAGAGGGGAAAGG